>NC_057866.1:141592891-142262700 GCF_019393635.1 Dromiciops gliroides | reverse complement strand
AAACCTTTTGTGTGGCTTAGATCTTTTAATTTCAGGAAGAAAGAAAACATTAACCTTGCTAATTTTTTTCACTGGAGTAATATCTGACAGACGGTGTAGAGATCCTGGATGCTGGCACTGCTAATGAGTACTAAAAGGGCTTGGCTCTTTCCCATGTCTCATCCTGTGCCATCTAAGCTTGATACTGGCCAAGACCAGCAAATGGGCCATCAGGTCTTAATATGTCTAATTAGATACAACTGGCCTATTATAGGGGGTGATGATGATGGTCATCATCATCATTTTTGAACAAATGTTTAATATCCAAAGCATGAGATTCAATGGAAGGAAAAATGAAAATAGTTCCCTTAAAAAAAAGTTCCTCTTCTCTTTAACATCTTCATAAAATAATCTATAAACCCATTTCTTTGATTGAAGAAATATGCCTAATATTATATGAATCATTTACAAAATAGTAATTAAAAGCTTATCATTTGTTTTACAAAAACATTCTTAATTAAGTGTGGAAGAAGTTGAAGGTTGTTTGGATACTGTGATTTCATCATTATGGTATGTACTCCATAAGGAAACTTTTTTCATGCAAACTGGAAATTCATCTATAATATTTGCTCATCGTGTACCAGGGCAGTGAGAGGTTAAGTGTCGAAATAACATATCCACAGTCAAGGAGTTTATTAGGTGTCAATCAACACTTAAACAGGTCCAATATTGTATACTCTATGTTGCACTACCTACCACTCTTCATTTTATTTATTTTTTAAATACCTAATTAATACTTTAAATTATTATTAAATAAATCATCCAATGGCACAGCAAATAAGTGAAAGAGGAAAGATTTCAAGCTAGTTATTGTCTGACTTCAAGTCACTTAGTCTATATATAATGCAGTTTTTGCTCCCATTTATGGAAATTTAATCACATTTTTTTCTTTAAATAGCTAGTTTCTCTTGGTACTAAATATCATTTAAGTTACTTATACCTTCATGTCTCATAAGTATACCTCATTTCTACTCTCCACTATCACTTTAATTCAGGTTTTATTATCTTTTGTCTGTATTGTTACAAGGCTTCTTAACTTATCTCCCTCCATTTAGTCTTTTTTTCCACCTCCATTTAGTCTTGTTCCACTCAAATCTAACTTGCACCCTGCTTCTTGTGAAGAAAATTAATGAAGGTAAATTCAATAATCTGTACTCAATTAAAAAATAAGTGTATACTTTATTGTGTGTGTTTATACACATATATCATATATAGTATATTTATATGTATATATGTGTAGATGTATATGTATATGACCAAGCACATTAGTATATTTCTACAATCACTGCTAGATTTTGAGGTTTATGTATCTCTTGAGGTCTAGAGTTCTGGCCTCCAGTTGGATAAGAGTACCTGAGCACCTCACTAAATTCAACAGTAATCTGGTGAGCCACAGGAGATGAGGTCTCATCAAGATGCCTAAGAATGGGGAAAGTGGCCCAGGTTGGAAATAGAACAAGTCAAAGTTCTTGTGTAAATATGTGAGTTTCCCATGTACTTCCAGCCTTGGGAAGATAGAGAAAACTAATATTTAAAAGAGAAAAAGAAAAGAAAAAGGAAGAGAAGGAGAATTAACAATAGGGTAAAGGAAAAGAAAGAAAATACATGAAAGTTTTAGTGGATTGTAAGCTCAATAGGAGTCAATATTAGATTGGACCACAAACTTTATTCAAAGAGGCATGAGGTTCAGAAAGAGGGAGTGACTAGTCTTGAATTATTCTGCCTTTCTCAGGTTATATCTGGAGAATTATTTTGTTACTATTGTTGTTGTTTTGTTATGGGTCCCACATTTTGGAAAGTTATTGATAAGGTAAAATGTAAAAGAGACTTAGATAGCCTTAAAAGGATCACAAACAACAAATAAGCAATTATTAAGTACTTACTATGTCCCAAGCATGCTTTCATTCTTTTCAACTCTATTATGGAGCACTGGAGTAAATTTACTTAAAGTTTGAGTTTGTCTCATGTCTAGGGTCTCCATAAAGAAGGGTCTTGGTAAAGAGGCAGGATTAAGGTATAAATTGGATCAGATAGGGGAACAGTTATTCATTCCTATACACAAAATATATTCTTAATGCAAAAGATTGGCAATCATGCATTGATAGACAATGCTTTAAGCAGCATTGGTAATGATTTAAAACTGCTATTATATTCTCCCAGGAATTTGAGATTTAAACAGAAAAAGAAGCAATTTGTCAGAGTACCGAATAGGCATTCAACATTTAACTTATCTGTAACTGACAGTCCATCTTTTTCACAAACCAGGCAAAGATTTGGGATCACATCTCCACAAGAAGCACTATCACATATGTAGAGAAGGAAATCTCCAGTATATCTTAAGAATCTAAGAGTTCTAGACATCATGAACCAAGAAAATGACCCACAACAGCCACAGCCATCTTTAAAGAACTGTGCAGTCACCTATATATGCAAGAAAAGAAAGAACAATGGAAATAAAAGAAAAGACATAACTATGACCCTTAAGTTTGCCGAGGGAGATCATATGATTTAGTTGCCATGGTGTCATCATATCTACAATGTAGGGAATCATCCACCTGTTCCTTTTTCCTCTATAGAGAGAGGTTGAAATACTACTGGTATAATCAGCAGGTGTGAATAGGCCTAATTTCTTTCTTTCTTTTTTTTTTTTTTAGGCAATTGGGGTTAAGTGACTTGCCCAGGTCACACAGCTAGTAAGTGTTAAGTGTCTGAGGTTGGATTTGAACTCAGGTCCTCCTGAATCCAAGGCCAGTGCTTTATCCACTGCACCACCTAGCTGCCCCCCTAATTTCTTTTTTAAAGATCCCTTGAATTATCAACTCCTCTTGTTCAGTGATTATTAAGATAGATTGATTTTATTATTTCAAAAGAGTAATTTCTTCACCATTAAATCATGATGTCCCTGAATTCATTATACACTCTATGGAATCAGTAATAAGAAAGACAAATACTCTAAAAAGAATCCCCCTCCCCATAACACACTTTTCACATCTGTCTTTTGCTTGAATACTTCCAGTCCACTAATGAGAAATATTCTACCTCCTGAGGTATCCACTCTACTTTTTCATCCCTTTCATTGTTAGAAAATCCACCCCCCTCACCTTTCTCAAGCCTAATTAACCTCTGTAGTTCCAAACAAGTGTTCCTATTTCTTGTCTGGGATCAAAACTGAAGTCTAACCCATCTTTTATATGACTCCTTTTCAAGTATTTTAGACATTTTTAATGTCTCTCATTCTATTTCATTTTATTTACTTGACTCAAATACCTCCATTTTCTTCAACTGTTTCACCATAAGACAAGAGGCCCAAGGATCTTCATTTGTGTTATCCTCCGGAGTAATATTCTCTTGCTTATCAACATCATCAAATTGTAGAATGCAGGCTAAGCACAATACTCCAAATGTGGTCTGATTGTGTGCATATTATGTAACCGCATACTAAAGAGTACTGCATATTAGTGTACTAAGGAAAATGATTACTTAAAGATTAAACTATTGGTAATGGGGAGGGAAGGTGTTGAGTTATGGCAGGAGTTAATGTGATTGAATGCTAGCACAGGTGTTGAAACCAGAAGAATAGCCCTAAGCATTCTGGGTAGAGTGTAAAATCAGAAATGAAAATAAATGAAGTAAAGCAAAGGGGATTTCAAATCCACTTTGTGAGGCTTCATCGCTGTGACAGTCTATTAAGCTGAAAGGTGAGAGATCTCAAAAAAAGAAACCTAAACAAAAGACCTAATTATATATTTACCATAAGCCAAATGAAATTGTCACAGAGATTCAACTAATAACTATCTAAAAGAGCATTCACATTTTAAAATAGAACATCACTTGATTGATTCATTGAGTGAAAGTTTGATAGAAATCAGATAAAAACAATATCCAGGTCCTTGGGTAGACTACAGACGTAAGGAGCAGTAAGATGAAGGAGATAGTATGTACAGCCTGTGAATGAAAGAGAAAAAGGAATATGAAGACCTTTAGGATGCTGCCCAAAGATATTTTAGAATTAAGCCTCCATCCCCAAACAGGTAAATCATTTACCAGTTTGGAGTTTCACATGGGAGGGAAAATGGAAAATGTTGCGAGTGGATTGAGATGACTTGATATTTCTGATCTAAGAGATATTTAAAATCAAGATCAGGGTATTTTATGTTGTTGTGCTCCTTTATGTCTTGTTATAACTATTATTTATAAGTCACTTATTTTTTTTCATTTCCTAGCCCCAGTTCTACCCATTAAAATTTATTAATGCCTAATATTGGCAGACCTGTATTAGGCACTGCAGCTGTAAAGACAAAGCAAAATAAGTCTTTGCCCTAAAGAATTTACATCATGAAATGGGGAATTAGATTACCTGTCTGTCTTTCTGTCTCTGTCTATCAATACAGATCGATATACACACATACATGTATAGATAAATATATATATAATATATATAATACACATATGTATGTATATATATACATATATCTAGAATTTAGCAATAGGTGTATAGATATAGATATGCACAAGCAGATGCAATATACATATGTGCAAAATAATTTTAGGGGGTGCTAAAATTGGTGACTTACCAAAGTGTAATGTGATAATGAACTTGAGCTGAGCTTTGAAGGGAACTGAGTTGACATAGGTAAAAAAAAAAATGAGGAAGGATTACAATCTAGTCATAGTAGTCAGTCTGTAACAAAGGCACAGGTGTGGAAGATGGAATGCAATGCCCAGGAAACATCAAATGAACCAATTTGGATGGATCATAGGGGATGTGTGGAGAATAAAGTAGATTTCAGCATTAGTCTGAGCCAGAATGTGAAGTACAAAGAGGATTTCATCATTTGATCCTTGAGGTAATCATAATAATGATAAAGAGATAGCATTTTGTAAATGTTAACTCATTTAATCCTCATAGCAACTCTGTGATATAAAAAGCAGTTTTATATCCATCTTACAAATAAAGGACAAAGGTCTAGGGAGTTTGTATGACTTCCCCAGCATCACACAGCTAGGGTATTCAGAATTCAAACTCGAGTCTTCTGAACTTCAATCCCATGCTATATCTACCAGGTCACCTAGATGCATATAATAAATAAAGAGAGAGCCATTCTATCTTCTTGAGCAAAGGAATTAATAAGGACAATACTGCATTCTCTTCCTTCCAATCCCTTGAAATGGGAGAATTGTGAATTTATGATTTCAGATTATATTATGCTAAGTGAGAATAAGAAAAAATCCCTTGGTCATTGCCATCATCACAGAAGCAGAATGGCTAACTCAGAGAAGAATCAGGACTCACAGTTTCTCCAGTCTCACTCTTCTTCTTTCCATTTCCAAGCTCTTTGTACCCATCAGAGAGGAATTTAGTCTAGCCTGCCCTTGAAAGCTCACTGTCATCTCTCTGAGTCATGGTCATACCTTTTAATTCTTCATGTTTTCAGTAACACATTGTCAAGTATATCAATTCTAAATAAACAGCAATGTAAGACCTCTTGTTATACCAAACTCCCTTTACCAATTAAGATTACTTCCCACCTACAATTACATAATAAAGCTCAACAGATTGCTTGAGACAACTGGCAGCTAAGTGACTTTCCCAGATCAAAGGGCTTATATAGGTATTACTGGTATGATATGAAACCCAGGTTTCACTAATTCCAATTCAGCACTCTAAACTATGCTTCAATGATTCAAATGTCAAATAAATATTTGTGAATATCATCAACCACGTATGTGTGTGTGCACACTCACAATGCATAACAACTACAGCATGTATGCCTGTGTGTATTGAGGAGGCTAAGTATTGCTTACCACATAAAGGTCAAATTCCCCCTGGCTCAAGCCAAATGTTGTGTCCTTATCCAGGTTTGATTTTATGCCACTCATCTGCATATGGATTGTGCATATTTGGTGTTACATATTTACTGAAAAAAGTTTCCCCCATTACTCTTCAATGCTTTCACTCATGCAGACCTCATGTCTGGAATACCAGCCTCTTCATTACTCCAATTTTTTGTTGTTAATAAACTAGGCAGCCTATAATACTCAGCACATATTGCCTTATTTTGAGGCCTTTCTGATCTATGTCTTCAACCCATCTAGTTATAAATGATATTCCTTTTGTTAGACCTGGAAGTGGCACTCTGTCAGCACCTTTCCTTGAAAGTCACTCTTTGTGGATGGATGGATGGATGGATGGATGGATGGATGGATGGATGGATGGATGGATGATGGATGGATGGATAGGGGGAGGGAGCGAGAGATGGATGATTGGAAGATTAGAAAGAGAGGAGAGACATAAACATACAAAGAAAGGCATACAGACATAGACACACAGATACAGAAACAGGCAGACAGAGACAGAGAGGATGAAAAGACAGAAACAAAAAACAGACACAGACAGAAACAGATGGAATAAAGAGAGGGAAACGAGACACAGAGAGACAGAAAATGGAGACACAGAGAGAGACAGACATATATAGACAGATACTGAGAAAATTCGAGAAAGAGAGAGACAGACAGAAAGAGATAGAGATCCAGAGACAGAAAGAGCAAGACAGAAATAGAGACAGTCATAAAGAAAGGCAAATACAAGAAAACACAGAAACAGAGACACAAAGACAGAGAGTTAAAGAGAAAACAGACAGATATAAAAAAAATTAGAAAGAAGTGAGAGAAAGGAGGGATCAATATAGGTTTGCAGCTGTACTTCAACATTGTGAGGTACACACATTTATTCCAGGCAGGGTCTCAGAATGCAATGTAATCCACAAAACCACTGACAAATCACAAACAGATTAATTATAAAAGTTTAACGAGAGAAGATAACTTTTTGGTGCCAAGTTACCAGGCAGGAGAGGGGGGAACAGTGATGGAAATTGCATGGGCTTAAATTTTGCAGTTTCCCTAACTGTGGACATTACAAACAGGTTTTGTTCAGGTGCTAGTAACTCCCTTTCATTTGACAGACTCAGAAGTTGCCAACATTCCTAATATTCATCAATCTTTTACATGCCTTGATGCTTTAGTCCTTCCCAGACAGGAAACTTCTAAAAGGGATACAGAAATATCACTTTCTCTTTTGCCATTATAACTAATCGTGTATATGTAGTATCTTGTGTACTAAAATTTAAGCTAATTGTGGTCATGCTGCTGTTTCTTATTTAATTTTGTGTCTCACCAGCATACCAACAATAAATTACCTTCTTTCTCTTTGTACAACCATTTTGTGCCTTTTGAAGAGGAGAGAGACAATGAGAAAGACGAAAAGAATGGGAGAAGAGATGGAAAGCAAAGGACAAAAAAAGTCAATGTGGAGATATGAGTGTCAGTCACATCCAACCCTCTTTGGTTGAGGTAAAGAAACAATATCAGCTATGAATTTGGTCAGGCTCATTATCTTGATCACCTTGTATTTACTGAACTAAATTAAGTTATTAATTTTAAGTCATATGCTCTGAATTTTAGGGGTGGGATAATAAGGGTCGGGTATAGAAATTCCTAACCTTAAGACCATTCTTATAACTGAATCATTCAAACATCTTGTAAAGGAGATGAACCTTTGAAGTTCTGAATAATTTCAGTACAGGCAAGAATACATGAGAACAGAATACTATTTCAGAATTTAACAACTTATGTATTTCAGCCTTTAAAATACAAATAAAGGTCTTTATTCTACTCAGAAAGTTATGTAAATTAAAAATACTTTAAAATTTTGTCTTTGTTTTCAAAAGTAGTTACCAGGTCAAAAAGACAATAAGCATAGTAGCCACTGACTACCAAATACACTCTTCCTCAAATACATCCTTTGATTGGCTTGGCCTATTTTGTTTGTTTGTTTTGTTTTTACTTACTGATTTTGTTTGTTGATGTCCACTAGTCCCAAAGGAATATGGAGATATTGTGTTCATTGACACAGAATGGAATAATTACCCAATTAAGTCATAACTGCAGGAAATAGAAAAATTCATGAAATATGCATGTGAAATACATCTGAATATTTTCCAAGCTTCTGCTCTGTTGTTTTCATTTGCATCTGCATTGAAAAGATATTGTGTTGCTGAAACAGATCGCCACATTAGACATGCCCGCACAGCTGCTGAGCAAGTTATGTTTATTAAAACCGAAGGGTAGGTTGAGGCACATGCTCAACTTTTCTAATGGCATGGGAGCCAATGATAGGAAATATGTATTTGCATTTCACAGTTTCGAATTCACCACTTCATCTAGAAGGTGATTCCTGCTACCTATTTACAAGGCAGGCAGTGGCCATAATTGCTGGAGAAATCATTCCAAGATTCATAGCTGTAAAATACAATCTTAAACTAGTTCTATCTGTGTATGTTCATAACCATGCATGTCTCACCATTACAAACTCATCCTTGATTTACATTTACATATACTGTTAATCTATTATTTTGTGGGTATACTCCCAATTTAGGTACTTAGGATTTTCTCCAAAGCACAATTCAAAGTAGTCATATCTAGAATTACATTCTGGGTTTGGTCAAATATGCCATAATAGGCATCTTATTTATTCCCCTTTAATCACTCCTTCTTCAGACAGGTGTCCTTATACTCATTTTCTCACATTCCAATTCCTTCCTTCTCTGTGGCTCTTAAGAGAGCAGTGATAGATGACATTGAAAAGAAAAATAGCTATTGGGAAGCCGTAATTTAAAGGAAACCACCTTTGACATGTTTTTGTGGGGGAAACTTTTACATAATTTAGAAAGATGAATACGTCATAGCATACTGAAGTTTGCTTAAATTATTTCAGGGGTTTTCTCATCAGTATAGAAATTTGGACTTGGAAAGAACTCCAGACATCACTTAGAACCTATGTGAATAGGACCCTCTTCTATAAAATATTCAAACATAAGGTCATACAGTCTTAGCTTCAAGAACCTCCAGTGAAGGGGAATTAAGTAGCACCTGTATTAGTCTATGTGGACTAGAATTGTGGATTGTTAGGATTTTTTTCCTTAACTAAAGCCTCATTTTGCTTATTTCCAATTTCTATACATTATTCCTAGTCTACTCTTTGGGATAGGATGAATACTAATTTTGAACCTGGACCTAGAGTCAGAAAAACCTTAGTTGAAATATAGTCTTAGATAGTTTTGAACGATGTGAAACTGGCTAAGTCACTTAAGCCCATTTGATTCAATTATTATCCTCTTTAACATGACAGTAATAATAGCACCTAACTCCCAGAGTAATTATAAGACTCAAATGAGATAACATTTGTCAACCACTTCATACAGTTCCAGGCATCACAGTAGTAGTAGTAGTAGAGAAGTAGTAGTAGTAGTAGTAGTAGTAGTAGTAGTAGTAGTAGTAGTAGTAGTAGTAGTAGTAGGTAATAGTAATAGTAGTAGTAATAGTATGGTAGTAGTTTATTCCCTAGTTATTACTCCTCTTAATGTCACTTAAAATTGCCTCCTGTTTCTGGTTCACTTATTCCTCTGTGATTTGTGTAAGCTTATAGTCCATTGAAATCTCCAAAATGTTTTTTTTTTTAGAGGAACTACTATATAATCATGTTTCCTCTGTGGCAAGTAAAAACTACATGGGATCGCCCTCCAATTGCCCCAAGTGTTAGAGAATCTAGCAGGGATTTATAACATATTTGGTACTTAGAAATTAGAGGCTACTGCACCAGTTTTGGGGGCATTAAGCATTTTTAAAAGCATATTAAATATTGTAAAGAGAGCACACCTCGCTCAGAAAGTTAAGAAGCCCTACATACCTGGGATAGAGGGGAAGAGATGAGCAGTGTGGGAGAGGTAAGTATGCCATGAGAGGCATGAGAGGCCCCCTCTCTATGGGTTTTTAATCTGTCTCAGGTAGAGGTGAGGTCACTTCACTTTTATCCAAGCTATGGGAAGTTAGGAAGGTTGATCTGCATTTCCTTTGAAATTCTCCTGACTCTGGGATGACCCTGCAAACCAGCCAAAGTTCCTGTGTGTGGGGGGACATCTCTGAGTCCCCAAATCCCTTATTTTCTTACACGTCCATGTTTTACCTAATTGATTTCATCTTAAATATAAGTTTAAGGTTATGTGTATCTCAATTAAACTTTATATTCTTAGATTCAACACACTGGTCTAGCTTGTCAAGGATCTTTTAATTTTTTTTAATTACTCTTTAATGAATGTTATTAACTAACTTCCTAAGTCTTGTATCCCCTCTTCACCTAATAAATATGATATCCATGCCTTTATCAACATAATTAATAAAAATACTAAACAAGGACAAGGTTACACGTAGATACCAAGTACATTTTACAAAATACCCTCCTACTAAATTAACATTAAGGTCACTAATGGCCATAATCTAGGTATAGACATTGAACCAGATCTGAGGTCATCTAATGGCTATCATCTAGCTTATCTCTCCATCTTTGTCACAAGAATACCCTGTTTTCAATGTGAGAATAACATAATTACTCTGAAACATATTTCACTTATTTTTATGGGGGATTATATAGTGTATATTAGTACTCCCATCATGATCTGGACAGAATTTATATAATTCTATAACTCATATCTATGTCATCTCCCAAGTTTATCAGAGGGAGATTACTGAACACCTGGGGGACATCTTCAGACTTCTGATATCCAATGATATTTTGTTGTCCATCTATTTTCACCAGTTCTTATTATGTCACTGACTGATTTTTTTTGTCTGCCATATATTTTCATCATGATATAAATTGCAAAGATTTTTGTTTCTGTTAGCCTCCTTGTCTGTCATAGAGTTGAAATCTTCTCAGTCCATCATTGCTTCTTCAATGCTCTGTGGCTGTCTTCTATTCAATTATGAGGTGACAGGAATTTTTCATGATTCAAAGCAAGAACAATATTGGAGATAGATTTTGTTTCAAAAGAAATTATGGTCATTAAAAATAACTTTATTTTTCTTTAAGACACTTTAACCTGCTCATTTCTTCCTTTTTTCAATTCTGGATTCAGCTTATTGTCCAGTGACTACATCTCTCCAAGATATATTTGAACAAAATACAGTATTTACAACTACATAAATGCACATCAAAATACAGATGCAGTTGCTTAATCATTCTTAATGATCAGACACCAGAAGTCTCTGCCCCAGATGAGTGGCTCATATATGAAATCAGTTTTGATGATGTACCCTCATCCCCTTGCTATGGATTATTCAATACCTGCAAACACTCTGTGTGAAACTAGTTCATTGGGATTAGTTGTAAGTGTACAGGAACATAAAGATTACTGCTCTTTTGGATTTATACCTTGTATTCATTTCTCATTTGAAGTCTAAGCCCAGTTTAAAATTCTATTATTCTACATTATTAGTGAGGATCCAAGATTGATACAATTCAGGCATTTAGGCCTTTATATTCCTTTGAGTTCTTCCTTCCCTTGGAAATTTAATTACATTAGTGAAATTAATGTATGAAACTGTTATATTAGATGTCAATGTCCCTCCCTTATCAATTTCCCTTTTTAATTCTGGAAGCTTCATGTAATTCTTGGCATTTCTTTTTAAAAATCAGTGGCATCCTGCTGCAGGCAATTGATTTAGGAATGAATTCCACATTAGTAATATATAGTTTCCTATCAAAACATCGTCATCAAATAAAAAAATTGCTAAATAACAACTAAGTGCCAAGCACTTGTGATACTCAGACAAAAATAAAATAATCACCACTCTCAAGGTGTATCAGAATTAAAAAATAATACACAATTTAAAATTCCATCTGTTTATTGTTGTGAATTATCTAGTGCCTACTATTCCCAATGCAGAGGAATTATTTTCTCAAGGAAAGTATTTATCATGTATAAATATGAGCCTTCTATCTACAAGTCTTTGGACCCTCACTTTTTGCTATTGAATCTTTTTAAATGAATTTTTCCCTATTTTTGTCTATGTCTACCTCTAAATTCTCACTCTAAGCAAAAAGTATATTGATTTAATTCAGAATCTGAAAGAATTCTCCAAAGAATGTTTCTACCTGCTCATTCTCTTCAGCTATAATGCCACATGAGAGCCCGATTTTTTTTCTTTCCGGTGGTCTTTTCACAAATATTGTGTCATGAATACTTACGGAGATAACCAATTTCCCATGCATTCATGGGTCTTCTTGTTTTTGGATATATACTAAAATGAACTCTACATACTCCTTTATATGCTTCTCCAAGGAGAATATGTGAATCATAATTGCATTTTGCTATAATTTTCTTTGGTCTTCTACTTTGTTAAATTGTGAGGATGCCGCAATGATACAATTGAGGCATTTAGATAGTATATACATTTGCTGGTCATTGAGCAATGATGTCACTATTTAGACGACCAAAGGCTAAGTTAATGTTTATAAATGGTCCAAACCTGTGAGATTTTTAATAGGCTCTTCTCTTTCTGCCACTTCTGCCAACATCACTGTAGCAACAAAAGAGACCAAATAGAACTGAGGGGCTATTGTAATTTCATTTCATGGGTTGCCACAGCCAAGGAATTCATCAAGTAGTGACAGCATATTCATGATAAGCCCTTCTGTACTTATATAGGCTGGTTCTCTGAAAATAAACAGGCTTTTGGCAGAATCAGTTTTGAAGCTTTTACAACATGGTAGAACCTTGCCAGTACTAAGCTCTACATTGGCATAATTCTCAGGATACAGGGTCACCTCCATACCCAAACCATGAGCTTTTGAGAAGAAAACACAGAACCTGTTAAAGCCTAGCTATAAAAGGAATGAAGGAAACAAACATTTATTATGGGCCTACTCTATTTGAAGAACTATGCTAAACATTGCGATAACAAATAGTATCAGCTCTCAAGAAGCTCACATATTAATGAGACAAATATGTATGTATGCATACATTTATGCAATGTATACACATGTACATTGCATGTATGCACACATACATACTGTAAAGATTGGAATAATGCCACCTGCTGGAGACTTACTATAGAAAAGCTCTGGCCATGAGGTGAAGGCCTCTGAGGGCTAGCCATGTGGTCAAGGTTATGTAAAAGTTTTTTAACAGTCAGTTAGTGAATACGGAAAGACATCAGTTTTAAAAGGACCACCCTTTCGGGGTGTAGACCGACGGCCGTGTATGGGTTATGCACGTCAGTCCGGCTGCTAAGCACTCCACTTCTGGGGTGCGCACTTAAAAGGCAAGGAGAGAACGGAAGTAGGGTCTCTTGCCTGCTCTCCTGGTCTGATGACTGGCGCAACACACAGACAGAGGAGGACTGGAGTTGGACGCAGCCTGGCTCGCCGTTAGCAGCACGCGCTTGACTCAGTCTCTCTCTCCCCCAAAGGTGGCCTTGGGCTTTTGGTGAGTTTTATACGGAATATAGACTAAGCTTAGACTTAAGACTATTTGGTTTGTATTTCGACTTTCCTATCCCTCTAATCAACATCACCTAGTAACTACCACACAATAAAAGCTCTAACTAGAGACCAGAAGTTTCTTCCATTTACTAGTCTGGGAGATAAATTAAGGAAAAGGTTAAAGAGGGGAAATTAATGCTCTAATATCCAATTTTAAATCTCACAAGGTCCTTAGTGTCAGGAAGTGACGTTTGCGCGTGGGTACTGTCTATCAAGACTACTAGCCAATCAACTTGAGGAGCCTCCATTTCTGGGAGGGGACATGAAGTGGAAGCGGATGGGGGTGGAGGGGTCTGTCTCTCTTTTTGGTTCCTGACCTCGCCATGGGGGGTTGTGAGGATGATACCTTTCCCTCTCTGATCCTAATGCTCTTTAATAAATACTTAAACATTTAAATACGCTTGCTAAAGCTTATAATTTATTGGTGACCACTCATCAGATATTAGATAGTTTAGCTAGAATTTTAGCCCCTTACAATACACATGTTCATATAACCCATATATAGAATAGCATTTGGGCATATTTTATATGTATACATATATTGTGTATAAGCATGCATACATATGTTTATTGTGCTACATATATAGTATATTACAGTATTATACATATATATGTCTTTCAGCTACAAGGGTCTCATGGTCTTTAGCATGTAGGAAGTAAATTACATGGCAATTTCTCTGTTTAATGTCATTTTCACTGATGAAAGTACTTTGGTAACAAGAACTTTTATTTTTTGTTGTTGTTGTTTCTCTAGTAACTGTGGTTAGAGCATCTATAGGAGCAGTTGCCAGGCTATGTGTCCATAGCTTACTTTTTGTTATTGCTAAGGCTCCTAGGTTTAGGATGGCTGTACTGGTACCATCAGGGAGATGGTGGTCAAGGTGTTGGTCTTGTGACTTGCCTGGAACATACCACGTATTTATTTTCTCCCTCAGGGTGTTCTGCTACTTCAGTTGGGGTAAATTGCTAGTTTCTGTGGGTGGCATTTGGTTGGCACTTGGAGAGGATGGATGCCCCTTCTTGAAAGCTTTTACCAGTCTAATTGCTATGATGGCTGGTCTTGAAGTCGAGATGGTGGTCTTATATGTGCTTTCACTTTTCCTTTTGATGACAATCAGTCAATGAATGAAGCTGGTGGTAATGAGGAAGTGGTCTTTGCATCAATATCATTTCCCTGGCTGAGAATGGCTGACAAGAAAATTAGCCTGAATGATTCCTTAGATTTCCTTCCAATTCTGAATCACATTACCCTTGTAATCTGTATTTTATTAATTTACCTTATATGTAAAGTATTAATTAATTTACATTTATGCGCATGGTTTGCAAAGTGTCCTTTCCACCCTACAACTACCATAGCAAATTTTTATATCTCAATTTTACAGAAAAATAGAATGAAGTTGAAGGGATGAAGTCTTTAGCTCAGTCACAGGGCTGACTTGTATTGAATCTGAGGTTGAGTCCATGTCTGCTAAGTCCAAATTCAACAATTTTTCCTCTCTTTCATAATTCTCAATCGATAGGGCCAGTATGAAAATAGAATAACAAAATTTTCATTACAGGGTTGCCTCCTTTTTGTCTCTGTAATTCTTTTTTTTTTTTCCTGATAATTGGTAGCATGTCTTTTACAATGAATAATATAGAGGCATGTGAATGAGTATTGATGGGCAGAGACATCTAAGTAGATATTAAACAGTGGAAAATTCATCATTTTATTTTATGCATCAGTCACAGTGGAAAATATTTTTAGTCTTTTGAAGTGTTTTTTTCCCCTCTTGACTAATTATCAAGTATCTGACTGATTGCTGATGATTGATGACTGATGAGGAGAAGGTTCTGCAGGTGTTAATAGTTGGCTAATGTAAGCGCTTTCAGAGGGTAGCAGTAGCCGTTTGTGAAGTGGGCAGAGCTCTAGAAGATTGTCTCGAAGGGGTGTGTGGGTGTATGAACATTGTGTGATAAACTGAAGAAAGCAGGCCTGCAAATTAGTTTGTATTTATTTCTAATCAAACTGATAGCTATGTTTCTGATCATGAAACATGAAAAAAATTCTTTAATTTAAATTCTAATGTTCTAAAAGGCCAATAAGTTTAATTTCAGTCAAGAAACATATTAAGTGTCTGGTTTTGGTCAGACAATGTGCTAGGTTCCTGGGCATGCAAGATAAATGGAAAAATGGGCCCCTTCCTTCAGGGGTTTATATTCTCCTTGAGTGATTCAGCACATGGTGTATTGGAAATACAAAGGACATGTAAACTAATTTCAAAAGTGGGGAGAACATAAGTGGTAACCAAAAGAAAGCCTGGTATGAAAAGTACCATATAAGTGATGTTTTGAAAGATGGTCAGAGGTTTCATAAACAAGTAGTAAAATGGAAATGTACAGTATTCTATGAAATTTATGTGGGAAGCCTGTACAAAGGGAAGCAGGATATAGAAAGTTGTAGTAGACCAGAATGAACTGTGTTCAACATATATAATAATAAATAAACAATGGCTGCATCCCAAAAGAGGCATTATTAAATTGAGAGAGAGGACAGATAAACTTGAACTGAGAACATTGCAAAGACATTAACATTAGTAGACTGTTTGTACTTAGGGATGAGAACAACATTGTATGTCTGTGGGTGGGAATTTAGAGATGTTTATTTTGCTTTTCAACAAGATTCTTTAAATTTTCCATGTATTCACACTTCATTTTATGAGCTTCTGCAAATAATTTGTCCTGTAAACATTTAATTGAACTACTCTGTTTTTTACTTCCATTCTCTAAATTTACTGTCTTATCAATGTCTTACAGTACCCTTGACCTTTCTTGTATGATCTTCTTTATCTTCCCTCATCAGTACCTGTTAGAGTCTCTATCTGAATTTAAATCAACTTTGAAATGCATATAGCCAGGGCAGCTAAGTGGCATAGTGGATAGAGCACTGGCCCTGGATTCAGGAAGACGTGAGTTCAAAATCTGGCCTCAGACATTGACACTACTAGGCTGTGTGACCCTGAGGCAAGTCCCTTACCCAATTGCCTCACCAAAAAAGAAAAGAAAATGCATATAGCCTCACCCCATCAGCTCCTATTCATTTGTCCACCTAGTAAAATGCTTGGTTTGTTTTGTCTTTCAACTTCATAGTACCAAGACTGGATTACTAGGAGACTTACAGAATTCCTCCCCACCTCTAGAAGCTCAATTTAAATGCAATCCCTTTTATGCAGATTTTCCTGATCATATCAGCTTTAAATGACCTCTTTCAGTGACCTAAAAACAATTTTACTTTGCAACTTTCTAATTTTACTTTGCAACTATCTAATCTTTAGTGCTGTGGGTTACATTATATGTTGGTGTCCTTGAGTCCCCATACAGAATAAATTCCCTATGCATAGGAACCATGGCTTATTTAAGCTTTATAGCTTCACTGTTTAGCTTGCACATTGTTCTATATCTGTTTTTTTAACAAAGTATCAAAGGAATTAAACACACACACACACACACACACACACACACACACACACACACACACACATGCTCTCTTCCCTACTTTTGCTGTTTTCATTACTGATTTAAGAGGAGGCCAAAGCACTAATTGACTCATAGAATCATAATGAGAGTGGTTTCTAGAATTTTGGACCTGGTCACTGACATCTCTGTCTGGTTCCCCAGTCCACCTGTACCACACCTTTTTGGTCATCCACCTAATGTACCATATGGTATGATTGTCCCCATTTCTTTACCTAGCCCCATTCTATTGTGGTGGGACATGAGACCCTAAGAAACCTTAAAATTTACCAAAAGGGAAAAGCAATCCTTAAACATTAGATACTGAAACCAAAGATTTCAGAAATAAAACATAATCTCTGTTTCCCACCTTAGGAATGTGATGTTGCCAAAACCAAGGGTCACACAGACACAGGGATATTTATAAATATTTCTATCTATGATGTAAGCACCAATAAGCATATGAAGGTCTGTAAGGAACATAGATGATATGCAAGTTTCCTACTTGCATGGCAGCAAGATGTGCACATCACTTGACCCTGAACATCCCCTCCCAATGCCCCCTTCTTGGTAGTTTTTGCAATCTTTGGCTGTATTCCATAGATTTTTTTTGTCTCATTGTTATTATCTTTAATGAAATAACTGGTTGTTTCTACATTTTGTTTTTTGATCTATTTAATCTTTAGGATTAGATTATTTAGTTTGCAATTAATTTTTTTTTTTTTTAGTGAGGCAATTGGGGCTAAGTGACTTGCCCAGGGTCACACAGCTAGTGAGTGTTAAGTGTCCTTAGCCGAATTTGAACTCAGGTACTCCTGACTCCAGGGCCGGTGCTCTATCCACTGCGCCGTCCTAGCTGCCCCTGCAATTAATTTTTAATCTATCTTCCACTGTCCTTTTGTGAGATGTAAGTTTTATTGCTTTATGATCCAAAAGCAGTACATTTAATTTTTCTGCTTTCCTTATTTAAATTTGAGAATTTTATTCCCTAATGCATGGTCAATTTTTGTGTAGGTGTCATGTGCGCTAAGAAAAAGGCATATTCTTTACTGTTCTCATCCCCTCAATTTTATTTTTTATACCCCTCAATTTTTTTGCCATCATAAAAAGGGCTCCCATAAATATTTTGCAGAGATAGGTCATTTTCCTTGTTTTTGTCTCTGAGATACAAAATAGTAGTATTGCTTGATCAGAGTATGCACAGTTTGTAGCTCTTTGAGTATAGTTCTACATTGTTCTCTGAATAATTGGAGCAATTCACAACTCAGTGCCCCAAATTTTCCCACATTCCTTCCAACATTTATTATTTCCTTTTCTTTCATATTAGCCAAAATGAGAGATGTGAAGTTGGTACTTCGGTGTTTGTTTTAATTTGTATTTCTCAAATTAGTAGAATCTAGAGAATTTTATATAATTATAGATAACTTATGATTTCTTTATCTAAAAACTGACTCTTTGTATCCTTTCAGGATTTATTAACTGGGGAATGACTTATATTCTTATAAATGTAACTCTGTCTTCTATATATTTGAGAAACAAGACCTTTATCAGAAACACTTGCTGTGAGAAAAAAACAAAAACAGATTTCTGCTTCCCTTCTCATCTTGGTTGCATTGGTTTTGCTTGTGCAAAAAAAAAAAATAATTTAATATACCCCAAATTATCCATTTTACATTCTTATATCTTATAATATTATAATGTTTGGTCTTAATGTTATTGTTTGGTCACAAATCCTTCCTTTATCTCTGGATCTTACAGGTAAACAATTCTGTGCTTCCCTATTTGGTTATGATATCACCTTTTTGTCTAAATCACATACCTGTTTTGAACTTATCTTGGTACAGTGTAGATTTTTGGTCTGTACTATTTTCTGTTATATGCTTTTCCAGTTTCCCTAGCAGGTTTGTGTCAAATAGTGAGGTCTTGTCTCAGAAGGTAAGTCTTTGAGTTTACCAAATACTATATTACTAGGGTCATTTACTATTCTGTACCTAATCTATTCCCCTGATCCACCACTCTATTTGTTAGCCAGTAACAGATTGTTTTGATGACTGCTGTTTCATAATGCAGTTTGAGATCTAGTACTATTACATCAACTTCCTTTACCGTTTTTTTTTTTCATTAGTTCCCTATGATATACTTGACCTTTACTTTCTTCCAGGAGACTTTTGTATTTATTTTTTTTTTCTGTTGTTCAGTCATATCAGTTATTTACAATTCTTTGTGACCTCATTTGGGGTTTTCTTGGAAAAATACTTAAATGGTTTTCCGTTTCCCTCTACAACTCATTTTAAAGAAGAGGTACTGAGACAAACAAGGTAAAGTGACTTGCTCACTGTCACAGTTAGTGTTTAAGACCATTTTTTAAGAAAAGTCTTCCTCATTCCAAGCCCAGTGCTCTATCAATTGTGTCACCTAGTTACCCATGTTTTTCCATGCTTATCTACATTTCTGATATTGTTTCTTACAACACATTAAATTGTTTCCTATTCATCAATTGATGGACATTCACTTTGTTTCTATTTGTTTGCTACCACAAAAAGTGCTATTATAAATACTTTGGTGTTTATTGGGTCTTTCTTTTTATCCATTACTTCCTTGGGGTATACTCCTAGTAATTGAAAATTTGGATCAAAATGTATGGAGACTTGAGCTATTTTATTTGAATAATTTCAAATTGCTTTCTAGAAGTTAGATTAATTCAGAAAATTATCCTCAGTTCACCTCTATGTTTATCTTCCCCCCCAAATTTTTTTTGACAATGACTCTGGTTAACTTTGTGAATTTGCTCTATAAGTAGTAAAAACTCAGAGTTGTTCTGATTTCTTTTACTCTTATTTGGAGCATTATTTTATGTGGCTATGTATAGTCTTTTGATAATTGTTTGCTCATATCCTTCCACCACTGATATATCAGAAAATGGTTTTGCATTTTATATTTCTGTTAATTGCTTATATATCCTTAACTTATGAATTTGCTTTAAAAAATTTTCCACTTCCCTTATTATTCTAGATGCATTAATTTTGCTTCTGTAGAAGGTTTTTGAATTTTGTGTGATCAAATTTGTCAGTTTTCTCTTTTATAATTGCCTCTATTTTTTGTTTGATTATGGATCTATTTACTCATTGCTATGAAAAATGTATTATATGCTTCTCTTCTAATTTTCACATTGTGATTTTTAATATTCCATTTACATAAGGTATTTGAATTTGCTGTCAAAGATGGTATAAAGTATTGGTCTAAGTCTCAATTTTGCCCACCTGCTTTCCAGTTTTCCCAACAATTTTTATGAAATAGGGTGTTGTTTCATAGGCTTGTTATATTTTGGAAGTATTAATTCCATTGGTTCTAATTCACCATTTTCTAATCAATTCTATTGATCTACAGTACCAAAAGGTTTTAATTATTGATACTTTGTATTATAATTTGAACCCTGGAAGTGCTATCCCTCAACACTTTTTCTTTTTCATTATTTCCCTTTATAACCTAGATTTTTCTCCAAATGAACCCTACCACCTATCAAAAATATAATAAAAGATATATGTTTTATTTAACTACATTGTATACTTCTAACAGTGGTGAGTTGAATAGTGATGACAGTACTATGTATTATGAGTTACAATGACATGGATTATATTTTTACCCTGAGATATATACATACATATATACATACAATTTATAGATAAATAGATAGACAGTATTACCATGTCTCTGCCCCAACCTTGTAAATTATAGACAAGTTACAGATCAGCATCAGTAGAAGGAATCCCCATACACAGAGATCCCCATAGTAACAAAATATATGAAACTTGAGGGAACTTAGGGATTTCAAGAGTCAAATTTAAAAAGCAAATTCATTTTAATATAAAGGAAAATTTGGATAAAAGCCTAGGAAGACAATAGATGAAGTTTCATAGGAGACACTAAGTAAGTCAGTTTTGTTAGAGCACAGAGGGCATGAAGGGAAGTAATGCAAAGTCAACCTAGGAAGGTAGGATTCATAGGGGATATGAATGTTTTGACTAAATATCTTTAATTATTTTGAAGTACAAATAAGTAAATACCTCAACTTAAATGGAACCCTTATTTGAGAGGTCTTTCCAGATTATCCTACTTCTTAACTATTAGCATGAACTCTGTTCATTTATCTGTGCATATGAAGCACCTCCCATCCCCAGGGTAGAATTTAAATCACACATTTGTATTAAAAAGGGTGCTGCCCAGTGAATGGTACATAAAGAGTAGGCAATTAATAATGCTTGTTAGTTGATTGATTCACTTTCTTCATCTGAAAATTAGGGCACTGGACTACATATTCTGTAAGGTCTTTTCAGTATCTAACAGCCTATGATTCTATGAATCACAACATTTAAATACATTGCATACATATCATTTAGCTTCTAGTAAACATAATGGAAAACAAGAAAAAAATAGCAATCTAGCAAAAAGTTGCTACATTGAACATATGATGATATATTTTAAGAAAATAGAAATATCAGCTTGCCATTAAAATAAGAAAATAATAGAATTTCTCACTTTTAAATTAATGCATAACACAAACAAGAAAATAGATTATGGCAACTTATACACTATAATAAAATACCCAAACACTGAAATCTTTATTCTATTTCAGATTCCATTAGCACAATGCTAGTGTCTCCAAGTGAGACCTCATATATAGATTTTAAATTATCTGGAATCTGTTTTTAAATTTAAATTCTTCCAAATAAAAACTGTGGTTAATAAGAAATTGAGTTATATAAAAGTTGAGTTATATAGTGGTTGGATGAATAAAAGGCCAAATGGATAAGTAATGACTGGCAGAACTAAGAGTTCAGCCTACTGGGAAGAAGCAGATAAGGTTTGAGATATACAGTGACCTAATAGGGACAATATAAGTTCATGCAAAAGTGTTGAAATAGGAACATTGGAAAGAAGTTGAAAGAGACTGATTACAGTGTGAAAAAGATTTGTAACTCTAAAGATGACACAAAGTGAAATGGATAACCTAGAAGAATACTGGTATTCTCCTCCATAAGTGGAGGTGAATCTTCCTTAGATATTGGCTGGATTAAAAGGTTTTTGGGGGTATTTTGGAGAAGTAAGTATAATTCAGGCATGGGTTGGACTGGATAACCTCTGATTTCCCTACTAACTCTGAAATTCTAAGATTCTGTTATCCATTGCTGATACTGGAGAAGGGGAAAAACTAGCAGAAGCTTGGGTGGAATGGCAATGTTCATTTGTTAGGGGAATGAAAGAGGTGATAATATATTGATAGCATGGCATAATACCAATGATGATGGTGGTGCTGCTACTGCTGATGATAATGATGCTGATGTTATATCCATATTTGTACTCACTGGAGAGACAGTATGACATAGTAAATAGAGAATTTCTCTTGAAAATAGATAGACATAGGTTCAAATGCCATCCCTAAGATATAATGGGCAAATTACTTAATCTTCCAGTGCTCTATGCAACAATTTGAGACTATAATTTGTAAAGAATTTGATAACTTGAATTGGTAGAGGAGCTATCTAAATGGAAGCTCCGTTTATCAACAAAATTCCAGATACAGTCTATATCCCTATTGGCAAATAATAGACTATCATTACAGAAGTTCTGAAGAATGGGGGAAGAAAAAAATTAAGGTGCTTCATCTAAGGAATCCCTAAACACTCATATTCTTAGAATTTCTTGTCTTTATAAACCTAATTTTATGAAAATGTACACCTAAATCTTATTAAATGCAATAAGATAAAATTAAATTAGAGTATTGAAAATTATTTACTACAAAGACTAAAATACTAACATTAAATTATCCCCAAGCCCTTGCCTAAGTCTACACAAATGTTACCAAACTCAATATAGTTTCTTTTTTGCACAATTTGTATTCAGTATAAAATCACTTTGTAAGTAATGAAGGTCATCTGTCCAGAGTTAATGGAATGGTTTTCATTCAGTATAATTTATGTATATTGCCTTTCTTTTTTTCAGGATGCAGTTCTGGCTCCACTTGGCCAAATCTTGAAGTCTGTCCATGTTTCCCAATCAAAATGATTGATTATGTAGATATGAACTAGATTCTGGGTGTATTTTAAAGTTTAGCTTGTAAATTGCAAACCCTATCACAGAATAAAAGCATTTAAAACTGCCTTTGTTTTGATCATGGTACTGGTTAATAGAATGAACAAGTTGATAAATAAATTGGATTAGGTATAGCCTTACAAAAATATGTTAATATGAGCTAATTAGAAGGTTTTCACCAAGTAGATAGGAAAGACTATTGATATTTTTTCCAGTGGGATGTGTTTCCAAGTCCTCTTCTGATCATTGATAGCTATGGATGTTCCAGGCCCAGTATATCACATTTCTGGGCAGCTAGGTGTCATAGTAGATAAATCACTGGCCCTGAGTTGGGTAGACTTGAGTTCAAATCTCACCTCAGACACTTACTATCTGTGTGACCCTGAGCAAGTCACTTTACCCCACTTGCCTTAAACATCCTGAGTCATCTACAGTCACCCTGGTGAATATCATTCCACTAGACACAGATGGCTCTGGAGGAGAGAGTGATACATTGCTGACCTTGCACAGCCCTCCCTCACTTAAATCCACTTCACTGTAAATCATGACATCACACCAAAGTCATGGTCCTCTTCAATATGAAAGACTAACAACAACAGCAACTTCACAACTCTAAAATTTGTGCTGAAATTCACAGCAAAAACCTTAACCTATCTAGTTCAGAATTAAAACATAGAAGGAAAGATTTAATGTTGTGTCAATATATTTAATTTTGAATCTTAGTTTTACTTCTTATTACTTATATGACATAAGGTCAATTCCTTGACTCACAATGAAGTTCAGTTTTCTCATTGAGAAAATGGTTTCAATAATCCTCATGCTACTTTACCTTGAAGGGTTGTTGAAAGAGTATAATGAAAGTACAAGTACAAAGAATTTATTTGTAAACCAACGTACATGGCAAGCATCTAAAATCTATAATAGTGAAGGTCTTCACCCCACCAATGATGATTTCAACCAGTCTATAACAGAGTACATAACTCAAGTCCCAGAGAAGTAGCAACTTGTTTATCGTCATATATATATATATATATATATATATATATATATATATATATATATATAATATATATATATATATATATATATATATATATATATATATATATATATATATATATATATATATATATATATATATATATACCTAGTAAATTTCAGAGGCAGAATTGAACCTAGGCAAAAAATTACCATCTGATATTTAAAGTACTACACAGTCTTATTCCCACCTAATATTTCCAAGAATAGCATAGGTATTTGACCCTGGAATTTCATTGACATAGGATACTCCCTGTTGAGAAAACTCTTATTAAAGGAAGTTGGTACCTTCTCTGAAACTTAAAGTGTTATAGAGTTAAGGGAATTTCTAAGATTAAAAGAGATGAGACTTGAACTCTAGTCTTCCTAGGTTTGAGGTCAGAACACTATATATTTACATAAGCTGACTTTGCCTTTCCTTCTTATTTCATATTACTCTCATTCACTTATTTTATGTTATAGTCAAACTTGCCTAAAAATGTTCCTTATATATAAATTTCTATTTCTCACAGATATTGCATATGTTTATGTTTGTAACTGATTCCCTTTTTATCCCCAAGCCATAAAATTCATAATCCCTTGAAAATAAAGTTTTAAAAGTGTCAATTGCTATATGAGGATTTTCATGATCTCCCCAAGATATCACTACTCTCTGTTAAGAAATGTTGTACTTTTATTAGCTATGTGACCCTGGGCAAGTCACTTAACCCTAATTCCCTGCAAAAAAACCCAAAAAACAAAAACAAGAAATTTTGTACTTGGTATAACTTTTGTATACATACAAACACACATGTATGCACATATAAATTATATGTATTTACAAATCCACACATGCATATACACATACATATGTGTATATATGTATATATCATGTGAATATGATATATCACCTGAGTCAAATATATATATATTTGTCAATATAAGTGACTCTTTTGTTGTTATGATTTTTTTAATACTCAGGGCCTAACAGAGTACCTGATACATAGTAGGTATTTAAAAAGTTTTATTTTATTAAACTTCTTCCTGCCCCCTCCTCCCCAAACTTTTAGTTTCAATGATGATTTTTTTCAAAGGTAGTTTGACAATTTGGGCTTTTTATTATGAATCGGGTGACCTAGGAATAGGTCTTCTAGTCTCTTGGCTCACAATTAGGGACTCCTATCAAATAACTTAGAATAGCCAGTCTTCTGTGCAAGGATTGTGTCACCTTTGCTCTAAAACCTACAGTAGACTTCTGAGCTCAGCATTGTGATGAAGATTATGACCCACGAGCGTCTTTTTATCATATTCAACTCTAGATTTTATTTCTCCATAAGTTTATCACAAGGGAGTCCATGAAATGTTCTTGGGAATTTACTTACCTTCTTTCTCTCGATCTCTCAAGGATACCACAGGAATGTGTAGACAGCTCACTTATTATCTTTATCTCTTGAACTATGACCAACCCATCTTTTTCACTTATATTTTAAACACATAATAAGGGGTTTTTTTATATTTCATATGCAGTATTGAGCTTAACTGTCCTTATACAATACAATCAGAACATTCATAGAACATCTCAGAGTTGGAAAAGTCTCTAGAGTTCATTTAGATTAACCCATTTCTGATCAAAAATTCCCTCTACAGTGACCTTTCATCTGTCTATATCATTTCCTTATTTAACATAATTCTTCAGTTCTGCAGGGTAAGCTTCCTATACCTGATCCAAATAATTCTTGGTTGAGTTTTCATTGAAGCTGGCAAAATAGCTAGCCCCCATCAGCTTTGCTTTCAAAACTGACTTTAGATTATACAGTCAAGGCTTAACTTAATTGTGGCTACCTTAGAAACTTACATGAATATACGTATCTCAGATATTCATTCTCCTCAGTGCAACAAATCTTTAGATTTAAACTATTTTTTCCACATTTTGTTCAAGAAAAAAAAAATGAATGGTTCACTTTAAGATTTCTGAACCCAGTCCTGAGACAACTTCTCCTACAGGCTAAAAGAGGTGACTTAAGGGACCTATAGATTCCATTTTAATAATTTCTCTCATTAAAACCCATGGCACAATCTTACACTAGCACCAATGACAAAGAAAGTCAAAATTATGCGAGTCTGTCAGAAAAAAAATGTAAATCTGAGGATCTGTGTTGAAAGACAATGAATTATTGTTTAATGCTTTATGGGAATACTGGCTTAGTAGGCTGTGACCAAATGTTATGTTAACCTCACAATAAAATTTCAGCTTCAGTTCCAAGCCTAAAACTTTGGTAACTTCAGGACCTGCTTCTTGCTACCCTATGAGAGTGGGGAGAGTATAGACTTGGGATTTAATCCTCATTCTTCTATTAATAACCATGTAGCTCTCAAAAGGTAAGTTCACTTCCTTGAAACTCAGTTTTCTAATCTGTAAAATGTAAGTATAATACTTTTATTTCCTATCTCCTCTAAAATCATATTTAAAACACTCTATTTCACTTTTAAAATATTTTAACACCTGGTCCCTTCAAACTGATCTAGTTTTCTGAGACCTTATATTCTATGCTCTAGCTCCACTGGTCTCCTTGTCCTTTCTAACACAAAACAATTACAATTCTTTAGGCAATTTACCAGCTGTCTCCCATACCTGGAATTCTCTCCATCTTCATTGTCTTCTGGATTTTCTGGCCTCCCACAAGTCCCAATTAAAATCCCAACTTCTGTGAGACATCTATCTTTGTATCTTTTGATTCTAATGTCTTCCCTCTGATATCATCTCTAATCTATGTATCTTGTTTGTACATAGTTATTTGCATTTTGTCTCTCTTAATAAATGACATCATTGGGGACTTTTTGCCTTTCTTTGTATCCCTAGTGCTTACAACCATGCTTCACATATAGTAGAGGTTTAATAAATTCTTGTTGACTTTATCCATTCCATTCCTCAGGGTTTTTCAAGGAAAACATTTTGTAAACATTCAAGCCCTATAGTAATACATATAATTATTTCCAAAGCTAAAGAATTAGCAACAAAATTAAAGTAGCTTAATGAATAACATTGTTGTTATATGTGACTAAAGATAATTGGGGGTTAATATTTTTTTCAGGCATCAATCTGTAATTTAATGATATCTTGCATCAAATTTTTACTTTATTTTTTCAGGCATACTATTTTAAGGCCATGCTAGGCAAGACAATAAATTATCAACAATAATCACAGTATTACATGAGGTAAATGAATTATAGGTGCATGGTTTCACAGAGAAGTAAAATTCATATTAAAAAGCTTTGTAATGTCATCAAGAGCAAAGGTGTTATGGCCTTCAATTTAAAGGGAAGCAATACACAGCTAATAAATTAAGATATGCACATAACAAAGATTCATAAAACATTACTCCTTAAAATTACGTATTTTATTACAGAGGGTTCAATGACAGCTTTTCTCTTGATCTAGTGATATGTTAGAACAATGTCTCTGGCATACCCAATTCCCCAGATCACTTCCTCTGGCATTTGTTCTAAACTTGCCCCTCTATCTTGAGAGCCCTTATTCTTTTCCCTCTGCCCATGTTGAAATTCCAGGTGATGACTTCATTTCCTTTTTAGTTTGGATTCTGAACTCAATTTTTCTTTCGATGCTAAAGTACTTGGGGGGAGGACTTGGGGTTTTTTATACAACATGTAAAATTTGCAAAGTATTTTACATATATTATCTCATTTGTGTCTCAGACTATATTAATTTTATGAAGTAGATATTACAGATAGTATTATCTCATTTTTAAAAGAAAGAAATAGTCTCTTAGAGAGATTAAGTAACTTGCCCACAGTCATATAATTGACCTAGTATGAACTAGAAACAGACACAGAGACTGTCCTTGATTGAACAATTAGCATTTTATTCAATATTTCAGATTGCCTTTCTCACATTTGCTGTATCCTTTAAATCCTCTTTATATTTCTTTTCACTAACACACTGAACCACACAATCCCTCTCTTCTGCCTTTAATCATGTGTACAGACATTCATGCACACACACACACACACACACACACACACACACAATCTTCATCTGGCATTGACACTCACTCTTCTTTATTTTGCAAACTAATTTTCCTAAGATGATTTTTATCATGCTACTTCCATGATCAACAATTTATCATGGCTCCCTATTTATAATCAGATGAAGTTCTGTGTCCTCAGTATGATGCACAGAACTCTACATAAACTGACAATTCCAGCCTATCCAGTCACTACTTTCTGCTTTGAACAGTCTCCTTCTTTTAGGCTGACAACCTTATTGTTCTTCTTATAAACTATGGTAATTTTTCTTAGCCCCTAGATTATCAGAGCTCAATGTTTTGTACTAGATTTATGACAGGAAAAATAGTACACTTTCAGAAAAAGACATACCCAAGGTGCTGACATCTTAGACCTCAGGATAGTGGTTTTTAAGTATGATTCTGAACCCTCAGGAACCAAAAAAGTCTCAGGGTGTCGATGAAGTCAAAACATTTTTTTTTTTTTACCATTATACTAACATTTATTTCTTATATGGCAAATATCAATAGCTATTATCTGCATAAAAAAGCACTTCATGGGGGGTGTCCTCAATTATTTTAAGAGTGTGATGGGGTCCTAAACCCCAAAGTTTGAGAACTGCTACCTTATACAAATCACTCCATTCTTCAAGCCCAGTATTTTTTATTCTATACCATGAGGAGTTAAGCATTTTTTTTCACATGACTACAGATAGCTTTTATTTCTTTGTCTGAAAACTGCCTTTTCATATTCTTTGATCATTTATCAATTGGGGAATGATTGTATTTTTTTTTGTAAATTTGTCTCAGTTCTCTACATATTTCAGAAATAAAGCCTTTATCAGAGATACTTCATTCAAAAATTATTTCCCAGGGCAGATAGGTGACACAGTGGATAAAGCACCAGCCCTGGATTCAGGAGTACCTGAGTTCAAATCCGGCCTCGGACACTTGACACTTATAAGCTGTGTGACCCTGGGCAAGTCACTTAACCCTCATTTTCCTGCAAAAAAAGAAAAAAAAAAAAGAAAACAATTTTTCAGTTTTCTGTTTACCTTATACATTAGTTTTGTTTGTGTAAAAATTTTGAATTTTATATAATAAAAATTCTTTAGTTTACATTTTATATTACTCACTACATCTTCTTTGGTCCTAAATTCTTCTCCAGCCAAAAATCTGACAGATAAACTATTTTATGTTTTCCTAATTTGCCTAGGATATCACCGTTCATGCACCCATTTTGATGTTATTTTAGTATATGGTCAGAGATGTTGTTCTATACCTAGTTTCTACCATAATGTTTTCCAGCTTTCCCAGCAGTTTTTGTCAAATAATGAATTTTGTTTGCAAAAGCTTGGATCTTTATCATATAATAGATTACTATAGTCATTTACTATAGTTAGATTTCTACCTATGCTATTCCACTGCTATACCTTTCTATTTCTTAGCCAATATCAGATTGTTTTTTTTTTATTTTAATTTTTATTTTTGAGGGGCAATGGGGGTTAAGTCACTTGCCCAGGTTCATACAGCTAGAAAGTATCAAGGGTCTGAGGTCGGATTTGAACTCAAGTACTCCTGAATCCAGGGCCGGTGCTTTATCCACTGTGCCACCTAGCTGAGCTGCCCCCAGATTCTTTTGATAATTACTACTTTATAATACAGCTTGAGATCTGGTACTGCTATACTACCTTCTTTTGTTTGTTAGTTTCATTGATTCCCTTGATATCCCTGAGCTTTTGATCTTCCAGATAAATTTTATTATTATTCTTTCTAGATCTATAAAATATTTTGGTATAACATTAAATAAATTAACTTAGGTAGGATTGTCATTTTTATTATAGTGGCTCCACCTAACCCATGAGCAATTAATTGTTTTTTTCCAATTCTTTAGATGTGATTTTGTGTGAAAAGTGTTTTATACTTCTGTTCATATAGTTCCTGGTTTTGTCTTCGCAGGTAGACTCCCATGTATTTTATATTGTACACAGTTATTTTAAATGGAATTTTCTTTCTATCTGTTGTTGAACTTTGTTGGTAATATACTAGAAATCCTAATGATTTATGTGGGTTTATTTTGTATCCTGCCACTTTTCTAAAGTTGATAACATTTTCAAGGAGTGTTTTAGTTGATTCTCTGGGATTTTCTAAGTATAAGAACATATCATCTGCAAAGAGGGATAGTTTTGTTTCCTCATTAACTATTCTAATTCCTTTCATTAATTTTTCTTATCATTGCTATAGATAACATTTCTAGTACTATATTAAATAATAGAAGTGAGGGGGCAGCTAGGTGGCACAGTGGATGAAGCACCGGCTCTGAATTCAGGAAGACCTAAGTTCAAATCTACCCTCAGAGACTTGACATTAGCTGTATGACCCTGGGCAAGTCACTTAACACTCATTGTCCTGCAAAAAAATAAAAAATAATAATAGAAGTGAAAATAGGCATCCATGCTTCACCACTGATTGTGTTGTCAGGGTTTCTAGCTTATTCCTATTACAGATAATGCTTGCTGATGGTTTTAAATAAATAATACTTATTTTAAAGTAAGCTCCATTTATTCCTATGTTCTCTAGTTTTTTTTTTTTTTTAATAGGAATGGATGCTGTATTTTTTCTTTTCTCTTTTTTGTGGAGCAATGAGGTTTAAGTGACTTGCACAGGGTCACACAGCTAGTAAGTGTCAAGTGTCTGAGTGTGGATTTGAACTCAGGTCCTGCTGAATCCAGGTCTGGTGATTTATCTACTGCACCACCTAGCTACCCCTGCTGTATTTTTCCAAAGGCTACTTCTTCATCTATTGAGATAATCATATAATTTTTCTTTGTTTTGTTATCGATATGGTCAATTATGTTGATAGTTTTCCTACTACTAAATCAGCCCTGCATTCCTGATATAAATTTCATCTGATCATAGTGTATGAACAATGTGATGTTATGTATTACTAGTATTTTATTTAAAATTTTTGCATCAGTATTCATTAGGCAGATGTGTTTATAATTTTCTTTCTCTGTTTTGGCTCCTCCTGGTTTGGGTATCACCACCATATTTGTCCCATAATAGAATTTGGTAGGACTTCTTTCCTTTTTTCTCAAATAATTTATATGGTATTGAGATTAATTGTCATTTAAATGTTTGTCAGAATTCACTTGTGAATCCATCTGGTCCTGGGTATTTTTCTTTGGAATTTCATTGATACCTTGTACCATATCTTTTTCTAAAATTGGGTTATTTTATTTCTTCCTCCATTAATCCAGGTAATTTATACTTTTGTAGATATTCATCAATTTCACTTAAATTATCACATTTACTGGCATATAATGGAGTGAAATAATTCCTAACAGTTGTCTTTTTTCATTTATGATAAGTTCACCCCTCTTATTTTTACACCAGTAATTTGGGTTTCTACTGTCTTTTTTTCCAAAATAACCAATTGTTTATCTCTTTTATTCATTATTTTATTTTAATAAAACCAGCTTCTAGTTTTGTTTTGGTTTTTGTTGTTGTTGTTGTTTTGTTTTGTTTTGTTTTTGCCAGGCAATAGGGGTTAAGTGACTTGCCGAAGGTCACACAGCTAGTAAGTGTCAAGTGTCTGAGGCCGGATTTGAACTCAGGTACTCCTGAGCCCAAGGCCTGTGCTTTATCCACTGTGCCACCTAGCCGCCCCCAGCTTCTAGTTTTATTTATTAATTCAATGGTTTTCTTGCTTTCAATTTGATTAATTTTTCCTTTGATTTTCAGGATTTCCAATTTGGTTTTTAATTGGAGAGTTTTAATTCATTGATTTTCAAGTGTTGTTGTTGTTGTTGTTTTTGCATGCCCAATTCATTATTCTACTTTTTCTCTATTTTATTGATGTAAGCAGTCAGGAAAATGAATTTTCCCCTGAGTACTGTGTGGCTGCATCCCCAAAAATTTGAGATGTGGTCTCACCATTGTCATTTCCTTTAATGAAATTATCATTTGTTTGTATGATGTGTTCTTTGACCTATTTGGTTTTTTTAGTATCAAATTATTACATTTCTAATTTATTTTTAGTCATTCCTTTATTTGTGCATTATTTAATGTAATTTTTATTGCATTATAATCTGAAAAGGATGTGTTTCAAATTTCTGTTTTTCTGCATCTGGTTGTTGGGATTCTATGACATAATGCATGCTTAATATGCAGGTAGGTCCAATGTACTGCTGAGAAGAATGTATCCTTTATATTCCCATTCAGTTTTCTCCAGAGAGTTAGTGTGTCCAACTTTTCCAGAATTTTATTCATTTCTTTAACTTCTTTCTTGTGTTTTTTTTTGTTAGATTTATGTAATTTTGATAGGGCATATGTTAAGGTCCCCCACTAGTACAGTTTTATTATCTATTTCTTCCTGTAACTCATTCAATTTCTACTTCAAATATTTATAAACTATACCATTTCTGCATATATGTTAAGTATTTATATGACTTCATTTTCTATAGTACCTTTCAGTAAGATATAGTTTGCTTCTTTATCTCTTTTACTTAGCACTATTTTTACTTTTGCTTTATCTGGTCATGATTGCTACCCCCTGATTTCTTTGCTTCAGCTGAAGCATAACAGATTCTGTTCCAGCACCTTATGTTTTCCCTGTGTATATCACTGTGCTTCAAATGTGTTTCTTATAAATAGCATATTGTAGGATTTTGGTTTTTAATACATTCTGACATTCATTTACATTTAAGGGGTGAGTTCATCCCATTCACATCTATAGTTATGATAACTGTTTATTTCCCTCCATGCTATTTTTCACTTCTTTATCCCCCATTTTCCCCCCACCTTTTCACTCCTGATGACTTTTACTTATGATCACTGCTTTACCCTATATCCTCTCTTTTGTATCACTCCCCCTCCCTCTTCTATTATCCCTTCTTTTTTTTTTACTTCCTTATAGAGTAAGATAGATTTCTATATCCAAATTAATGTGTATGTTATATGCACTTTGAGCTAAATTTTGATGAGAGTAAGGTTTAAGCTTTGCCCACCCTTCCCATCCTCACCTCCATTATAATAGTTCTTCCACACCACCTTTCTGTGGAACAATTCACCCCATTCAATTTCCCTCATCCTTCTTCTTCCATGAAATTTCTTTCTTACTCCTTTATTTGTGTGTGTGTGTGTGTATTTGTGTGTGTGTGTTGTGTTATTTGAAAAAACAACTGCTGGGAAAGCTGGAAAACTGTGGCAGAAACTAGGTATAGGACAACTTCTCAAACCATATACTAAAATAGGGTCAAAATGGGTTCATGATATACAAATAAAAGATGATACAATAAGCAAATTAAGAGAGAATGAAACCATTAATCTTTCAGATTTATGGGCAGAGGATGAATTTAGGTACAAAGAAGATACACAGAGTAAAACAAAGTGTAAAATACATCATTGAGATTATATAAAATTAAAAAGGTTTTGCACAAACAAAACTAGGTTTGCACAAACAAAACAAGGTTACAAGGGAACCAGAAAACTGGGAAAGAATTTTTTAAACAAATATCCCTGATAAAGGCCTCATTTCTCAAATATATAGAGAAATGAGTCATATTTATAAAAATACAAGTCATTCCCCAATTAATAAATGGTCAAAGGATATGAACAGGCAGTTTTCAGACAAAGAAAAAAAGCTATCTATTGGCATATGAAAAATGCCATAGATCATGATTGATCAGATAAATGCAAATTAAAACATCTCTGAGGTATCACCTCACACCAGTTAGAGTGGCAAATATAACAAAAATGGAAAATATTGGATTATGGAGGGAATGCGGGAAACCTGGGATGCTAATCCACTGTTGGTGGAGTTGTGAAAAATTCCATCCATTCTGGAGAGCAATTTGGTACTAGGCACAAAGGACTATAGCATTGTGCATAGCCTTTGATCCAGCAATACCACAAGTAGATTGGTATTCCAAGAACATCTCCCAAAAGAGGAAAAGACCTATTTGTAAAAATATATTGGTAGCAGCTCTTTTCCTGGTGGCTAAGAATTGGAAATCAAAGGAATGCCCACCAATTGTGGAATGGTTAAACAAACTGTGGTATATGATGGTGATGGAATATTATTGTCCTATAAGAAATGATAAGCAAGATGATTTCAGAAAGACATGGAAAGACATGTATGAAATGATGGATAGTGAAGTGTGTAGAACCAAGAGAGTATTGTGCACAGAGACAACAATATTATTTGATGAAGAACTGTGAATGACTTAACAATTCTCAACAATAATGCAAGAGAATCCCAAAGGACTATGGATGAAACAGACTATCCATCTCCAAAGAAAGAACTGATATTGATGGAACAGACTGAATGGATCCTATTCTTCACTTTCTTTTATTTTACTTTTCTTAATCATGTTTTCTTGAACAAATTGACAAATATGGTAATTTTTACAAAATCATACATGTACAACCCATATCTTATTTATTGCCACCTCAGGGAGCAGGGAGGAGAGGGAGGGGAGAAGGGATAAACATTGTAATAAAAATTATAAATAAAAATATATATTATATTTTTAAAATAAAATTAAGATATTAATGTCTCTGTATTCTGTATTATTCATATATGTATTTGTATATTGTATAAAATTTTTGGTAGCAATAAATTGAATAAAAGTAATTAAAAAAATAAAATGTGGAAGTTATATCCCCTAGTTTCTTATTATTAATAGTTATGTTTCTCTTATACTTCATGAGGGTTTCATTGCATTTTAACTTCTGAACCTGAAATGCTAGATTGGTCTAATTTGTGCCTGAACAGAATACATGTAATCAGAATAATGGTACCAGTAAACAAGAACCTTCCTTCATCTCCTTCTGCCTGGGCTCTGTAAAGGGAATTATTAATATAGTAGCAAACATCATTTTTAGCATATATCTAAAAATTGATTTATATTGATTTATATTCTACTTTTTGATAATCAGAAGATCAAAGCTACATGTATATATATCAAGGCAAATAATAGTGGATGAGAGTATACAATGCATCATTTTGTTCTACTAAATCAAATGTTGAAAAATAATTATATATAATATATATGTACATATATACACATGCATACAATAGAAACATAGAGGACTATATATGCATGCATATATAGGTATGCATTATGAATATACATGCATACATACATATATTAATATGTATTTGCATATAGGCAAGCATACATATTTTTCATTAATGGAGGAAACTCCTTTTACCAATGCAGTTCAGCAATTGCTCAGAATTTTACACTATTAAAGAGTTGTCTGAACACCGAGAAGTTAAGTGACTTGCTTAGGGCCATGAACCTAGTCCATGTCAAGGGAAAAAAAAATCACACCCAGTAATTCCTAATTTTGAGGCCATCTGTTATTAACTATGCTCCACAGATTTTAGTGTTTTTCCCTTAATAAAACTTTAATTTTATATGTTAAAAAGTTGTATTAATGTCTTTTGTTTTTATAAGAGATTTTTTATTCTCTTCAATTTTCATTCATGATTGTTAAAAATAATGTTATTTGTTAAAATCCGACTCTTTCCTTCTAATTTCTTAAAGAATTAAGAAAATAGGCTTATGGGTCAGATATTTATAATGTCTGTTTTACAACATTTTTGTTTGTTTAAAATTTAAATGATTTTCTCCTATTGTTATTTGGTAGCTTCCCCAGTTTTTGGATTTCTTGGAAATGAGGGTTTTCAGTAGTTGGACTTTGACAATCCTTCCAGATGTAGATCAATTTTGTCATATCTCGTATATATTGAATCAGCATAGACCTGAGTTGATGATGCTTTTCTTCTCTTTTGTCCCTGAAAACAGTGGACAGTTATTGTACTTGAAGAATTGCAGAAGAAACAAATACATTATCAGCAGAATAGATGGAGCTCAGTATATTTGTTTCTTCTCTATTGGTCAAAATTTATCATTAATAACATTGGTGCAGTTGAGGAGTGAGGTAATGTCTACAGGTCAGGTTGTGGTGGAGAAAGAAAAGCAGACAGGGAAAATACATACATACATGCATACATACATACATATATGTACATTATACACACACATTAAAAATGGTGCTTTGATGTGGGCACTGAATTCTGCTTATGTCTTTCTGACCATTAGTGATATAAGATGGTGTAGCTCAAGCCTACTGGTAACATTCTGACTATGCATCAATAGAGAATTTTATAATTCCACTTCAACAAATAAAAATATTAAAGTCCACACAAAAGTCAGTGTCAAACTAGGGAAGTAGTAAAGAGTTCCATTTCCACGATTCTATCTATTCAACATGTATTCATGAACTTGGTACAAGACATGTGTGTATACCATTCAAAAGAGGGGAGAAACAAAAATAAATAGGGAAATTACCATTCTATTATATTTGTTTAGCTATAACATTGGGTTCTCTTCCTTTAGCTTCTATGAAAGGACACATATAGATAAGACTATTAAGAAGAATCTTCAATGGCTGATGGAGTCCCATGGAAAAAAATATTTTTAATGCAACAGCAGGAGGTATGAGATTAGTACTTTTCCTGTTTATTTTGCCTAATGGGAACCATCCTCCTGTGCAACTCAAGACTCTGGATCCATAGATAACACATATAGTCTCTATTCCTTCAATCAAGGACAGGGGAATTTAATCAGCAGAGGTGGCATTGGGATTCTTGTCTCAAAGTGAGTCACATTGCCCTGTTCAAATCTGTTGCAACTCAATCTGATGATTCCAAAATATATATTCTCAAGGAATTTGAGATATCATCAGAGCAGTGCTCACAAGACAGAATAAACTCAAACGAGTGCATCTGTACATACATATAAGCTTAAGTTCCTATCACATATTGTCTGGCGGTGAAGGAACTAATAGAAATACTTCTGGGCCTGAAATCAGGAAAGAGTGGGTTCAAATATTGCCTCTGACGCTTCATAGCTAACTCTGAAACCACAAGCAAGTAGCTTTATCTCTCCATTTCCTCACATTAATAACAACACCACCATTTGTATAGTGCTTACTATGTGGTTGACACTCTTCTAAGTGCTTTATAATTATTACCTCATTAGAACCTCATGGCAATCCTGTGTGGTTAGAGCTATTATTATCTCCATTTTTCAGAAAAAGAAAATGAGCCAAAAGTGATTGACTTGTCCACAGACACAGCACTACTACATAGCTGAGACTTCATTTGAACTCAGGTCATATTGACTATAGGCCTGGCGCTTTATCCATTATGCCACCTAGAACAAAAATTCCTGCAGTACTTATTTCATTGTCATTGTGAAGTGTGAATGAGATCTAAAACATATTTTAGTGCATTTTATAACTAAAAGTATTAAACTAGAAAAATAGCAAACTTTAATGCACTCTACAAATGTCAACTACTATTATGTGAGACCATTTCTTCCTCATGGAGAAAGAGAAACTTGGAATAGGTAAGTAATGTAGAAGATTAGTCGCTAACTTAAAAAATAAGCATAGCACTGGCCTCAGCAAAGATTTTAGCCTATTTGATAGTTTTGTTTTCTGACTACATGCTATTAACCAATCATCTGTTCAGCATGAATATTTTTACTTAACATCATTACCTACAAAACATCCTATCACACTATTCATCTCCATTTGTCCAACCCAAAGGAAATGTCATGCATAATTACTTAAAGTTTACAACTAAATGTTGGTTTTCAGATGAAAGGTGCTTTTGAAAAAGTAATCATTTTTTAGCATGAAAAATTGCTAATAATGTCAAAGGATTTAATATAATGGTCTTCATGTGCTAATTGTCACAGTGGCACTTGTCTGTAACCAAAAACATTAAGGTAAATGTAATTTTTATAATTTCTTAATGGATAATTACATGTATACCTCCTTTCATGTGATGGTGCCAGAAGATACTTTTAAACATAATAAATTAATGTGTGGTTTTAAAAAGAAAGGTTAATAGTGATGTTAATCATTTTACAATCTCTTAAAATTGAACCTGTCATCTGTCATCTCTCACCATTTTGTAATATTGAAAAAAACTAGACTTATTATCACTTAGATTGTTCATTTACAACCATTAAAATAGAAAAGTTCCTATCATTCCATGAAAAGGTTATTCCTTTCTTCTGTTGCATTTATATCTGTGTTTGTGAGATACTACATGAACAAAATTAACAAATGTTATGTGTTCTAGGCATGAATGGCATTCATGAAAATCTTCATGTCAGCAAAATTTGTTTTTGATTATTCTCCTCATAAGTCTCAGAAGCACAATTTTTAGTAGTTTTTATGATTCTTCCCCTTTCTCTGTGGCACCCCCACCCCAAGCCTGAAGTATATGAATAGTAGAGCCAAGTATTATAAACATTTTTTGTTACCACCTACTTCTATTCTGTATGCCACTCTTTTCTCACTCTAGACTTGTTAAGTCTTTTTTTATCTCCAAAATAGGGTGACTATCAGATTCATGTGGTAATGTTGCTAAAACATTTTGCAAAATTTAAAACATAAATAAAATATTTTGATAATGATATCATCATTAGGTTGGAAAAAATCTCATCTTTTTAAAATATAATTCTAATAGACATAATCCACAAGCAAATAATTTTCCACTGTTATTTTAGCTTTCATAGACTGTTTATTGAACAATATATTAAAATGACTGTTGTAAAATCAAATTGTTAGTAGTATGTAATGTCATTTTCTTTAGATTGTCTAAAATCATTCTCAGTGAAAATCTAGGAATAGATAGGATGATGTTTACCATATTTCATCACCACCTTATTATTTTTTTTCTATTGGATCTCTGTATCTTGAAAGTTTCTGTACAGTTTTGCAGACTTTAGGCATTATGCACATCTTGTGTAAACCTATTGTGTAAAATCATTGCTCTTAAGTTGCTATGTATCAGTGTTCTATCTGGGCGACAGTGAACTATGTTATCTTCTATGGTAAATCTCTGGTTCCAGCAACTTATTAGTTGAGTTCCTATGGCTGTGCTATTTATATCACTAATATGCAGATTTATCATGAGTCATTCTATAAATAATAGATAAAAAACTCGTATAATTAGTCCCAACAATCCAGAACTTACTATGTATTTGTCAGATCTAATTTTATAGCCTATGAATGTGTTTGTAAAATTTATGATTTCCTTTGATAATCATCATTGATCAGGAAATATGGAATAACCTGTCTGTTATTACTGGTAGCAATCACCAGGTTCTAAAATGTCATAAAAGAACCAATCTGATTCAATAAAGAAATTTACATGACTTTGACATTTGATTAATACTTATTTATCAATATAAAATATAGGTTTATTTAATAGGTCGTTGCCCATGGAGGGCCTTTTGATTCCACAGTTCCATCTTAAATATTTATAGCCTTCCTTCTAAGGTTTAACGATTGGAATAACGCCACCTGCTGGAGACTTACTGTAGAAGAGTTCCACCCATGAAGTGAAGGTCTTTGAGGGCAAGACCAGGAGTCTTTTCTTTGGCATCAGGAAGTGATGCGGCTAGTGGGAGGAGGAAGGAAGAGACTGGCGCTCGCTCTGGGGCTCTTTCCTTTGGACTCTGGTGGAGAAGGGAGCTAGAAATGTGCTCTCCCTTTAATAGATAGGAATCTAGGCCTTTCTCTCTCTTTACCAAATTCTTATTCTCCTTAATAAATGCTTAAAAGTCTAACTCTTGCTAAAGCTTATAATTTATTGGCGACCACTCAGTAGATATTTTAGACAGACTAGCTAGAATTTTAGCCCTTAACAAAGGTAAGCCAATTTTGATTACATTCCACAATTCCAGTGATATATATCTTTCAATAGACTTTAATCATCATCATTAGATACAAATAATCATATTTCTCTTTAATCTTTAATTTTTGACAAAATACTGAATGAGGATCAAATGACTGCATTGCAATTGAGTAAATGTTTTGGGATACAAATTTAGATTCATACAAAATATCTTCAGAAAAATTATTGTAGCGGAAATAGCATGTGATGGTATGTACTCCATCTTATTCCAAAATTGTTTTAATTTTTTTTCTATATATATTGCTTTTTAAAAAAAAAAAACTTTTCATTCTATGTATCTTACAGATTACACATGTCAATATTCAGCTTGGTGACACTATTTGTTTCAAATCCCCACATTTTATGGAACAATGTTTTGTCCCAGCAATTATAGGATAGTATTTATTTCCCCCCTGTGCTAATGCTTTAGTTCTAGGGTACTGGTTTTGCCATCTATTAGTTGATGCAGGACAGCATATTCTGGCATATAATTCTGACTACTCTATGCTATCTGTTTTGGTATTTGGTGAGTGATGAACTTTTGAAACACAGTTATATGTTGCACAGTTTCTACAATTTCTTTGAAAAATCTGTATTGCCAAATGTCTAAACACCTTATCTTTTTACTTTTTCTGTTGTAATAAGAAATGTATTTATTTATTTAAAATTTTGAGTTCCAAATTCTATCCCTCTTTCATTCCCTCCTTCCCTAACTTCCTCCTCCCCAGGCTTGCAAGCAATCAGTATAGGCTATACATGTGCAATTATGTAAAACATAACCACATTAGTCATTTTCCATAAAAAGATTCAAGTACAAAAAAGAGAAAGCACAAAATAGCATGCCTCAGTCTATGGTTAATGAATATCAGTACTTTATCTGGAGGCGGATATTATGGTTCATCATTAATCCTTTGGTATTGTCTTGGATCATTGAATTACTAAGAGTAGTTGTCATTCACAATTGCTCATAGAACGATAATGTTGTCACTGTGCATAATGTTCTCCTGGTTCTGCTAACTTCACTATACTTCAGTTCAAATGTCTTTCCAGGATTTTTCTAAAATCATCCTACTTGTCATTTCCCACAGCACAATAATATTCCACCACAATCACACACCACAGCTTTTTCAGTCATTCCCCAACTGATGGGAATTGCTTTGATCTCCACTTTTTAGCCACCACAAAGAGTTGCCATAAATATTTTTTGTACAATTATTTTTCCTTTTCTCTTTTTCACAGTTACTATTGCTGTTTCCAACCATCCTATTCCCTTCCCCATCATATTTTATCTATTATCTATCTTCTTTCACTCTATCCCTTCCCAAAAGGGATTTGCTTCGGACTGCCCTCTCCCCCAATTTGCCCTCCATTCTTTCACCCCACCCACCTTATCCCCTTCCCCTCCTACTTTCCTGGAGGGTTAGATAGATTACTCCACCCAATTGAGTGCATATTCCCTCCTTGAGCCAACTCTGATGAGATTAAGGTCTTTGAGCCAATTCTGAGGAGTATAAGGTTCATTTATTACCCTGCTCCTCCCCCATCTCTCTCCCCAGTGCATAAGCCCTTTCCTGTTTCTTTCATGTGGGATTTTACCCAATCTTACCTCTTTCCTTCCTGCTCCCCCAGTCCATTCCTCTTACCCCTCAATTTTACCCTACAGATATCATCATGGGGCAGTTAGGTGACACAGTGAACAAAGCACCCACCCTGTACCCAGAAGGACCTGAGCCCACATCCAGCCTCAGTCACAAGACACTCATCCACTATATGAACCCAGGCATGTAACTCAATTCCAACCAACCAACAAAAAAAAGATAAACAAAAAATAAATACTTTAATCATCCATTCATAATCAATTACCACCTGTGCACTCTGTCTAAATGTATTTCTATCATCTGCCCTAATACTGAGAAAGTTCTTATGAGTTACACATATCATCATCCCATGTAGGAATGTAAACAATGTAACATTTTAACATCCCTCTTAATTTCTTTTTTCTGTTTACCTTTTTATATTTCTCTAGGGTCTTGTATTTGAAAGTCAAATTCTCTATTCAGCAGAGGTCTTTTCATAACAAGTACATGAAATTCCTCTTTTTCATTGAAGTCCCATTTTTCCTCCTGAACGATTATATTCAGTTTTGCCAGATAGGGGATTCTTGGTTGTAATTCCAATTCCTTTGCCCTCTGAAATATCATATTCCATGCCTTCTGATCCTTTAGAGTAGAAGCTGCTAGATCTTGTGCTATCCTGATGGGGGTTCCACAGTACTTGAATTTTTTCTGTTTGCCAACTTGTAATAATTTTCCTTGACCTGGGAGCTCTGGAATTTGGCTATAATATTGGGATCTATTTCAGGAGATGATTGGTGGATTCTTTCCATTTCTATTTTTCCTTCTGCTTCTAAAATATCAGGTCAATTTTCTCTGACAATTTCTTGTAAGATGATTTCTAAGCTCTTTCCTTGATTGTGGCTTTCAGGTAGTCCAATAATTTTCAAATTATCTCTCCTGGATCTATTTTCCATGTCAGCTGTTTTTCCAAGGAGATATTTCACATTGCCCTGTATTTTTTTATTCATTTGTATTTGCTTTATTGTGTCTTGGTTTCTAATAAAATCACTAGCTTCCATTTGTTCAATCCTAATTCTTAGGCAATTATTTTCTTTCTTTCTTTCTTTCTTTCTTTCTTTCTTTCTTTCTTTCTTTCTTTCTTTCTTTCTTTCTTTCTTTCTCTTGTTTTGTTTTGTTTTGTTTTTGGTGAGACAATTGGGGTTAAGTGACTTGCCTACGGTCACATAGCTAGTAAGTGTCAAGTGTCTGAGGATGGATTTGAACTCAGATCCTCCTGAATCCAGGGCCAATGTTCTATACACTGTGCCACCTAGATGCCCCTTAGGCAATTATTTTCTTCAGAGTGCTTTTGTATCTCCTTTTCCATTTGAATTTTGAAACTGCTGACTTTCCTGCATCACTCTCATTTCTCTTTCCTTTCTTTTTTCCTCTAACTCTCTTACTTTGTCTTCAAAGTCCTTTTTGAGTGCCTCTGTGGCCTGAGACCAATTCATATTTTTCTTTGAAGCTTGGATATATGAGTGCTAACATTGCTATCCTCTTCTGATGGAGCACCTCAATCTTCCTTCATGCTAAAGAAACTTTCTATGCTTGCTCATCTTGCCTGTCTTTTACTTGATTTTTATCTCCCTCTTATAGTGGGGCCCTACTTCCAAGCTACACTGTCCCAAGAGTTAGAGAGTCCCAGGTGTTTCGTTTAAGGAAGGGAAGGTTCTTATCTCACCTGGTCTGTTCCCTGGTCCATAGATAACCTCAGGCCAACTTGCAAAATAACCAGACAACAAAACTTTCTGTAATGTGGTTGTTAGCTACAACAAATCTGCACCCTTCCCCCACCTGGGCCACTGCTAATCAGGTCTACTTCGTGGTTCCCAACAGAGATGAAACATCCAAGTTCCACATCAGGACCAGCAGAGACTTGTTTAATCTCCCGCCTGACAACTGCTCAGCCCACTCAACAGACTGTGACCTTAGTTCCAGACAACACTGACACTGCAGCTGATTCAGAGGATTTGGTGTCTCTTTCCCTGGCTCAGCCTGCCTAGGACTGGATCTGGGTCACTGTGACTGTGGGGTTGGGCCCCACTCTTGCAAAGCAGACCCCTCCTGCCAACCTTCTAAGCCATCTTTTCTAAACACCTTAAAGATAAACTTTTTATAATTTGTGTTGACAATTGTCTGTTCTTATATCAGTATTATAATTCCTCTGATACTATAAATATATCCACATGACTCAGTAAATTGTTCAATGCTACCTTGTTCCTATATTGTTGGTAAAGTTCATGTGGATATGATTCCATAGAGTGCCTTTGCTTCCATTTAATCTTACCTATTTTTTATCAAGATTTCAAGGTAAGCCATTTTCAGTCAAATTCGACATTCAATAGTCTTTGCTATTTCTCTTCTTACTAATCTTTGTTGCAAAAGTTTTTCTGTGAGTTTTTAACCTGTTTATCATGTTATCTGAATACATATATATATACAAACACACACATGCATACATATAGACACACATATGTGTCTACATGTCTATATATGTGTGTATATATACATATATATATACTTTTTGATGATAAAGTATTCTTCATTTAGCTGCCTCAGGATGATGGTTCTGGTATTTTATTGATATATGGTGTTTTGTTGATACACTTTTTAAATGAATTGTCATATTTTGATGTAAAAAAGTTTCAATTAAGTCTGATATCACATACATAATTCTTATGATAAAATTTTATTTCCATTTAGTTTTGATTTTGAGATATCAACAAGTCTTTGGGAAGGCAGAGCTACATTTTTTTTCTTCATAGATTTATGCTTCACGTGCCTTGATTGAGTATCTCTCCTATGCATTGGTTCAATTTGATTTCAAAAGTGTTTTTAATCCTTTCCGAACTGTACCTCTACAAATCTCATTTCTTTCAGCCCTCAGCATGAGATATCTTCTAAGTGAAGCTTTTCCTGATCCTCCCAGAAGATAACGGGTGTTCTTCCATTATATCTTGTTTATACTTACTTGTTTGCATACTTTCTCTTAGAATGTGAATTTCTTGAAATCAGGAGCTTTTTTGCCTTTTTTTTCATCCCCAAGGCTTAGAACAATCATAGGCATATATTAGTTGCTTAATATTTAGTTTGATTTGTTTATATATTTTGTATATTAATTGAGATTTTTGTGCCCTAATGTATGATCAATTTTTTTGTATATGCCATGTAATGCTGAGAGTAAAAGTTATATTCCTTTTCTCCCCCTTCGATTTTCTCCAGAGGTCTATCACATCGAACTTTTCTAAAATTCTACTTATCTCTTTAACATCTTTCTTATTTATTTTGTTGTCAGATTTATCTAGTTCTGAGATGGGAAGTTTGAGATTCCCCACTAGTATAGTTTTGCTCTCCATTTCCTCTTGTAACTCATTTAACTTCTCTAAGAATTTAGATGCTATACCACTTGGTGCATATATGTGTAGTATCATTATTACTTCATTTATCTGTGGAAAGATGAAATTTCCTTCCTTATCTCTTTTCATTGGATCTATTTGTGATTTTGCTTTGCCTGAGATAAGGATTGCTGCCTCTGCTTTTTATATTCAGCTGAAGCATAATGTATTCTGCTCCAACCTTTTACCATTACTCTGCATATATCTCTCTGCTTCAAATGTATTTCTTGTAAACAGCATATTGTAGGATTCTGGTTTTTAATCCACTCTGCTATACACTTGTTTTATGGCAGAGTTCATCCCATTCACATTCATAGTTATTATTACTGTCTATTTCCCTCCATCCTATTTACCCCCTTTTTTCTATATCCAAATGAGTGTCTATGTTATACCCTCTTTGAAACAAATCTGATGAGAGTAAGGTTGAAACAATGCTCACCCCTCTATTTTTCCCCTCTATTGTAATAGGGTTTGTGTGTGTGTGTGTGTGTGTGTGTGTGTGTGTGTGTGTGTACCTCTTCATATGATGTAATTAGTCCCATTCCACCTTTTCTTTCCTTTTCTCCCCATATACTATACTCCTTTTTCCCAACCCATTATTTTCTTTATATCATCACGTAAAAGTCAAGTTATACCTGTACCCTCTTTGTATACTCCATTTACCTGCCAAAACAGAGATACAGTTTTCAGAATTATAGGTATTATCTTCCCCTGCAGAAATGTAAACAGTTTAACTTTATTGAATAACTTTTTTTTTTCTGTTTATCATTTTTATACTTCTCTTGAGTCCTATATTTGAAGATCAAAATTTATGTTCAGTTCAGGTCTTTTCATCAGGAAACCTTGAATGTCCCCTATTTCACTGAATGTCCATCACTTCCCCTGAAAGATAATGATCAGTTTTGCTGGATAGTTGATTCTTGGTTGCAATCCAAGCTCCTTTGCCTTCTGGAATATCATATTCCAAGCCTACTGATCCTTTCATGTTGACACTGCTAGATCTTGTGCTATCCTGACCGGGGCTCCATGATATTTAAATTGTTTATTTCTGGATGCTTGCAGTATTTTCTCCTTCATGTGATAATTCTGGACTTTGGATAAAATATTCCTTGGAGTTCTAATTTTGGGGTCTTTTTCAGGAGGTAATCATTGGATTTTTTCAATGACTATTTTATCCTCTGATTCTACAGTATCAGGGCAGTACTCTTTGATAATTTTCTGGAATATGATGTCTTCTCTCTCTCTCTCTCTCTCTCTCTCTCTCTCTCTCTCTCTCTCTCTCTCTCTCTCTTATCATGGCTTTCAGATATTCCACTAATTCTTAAATAATTCTTAAATTATCTATCCTGGCTCATTTCCCAGGTCAGTTGTCTTTCCAGTGAGGTATTTCACATTTTCTTCTATTTTATTTTTCATTCTTTGATTCTGTTTGACTGATTCTTAGAATTCCATGGAGTCATTAGCTTCCATCTGCCCAATTCTAATTTTTAAGGCATTATTTTCTTCAGTAAGATTTTGTACCTCCTTTTCCATTTGACCATTTTTTCTCCCATTGGGCCAATTGTATTTTTAAGGAGTTGTTTTCTTTAGTCAATTTTTGTGCTTCCTTTTCCAAGCTACTGTGTCTTTTTCATATTCTTGTGTAACTCTAATTTTTTCTTATTTCTTTTCCTATTTATTTATTTTTCTATTTCTCTCATTTGATTTTCAAAATCTTTTTTGAGCTCTTTCAAGAAGGCTTTGTAGTCTTGGCAACAATTCATTTCCCCCCCCCACCCCCCCGCCTTGAGGCTTCACATATAGTCATTTTGACAGTATTCTCCTCATCTAAGTTTATATTTAGTTCTTCCCTGTTGCCACAGAAGCTCTCCATGGTAAGGGTGCTTTTTTGTTTCTTATTAAATTTGTAGCCTATTTTTCGACTTTATTGTTGAGGTCTGCTCCTAGGGCATAAGGGCCACTGTTGCAAGTTTCTTGTGCTGGGGGATAGGGGGCCTGTTGCTTGGATTTCTGCTGTGAGGACTCTGTGGCTTGCAGATTCCTTATCACCCTGGGCTTGCTCCATGCACTGGGATGGTTTTGCCTAGTTGTGTCTGTCCTGTGGGTTGTTCCATAGCTGGCAGTTTGCCCTCTCAGCCAGAGCTAGTGGGTCTCACAACTGACCTGCTGTTCCACAATCCTGCTGATCCAGAGCCAAGGGACCTCAGATGCTGACCTGTGCTGTGCCAGGAGCCTCCTGCTGACTTGCACAGACCCCCTCCTTTTTCCAAAGTGAGACCAACCTTTCCTGAAGTCTTTCTAAATTATCTCAATTCGAAGATTGTGTTTCCAAGTCTTTTTATAGGTTCTGCATTTCCAGAATCCAATTAGAGGCTTTATGTAATGTTGTTTCTAAGGGAAACTTGGGAGAGCTTAGACAACTTCCCGGCTTCTTTCTCCCATCTTCTATTGTTTATATTCTTAAATGTATACATATTGTTTTCCACATTTTTATATAAACTCCTAAAGAGAAGAAAACTTTTAATTTTGCATTTGTATTCCTAGCTTTTATGTCAGTGACTAGAACATATTAAGTACTTAAGAAATATAGATAGATAGATAGATAGATAGATAGATAGATAGATAGATAGATAGATAGACCGATTAATTGAATCAATGATTATGTTTTTCCTTTATATGCATTAAGAATTTTATTGTTATTGGGAGCCAAGATGGTGGAGGAAAGGCTATCAGCCTTGCTGCTTCCAACACGAACCATCCAAATACCTCCAAAATAATGCCATAAGACAATTATTGGAGCAACAGGACCCACAAAAGAACAGAGGCAAACCATTTTCCAGAGAAAGACTTCTTAAAAGGGTGACAGGGAAGGTCTATGGAACCAGTCTTAGAGAGGAGCAGAGCCACAAATACAGCCCCAGGCAGGCCACACCTCCAGAGCCTGGGAACCATCAGCATCAGCTGCTTCTTCTGAAACTCGGCTCTTAGACTGGTGAGGGGGTCCAGTGGTAGGCCAGGAGGAAATAGCTGCAGTCCCTGGTGGAGCTCAGGCAGAGCACCCATTTTCTGAACCAGTAAGCAGACATGAGTGGCAGTGGCCCAGTAGGGGAGGGGCACAGATACGCCAAGCTTCCAACTAGAGAGAATCAGATTTCAATCAGATTTCTGCTTCCAGGATAAAGAGTAAGGAAGCTATGGTTACTTACAGGTCGGGTGGGCTGAGAATGAGCTTCTCATTAAATCGTACCCCTGGTGTCCCCTTTTGCTTGGGACAGTTCATCATGGAAGCACCACTACATGTTAAGAAGGAGTTAAAAGCCAAAAAATCAGCAAGCAAGATTAGTAGACAGAGAAATCAGCAGACCATTGAAAGTTTCTTTAGTGACAAGGTAGATCAAAATACACACCCAGAAGAAAATAACAAAGTCAAAACTCCTACATTGAAAGCTTCCAAGAAAAATATAAATTGGTCTCAGGCTATAGAAGCATTCAAAAAGGACTTTGCATATAAAGAGAAGTAGAGGGAAAAGTTAGAGAGGTAAAGGAAAAAATGGAAAGAAAAATGAGAGTCATGTAGAAGTGTCATTAAAAAAAGTCAACAGCTTGAAAAGCCAAAATGCCCAAATGAAAAAGGGGGCACAGAAGCTCTCTGAAGAAAATCACTGCTTACGAATTAGGATAGAGCAAATAGAAACTAATGACTTTATGAGAAATAAAGACACAATAAAGAAAATCCAAACAAATAAAAAATAGAGTGCAATATGAAATATTTCCTTGGAAAAACAGCTGACCTAGAAAATAGATCCAGGACAGATAATGTTAAAATCACTGGACTACCTGAAAACCACAACCAAAAAAAGAGCTTAGATATCATCTTCCAAATAGTTGTCAGGGGAAAATGGCCTGATATTCCAGAAGCAGGAGGTAAAATAGAATTTGAAAGAATCCACCAATCACCTCCAGAAAGAGACCCCAAAAGGAAAACTTCCAAGAATATTATAGCTAAATTCCAGAGATCCCAGGTAAAGGAGAAAATATTGCAAGTAGCTTGAAAAAAGGAATTCAAATACTGTGGAGGTATAGTCAGGATAACACAAGATCTAGCAGCTTCTTCACTAACAGACCAGAGGGCATGGGATATGCTATTCTGGAGGGCAAAGGAACTAGGATTATTACCAAAAATCAGCTACCCAGCAAAACTGAATATCATCTTATAGGGGGAAATGGGAATTCAATGAAAAAGAGGACTTTCAGGCATTTGTGAGGAAAAAGAATATTTGACTTTAAAATACAAGGCCCTAGAGAAGTATAAAAAGGTAAACAGGTAAAAGAAACCATGAGGGATATTAAAAGGTCACACTGTTTACATTCTTACATGGGAAGGCTTCTAACTCATAAGAACTTTTTCAGTATTAGGGCAGCTGAAAGGAAAATACTTAGACAGAGGGTACAGGTGTGAATTGAATATGAAGGGATGATGTCTGTAAAGCATGTATTTATTTATTTATTTATTTATTTGTTTGTTTGTTTGCTTATTTGTTTGTTTGTTTGTTTGTTTATTTTGCTTATCCTTTTCTTTTGTGGGGCAAGCAGGGTGGTGTGTCTTATGTATGTGGCCAGATTTGGGCTTGGGTCCTCCTGGGTCCAGGGCTTGTTCTTTGTCCACTGTGTCACCTAGCTAATCCATAATGACATCTTTAAAATAAAGCTAAGGGTTAAGAGGAATGCATTGGAAGAAAGAGATTGGGAGAGGTGGAATGTGGTTAAGTAGGTCACGTAAAAGAAACAAGAAAAAGCTTATGAAGTGGAGGGGAAGATGGGGAAGGAGCAGGGAGTCTTATTCAAATCAAAATTGGCTCAAAGAGGTAATAACATGCACACTCAAGTGAGTATACTAATATATTTTGCCTTGAGGGAAAGTGGGAGGGGAAGGGGATAAGGGGAGAGAGGCAAAGAAAGGGAGGGCAGATTGGGAGAGGGGGCAGTAAGAGCAAAACAGTTTTGAGGATGGATAGCATGAGAGAAGATAGAAAATAGAGGAAATATCAAGGGGAAGGAATAGGATGGAGGGTAATACAGTTAGCAGTAGTAATTGTGAAAGAAATGATGAGCAGGATTCTATCAGAAGGATGTATGAAAAATGCAAACCATCAACAGAGAAAGAACTGATGGTTTCTGAATAGAGAGTGAAGTAATTTTATTTGTTAGTTCCTCTTTCGAAAGATATTTTGTCTGTTATCTTTCACAACCTGACAAATGTGAAGATGTTTTGTATGACTGCACATATATAGCTTATATTGAATTGCTTGACTTCTTAGGGAGGGATGAGAAGGGGGGGGAAGAAGAAGATTCGGAACACAAAGTTTAAAAAAAATCAATGTGAAAAAAATTTTAACGTAATTTGGGGAAGATTCTAAATAAATAAATAAAATAATTTTGAAATATATATTTTATTGTTATCAAGTTCAAATGATCTAATTCAATTATAGAAATTTGACTTATAATGAAAAGTATGCTTAATATGTCTATGTCATGGTAGTTTTTTGGTGGAATCATAAAATATTTTAATATAAGGATATTAAGTGATTAATAATTTTGGTGAAGTATTCAATTTTAAGCCTTCTTATGTGATATTGATGAGAGATTATAATATATTTAAAGTTAAGCAGAATTAAGTGTACTTAACCACTCTCTTCTGAAGATAACATATTCTATATAAGTTTTCTTGACATTATGTTGGTAGAATCCTTTAAAAAACACACAATGTTTTCTATCTGGGTATTAAATGCTTCAGTATTCTCACTACACATGGTCTATTTTATGTATTTGCAGAATATGAATAAGCAATGAAATAAAAAATGTGTCAAAGACTTCATGATAATCAATAAATGTAAAATAACAATTATGGTATCTTGGCGTGGCTTATTGTTTCAAATTTCCATAATAGAGATGCAGCATGTAATGGTGGATAAAATGCTATATCTGGAACCAGGAAGACTTAAGTTGGGGTCTTGTTCCCTAACTTGACAGATTTTGTAACCCGAGTTCTTTAACTTTTATGAGCCTGAGTTTCCTCATATGAGTGCCATTTCCTCACATCATTGTTGTAAGAGTCAGTTCAAACTATTAGAAAAGCCTTCTACTTGAGTCTCCCTGCCTCTTGTTTCTTCTCTCCCATTGTTCTTAAATACAGTTAACAATATGTTTTTTCTAAAGCACACCTGATTATTTTGCTACCCAATCAGACTAAATGATTACTCTTTATTATCCCTACAAAAAATATAGACTCCTCTGGTATGTAATGTCCTTCATAGTCTGTCTCTAAATTTCCTTTCTATTATTATTATGCTCTTACTTGCTTCATGAATCCTGTGGTTTAAATAAATTAAGACTTCTTTCACTTCTGCTCATATGACATTCCTTCTTCCAGGTGGTGGAGTTTATGGTTACCTGAATTCATGAATACCTGAATTCAAATCTGGCATCAGATACTTAGTAACTGTGTGACTGAGTAAGTCACTTAAGTGTTCTTTGCCTCAATTTTCCCAACCATAAAATGGAGATAATAACAGAACTTACCTCACAGTGTTGTTGTGTGGCTCAAATGAGACATTATTTCTAAAGCAGTTAGCACAATGGGTAGCACAAAGTAAGTCATTATTAAGTGCTTGTTTTCTTTCACCCTTCCCATATCTATGCCCTGACTGTTTCCAAGACCTAGAGTTCAATCCCTTCTCACTTCTGCCTCTTAGAATTTTCTTCAAGACTCAGTTCAATGGTCTATAGTACACATTTCTTGATAGTTTCTAGTGCCTTCCCCTCCAACACCCCAGAAAATTGCCTTGTATTTATTTCATATATGCTTATATATGTATATCTGTTCTCCAAGAAGAGAATGCAAGCTTCATATGCACTGAGATTTCATTTTGTTTTTGTGTCCCCAGTTCTTAGTACAGTGCATATAGTTGGTACTTAATAGATATTTATTGGTAAACTGAAATGAGGTAGTGTATGTAAAGTACTTGCAGAGCCTTAAAGATCCATGTAAATATAGTTATTAAATTATTACTATATAAATAGATATAAGATGAAAAATCATCTAATATGTTTTATGCTTCAGGGTGTTTGATGTTTTGGGTGCTATAAATTCTTATAATTTAAATTTGCTAACATCTAAATGGGTAACCACTGCTTCACAATATGATGTTTCTCTCTAGTTCTCACCATAAAATCTGTCAAAGGGAGAATTTAAAGTATCTCCAAAACCAAATACAAAGCTTTTTGCGGAATTATTATTTTAAACAATGATTAATTCATCACAATCACTCAGCTGCTGAGAACAACAAAACAATCATATTGCCTGATAGATTCACTAGGATGGGAATCTACTTTTTAAAAAATCAATAAATGAGTCTTTAAAATAGGGTTAAAACAGAGATGATTGTAGTAGTTCAGTAACAAAACAATGGGCCATCTGTTTCATTAAGTCCTCAACAGTGCTCAGTCCTTTCCTTCCTCTTGGCTAAATCTGTTTTTCCCAGAACTGTTGAGTTGCAGCCAGGCTTAATTCACCGCCCTCTTCAAGAGTTGTTCTTTTTGTGAATAGCTGAGCGTCAGCTGGCTCACTCACTAAATCACTAGCAAAGCTTTGTTGCCTATCTCCTCCAAATACCCCACATATTGAAGATGCTATTTGTTTCTATTAGTTGGAAACAGCTGACTTGAATATGAATAAATAGAAGATATATGATAATAGCTGATATTTCTAAAAGTGATTTAGTTTTTTAAAGCTTTTTGCTTACATTATTTCATTTGTTCTTTACAATAAACTTGTGAGATTGGTGCTATAGATATAATTAGCAGCACTTACAAAAATGAAGAAACAAGCTCAGAGAGAATAAGTCAAATAAGGATATATATATAATGTATAAATACTTTTTTAACTCAAATATCCAGAAAATAATTATTTTAATAAGAAGTATATGTAATAGTAGCAGCAACAGCAGTAGTCAGAGTAGTCCTGCCTTGCTCAAGATCAAACTAGCTGAATCATTATGGGGGAATTGAACTGCCTCCATTGATTTCAAGTAGTATTCCCTTACATAAACTGGCCTTATATATGGTGTTAATACCACAATGGTTAAAATAGATACGTATGCAAGTATACATCCATATATACATCCATAATCACATACCTACATATTTATGCTATGTGTCTATATATACATGTTAGTATAAGTATATTCTATATACTTATAATTTATATATGTATTTATAAATGTATAAATAATATGAAATTTATGAAATCTAGGCTAATAACCTCAAGTATCTGTCTCATATTCCCATTCCTTATAAAATCATCATTACAATGAGAAATTCTTCATCATTTTAATAATTGTACTAGGTCTGGACTTTAACTATAGGACCCTAAAAAGTATCAGATCAAAAATCTAATGTCAAAATACATGTTTCCAAAGAAAAACAACCTGACTAAGACTATATCTCTCTGGGTTTTGTTAATGTTTTAAAAAGAAGGAGAATATTTATACAAAAGTATAAGTGGTTACAGAAGTGTTGTAGTATCAATATCTCCTTATATTATTTATCTTATGTAAGACAAATGTCCAGCCAGGAAGAATTTTTTAACTTCTCTTTGCAAATATTTAAAAAATATTTATTAGTCAAATATTCCCAAACACTTCATATCTGTATTTTGGGCCTCAAGCCACTGAAGCATACAAGAGACTTCAGAGTAGAGTTGGCTGGTTAAAGACAGAAGTCAGAGATCTGGCTGAGATTGGAATAGAGACAGATGGCCAGGATAGGAGAATGGACCTGCATGCATTTCCATGTGGAAAGGATATGGGTCACTTGTCAGTTTCCTCATCCATCTACCATTAATCCTATCATTTCTTGTTATGTTTAGAGAAATATAATGATAATACAATATTGGATTAATTCTCCCTGTAGAAGAAAGAGGAATCTTTTGTCATAAACTTAAGCTACTGTGGCCACAATGGTATCATTATGGGGAAAGAGAAGGAAATAATTTAAATATAGCATATGCTGTGTGCCAGGCACTGTGCTAAAATTTTTACAAATATTTCCTCATTTGATTAGGGGCAGGGATGAGGGCATAGAAGGTATGGGAACGACAGAGCACTAATTTTCTAGTTAAACAGTTGTGGAGTATCCCCTACCAAACTCATTTTCCAATAGCATGTAACCTAGACTAGTGACTATAGACACAGAGCCAGGAAGAGACTGTCTGTTATTTGTTACCACAGGTGCATTGTTTCCCTTCCTTGTGGCTGGGTAAAAGTTTTTCTTAAAGAGGCTATAGGAAAATATTCTCCCTGATGCCCTTATCAAGCATTATAGCTTGGGGTGGGGTGGAAGTTAAGCCAACTGGTAGCATAACCTAGTATATAGAAAGCTGTTCTTAAAGCCAAAAAGAAGTAGGCTCAAGTCTGTATTCTGAAAGGCATTAGTTGTGTAATCTTTGTCTACTCTTTTAACCCCCTGGGACCCTAGGCAACTTTCTAAGACTAAGTTGCAAAGTTGTTTCCCTGAATTAGTAGAAAGGGTTTTCTTATCAGGAGTTCATGGATCCATCCTGTATCTCTATCCTTAAGAAAATATAGCATTTTGGTTTAGCTTACTTAAAATATGTTATGACTTTAATATAATTCATTAAACACCTTTAATTCTTGTATCCTCCTTGATATTTCCTGATTAATATAATTATATATAATGTGTAATATATTATATTTAATAAATAATTTAATTGTAGAAAATAATATTCTCCATTATCAAAAATTACCAACTCAAGTTGCCATATTTTCCAATCTAGAAGAGTGTAAAGACCTCATGTTATATATAGCATGTCTTTATTAAACATTTCTCCTAGAAATTGAGAAATTGGTACATTAGCTACCTCTAAATACAGAATTAATATAGAATATTTATTTCACTGTAAAATGGTAGGTTTTTTTGAAAGTTCTACTAAAGAGTAGAGCATTTTGAAGTTTCAAATTTATTACTTTCTGTGAACTTAAAACTAAGATAAATGTGATTTCAAACTTTTAAGTCCCTAATGTGGGGAAAAAAAACAAAGTGCTCAACTGAACAGAAGACCTACAACACAGGAATAATAGCATGGAAGGCAAGAAGATGAGATAGTTTGGTAGGACGATTTTTATAGTTCTCTGAGTGTCGGAGTACTTAAGCAGCGACCCCCATTTAGCTATTGCTAGAACTAAACGTATTCAGGCAGAGATTCTAGATGCAAATATTTTTTTTCTTTTGTTTACAAAGCATTTTTTTTTTTGCCTCTTGACTTTACATTGCAGTAATCTCTAGAAAAAGAAGATAAGGGCAGCTAGGTGGCTCAGTGGATAAAGCACTGGCCTTGGATTCAGGAGGACCTGAGTTCAAATACAGCTTCAGACACTTGACACTTAACTAGCTGTGTAACCTTGGGCAAGTCACTTACCCTTTATTGCCCTCCAAAAACAAACAAAATAAAAAAGAAAAAGAAGATATAGTTAGTTCCACTTTCCCCTTTTCCCCTTGAACTTTTCCTTGCAACCAATCAAAAAGAAGTTAAGCAAAATACCAGACACAGTGATCACTAACTTCTGAGGATGGGAGAGAACATTTTGACCTAATATTCCCTTGCCTCTCTTTTTGGAGGAAGAACATGGGTATTACTACAAGCTCTACAGAATCATTGATGGTTATTCACTTCATCAATTAAGCGTCATATTATTGATAAGTTCATGTATATTAGAGTAGATAGGTGTCTTGTTGTTTCTGTTTTAGTTATTTCACTCCAACTCAATTCATGTAATATTTTACCTTATTTCTTTGAAATCATCATAGTGATCATGTTTCTGTACAATATTGTGTAAATAAATGTATATACTACATATGTTTTAGCAAATCCCAAACTGATAAGAACATGCTTTATTTCTAATTCATCAGTAAATACCAAAGATTGTCACTCTTAATATTGTGGTATCTTTTAGAAGTTTTTTCTCTCTTTGACATTGGGCATCTAGCCTATAGTGAAATTCCAGAGTAAAGGGACATGAAGCATAGTCCTTTTTTTTTTTTTCATAATTCCAAATTGATATATAGAAGTACCCTATTAAAGTAGTGCCAACAGTATATTAAGGAGCTAGTCTTCCTACATCACATTAAACCTTGACTGATCCAATTTTTTATCATCATTGCCAATTTTATAATAGGAAATTTAAAAGAGAAAATAATACTGAAATCTTCCTTTGACTGTTATTTTCTACTATAATTAGAATAGTGTGTGTGTTTGTAGACACATATGCACATATGTTATCTACACTAATATGTTAAAAGTTTTGCAAAATGAATCACACTCATATTTACATTTGATCCTGATGGTCCAGTTATCAAGGAAATGCATAATTGTTTATACATTAAATGTTATTGGTAGAATACAATGTCATTTAGGGAAGGAACTCTTCCTTGTCTTTATCTTATAGTCATCTAGCACAGTGACTTTAACATTGTAGTTGTGTAATATATTCTTATTAGGTTGGATTAGAATGATAATTATAATGATTTTATTGTAAGGAAAGTGAGGAATAGAAAGGTGAAACAATTTGTTCTTGGTCATAAATTTAACATGTCAGAGGTGGGAATTCTGATTTCCCCTGATTGTAGATTTGGAGTTCATTCCATTTTGATATCTTCTCTCTACTAAATGGAAAATTTGCAGCTTTGGTGGTAGAGAAAACAAGATGTATCTGCAAATGTTGAAGATAATTGACCTTTACCAGGACATTAGAAGAGATTTATTGGAAGGATTTTTTTTTTATCAAATCCCCAGTTATTTTTCTAATAGCAGTTAATCCATTTGTATTGATAGATCAATTCTAAACATGAAACTCAAAGACAATATTGTTATGATCATTATCCCAATCATTGCCATTCACAACAGGAAACCATCTCAACTGCCTAATTTAAGTAGTTTTAATTCTTGCATACATATGTTTCTTTATTTACTGTAATCACCTTTATTAGTCCATATTTTATGAGCTACATACTCATTTCTCTCCTCCTGATCATGCCAATATAATTTTGACAGGAATACATGTCAATTTTACTTCCTAGACTGTCAAATGTACTTCATCGTGGCACCAATTTCTAAATAGCTTTATTATTGACTTTCCCACATGTTAACAAATAAATATTCCCAAAACTTGAAAACTACCTTTTAATGTCTGTAGTTTAGGAAATATATATATTTTTCATGAAATTTCCAATAGTATTTTGTCAATCAAGCTATGCTATTCATAAATTTCAAAGAAATTAATCTTGCGGTTACTGTGAAATGAAGCCATGAAATAATTACAAAGTTAAAATGACAAGAACAATAGACCAACAATCATATTATACAGTGCCAAGACTTGTCATTATAAATACACCAGTTACTGTTGTTTTTCAATAATTATTGACATTGTCAGTGAAACATTTGGGGAGCCTAAATTGTAGTAATCTACCTTCTGTGATATTTAAAATCTATATTGTGTGATCACCTTAAATTAGAATCTTCACCACCAGTCTTTGGGCATTAAACATTTATTAAAGCATACAGATATTGACAAGGAGTTCAGAAAGTTAAGAAAAAAGAAGTCCTACCTCGCCTAGAGTTCCAGCCTGGTTGGGTTCTTCCTCAAGTCCTCCTCCACGAGCCTGCTTTAATCAGGAACTCCCTAGCAAGCTGATTGTGGAAGCTTTTTATAGGTCTGGAGCAGAGGTGGTCCCTACACACTGCCTCAAGCTGATTGGTTGGCATCATCCAAATCCATTGGTTTTGAAGGTGTTCTCAAGTTGAGTTCACAGTCTAGCTTTTGAGAACAATACCTTCTTATGGGATAGCCAGGTGTGATTACAATCCAGTTAATTTGAAGTAGGCTAATCAACAGTCAATCACTCTCACTTGATTCAATCAGTATAAATTAATCTCCAGGTGAGTCTTTGAGTATCTGCTAAATCCCATTATTTCATCACATTCCCCCTCTTTGTTTCTTCTAGGAACAGGTGTTCCTTGATGAAACAGTAAAAAAAAAAAAGTCTTTGGAAGTCTTTTCTCAGTTCTCTTGTCTTCTTAGAGTGGTAAGATGTCATCAGGAGGAAGCTGGATTCAGGTCTGGAAAGCTGGGCTCTGGATTCTGGACTGGAAAGCTGGATTCTCTTATTTAACTGTTTGAATTGCTGGATTTTTTACTAAACCTTAGCATAGTGTTGTCAATGATCAAATTTAATACATTCCATTACACTTCTCTTAGCACTTCACTTTATATGTTTAGATGAAAAACAAATAAACAACCTTCTATATTTTCTGTAATTCAGGATAAAAAGAATGAACTGTGGACAATACTGAGAATCACTGTCCATTGGCCTGATGACTTTAAGGTATTCTTGAGGAAAAATAAGTGATGAATCAAATACATGACCCGAGAGAAGCATAAAGATTTTTTGGGTTTTTTTTTAAGGAAGTCATAAGGGATTTAAAAAGGTTAAACCATTTTCATTCCTATATGGGAAGATGATACTTGTAACTCTTAAGAAATTTCTTATTATTAGGGTAGTTGGGAGGAGTATATACAAACAGAGGGCACAGGCGCGAGTTGAATATGAAGGGATGTTATCTAAAAAAATAAAACTAAGGGGAGAGAAAGGAATGCAATGGGAAAAATGAAAGGTAGAGGTGGAATGAGGTGAATTATGAAACATAAAAGAAACAAACAAATTAACATAAAGGTTATACAGTGGAGGGGAAGATGGGGGAGATGAGAGGGAGTGAGTGAACATTACTCTCATCAGAATTGGATCAAAGAGGGAAAAACGTATATACTCAATCGAGTATAGACATAAATCTTACCCTGAAATAAAGTAGGACAAGAAGAGGATAAAAGGGTGTAGGTGGGTGATAGATGGGAAGGCAGACTGGGAGAGGGGGTAGTCAGAATCAAAATACTTTTGAGAAGGGATAAGGTGAAAGAGAAAAATAGAATAAATGGGAGGGATGGAATATGATGGAGGGAAACACAATTACCATAAAAAAAATTGAAGTAAGTTTCTCTAATAAAAGCTTCATATCTCATATACATAAAAACAGAGTCAAATTTATTAAAATCAGAGCCATTTCCCAATTGAAAACATTTTTTAAGATATAAAGCTTTCAGATGAACTAATCAGAGTAGTAGTAGGCTTCCACCACTCGTGGATGACCATGGATCAGCACCTTGAAGAGCCACAGGCCACAGTGTGGCTGTGCAGTCCAATACGGGAGGCGCAGCTCCTACCTCAACGAGGACATCAGAAAACTGCTCATCATTTCTTATAGCACAATAGTAAAGCATCAAAATTACACACCACAATTTATTCAGTCATTCCCCAATTGATGGGCATCCCCTCAGTTTCCAATTCTTTGAAACCAGAAAAGAGCTGCTATAAATATTTTTGCCCCAATACTTTTCCTTTTTGTTTTTTAATCTCTTTTTGGACAGAGACCTGGTAGTAATGCTGCTAGGTAAGAGTATATATGGTTTTATAGCCCTTTGGGCATAACTCCAAATTGCTCCACATAATGGTTAAATCAGTTCAAAACTCCACCAGTACATCAATGTCATTTTTTCATACTGCATGTACTCTATTACTTCAAAGTTTGGTGATTTTACTACAATAGTCACTCCCTTTACCAACACAGACTATGACAACTCAGAGCACTTAGAAAGAAAACATCAACAGGTGCCATGACTGCAATATGGCTCATTCAAAGCCAATCTATTGAGAAAAGGCTCAGAACTTACTTAATGTTGGTCTTGGAGAACAGAGACATAATTCATCTCATTTCAAGTTTTGTTAGACCTGCCAGAGTGTATGTACTACTTGCATAGCCTTTGAGGTGCCAGGGTTACTTCATAGCATTTTGGAGCATGGAAGTCCCTCAGTGTTGAATTTAATATTTATTAAATTTTATTGAACTTTATTACCAAAGAAATAAAAAACCCTGATATAAAAGTATAGATATGAAATACAAGTCTCACAAATTAGTAATAACATAGATTAATAATAATGGGACATCCTATAGAAATATGATAAAACAAGTCTGCCTAAATGGATAGTATCTGAATTGGGCTCAGGTCTTGACTAAACTCATTATGATTATCAGTAATGTGCAACATTATGCACATGTCTGTTGACATGAAAATGCCCCCAGGAAGGAAAATATCAGAATGGAATGCTACGTAATAACTCTATTGACTTTATTAGCTCTCTCCTGTATATAGCATTCCATCTTCATCCTTTCTATACACTGCAGCCCATACTTACAACCATATTTTTACTAATTCTTACCAACTTGTATGAAACAATATAAATGAAGTAGCTACACTGAAAAAATCACAAACACACTAAATAATAGAATCTGTATAAGAAAGCTAATTAATCTATTATTAAAAAAAACTTTTTGACCAAAATTATTGCCCAAATTATTGATCTTATTCATTTGAATGCAGATCAACTGTCCCAATGAGAGCAGTTAGCAATTCCAATATACTTGTTCATTCAAGTAATTTATATTCTCCCTGTTCCATAATTCTCTCAAACAGGATCTCAATCTCACCTATGAAGTTTTTTAATGCTTTCTGAATGCAAAAATATATTACCTCAAAAGCACATAGGAGAATTAAATTGTGTTTCCTTTTTTCGTTGTTCAATACAGTTTAGTTTTTTGAAACATGGCAGAGAGTGAGCTCTTGAACTCAAGGCATGATCACAACAAAAAACCTCCAAATAATGCCATAGGACAATTCCTGGAGCAGCAATATCCACAGAAGAAAGTGCTGAGATCATTTTCCAAACAAGAAAGGCTTGGAAGGTCAGAAGGAGGGAGCTGCTATGTTGAGACAGGAATGGAGCCCAACCCCATAGTCATGCTGACACAGATCCAGTTCCAGGAAGGCCTCGTCAGAGAAAGAGACCTCCAGAGCCACTGAATAAACTGCAGTGCCAGTGTCTTCTGGAACTGAGCTCATGGTCTGGTGAGAGGCCTGAGCCCTTTGCAGGGGGAGATACAGGGGTCTATGCCGGTGCTAAGGCAGAACTTGGGTTTTTCACCCCTGAAGGGAACCAGGAGGCAGGCTTGAGTAGCAGTGGCCCAGGTGGGGGAAGGGCAGAGGCTGGTTGGAGCTGAGAACCATAGCATACAAAGTTTTGGTGTCTGGTTGAATAGCAAGTTGGCCTGAGGTTCTCTACAGACCAGAGAACAGGCCAGGTGCATGAAGAACAATTTAAAAATACTGTTCAAGAACCTAAGGAATGAACTATTCGATTCTATGACAGACTAAGATTGCCAAACAATATACTAGATTAGACCCATTAGATTCTAGAGATGCTCACTTTATCTCTACCAATTTTGTGCACCAATCCTTGCCAGAAATACAGAAATATTTTGAAAGGCAGTGTCCAGGATGGAATGTCCTGAGGACTGAGAGAATTAAAGAAATAGCAACATATGAAGGAAATGAGAGGGAAGAAAGGAACAGACAGAGCATTTTAGCTCCATTACAGGGAACCATGAGGCAATGAGGTCAGGCAGTTGAGAATCACTATCAAGCACTTGATTTTCTTATTACTGCAATAGAAAGGGACACATGATGTAGTACTATAGGATTATGCAAAGAGAACTCAGACAAATGATGACTGGTGAATTTAGAAACCTCTTCAGGGGCAGAATCAAAACAATTATTAACCCTCTCAGAGAAGTACAGAGAGGCCAAATCAAAACAGTAATAGATCCTCTCAGAGAGATACAGAGGAACAGAAACAAAACACTTATAGACCTTTCCAGTGATGGTGTAGGGGAGGGGAAAGGATGATGGAATCCAAAGACTTTTCCTTTCCAGACCCTGAGATCTTTAGTCCTCTTATGCCAGTCCATTCACCTCTTCAAAGTAATGAACCCCATGTAACTCTTAGGATTCGGGACACTTCTTATGATTGTTTATTAGATACAGGAGCCTCAAGATCAATTCTAGTGAGCAAACCTGACCCTGAATGTACATCTATTGGATCTCTAAATGTAGTTGGGGTCTCAGGGAAAACTAACACTTGCAAAATTAAACCCTCACATAGCATCTATGGACCCATTATCTGTAGAACATTCATTTCTACTTATGCCCGATTCTCCTGCAAATCTATTAGGTCATGACCTCCTTTGTAAACTTAGAACAATCATATCCTGTTCTACAAATGTTGGCATTTCCCTGGAATTGACAACAATGTTCAGCCAGACCTGGAGTCCTCAATGTTCTCCTATAGCCCCAGCCCTTCCTCCCCATTCCCCAACCAGCTGCAGAGTCACTTCCCCACTGGACCAGGCCAGACGACATTCCAGCTCTCCCCAAAGTACCAGGGCTTCAGTTATGAGGACAAGCTGGTGGCAGGAAGCCCAGGATGCTTCCACAAAGGCAGCTGGGTTACCTTCCACCCTTACAAGCAGCACTTCAATGAGGATATTTTTCTTGAGGACCATCCAGCCCTTAGCCTGGATGGACACTCCTTCAAGAGCCTGGACTACATGGAGACTTTTGAGGATATGGTCAGTGCCGGGGACACTGAACCATTTGCTCCCAGCTCCTTAGCAGAGGCTGCTGCTGCCTGGTGCTATGGTCCCCACTATCCAAGACAGGAGAACATTCCACAAATGCATAGGTCAGAGGTCAAACTCAAGCCACCCCCTATGGAGGGCCCACCTGGACTTCATTGTTACCAGCCTCAACACATGTACTTCCCCTCACTGTCCTTCCATCAGGTAGTTATAAAGAGCAGGGGTGAGCAGAAAGGTCTCACTGGGGAATAGGAGACAACAGAGACACTGAATCTCAATGTATGGACTAGTCAGGAGTTTTGCTCTCTTGGGTTGCTCTGAGGAATGGTAGGAGAATTTTCCAGGAGACAATTGTACAAAATGACTAATATGGTGATGTTTTGCATAATTGTACATGTATAACCCATATCTGATTTCTTACCACCTCAAGGATGAGGGAGGGGAAGGAGGGAAAGTGATAAAACTTCACAGTCAAAACGATAAAGATGTTTATTACTTAAAAAAAATACCAAAGGTGGCCCACCACCATCCATTCCACAATATCCATTATCTAGGGAAGCCATTGAGATAATTTTTCCTATAATTGTAGATTTGACAAACCAAGGTATCATTTTCCCCTGCCATCATTTCCTGTGTAATACTACCATTTTTCCAGTTAAGAAGCCCAAGCCTGGGCCAGATAGCAAACCTGTTTATCGTTTTGTACTATGTCAAGATAATGGAACTCAGGGGTTCACCTGGAGATTGATATGGGCTGATTGATTTGGGGAAGAGCAACTGACTGGTGTACTAGATTGAAAGCACATCTGGCTGGTACTGAAGGGTACTTTGACAGGATTACTATATTGTAAACACATCTGGCTGGGGCTTAAGTGTACTTAATGAATTTGAATAACCCTAGCCAATCAGCTTGAGGAAGCAGGAAATTGACACTGGGGGAGGGTTCTTTCTTTTTGGCTGCTAGACATTGGCGTGGTGGCAGAAAACTTCAGAAGTGGGAGATTAGGAAGGCTAAGATTGCCATGTTATAAGAAATCTGTTCTCAATCTCTCTTTTTCTTTTACTATCTTACAATAAACCCTTGAAAACCTAAACTCATTTATCAATGATTTTAGTAAGTTTCCCCCCAAAACTGGGGGGACAGATTAGAACCACATTTAGAATTTTAAATTACAACAGTGCCCAACCCTGCTACTATCATTTCTTTAATCCCATGTGAGGCAACTTGATTCTCAATATTTGTTTTCCTTCACCTAGAAAAATACACGGTGGACTTGGAACAGACTCCCATAGGGGTTTAATTAGGACCTGTCCAGCACTCAATAGCTTATTATTCTACTCAATTTGACTCTGTAGCTGCTGGAGCACCACCCTGCCTTTGGGCCATGGCTGCTACTGCACTTTTGGTAGAAAAAGCCCCTGATCTGGTTGTAGGTAACCCTTTATTCATACACTGCCCTCATGAAGTTAAGGCTCTCTTACTGCATTATAGGACACAGGCTTTTTCAGATCAAAAGCTCACTAGGTATGAAGTAACCTTAAAGCATTGTACAGTTCTTAACCCAGGAACACTGATTCATGACTTGCCATTCTCAGGAGAGCCTTTGCATGACCGTACATGAGGGAACCCACTATAGAGGTGCTGGTGTAGTTTCTTATCATGATACTATCTGGGCAGCTTCTCTGCCCTCCCATCTTAGTGCACCGGCTGCTGAACTTGTGGCTCTCACACAAGCCAGTTATCTAGCCAGAGGAAAATGTGCTACTGTTTACACTGATTCCAGATACACATTTAGTGTTTGCCATTGCTGTAAGATTGTTATGGCTGCAGAGAGGATTTTAACCTATGCTGGCAAAGTCATTGCTAATGGAGATTTTATTAAAGATCTCCTATCTGCCTTAAAACTTCCATCTGCTCTAGCTATTGTTCATTGCCCTGCTCATACTGGAAAAATTGACCCTGTATCAAAAGGGAACTCGTGAGCTGCTGCTGCTGCTGCTAAGCTTGCTGCATTGGAAGCCCTTGAGTACATATTTAACCTATCATCTTCTGATAATGTTTCCATTTCTCTTACTTTTTTTCTTTTTGCAGGACAATGGGGGTTAAGTGACTTGCCCAGGGTCACACAGCTAGTAAGTGTCAAGTGTTTGAGGCTGGATTTGAACTCAGGAACTCCTGAATCCAGGGCCAGTGCTTTATCCACTGAACCACCTAGCTGCCTCCATCTCTTACTTATGATGAGTCTGAAGTAGAGAAGTAGAAAAAGAAATTCAGGGCTAAAGAGGTCAGTGGGGTCTGGGTGACTTTGGAGGGAAAGCTGTTTCTCCCCAGGAGTTTCTACCACCAGATATGCCTATCTATTCACAGAAAAGGCTATTTTGGCACACAATGAATGACGGACTCAGTAAAAAGAGCTTGGACTTCCCCTGGAGTTACTAATGTGGCCTGTAGGGTTTGTGCCTCTTGCCCTGTCTGTCTGACTTATAATCAACATGCCTTCCAAGCTAAAGCTTATGGAGGGCATCTTTTAACATATACACCTTTTGAGCATCTACAAATTTTTTACATCACAATGCATAAGGTGGGCCACTATAAGTTTTGTCTTGTTATAGTTGAACAACTCACTTGGTGGGTAGAGGCGTTTAGCAGCCCCTGAAGCCACAGCTGCCTTTGCTACCAAAATCCTCCTTAAAGAGATTGTTCCTCACTTTGGTCCACCCACCTCATTGATTTTGAAAAAGGCACACATTTTACTCATTCTGTTTTATCCCAAATCTAGTCTTTTCTGGGAGTAACTCCACAGTTACATACATCCTACCACCCACAAACTAAGGCCAGGTAGAATGTATGAAAAAAGAGCTTAAGAGCATGATTGGCAAAATGTGCACTGAAACTCATTTGAAGTGGCCTGATGTTCTACACTTGTCACTGTTCTCTTTGTGCCTCAGGCCAAGAGGAGAACTACATATATCACCTTTAGAGATGCTTTTTGGCCATCCCCCTATCCAAACAAAACTGCTTTCACCAGTATATACATAATTGGCGGGGGAGATACCTCTGTTGCTTCCCATATACAGGAATTAGAAGCTAGGCTATGTGAATTCAATGAAGCAAGTGTAACGATTGGAATGACGCCACCTGCTGGAGACTTGCTGTGGAGGAGTTCTGCCCATGAAGCGAAGGTCTATGAGGGCAAGACCAGGCATCAGGAAGTGACGCGGACGAGTGGGAGGAGGAAGGAAGAGACTGGCGCTCGGTCTCGGGCTCTTTCCTGAGGACGCTGGCGGAGAAGGGAGCTAGAAATGTGCTCTCCCTTTAATAGATAGGAATCTAGGCCTTTCTCTCTCTTTACCAAATTCTTATTCTCCTTAATAAATGCTTAAAAGTCTAACTCTTGCTAAAGCTTATAATTTATTGGCGACCACTCATTAGATATTTTAGACAGACTAGCTAGAATTTTAGCCCTTAACACAAGAGCAGCAGTACAGGTTGGTCCCTTGTACTTCTCCTTACATTATTTGAAACCAGGAAACAGTGTATATATCAAAAATTTTCAGTGGACTAATGGGACCCAGCCATCTTGGGAAGGTCCTTTCCACATATTGCTGACAACTCCAAATGCCATAAAAAAGTGAAGAGAAGTACTCTTGGATCCATTGTTCCCATGTAAACCCAGTCCCAACACTTGACGAGTAATGCATTCATGGAAATTATGTAATAATGAATAATAATATCAGTTCAAGTGTTACAAAAGGGTTTCTTTTTTATGCTATTGCATCTACATGTGGAAATTTGGTGGTAAGCCTCTCCAAATTGCTGTGGATTACAAATACAAACTCACAATTTCAAACATCAGAGTGCTTCTATTCTACCAAAGGATACAAGAGGTATCAGATAAATAAACAAAGAAATAAATGTGTGTGTATTTATATAAGTTGCATGTTATTTATATATTTATAAATATTATGGACTTTAATCATTTATATATTATATTATGTTGTTATATCATATCATATAAATCCCATAAATTTATAGAAATATAGAAATAAATATCTAATGTTTATATAGATTATATATATTTATCTGAAACATCATAATTTCACATTATATATGCATATATCTACATACATATGTGTATGACAGCTTAGAGATGAAAGAGAGACAGACAGACAGAGACAGACAGACAGAGAGACTATCTACTATGAGAATCATGGAATACTTCCTGTAGGAGGTTTTACCTGAACTGAGACATGAAGAAATCTGGTTATTTTAAAAATCAAAAGTGATCAAGCAATTTATTCCAAGTTTGGTAAATACCTACAGAAGGGGAAATAGAGTGCCCATGAGTAGGAAGTAGCTAAAGTCTAACTCTTTCATCATTTTTTCTGTGTTCCTTTATAGGGCTATTTAATATTTTTATAAATAGTTAAGCAGCAGCTAGGTTGCAAAGTGGATAAAGAGTCAGACCTGAAGGAGGACTCATCTTGAACTCAAATCTAGCCTGAGACACTTTCTATGTGACCCAGAACAAGTCATATAGCTCTGTATGTCTCAGGTCCTCATCTGTAAAATGAGCTGGAAAAGGAAATGGAAAACTACTTCAATATCTTTGCCAAAGAAACTCCAAATGATGTCATAGTCAGAAACAGCTGAAATGATTGAATAAGAACTACAGCAAATCACTATTTAAATGTTAAATTCAGTGTGTAGTACCAGCAAATTCAAGCATATCAAAGCCTTGGGCAAAAGTATGCTAACCATAGAGAAAAAGAAAGGATTCATTTGCCTATGTGTGTACCCTTAGACAAGGACAACAGGATGTAATTAGAAGAGACTGAGGCAGGATTACAAAGGATTGTTCTTGCCTTAATGTATTCTTTGTATGTTCACCAATTTGTAACAACTGCATAATTTTGAAATATAGGTACAAAGGAGGAGGTATATTGTTTTTGTTGTTTATCTTTTATTCTCCAAGAGGACCATAACATCTGAAAGTGCTATCATAACTTGGAATTATTTTGATTTAAGTGAAGGAGGGCTATGAAAAGTCACTAGCCTTTCTTCTCCATAGCCATCTGGGTCCAGTGGCAAGATATAAATCAGAGTGACTGGAAATGGCCTCAGGTATTTGAGGCAATTGGGGTTAAGGGACTTGACTAGATTCACTTGAACTCATACCCTCCTGACTCCAGGGACAGTGCCCCATCCAGAGCACCATCTACCTACCCATAGTAGATATGAAGGGAGAAGAAGAAAAATTGGAGGGCACAATAGGAAAAAGAGAAATAAGCAATAGGGAACAAGTAACAGGAAGAAAAAAGTAAAAGTAACTATGGTGATAATGATGAAAAAGAATAAAATCAGATATCTCTTCTCTTCTCATCTGTACAATAGAAAACAAGGGCTTCTTATGGTCTTAAAGCTTATCTTCCCCATCCCCTGGGGGGGGGGATATAGAAAGGCACTATGGGCTTAGGTGTTATTTCTCATCTCTACAAATGATAAATAGCTACTGTTTAATGTTATAGACTGCTGATGTGTTGGAGAACTCTATGAAACATTTTGCAATAGGCTATTCTATCTGATAAAGTATGGCTACTCAAAGACAGTAGCAGTTAGCAAAGAAAAGATGAATCAAATTGACATTTCTTGACAGAAATTATCCACTCACCCTAAGTGTGTCTTCTTGCAACTGAAGCATTTGATGTGACAAGCAGACAGACTTTAAACCACATTATAAAAAAGAAAAGAAAAATAGTATCCAGAAGGATGCACAAAATTGATATCTTTCTCAGAAATAACGTACATGATAATGTATACTGTACTGCCTAAATTATATTATATATTGGATTCCTGTTTGCTTCCTAAAGGAAAATGCACAAACCTTCCTGTTTAAATTCAAATTCAGAGTTAACTGGATAGCCTTTAAGTCTTGGCTGGATCTGTGATGGCATCAATCTGGGATACTCCCTTTATTCAGTGTTCACTTCTTTTTTTTCTGTTCATTTTGTGTGACTATTGTCACAATCTTGCAAATGTGATACAGTGAGTCAATTCAGTGTCTTTTAGATCTTTTTTTTATTAATATCAATGACACACACAGGCTGTTCATTGGGTATACCTCATTCTCATTTGGTGAATGGCCCATTTCTTTGTATGGTCCTACCGACTCTATTGAAATCATGTATGACACTTTTACTGCAAAATTCTTTGTTTGGCTTTCTGCAATATGCTCATACCCATTTTGTACCTCTCCACTGTTGTTCACTTCATCCTCAACTTCAATTAATTGTTAATTACTCCAAAATAAGCAAGATCAATTTCTTTTTTGAATAGATAAAATCAGTCTTTGCTGAAAGTTTAGTTGGGCCCCACTACTGCCTATGTTATTTTATATTTCTTATTAGCAACAATGATTTTTAGGATCCTTTTCCCCTTTCGACCTTGTAATTTTCTAAGCATAATCATCCATGACCTTGTTCAAATTCAGTACATAAAGATGACACAAGACTAATATCTGATTTAAAGTACTTCCAGAAAATGGAGGTGGTACCCAGAGAAAAGTAGAAGAATGTTCTTACTCTTACTATGAACTAAAAAAATAGAAATACATATTTTAAGTACAAAATGTTTATTGAGAAGGAGAGTGAAAGGTTGAACATTTTCTACTCTGTCTTTATTAATGTTTGACACATTGTAATTCCCAGCACCCAAAGTTTAAAAAAAAACAGGCTATTCATTTATTCAGAAAGTATTTATTATGAGCCAACTATGTATCAGAGATTGTGCTAGGTACTATGAAGTTAAAGAGAAAAACAAGTTCCTGCTTTCAAACTTCTTGGGGGAAAGTACAGAATACACACACACACACACACACACATATATATATATAGCTATGTATAGTCATATGAAAAATACTCTAACTCACTATTGCTTGGAGAGATGCAAATCAAAACATTTCTGAGGTATGGTTTGATAACTCTTACATTGGCTAATAAAACAAAAGAGGAAAATGACAAATATTGGAGTAGATATGGGGGAAATGAGACATTAATGCACTCTTGGTAGAGTTGGAAATTAATTCAACCTTTCTGTAGAGCAATTTGGAACTATGCCCAAAGGACTATAAAACCATGCATACTCTTTAACCTAGCAGTACCACTAAATAGGTCTGTATACAAATGAGATAGAAAAAACAAAAAAAAAAAAAGGAAAAGAACCTATATATACAAAAAATATTTATAGCAGCTCTTTTCTGGTGGCAAAGAATTGGTATTTGAGGGAATGCCCATCAATTGGAGAACTGTTGAACAAACTGTACTATGTGAATATGATGGAATACTAATGTACTTAAAATGATGACCAGGATGTTCTCAGAAAAACCTGGAAAGATGTACATGAGCTGAAGCAAAGTGACATGTATTGTATACAAAGTAACAGCAATATTAATAAGATAATCAGCTCTGAATGATTTAACTATTCTCAATAATACAATGATTCAAGAAAACTCTGAGGGACTTATGATGAAAAATACTATCCATCTCTAGAGAAAGAACTGGTAGTGTCTCAATACAGATTGAAGCATAATGTTTTTTACTTTATTTTACTTGAGTTTTTGTCTGTTTTCTTTTAAAACATGATACATATGGAAATGTTTTGCATAACTAAACCTATATAACCTATATGAAACCTTTAGCCTTCTCAATTGGGGTGGTGAGAATTTAAACATCAAAGTTCTAAAAAATGAATGTTAAAATTGTTTTTACATGTAATTAGGGAGAATAAAATACAAAATTAACCCCCCAAAAAAAGTCTATGCAGATCAGTAAAGACACAATACTTACAACTGAATGAAGGAAGGCAAATGCAAACAAATGGGGTTAGCATTAGAGGTCTTGTGATGATATGACACTTAAGATGAGATGATGGAAATTAGGAACTAGGGCTCTTAAGAGATAGAGATAGATTGAATTCAAGATTTGTGGAGAGGTTGTGGAAAGGCTCAGTGATAGGAAATGATAATTCACAAATGTAGAATCATAAATAGGTCAATTAGTCTGGAATTTGGAGTTAATAATAGGAAATGAGTGCAAATTGTCTAAGAAGGTAGCCTAGGGCCATATAATGCTTGGCTCTGAATACCAGAGGACCTTATATTTTACTCCATAATAAGTGGTCAATTTCAGTATATTGGGGATAGAACTAGATTCAGGATAGAGTATTGCTAAAACTAGGATTGTGTGTTATAAACTGATCTGTCTTGGGTGGACTTTGAAATTTGGGACCATCTAACACACATATTTTATTATAAGAAGTCTGGATAGATGTTTGGAGGTCAAATCTTTCACTACTAGGAACAAGGGAAAAGGCATATATCATACATCAATAGCCTCTTCTGCCTGCATTAAAAGAAATATTCATTAGCTTTGAAAGGTGTATTCATAGGCAGCAAATATTGTTTATCATCAGCATTTATCCTGGTAGTATGCCATAGTGGATAAAGGGTTTGACTTAAAGTCATTTTGATTAGAGTTCAAATCTTGTCTGAGAATCTTACCCTGTGAAGCTAGGCAGAACTTCACTCATCCTTAGTTTACTCATCTATAAAATGAGATAACAAGAGGGCAGCTAGGTGCTACAGTGGATAAAGCCCCAGCCCTGGATTCAGGAGGACCTGAGTTCAAATCTAGCCTCAGACACTTGACACTTACTAGCTGTGTGACCCTGGGCAAGTAACTTAACCCTTATTGCCCCACAAAAAAAAGAGAGATAACATCTGGGGGAATAACTTCCCAGGACACTTATGAAGGTATAAATAGATAGATAGATGATAGATAGGTATGTGCATATACATACAAAATACTTTGCAAAACTTAAAGTGTGATATAAATGTCAGTTGTTTTTCAAATTTGATAAGTATATAAGAAGAACCTACCATATACCAAGCATTGTGGCAGGCCCTGAGGTTAAAAGACAAAAGAAATATTATTCCAGACTCTTCATTCACAGCAAAATAAACCTTCATGAGCAATGAAATATCCAAGTAAATGATAGGTTAGACATCAGGAACCAAACTGAAGATGTAAAAATACATTTCTGATCTTTTTCAATTCCTAAAGAGTACACCATCTACTCACAGTCCCGTAATATATCAGAGTATAATGCGGAGTCTATCTTGCATTGCTTTTTAAATAATATTTCCTTGACCCATCCTAAGTGGTAAGCAGTCTTTGATGCACCAATTCAAGGTTAGAATTTCAAAATGTTCATTAAAATATTTTGCTGTTGCAGCAAGATGATTCATGCTATGCTGCCTTTACTAATTAAATTAATAGCTACACTTGCTTACTAAAGAGATTGGCTTTTGCATTGCCCTCACTAGATGGGTTAGTTGCTAGGCAGCCCTCACTGGAGGTTTGGCACCATGCTCCCTATCTATCAGGACAAAGGCTGCTATGCATCCTTTACTGAGAGAATGAATGCTATACTGCTATCACTGAGATCGTCCATCTAAGTCTTTATTTCTAAATTGCTTGCCTTTAATTATTTTAATAATTTGTTACATCCTACTACAAGACTATTTAATCTGAACTCTTTTAAAAATCTAATGTTATATAGTTGTTTCTTTTTAAAAAATTTCTCTTGTCTATTTAAGACTGAAATATATTCCCAATCACATATGACTTTCCCACAAACTGGCAAGCTTTATAGAGAGGGCAAGATTTGCTTTGATTAGCCATATTTACTTTTCATTGAATATCCATTGTTTTCATAGAACTACATATCCCTGAGAATTTGTTGGTCCTGTTTAACTCTTCATATTCCACATTCTCTGGCTCTATCTATATCCACTTGTTTTTCAACATTATTGGATCCATGGACACAGCAGTGGGACATGATTAATATAGAAGTAGCTAATCTCTCCTGTACAAAGATGTACTCTGTGCTGTTCAATTCATTTCTACCTGTGTGTTATTCATTTGGGAAATTTGGCTTTGCATCCATGCTTAAGTTGATATCATTCCTTCTTTACAAACAGGTAGACTCTAAAAATTAGATGAAAGGCAAAGTGTGAATTATGTGTGCAGATATAAATATGTTTTGTTTTGCTTTGTTTTTTTGGGGTGAGGCAATCAGGGTTAAGTAACTTGCCCAAAGTCACACAGCTAGTAAGTGTTAAGTGTTTGAGGCCAGATTTGAACTCAGGTCCTCCTGAATCCAGGACCAATGCTTTATCCACTACACCACCTAGCTGCCCCATAAATATGTTTTTAAAAGAAAAGAAATCAGAATGTGAAATTTTTAAACAACAGATATCTATTGATTCAAAAATTTAAGTTTAAAGGCCACATTAGCAATCACTGCCAATATATGGCAAGTCCTTACTAAGGCTTTTTAGAATTAATTAACTTTGAACTAATCGGGATTGTATTTTCAGAGTTTTTTATTAGTGTTTAATGAAAGAATTATAATCATAGATTTAGAAATGGAAAAGAGTTTAGTGTTCATAAAGTATAATTCCCTAGGATTTGAACCCATGTCTTCTCCAAATCTACAGCTAAACAACAAAATTGTGTTGCCTGACAACACATGATAACTACATGACCATGAGCAAATACCTCAACCTCTTAGTGCCCCTAAGCCATTTTCCTAAAACAACCTTTATTCTCTTACTAAATACATTCATTGAATTTTTTAGTGTGATGTTTAAAATCTAAATTGTGTGGTTGCCTTAAATTAGAAGCTTTACCACCAGTCTTTGGGCATTAAGTATTTATTAAAGCATACCAGGTATTCAGATGGAGTTCAGAAAGTTAAGAAAAGGCCTATCTAGCCAAGAGAATGGAGTGGATATGTCCCTCTTCTTCATACTTCTCATTTTACATCCCTCAGATATACAATTGTGCCAAGTAAAATTTAATGTATGATGATATATCTCTGTCCCCAGTGTAGGGAAAGCTAGCTAGGGTTTACTTTAGCACCAGTTTGGAGGCATTAAACATTTATTAAAGCTTAAAGAGACAGCACATGGAGTTTAGAAAGACAGGAAAGCCTAGCTAGGATCTATAGGAGAGAGAGGAGAAAAAAGTTGCCTTCATCCACCAGTCTCAGGCCACCAAGAAGAAGTTCCTGTGCCTGTTTAGGGCAGAAACTCCCTGTGGGTCTGAAAAACAGGAGTTCCCTGAACACAGCTCCAAGCCAATTGGCTGGTAGCATTCAAGTCCATGGATTGACATGACTTGAAGGCGGTCCATGAATAGAACATGCTGAGGTCAGAGGTCAGATACTCTGGTGGGAACAAGGCTTTGTGAAGTAACTTCCTGACAGTGGGTTGACCTTAAATAAAAGGTCAGCAAGGCTCTGTCAGCAGAGGGGGCCCTGGTAATAATTTTCACACACTCCCCTTCTATCTAATTCACAGCTATCTCATGGGAAGACAGTGACTTTCTCCTTACCCAGGGAAGTCACTTAACTTAACTTAAATAAATAATCTCAATTCAATCAATTTTCTCCAGTCATTTTCACTCTCTATCTTCTTCACTGTCACAGTAATCTGCATTCTCTCTCTCCTGGCTGCTTCTCTATTGTCTTCAGACATGCTTACATCTCCCCCATTCTTAGAAAAAAAAAGTAATCCTTGTTTGATATCACTGCTCACTATCATTCTATATTTTTTATCCTTCTGCAAATAAAAAATAGTGGTTTTTCAACTTACTTGTTTCCTTTGTTCCTAATTATGTGATTTCTAACCTTATCATCTTAACAATGATCTCTTTTTTTAAAATATATTTTGTTTATTTTATTATTGTTTCTCAATTACATGTAAAATTGTTAACAGTAATTTTTTTTCATTTTTAAGTTCCAAATTTTTTCCCTCTTTCCTGTACCTCCTGCCACCTTGAGAAAGCAAGCAATGTGATATTTATCATACCCATGAAGTCATGCAGAAACACATTTCCATATTAGCCATATTGCAAAACAACACAGACCACCCCACCCAAAATAAAAACAAAACAAAACAAAACAAAAAATAAGAAGAATAAAGAAAGGAAAAAAAAGGATGCTTTAATCAGTGCTCAGAGTTCAACATTTCTCTTTCTGGAGGTGGATAGCATTTTCCATCAAGGGTCCTTTGCAATTCATCTTGAATCATTGTCTTGAATATAGTAGCTAAGGATTTCACAGTTGATCATCACACAATATTGTTGATACAATGTAAAATTCTCTACTGGTTTTCCTCATTTCTACTGGGATTAGTTCATGTAAGACTTAGTACAATGAAAAGTAAAATCCATTCAATCATACACCAGAACTTGTCCAGGCATTCCCCAATTTATGGTGTACCTTCTATTTCCAATTATATGCCACCACAAAGGGAGCTAGTAGAAATATTTTTGTAGAAACAGGTCCTTTTCTTTTCTCTTCTTTGATCCCTTTGGGTGGGAAACCTACTAGAAGCATTACTGGGTCAAAGGGTATACAGTTTTAAACCTCTTTGGACTTAATTCCAAAATGGTCTCCAGCATTCCCAACTCCATCAAAAGTTCATTACTGTCCCAATTTTCTAACACTCCATTCAGTATGTAATTTCCCATTTTGTTTTTTGTCATGTTAGTCAAGCTGAAAGGTGTGGGGTGGTATCTCACCCAATATGTATAATATGTATATGTGTATGTGTATGTGTATGTGTATGTGTATGTGTATGTGTATGTGTATGTGTATGTGTATATATATACATACACATATATGTGTATATACACATATCTATACATGTGTGTATATGTGTATGTATGTGTGTGTATGTATGTATGTATGTATGTATATTTCCCATTTAGTATTGCTTTGGCTGCATCCCACACATTTTGGAATGTTGTCTGATTGTGACTTTCTTTAATTATATATAAATACACATACATTCACACATATATATGTAAATATTTCATTATTTTATATATTATTTATACATGTATCATATATATTTTATGTATATGATAGATAATTGTATATTATGTATATATTTAATTATTAAAATTATTAAGTATTTGTTATTTCATATATGTGTATGTCTGTACATATATACATACATGTGTATGTGTGTATTGGGGGGGGGTCTACCCTCAGTTTTTATACATAAATTATTGGGAAACTTGGCTGGGGTTTTCTAGGTTATTGCTATTTATAAATTAAAAGCTATTGCACCAGTTTTTGGCAACTAGCATTTATTATTAATTAAGATCACATATTACTAAAGCCTTGACTGCATATCTGAATGACTTCCCCAATAGTTACTTACTCAGTACATTTTGCCAACTGGGAGAGAAAGAGAAAGGGGGATGTGTTACCCTGGATCCCAGGCACAAGAGAGAGCATTTATGAAATGATATTAAATGTTAAGAGAGCATTGACCACATTTAACACAAGCCAACTGCCCCCCCCGCCCCCACACACACAAATAGCACCATATTGTCTAAGAGAGAGCATATGGCTCCCAGCAGAATTCAGAAATACTACATTACCTAATGAGGACAGTGCTACTGGACAGCCTTGCTCACCTGGTCTAAGGCCCAGAATGGTGTTCATTTCTTATTGGTCACATTCTTTTGTGTGTGTGTGTGTGTGGGGGTGGAAATGGGGGTTAAGTGACTTGCCCACAGTCACACAGCTAGTAAGTATCTGAGGTCAGATTTGAACTCAGGTCCTCCTGAATCCAGGGCTGGTTCTTTATCCACTGCACCACCTAGCTGCCCCCTGGTGTTCACTTCTTGATCTCCATTTCTTTTCCTCTTCTGATTGATGTGGCTCTTACACACTGATCAAAGCTAATTGGTTAACATCATTCAACTCCATTAACTGCCATGACTTGAGAGGTGGTCAAGGTGTGTTTCCTCCCCCCAGCTAATCAGAAAGGTCAATCTGCATTTGTTTCCTTAAGCTACAGGCTCTTCACAGAGTGGGGAGGGGGAAAGAGCAACTTCTGAGTTTCTCCTAAAAATTCATTATTAATAATTACTCTCTCTCTCTCTCTCTCTCTCTCTCTCGCTCTCGCTCTCTCTCTCTCTCTCTCTCTCTCTATATATATATATATATATATATATATATATATACACACACATAAATATATAAAATACATATACACTGTGGTAAAATATGAAAGTTTTTAACAGTCGGTTAGGATAACTGAAAGACGCCAGTTTTTCAAGGACCACCCTTTTGGGGAGGAGATGAACAGTCTGCCTGCTGCGCATGTCAGACTGCCTGCCGGGTACAGTCCGCCTGCTGCACATGTCAGACTGCCTGCCGGGTTTTTGACTTCCGGGGTGGAGAGAACGAGAGTAGCCTTTTTGCCTGCTTGGCGGGACTCCTGGCGGCGCGGCACAGACGGTCTCCCTCTCTCCAAAGGTGGCCTTTTCGGTTTGGTGAGTTTTTATAAGGAATATAGACTAAGCCTAGATTTAAGACGATTTGTACTGTATTTCTATTTTCCTATCCTTCTAATCAACAACACCTTATATACAATAAAGGCTCTATCTAGAAAACCAGAAGCTTCTTCCATTTACTAGTCTGGGAGATAAATTAAGGGAAAAGTTAAGTAGGGGAGATTTATGATCTAATATCCAATTTTAAATCTCACAACACACATATATAATTATTAATAATATATATAAGAAACACATATTATAAAGAATTAATTGTGATTTGAGGTTTCTATGACTCCCTCTTTGCCTAAAATTAGAAACCCTGTGTGCCCTAACCCTGGTGCATGCCTGTATGCCCTGACCTTGCTCTGTCATGCGCCCATGCCTGCATGGGCCTGACCAAATTATAATGAAGGCAGCCCCCCCATAACTGGAAGCCAGGTGAGGGCAGTCAGGTGACCTCCGGCATCTAGAAGCTAAAGTGGGGCTGGCAGTTGTAGAGCAGCTTGTTAATTCTGTCAATCAGGGCTGCCAGTCAATTAGCTTGGGGCTGTTTGTCTGTCTGCCCTGTTTCCTGGGAAGGAGAAGGGAGAAGATTGGTCATTTTGGTGTTGAGCTGGAAAAAGACAGCATGCACCCATGTGTTCTGCTGAGCCCTGGTCAGTGGTGTGACTCAGGTCATATTATCTTCCTGCCCCCATTCCTTTATTTTTTCTCCTTTCCCTGAATTCTACTAATCTTACTTGTGTTTTTAAGTTCATTCTTGTTAATAAACCCTGTTCTGTTTTTGAAAGAGGCTGTTAATCTCATTCCTTGCCCCAATATTATGGCGAGCCACCTAAGTAACACTCCCCAATTAAAATTTGGCCCCTACAATATATAATATATATATATATATATATCATATCTGTATATTATATCTGTATATGTATATATATATATTGTATATGTATAATATATGTACATTTTATATGTATATTATATATGTAGGCATGTATTGTATATACATAATACACATACATACACATGTACACACATACATACAAATATATACATACACACACATTCACACACACACCCCACATATATATATATGTGTGTGTGTGTGTGTGTATATATATATATATATATATATATATATATATATATATATATAATTTCCTCATTAAACCAATTTAAATGTGGGTGAAGTTTCATTAATTATTTTCATCTTCCCCATCATTTTCCACTCCATTGTAAAAGCTTTTCCTTGCATGCTTCTTTTATGTGAGATAGTTTTCTAATCTTCCTCCCCCTACCCAACAAAACTGAGTATAATCTTTCAGAGGGAAAATGGGGAATTAATTTAAACAGAGGAATTTCAGGCATTCTTGATGAAAAAACCTTAGTTGAATCGAAAATTTGACTTTCAAATACAAGACTTTAGAGAAGCATAAAAAGGTAAACAGGAAAAAGTAATCATAAAGAATATTAAAAAGTTAAACTGTTTACATTCCTTTATGGGAAGATTATACTTATAACTCATAAGAACTTTGTCATTATTCATGCATCTGGATGGAGTATATCTAGACAGAGGGTACAGGTGTGAGTTGATTATGAAGGGATGATATCTTTTTTATGATGATATCTTTAAAAAATAAAATTAAGGAGTGAGAGGAATTTACTGGGAGAAAGGGAAAAGGGAAGGTGGAATGGGGTAAAGTGTCACTTAAAAGAAACAAGAAAAAGTTTATACAGTGGAGGGGAAGATAGGGGAAGCGCTAGAGAATGCGTGAACCTTACTCTCATCAGAATTGGCTCAAAGAGGGAATAAGATAAACACTCAATTGAGTATAGTAATCTATCTTACCCTGCAGGAAAGTAGGAGGAGAAGGGGATAAATGGGGGTGTGTGAAAAAAGGGAAGGCAGATTGGGGGTGGGGGTCATTGCTGTCACTGTACAGAGTTACTTTCTGGTTAATTTCACACAACTTTGCATTAATTAATATAGGTCTTGCCATATTATTGTTGTTGCTGTTGCCTTTAAACACCCATCTTATCATTTTTATAGCACAATAGTTCTCCATCAAAAGCATATACCACAACTTGTTCTGCCATGCCCCAATTTATGAGCATCTCCTTGACTTCTAATTCTTTGCCACCACAGGAAAAGCTGCTCTAAATATATTTGATAACTTAGGGACATAGATCTAGTAGTGGTAAAATGGTATGCATAGTATTATAGCCCTTTGAGCCTAATCCAACATTATTCTCCAGAATGTTTATACTAGTTCAGTATTCCACTAGCAATTCATTGTGTACCTATTTTCACTCATTGGCTTCAGTATTTGTTATTTCTGATATGTGTGAGGTGTAGACAACCTGAGAGTTGTCTACATTTGCCTTTCTCTAATCCATTGTGATTTATTTCATTATTTATATGACTATAAATAACTTTTATTTTTTCTTCTGAAAACTACCTGTCCATATCCTTTGAACATTTTTCAATTGAGAGATGACTTTTATTTTTTATAGATTTAACTCAGTTCTGTACTAAGTATATATTTGAGAAATGAGGATTTTACCAGAGGAAATTGCTTAAAAAAATTATATTACCTCATTGTCTATGGTATCTTTTAGCATAATGTATTTTCCCTATGTCTTTACATTAGATGTATTTTGCCTTTTGTTTGTTTAAACTCATGATTGCAACCTTTGTATGCTTTACTTCACCAGAAGCATATTGGATTCTGTTCCGGTGCTTTATTTTAGTTAACTCTTTGTGTATCTGTCTATTTCAAGTGTTTATATTGAAAGAAACATGTTGTGGATTCTGGTTTCTAATTCTGCTGTTTCATTTTATGGGTGAACTCATTCCATTGACATTCACAGATATGCAGAACCAGAAGAAAATTATACACAGTATCATCAACATTATATGTTGATCAACGGTGATAGACTAGATTCTTCTCACCAAATCCAATGGTACAAGAAAGTGCCAAAGGACTCATGATGGAAAAGGCTCTCCAATCCAGAAAAAAAAGAAAAGGAACTGAGAATATGGATGCTGATTAGAAAATACTATTTCTTTAGTTTTTGGTGCTGTTGTTTTTCTGTTTTTCTGTTTTTCCTTTTTGCTCTGATTCTTCTCTTATAACATGACTAATGCAGAAATATGTTTAATGTTATTATGCATATATAACCTATATCAGATTACCTGCTGTCTAGGGGAGTCGGGAGGGAGGGGAGGAAAAATATTTTGAAATTGGAAATCTTACATAAACAAATGTTGAAATCTATCTCTACATGTATCTGGAAAATAACAAAATAGTTTTATTTAAAAAAAATATTGCTGTCTCTGTGCACAATGTTCTCTTGGTTCTGCTTACTTCACTATGCATCAGATCATTCATGTCTTTCAGGCCTTTCTGAAGTCATCCTGCTTCTTATTTCTTATGGCACAATAATATTCCATCACCATCATATAACACATTTTATTTAGGCATTCCCCAATTGATGTACATTCCTTTGATTTCTAATTCTTAGCCACCAGAAAAAGAGCTGCTATAAATATTTCTTTTTTAGAAATAGGACTTTTTCTCTTTTTGGGGATGTCTTTGGGATATAAACCTAGCTGTGTCATTGCTAGATCAAAGGATATGCATAGTGTTATAGCCCTTTGGGCATAGTTCTAAACTGCTTTCCAGAGTGGTTGCATCTTTTCACAATTCCACCAACATCTAATATTTTTATTTTTTGTTATATTTGCCACTCTCATAGGTATCAGGTAATACCTCAGAATTGTTTTCATTTGTATTTTTCTGATCAATAATGATCTAGAGTATTTTTTTCATATGATTATAGAAAGGTTTGTGTTCTTTGTCCTAAAACAGCCTGTTTATATCCTTTGACAATTTATCAATTGGGAAATGACTTGCATTTTCTCTTGAGACTTGTATTTGAAGGTCAATTTATTTTTATTCAACACTGCTTTAAAGTCCTCTATTTCATTAAAAATCCATTTTTTCCCTGAAAGAATATATGACTCTATGAGATACTCTCCATTTGTTCAATTCCAATTTTTAAAGAATTATTTTCTTTGGTCACCTTTTGTACTTCCTTTTCTATTTGGCAAAATCTGATTTTAGGGAGTTACTTTCCTCAGTAAAATTTTAAATTTCCTTTTCATGGTTCTCTTGCATTATTTTTACTTATTTCCCCAATTTTTCTTCTACTTTTCTAATTTGAATTTTTTTTTTTTTTAGTGAGGCAATTGGGGTTAAGTGACTTGCCCAGGATCACACAGCTAGTAACTGTTAAGTGTCTGAGGCCGGATTTGAACTCAGGTACTCCTGACTCCAGGGCCGGTGCTCTATCCACTGCGCCACCTAGCTGCCCCTCTAATTTGATTTTTAAAGTCTCTTTTAAACTCCTCCAGGAATCCTTTTTCAGCCTGAAACCAATTTACATTTTTCTTTGAAGCTACACCTATAGTAATTTTGTTACTAGTGTCCTCTTCTATGTTTATGCCTTAATTTTTTCCTATCACTTTGGTAATTGTCAATAATTGGGCCTTTGTTGTTGTTGTTGTTGTTGTTGTTGTTGTTGTTGTTGTTGTTGTTGTTTTTGTTAATTTTTGTGCCTTGATGTTTTTAGTCTAGTTAGGCTCTATTCCTAAAATGTTCCAAATTTTCGTGCTGAGGCTCTGGGCCTTCACTGGGCTTCAGGGCTTAGCTGCTTGCTTTCTCTGACTGGTATTGGAGGGTTGGTTAGTCCTCCCTTTTGGCCTCCCTTGGGTATGGGCTGGCCTTCTCCAGGAGTGGTATGCTACTGCTGGGTTGCTAAAGTTAACAAAATCTTTCTGTTGGCTGGCCCTGTACCAGGGGTGGTGTCCTGCTGCTTGGTTGCTCTGTTTTAAGGGCCTCTCTGATAGCAGGCCATGGAGGAGTAATTTTGTTGCAAATCAACCCAAGTGTGTGTGTGTGCTGCTAGGTTGATATGGTAAACAGTCACTCTGCTGGCAGTCCCCAGAAGGGTAATTTTCTTGTGATTTGCAGAACATTTGAGTCCCATGCTTCTGGTTTGCTCTGGAAACAGTCTCTCTGCTGGGAAGTTTGAGGGGTGGGAATTTGCTGTTTGACCAATCTTGGGTAGGGCCTCATTACTGATCAGTAGTGGGGTCAAAGCCTCCCTGGTGGTCTGTGCTAGATTTGGGATTCCTGGTGAAGGTCCCTGCTATGCTTCTCAGACCACTCATCTGCCCAGGGAGTTGCTGCTTTGCAAGTAGGTGCAGCCTTATTGGTGATTTGACCCAGGTTCAGAGTCCTCCTTCAGGCTCCCTGCTGTGAGCCCAGAAGTAGCAGCTGCTGCTGCTGCTGCTGCTGCTTTTGCTTCTCCTGGATCTCATTTCCCTCCCACCCATGTAAGGCAGACCTTTCCTGCTGATCTGGTAGGCTGCTTCCCAACTTCTGAAAAGATTCAGAGTCAGTTTTATGTCAGTTTGGAAGGAAAATTTGGGAGAGTTCCAGAGGGTTGCTTCCTCACTCTACCATCTTCATATAGGAAGTCCCCCTTTTTTTTTTAACACAAAATACTATATCCATCAACTCTGGGAAATTTTACTGATTTTTCCTCATGTCTGTAATTTCTCTTATGTTTTTACTTCCTCTATTTTCCTGGATTTCTTCAAATCTCATCTAAAATCTCATTGTGCAAAAAAAAAAAAATGAGACTTTGAGGAGATGTCTCTGGCCACAAATAATTGTGTTTCGCATGTCATGAAACAAACAAAAAAATCTATCTATTTGATATGGTACTAAAACAATAAATAACTTAAGAAGCTGAACCAGGACTGAATGTTCACAAAAATGGAAGACTAAGAAATATTTAACTTCTTTTGCTTTCCTAGTGGTGAATAACTGTGCACTATAAGTACTGCATACTCATAACTGCTATGTGCAATGGCTGTAGCATTGACGACACAGCATATCCTCTTGCCTAGTCTCCATGTTTATGTGAGCAAATGATTCCTCTATATTTTTGGTGGTTTTTATCCTATTACCTTCAGTTAGTTGACTCTGGGGTGGTTTCAAAACCTTGTGAAGTACAAAAAGTTGTTATAGTCATTAATGATCTCTCTTGTGCCTAGAGTCAGCTACCAAGTCTGCTTAAGGCAGTACCAGTGACAGTGGAAGTGGCCAGTAACAGAGAAAATGTATGCAAATGGCTGTGGAAAGCCAGTCCCCCATAGACAACAGAAGTTTCAGGGACTGTAGCTCATGAAGAAAAAAAAAAGATTTAGCTATAAATTCTAGAAAGGCATTGATCCTTCAAGTAAAGAGTTACACATTAGGAGAACTTCTTAAGAAATACATGTGGGAGAAAAAGGATTTCCAGTGTCACAAGACTCAAGGTACTCCTTGGCTTCAAATGTTCTTAATATGTGTGCTTACCTAACTTTGTGATTTAATTTTGAGGTCATTCTTTCAAGGTAGTTTGCATGTGAAATGGGAGATTGAACCTTAGTATTGGGAAAGGAATTCTTATTGTAACTTCTTCTTTATCTACCATCTCAGTAAATTCCTTCTTTGAAAGCCACAAGATTTCAAGTGATTTTGATTGCTAATAGTGTGTTCATTTTTATTTGGTTTAGGCCATAGCAGCGAGTTTTTGGCTACTTACCTTTTAAGTGTGACAGCTCTCTTTTGGAATATCCCTACCTGTATAAAAATAACAACCACAGTATAAAAGCTAATATAAGGGGGGATAATTGGAGTCAGAAGATCTAGATTCTGATATCATCTCTTTCCTTTTTTTAACTGTTTGAAATAAGCAAAGTATTTAACCCCTATGAGCTTCAATTTCCTCATTATTAAAATGAGGATAGTAATATTTACACTACCTACCTCATAGACATGCTGTAAGGATAAAATGAGATAATGTATGTAAAACACTGTGTAAACATAAAACCACTCTATAAATATAGGCTGTGAAGTAATTAACATTCTGAAAACTCAAGAGCTTTTCCCAAAATAACTTACCTGTTTCTGATAAGGTAGATGTTTGATTCTGCATTATTTATTGGTAAATATTTGAGATTGACTCAGCTAATTAATAATGAAAAATCATATGGTACTGAACATTTTCAGTTTACTTAGAGATAAGGTTTCTTCATACTATGACATTTAATGGGGAATGGGAGACAAAATGGCAGATTAGCAGAAGCCAGTCAAACTCTCTCAACATTCCTCTACAAACAACTTTAAAATAGTACCTCAAAGGGCAGCTAGGTGGCACAGTGGATAAAGCACTGACCCGGGATTCATGAGAACCTGAGTTCATATCTGGCCTCAGACACCTGACACTTAATAGCTGTGTGACCCTGAGCAAGTCACTGAACCTTCATTGCCCTGCTCCCCCCCAAAAAAAAATAGCACCTCAAAACAAACTTTGGAATAGCCAAGACAACAAAAGTTCATGATGAGATATTTTCCTGAACTAAGAAATCTCAGGTAATTGGCAAGAGAATTTTGTGACACTAGGGAGGAAACCTATCTGGAGTCCACACACCCTACGGAAGGAAGCAACAGTGCTGCTATAGTAGCAGTAGCAGTTTTTGGGACTCTCATTGTAGACACAGTAAAGAGGTTGGACAAATGATCATAAAAAAAGATTAAAGGGGATTCTTTGCTGGCACTGAGTATAGCTGGCACTGATGGGTAATTCTATTGCTCATATGCAGTTCTACAATGTACTTCTAAGGCAAAGAGGAACTCCGGCGGGTCAGTCACAAGAAAGCCATTGCCTTGGTTGCATTACAATAAAAGAGAACACTAGCACTTGTGTCTGCAGGGGACCAGATGCCATTTCTGTGTAAAGACTAGAGTTCAGATAAAGAGAAAAGTGCCCATACCTCTCCCAGGATGACACTACTTTAAAAGCATTAGAAACTTTCAGACTACCACAACTAGCTCTGAAAATAGCTGTCTGAAAAAGCCTAAAGCTTGGGACAGTGACTCTTAACCCCAAGGTAAGCAGAACCCAACATTAACTTAAGTTCAAAATCAATAAACTGGAAAATGGACAAATAACAACAATAACAAATAATTTGACCATAAAAAGCTACTAAAGTGGCAAGGAAGACTAAAATAGAAATGAAGAAGACAACAACATGAACATAGTTACAAAAAGACTTAAAGACAAATGTTAATTGGATCCAAAATCAACAAGAATTCCTGGAGTATTTAAAGAAAGAGAAAAAAAGTGGTGGAGGAAAAATTGGGAAAAGAAATGAGAGTGATGAAAGGAAATTGTGAAAAGAGAATTAACAAGTAGGTAAAAGAGGCACAAAAAATATTGCAAGAAAATAACACCTTAAAAAACAGAATTGTCTTAATGGTAAAAGAGGCACAAAAATCCATCGAAGAGAAGAATTCCTCAAAAAGCAGAATAGGCCAAATAGAAAAGAAGGTACAAAAATTCACTGAAGAAAACAATTCCTTAAAACACAGAATTGGCAAAATGGAAAAAAATGGTATAAAACCTGAAGAAAATAATTCCTTAAAAATTATAATTGGGCAAATGGAAGCCAATGACATCATGAGACATTAAGACACAATAAAATAAAGTCAAAACAAGGGGAAAAGAGGGAAGAAACTTTGAAATCTATCATTCTAAAAACAACTGACCTGGGACAAATAGATCAAGGAGAGTTAATTTAAGAATTGTTGAACTACTTGAAATCCATGAACAAAGAAACAGCCTAGATATCATATCTTAAGAAGTTATTGGGGCAGCTATGTGGCACAGTGGATAAAGCACACGCCCTAGATTCAGGAGTACTTGAGTTCAAATCCGGCCTCAGACACTTGACACTTACTAGCTGTGTGACCTTGGGCAAGTCACTTAACCCCCACTGCCCCACAAAAAAAAAAAAGAAAGAAAGAAAGAAATTGTCAAGGAAAACTGCCTTGATGTCTTAGATCCAGAGGGTAAATTAGAAATGGAAAGTACCAATAACCTCCTGAAAGCAATCTTGAAATGTAAACTCCAAGGAATAGTATAGGCAAAAATCCAGGACTTTCAGGTTAGAGAAAATACTTAAAACATTCAGACATAAATCATTCAGATATCATGGGGCCACACTTAGGCTCACACAAGGTTTAGTGGCATCCATGTTTGTAGAGAATTAATTGTAAGTTAAGGTTTCTATGACCCCATCTTTGCCTAAAATTAGAAACCCTGTGCGCCCTGACCCTGACACGTGCTCGTGTGCCCTGACCTTGCTCTGGCGCGCACTCATGTGCCTGTATGGGCCAGGCCAAATTATAATCAGGGCAGCTCTTCCATGCCTGGAAGCCTGGTGAGGGCAGTCAGGTGACCTCCAGCATATAGAAGCTAAAGGGGGGCTGGCAGTTATAGAGCAGCTTGTTAATTCTGTCAATCAGGGCTGCCAGCCAATTAGCTTTGGGCTGTGTGTCTGTCTGCCCTGTTTCCTGGGAACCTGGGGGTTGCTGGGAAGGAGAAGGGAGGAGATTGGCCATTCTGGCATTGAGTTGGAAAAAGACAGCATGCAGCCATGTGTTCTGCTGAGCCCTGGGCGGTGGTGTGATTCAGGTTGTATTGTCTTCCTTCCCCCATTCTTTCATTTTTTTTTTTCTCCTTCTGAATTCTACTAATCTTACATGTGTTTTTAAGTTTGTTCTTCTTAATAAACCCTGTTGTTTTTGAAAGAGGCGGTTAATCTTATTCTTTGCCCCAATATTGTGGCAAGCCACCTAACTAACATTCCCCAATTAAAATTTGGCCCCTACATGTTGAAGGAGTCAAGGGCTAGAAATATAATAGTGTAGAATTCAAAGGAGCCAGGATTACAACCAAGAATAACCTACGCAGCAAAACTGATTATAATCCTTTATGGGGGAAAATAGATATTTAATGATATAGTTGATTTTCAAACATTCCTTATGAAAAGATCAAGGTGCAATAGAATATTTGACATTCAAATACATAACTCAAGAGAAGCATAAAAAGGCAAACATGAAAGGATAATTATGAGGGTCTCGATAAAATTAAACTATTTATATCCCTATGTAGGAAGATAAAACATATCTCCTCAGAACTTTATCAAAATTAGTGCAGGAGGAAAAGGAATGTACACATACAGTGGACATGAATGTGACTCTATTATGTTGGAATGATCACCGGAAACAAAAATGAAGAGTTAAGAAGGAGGGATGGGCTAGGAAAAATAAGCAAGGAGTGGTGAAATGGGGGAAATGTTCTCACATAAAAGAGTCACATAAGGAAGAGCTTTAAGAATAGAAGGGAAAATGGGGGTGGGGAGGGCCTAGAAATGCTTTAAGCCCACAGTTATTAGAATTGGTTCAAAGACAGAGGAATATGTGTGTGTGTGTGTTTGTGTGTATGTATGTATGTATGTATGCATGTATGTATGTATGTATGTATGTATGTATGTATGTATGTATGTATGTGTGTGTATATATAGAGAGGAATATGTATGTATACATATGCATATGCATATAAGTACAAAAATATACATGTGTGTATATATATACATATACATATACATACATACATACACATGCTCAGTTAAGTATAGAAATTTAACTTGCCCAATAGGAAAATAGAAGGGAAAGGGGGGAGGTGATAAACGGGAAGAGAGATTAAGGGAGGCAGTAGTTAGAAGCAAAGTAGACTTTAGCGAATGAACAGGATCAAGGAGAGAAGGAGAAATAAGAAAACAGGATAGAGGGAAATACATAGTAACCATAACTGTAAATTTGAATGGAATAAGCTGTGACATTTTAAAAAGTTCCAAGTGACATAGTTCCTGGATAATTTAAACATTTATTAATAAGACCAGAATATTTATTAATAAAATAATGGTCATTTGACTGTCTCTCTTAGACCAAAGACCCTAATGTCAGTGGGCTTTAGAGTTTAAGTGTCCTTGGAAGACCAGATGTTCCTGAGAGTGGCAATCAAATCTTATTGGTTAATAATTAATGAGAATATGAATCTTACCATAAAAATGTGAATGATATTACAGTGAGAATCTTGGGGTAGATGAATTGGATAACAAGTTTTTATCAGAGATACTTAAATTTCTAAATTACTTGGCTGACAAAATGAAGGATCCACAATTTCCCAGGTCTGTTTGAGAAAACAAAATGAGCAGGAATGTGCCAATTATCCCAAACTTGGAATGATATTTTACTGTCAGATTAGATTCCCCACGCTGGTTGGTTTCTGGATGTGGAAGTAGAAAAAGGGAAACGCTTTGGTCCTAATGCAATAATTAGTAATTTTTTTTTAAAAGAGAGAAATAATCATTTCTCACATAGCTCACTTATGAAATGGAAGCAAACAGAATAATTGATAAAAAACAAGAATCTAAAAATGTTACTTTTATAAAAACAATTGAAAGAGAAAGACACACACAGACTTAAGACAAAGGGTTGAGGGCAGCTAGGTGGCACAGTGGATAAAGCACCAACCCTGGATTCAGGAGGACTTGAGTTCAAATCTGACCTCAGACACTTGACACTTACTAGCTGTGTGACCCTGGGCAAGTCACTTAACCCCCATGGCCCTGCAAAAAAAAAAGACAAAGGGCTGAAGCAGAATCTAGCCAAACTTTAGAAAAAAAATCTTAGAAAAAAGGAAAGAAAAATAGACCTTAGTAAAATAGATAATGAAGGAAATTATTTTGTGCAAAAAGATTATATAAAAATATTTTTACAGCAAGTTCTTCTGATAAAGACCTCATTTCTCAAATATATACTGAGTAAAAATAAATTATAAAAATGAGAGTCATCCCCCAATTGATAAATGGACAAAGGATATAAACAGAGTTTTCAGAAGAAGAAATCAGTCTTCTATATTCATATGAAATTATGCTCCAAATTATCATTGATCAGAGAAGATAAATGAAAATAACTCTGAGGTACTACCTCATACTTATTAGAAATGACAGATACTGAGGGGATGAGGGAAAATATAAGTACAATAATCAATTGTTGGTGAACTCAGGAACTGCCCCAAACATTCTAGAGAACCATATTGAATACTGAATAGCCAAAGTAGATATAAAACTGCATAATATTTGACCCAGAAATAGCACCAATAGGTCTTTTCCTCAAGTTGTTGTCATTTTTTCAATCATGTCTGACTTTCCATGACTCCATTTGATGTTTTCTTGACAAAGAACTGGTTTGCCATTTTCATCTCCAGCTCATTTTACAAATGGTGAACAAAAGCAAACATGTGTAAATGACCTGACCAGGGTCATGGCTAGTAAAGGTATGTGGCCAAATTTGAACTAATGAAGATGACCTCCTCATAAAAGATATAGTACTCCATTCACTGCACCACCCAACTGTCCCCTTATTCGAAGGAGATCAGCAAAAAAAGAAAAAGAACATATATGTAGAGAATATTTATAGCAGTCCTTTTTGTGGTGGAAAAAAAATAGGAATTTGAGGGGATGTTCATCAATTGGAAAATGGGTGAACTGTGGCATAGAATTGTTATGGAGTACTATTGTGTTGTGGAAAATTATGAGAATAATGTTTTCATTTAAAAAAACATAGCAAGACCTCTATGAACAAATGTAATGTGAATTGAGAAGAACTGAAAGATCACAGTAACAGCAATGTTGTAATGATGATCAACTATGAAAGGTTTGGCTACTCTGTTAAATACAATATTCTAAGACGATTCCAAAGGACTCATGTCCTTTTGAAAAAAAAATGCTATCACTTTTCTAGAGAGAATCTGATGAATACTGATTGTAACCTGAAGCATAATTTTCTCATTTTTATAACTTTTTAAAAATATGGCTAATATGGAAATATGGTTTGCATGATTTTATGTATATAACCAATATCATATTGCTTGCCTTCTCAGTGGGTGGTGGAGAGATAAGAGGATGGGGTAGTTTTGCCTCAAAATCTAAAAAGAAAGTTAAAAAAATAAAGTAGACATTTGAAAATAGAAAAAATAAAGTTCTTTAGACAAACATGGTATTGAACTAAATGCAGACAACTCCAAATTATCTACAAATGCATTATAGAGTAGATTCCTGATTTAATCAGTGTGGGTATTTCCTAGAACATGAACTCCTTGCACCAATGCAGATCACAACTTTTCTCTGGTTTGGGTAGATAAATCATCAAATTACCCAAGGATTAAAAGGGTTACTTACCCATGGTCACAAAAATGATGAGGGTCAGTGACAGATTTTGAACGCAAGTCTTCCTGACTCCCAGTCTACTATGTCATTCATATTATAAATACTGAAAATATTCTTAGTCTTTAGGAATTAAAACCAGTTAGGAAATTTAACAAAAGGAAAGTGAAAAGATTAGAGAAAATCATCATGCAAAGGTTACAAATTGAATCACGTTTTAGGTAGGTTGAACTCAGCTCTTCTTTTCATGAAGCCAGATGTGTTATTAGCTGTTTTTTTTTTTCTGTTGATGTTATTTTGTTATTGTAACTATATGTTTAATATATCTTCATAAGTAAATCCTAGACCATATAAAGAAAAGAACAACTAAGATGACGTGAGCATAATTCTACCATAAACTTATTTAAATAGACATGATGTAGAAGTAAATGAAGGCAATTCCACATTATACACAAATGGATTTTGGGGAGAATATATAGGGAAATACTTTTAACCCCAAGTCTGTAGCAAGTCCTAGCCTTTTTACCAATGGTTATTGGTCATTGCAGTGAATTTACCTTAAAAAAAACAATTATCAGTTAGCCTTTATCTATGGATCTAACTTAACGTCTAGGGCTACAACTAACAGTAGTCATCTGGTCATTTAACATTAGTGTTGTCCCCTCTTGCCCATACCTGTATCCCCAAAGAACTCTACTATTATCCTCACTGAATTATTGCTTCCTATCTGAGGGATTCATAGTGTCCTCTTCTCATGTATATAGGAAAGCTGATTAGCAAGATTTTTGGAGGTTTCTTGCATTATACCTTTCCTCACCCAGAGAATTACTAATTAGGGTACTATTTCATGATTTCAAATATGAAAGGAATGTTATACATTTTATAATATGATATATATCTGATCAGGAATTGCACTTAAAACATCATAACAAGTGGCCATTGAGCTTTCATTTGAATGTGTTCAGTGAAGGAAACCCATTCTCCCCTTATTCTTAGCATCTATACCTTCCACCTATTGCTTCTAGTTCTGTCTTCTGGGTTCAAGAAGACAAAGTAGAATTCTACTTCCATTTGACAAGCCTTCAGTTATTATAAAGCAGCTATCATGGCTACTCTAAGTCTCCTCCGGGCTAAGCATGCCAAATCCTTTCAATCAATCTTTTTATGGATGGAATCCTACCAGGGGAGAAATGGGAACCATTTTCAAAATATCTTTCCTCACCTAAGGGCTAAAGCACCTGCAGAGTAAAAATTTGGTATAGACATGGGCTAAAGTTAAGAAAGCAGCCTCTGGAAAGATACAAAGATCCCTTGAGATGTAGTGGTAGGGAATCTGCATCAGCCTGAAACTAAAGCCTAAGTAGTATGATAATGCATCTAAACTAGGAAGGATTGTATCTTTATACTGAGAACCTTAGAAGATGTATTGAGGATCACATAAGTCCTCCTGTGGCTATTTATTTTTACTTACCTTAGAATAAAAAAAGTATGTATTCTATAAATTCATTTCTTATTTTGTGGTTTTTTCTCTTAATTTCTGGTAATTGAGGGAATTAGCCTTTGCTAATGGAGGGAAAGGTAGATTTAGTCTGGGATAATAGAAAGGGAATCATAGTACTATTCTAGATGCAAGGAAATGGTGGTTTTAATTCTCTTGAAAGAACTAAAAAAGGTGAAATCTCAAGTAGGATAGACCCCCATAACAGCTATATTTGTTCATTCTTTCTTATCAATGGTTTTTTCCATACTTAGATAACTGTATTCTACTCTTTGGCTCCAAATGACTCATACCATGACTAATCTTCCCATGTTATACAAGTAGGACACAATCTTCCATCTCACCTTCCTAGGGATATGCACTTTTAAAATGTATTATAGAGCTGAGAAGTAGGATAAAAAACCTGGAATGGGATATTTAAAGGTCCTGAACCCTCCTTTCTGTAGTTTAATCTATGTAATCTATTTTAGTAACCCTAGCATAGTAGATAGACAGTGGTCATGGAGTCAGGAATACCTGGGTTCACATACTTCCTCAGAAATTTATCACCTGTATACCTCTATACAAGTTATTTAATCTTTCAGCCTCAATTTTCCTATTCTGTTAAAAGGAGATAAGAATAACATCTATTTTACATAGCTGCTGTGAGGATCAGAAAAGTCCAGTTCAAGTATTGATGGTCTATCTATCCTCTCTCTCCTCCCCTCCCCTCCTCTCCCCTCTTCTCTTCTCTTCTCTTCTCTTCTCTTCTCTTCTCTTCTCTTCTCTTCTCTTCTCTTCTCTTCTCTTCTCTTCTCTTCTCTTCTCTTCTCTTCTCTCTTCCCTTCTCTCTCTCTCTCTCTCTCTCTCTCTCTCTCTCTCTCTCTCTCTCTCTCTCTCATTCACTCACTCACTCTCATCTAGCTAGATTGCTAGCAAGCTATCGACCTACCTACCTATCTATCTGGATATATGCATGTGTATTTCCATATGTACATAGAAATGTAAACATTTATATATGTATATGCTATACATATATATATATCATGAATACCTATCTATATCTATATTGAATCACAAATATTAAATCACTTCATATGAGGGTGTCATCATCATTATTTAGTTAACTTTGATACAAATTAGTTGTGGGACTCCAGGCAAGTCACTTAATTTCTAAATGCTCCAGGCATCTCTCTAGCTCTTAGTTGCAGAACAGCTCCTTATATGAATTGATAGAATGCATTTCATTCCCTAGAGTAATTTCTTGCTTCACTGAAATCATATGACTGGGCTGGGTTAATACATGCACGCAGAGAGTAGAAGGGAATGGAAAGTAAGGAAAGAGAGAGAGAGAGAGAGAGAGAGAGAGAGAGAGAGAGAGAGAGAGAGAGAGAGAGAGAGAGAGGGGGGGGGGGATATATGTAATGGGTAATTGGAACTTCAGATTGTATTAAGAGAGATATAGTTTACAGGATTATTGAGGAGCTCATTCTGCTTTACTCTGATCTATTTCTAGAATATTGTGTTATCACAGAGCCTGGCACATAGGAGGCATTTAAAAGTTTATTAACTGGGGCAGGTAGGTGGCGCAGTGGATAGAGTACTGGTTCTGGAGTCATGAGGTTCTGAGTTCAAATAAAGCCTCAGACACTTGACACTTACTAGCTGTGTGACGCTGAGCAAGTCATTTAAGCCCAATTGCCTCACCAAAAAAAAAAAAAGTTTATTAACTGACTGTGTGACACACTTTAGGAAATATATATATTTTTTAAAAGTATGTATGCCCCAATGCACAGCTCAACACCTTGTATACAATAATTAAATAATTTATAGAATGTTCAGAACAATGATAACAGGTTGATGTTTCTAATTCAAGGCATATGAGCATCCCTTAAAACAACTTAGTGTTCTGGAGAAGAGAAGGTTTAGGAGACAACATCTTAACTATCTTCAATGATTGAATATTTATCACAAGAAAGATGAATTAGATTTAATCTAATAAAAACCTATGTATACTCAAAGAAAAAATCCAGGAACAATGGGTAGGAATTTCAAAAAAATTCATTTTCTTTTGATGAGTAGAAAACATGATAGTTTAATCTATTCCACAATGGAATGGACAGCCCTGACAAGGCCAGATGACCACTTAACACATAAAATGAAGAAATATTTCTTATTCTTCTTGGCCTCTTAAGTACATTCCAACTCTGAAATTCTATGAATCTACTTTCCAAAGACAAGTCTAGCAAAAATAGAGAGACTAATCACCAGTAGACTGGTCACATATTGATGAGTTACTTGGTCATAACTAATCATAAATGAAGAAAAATCAAGTATCCCTCATCCTATGCAGCCCTTTCTTTTCTGCTTATGCAATATATCTTTTGCATGGAAATTTATAGACATATTATTTCTTTCACGAGAATTTAAGCTCCTTGAAAGTAGTGATAGTTTTAGCTTAAACTATGTATCTTCAATGTAAACCCCAGTACCTAGGACTCAATAAATAATTGTGTGTGTGTGTGTGTGTGTGTGCATATGTGAGGCAGTTGGGGTTAAGTGACTTGCCTAGGGTCACACATCTAGTAAGTGTAAAGTGTCTGAGGCCATATTTGAACTCAGGTCCTCCTGAATCCAGGGCCTATGCTCCATTCACTGCACCACCTAGCTGCCCCTCAATAAATAATTAATATGTACTTGTTGATGGTGCCAGAATTATAGAAAAGTGGGTAAAGGATACTAAAGAAGTTACTGGTAAAAGAATGGTTGAGGGGCAGCTAGGTGGTGCAGTGCATAGAGCACCGGCCCTGAATTCAGGAGGACATGAGTTAAAATCCAGCCTCAGACACTTAACACTTACTAGCTGTGTGACCATGGGCAAGTCACTTAACCCCAATTGCCTCTCCAAAAAAAAAACACCAGAATGGTTGAGAGGCAGACAGGAAATACTAGAAAATACTTAGTTTTTAAACCAATTTTAATGGATAAATGATTTCATATGTTTGAGTACTTGATCCTTTGGCACAGATTTGATCCCTCTATATCTTCTCACTTTATTCTATCTTTAATTGAATATGCAAAGAGCCAATTTGCCAGGGGCTAGAGTGTTTGACTTGAAAACAGGAAGACTTGGATTTAAATCTGACTTCTAACATTTACTAGCTATGGGACCCTCCCTGGCTCATTCAAGGTCTGTGTTACCCCAGGTAATTGTTTAGGACCAATAGAGTAAATCATATATGGGTTTTGAGACATATTTGTGATAAGCATCCCACAGGAGTAGTTTTCCATACTGATAAAATAGAAACTTTAATGAAATTGATATTCTTTCTATAAACTCAACATGTTGAATCAATTCTACATCATGAAAGAATTCTTCTAGTTCTTTTAATGTGATACAATGCCAAATAGTACTGATAGTTCATTTTTACCTATCATTCTTCCTACATAAAAAAATCCACCTCCATTTCTTTTCATTTGTGTTCTCAGTCATGCCTTCTGAATGTACAAGTTACTAATGGTAATATAACTCATTTTATTTACATCTGTCATGACTTTCTTGTGTTCTTTAGGTTACTTATAATTTTTATTCTTCTAAGTTTGTGTTTTTACATAAGTTAAAGTTATTTAGCATCAAGAGGATTTGTGTATTGGAAAGATAACTGGTTTTGTGGTCACAAGATCTGGATTTAAAGCCTAACTCTGCTATTCAGTGTTTATTTGATCTTGGGAAAGTTGCATCAACTCTCTTGGTCTCATTTTCCTATCTATAAAATGAGTAGGTTAGATTATATCAGAGGTTCCTAACTTCTTATGTCATGGACCCCATGGCAGTCTGGTGAAGTCTATGGACCTCTTTTCAGAATAATGTTTGTTACCTACATTCATATTTGAATGAAATGCTAAATTCAGTGTGACCTTTATGAAAAATAAGGATGTATTTTTCCCCATTCAAGTTCATAGAATTCCAGGTTAGAAATTTCTGGACCAGATAATTTCTCAAGCTTTTTCAAACTCTAGATATATAATTATACATAAAAGCAAAATCATTTAATCTTCAATTCTTCTGTTTTGTGATTTGATGTTGTGATTGCAAATGACCTTGTACATATGTATGCATACACAAACATAAAAGTCCACACACATATGTATGCATATTCATGTGAATCTATGGACACATATGCATGTGTATGTGTATGCTTATACACATATATTTGTGTGTTTGTATGTAATTACTACTGATTTAAATACTTTATGGTTGCTAAAATCTGAGCTCCTAAACAATTACATACAAATAAAAGAAATGCAGAACTCTTGTGCTTTTCCTTTAATGGAGCCCAATTTTTGTTGTTAGCTTTCAATGTCTATATAAATTAGGATAATTTCCCTATGGTTTATTAGCAAATGCCTCCATAAACTGCAACTAATGTTTTTTAACATGATACTATAATGTTGGTACAAAAGAGGGTGGAAGTGAATACATACAAAAAAAATCAAATAATTGCCACTGCTGGTGGCAAGTTATTATTATTTCCTTTGGTATTATAAGAATCATAGCTTAAATTGCCAGCAAGGCATCACTAAGTAGTTTGAAGTTACTACTTAATGTCTGTTGAAAGTGTTTAGTATCCTTTAATTCATTTTTATTTTTTTTATTGACTCTCCCAAGACCTATCTCTTATCCACACTCCCACACAACCCTCGTTGAATTATTCTAGTAATCTCAAACTCTTTACATTAAAAAAGTCACTGAAATTGTTTAGCTATCTTTTTATTCATTGAAATTAGGAATAAGTCCAGAGTAATGAGATGTAATTTAGAGCCTGAGAAACCCACAGAGAAAAAGGGACAAAATAGTACCCTTAACTGTTAAAAACAAATGTAGCCACTGAATTAACTATGAAGAAATTAAAGTACAACGTCAACATAAAGCAGAAATATTGAAATTGAGAATTTTGTTTTGGGAGGCTAAAGTTAAATTAATACAAAAAAATTTCCATTACCCTTTTTGTCAAGTTACCCATTTTATAGCTCAAAAATGTAGGAAAAGAAACATTAAATAAGGCTAAATATGTTTTACGAGGATGTTAGTTCTAGCAGGCTATGGATTTTCCATGTGAAGCTATAGAAATTTCTTTGTGTCTGAGTCTCTGTGTCTGTGTCTGTGTCTCTCTGACCCTGTCTCTTTCTGACTCTCTCTGTCTGCCTCTGTCTCTGTTTATCTGTCTCTTTCCATATATATATACACACACACATATATGTATGTATATGTACATATACACATACCTGCACACATATACATATATGTGTATCTCCATATATATACACATACACACATACATATATGTACATATATACACATAATATGTTTATATTTATTTATTAATACACATATATGATATATTGAGAAAATCAAGAGGGAAAGGCACCAGCATTAAGTAGGTTTGGGAAAGAGTTCTCATGAAAAATAAGAGTTTATCTGGGACTTGAAGGAAGCCAGGGAATTTAGATGAGAGTATTCCAGTCATTCACAGGACAGTGAATGAAAATGCCCAGAGTCTAGAGGTGGAGTGTCTGTAGGGGGAAAAAAAGAGTCCAGTATCATCTGATCTCAGAGTATATGGTGCTGGGGCAGTTACAGCAGGGACGTAATATGTAAGAATATAAAAACATTGGAAAGGTAGGAAGTACCCATTTTCTGAAGTATGTGGAAGAACAATCAGAAGATTTGACATTTGATCTGAGAGGTAAAGGAACATTAAAAAGGTAGACTTGGCAGTATTGACAACTGATTAGATATGAAGAATGAAAACATGTGAGGAATTGAGCCTGGGTTACTAGAAGGATGCTGAGACCCACAGTAACAGGAAAGTTAGGGAGGGGAAAAGGTTTAGGAGTGAGTGATAATGTCTGCAAACCCTGGGACTCAAACTCCATAAGGTATCAGGTGATGGAAAATGTCTTTTTAGAGCCATCAGAGACCAGTTAGAAGGTCATTCAAAAAACCATATCAAACACAGACAAGTAACCTCTAATTATAGGCTCAATCATAAAAAAGACATTGAACCTTTTATAGAAAAAGATATTCCCTTTGAAAAATGTTGCTGATTTGAAAAAAGCTGGTATGTGGGCTGACAGTGATGCAACTGTAGCCTTTACCAAATATAACCAACTGAATGTAATCATTCACCAGTTGAATAAACCCCTATGGCAAATTTGTGGCACAGACAAAGCCAATGCTAAAGAACACCATATTTTCTACCATAACGATCATTATGACAGCATTAGAAGAATCAATGATAATTCAGAAATTCCTGACACTTGGGCATGCAGAAAATTGGGGAACCAATTTAACAAATGTGGTGTACTCCAAATTCTAACAATATAAGTTCTTACCTTAAACAAGCTTTTCCTTCTACAGGGGAAGAACTTCTCCATCAGGAGCACATGGCTCTAACTTCTAGAAAGGGTTATTGAATCTTATTGCTTGATTTGTAAGGCAATTAATGAATATTTTGAGTCTAATTGATGTTTTATTTCTTTTTGATAAATTGCGTATCACTTCAAGTATCTGTTATATTGTTATTATACTAGATAGATAATTCATGGACAAGATGGTGTGGTTTACTTGCTTAATGAAGATTCTGTAATAATGTTTAATATTATCAGTCATTTACATTTATGTCATTGTGAATATGTATACTATGGGTATGGTTTGGGATTATTACATATATTACAAGTATATCCTGAGTTATGTAGCATAACATACATTTTACCATCATATTATCTTTGGTGAAATTAATATGAGATTTATGAATTATGGAAACTTGCCATTTCAGAGACTAATTGCTCTTACACTGAGCTTGATGGAGATGGTTCAACTCCATGATACAGGCCCTGGAGAGAATATATGTACAACAGGAGGAGAGACATGTGCATGTAAGACGCCCTGATGAAGGATGAGAGAACAACCATGGCTGAGAGAACAGCCATTAAGCAAAACTTGGAGGTGGGATTCCCTTATTCAAAATACATTCAGGAAGTCCATAGTTTGCTGAGGATAGTGGCTATGTAAAGCACAATCACTGGGCATAGTCCAGTTTCTTCCTCTCTCCCTCCAAAAATGGTCTGGTGTCATGGTAACTCCAACATATGCACCTGGTATAACTTGACTTGGCTTTTTCACTTATGGCATGGTCAGAATTTATCCACCTGAGGCCTAGCACAATTATTGGATGTCTACAGAAGCATGAGATGTGATATGGTAGCCTTCCCATAACATTTTCAGGTGTCATCACGGACACATTACCAAATTTGGCCTTGATACAGACATATGGTGGTAAAAAGTGTTATTGATATCATAACTGCCTCAACTCTGTATTGCATATGGGTATAAGTATCCTCCACAGGGGGGATTGTAATATGCTGTATGTAGCAAGTTTAAATTTGTTCTATATGAGTTATATTTTGAAGAACTCTCACTGTTTAATTTGATCACTGACATTGCTATACTAAAGATTAGTGGAAATACAGCAGTTCAACAGCTAATGAAGTAAAAGTATCCAGAGACAACCAGAATCCAGAATCTGAACCAGAATCCAGATAAGCTGATGGCATCTTAACACTCAATGAAGACAAGATTTCAAGGACTTTAAATGGACATTTTTGTTTTTTCTTTCTGTTACTATGTACATCATCTGTAATATGTATTTTCTGCAGAGGCTTTTCCTCTGTAGACATCGTCAAAGTGTGAGTCCATGAGGGACTGCCCCTCTGGACAGAATTTCCCCTTTCTACCTTTCCTATATTGTTATTAACATATTGTTTGTTAGCATAGGTTATGATATTCTGTTATTTTTTATTGCTTTATCAAGGAAATACCCCATGTTTCTTAATGAAGCAAAGGGTGGAATGTAAGGAATTAATTGTGTTTTGAGGTTTCTATGACCCTATCTTTGCTTCATTATGGTCAGAATGAATAAATGTAAGCTTAAAAGCCTAAGAGAGGATGGGTGTGTACTTTGAGAGATCATTGAACAAACAAGAGGAACTCTGAACACAGAGAACATTTATTGAAACTAAGTATCTAGTCTTCCTCTAATAGCTTCCCCATGCCCAGGTGGGTCTAGCTAGATAATAACGGGAACAGCCCATGTGGGTGTGCTGAGCCAATCATAGACTGAGCATGGCTAAGAACTGCCCCTCCCCTTCCTATGAAAATGTCTGTTAGATACAGTTAAGATTCAGTTGGGGGAGGGAGAAAAAGTTAAAAAGCAGTTAGAGAGTTTTTCTGAGGAGAGTGGTTCTGAGGGAAATGGGGAAGGAAGGCAGACATTTAGAGGAGCTGCTGGTGTTTGACCTTCATACAAAAACAGAGGAGACTACACAGCTGATTCTCCTTAAAGCTACAGATTTCGCGTATGGTGAGTTGAGTTTTGTTTTTGAGGCAAAGCTATCTCTTTGGAGCTAGCTAGGCTGGTGGCAGGTTTGGGTGTCTGGCGCCTTTGTACCCCAGAGATTTATACATTGTTTATAGTTCTATTAATCTCATTTGTGTGATTCAGATAGTGTTTTAAACTTGTTCAACATTAATAAACCTTTCTTTTTTTTGGAAAGAGGCTGTTTCTTTTCTTACCTCAATCTTTTGTTTTGTTTTGTTTTTTTTGTTTGTTTGTTTTTTGCGGGGCAATGAGGGTTAAGTGACTTGCCCAGGGTCACACAGCTAGTAAGTGTTAAGTGTCTGAGGCTGGATTTGAACTCAGGTACTCCTGAATCCAGGGCCAGCGCTTTAACCACTGCGCCATCTAGCTGCCCCCTTTCTTACCTCAATCTTAAGGGGAGCCACCCAATTAACTCTTCCATTACTAAATTTGGCCCAAATAGGAGAAAGATAATAAGTTCATTTGGGGATATAGTCAGTTTAAGATGTCCACATGAACTCCATTTTGAAATGTCTAAGTGTCCAGTCAGTAATCAACAATTTCTTAAGTAGTTCATATGTGCTAGATATTGTGCTGTTGTTCTAAGTTCTTCTATACTTATTCTTTGTGATTTGTTTTAGTATTCTTCCACAAATTCTAAATAGAAAATAAAACTAATGCACCTGAGAACTTTTCCCGAGTTTTTAATTTCTCTTGGCTAATAATAATAATAATAATAGAAAAAAGCATAATTTTTAATAATAATAACTGGCATTTATGGAGTTCTTTAAGATTTGCAAAGTGCTTTGCAGATATATATCATTTGAGCATTACAATAAACCAAATACGGTGCTATTATTATTAGATTACGGAGCTGAGGTAGATAAAAATGAAGTGACATGCCTAGGGTTACATAAGTACTAAATATTTGAAGGTAGGTTTAAATGCATATCTTTCTGATCCCAAGTGTAGCTTTCTATTCATTATACCCTCATTTATTTATAGGCAATGCTGCCTTTACATGAGGCACCAGGAACATTTCTAACTCCAACTCTAGCGGTTTATGGAATATACTGCTCTTCCTCCTACTTTAAAAAGTATCGGTATGTATTCAATATATACTTTGGGGGGGGGCAGGGCTATGAGGGTTAAGTGACTTGCCCAAGGTCATACAGCAAGTAAGTGTCAAGTGTCTGAGGCCAGAATTGAACTCAGGTCCTCCTGAATCCAGGACAGTGCTTTATCCACTGTACCACCTAGCTGCTCCCTATCAATATGTTATGATTCTAGGCCATTCCCTAGAATGCTTAAGAATTTACTCTCTGTACTAAGTATTTATTAAATATTTTTTGAATTGAAATGAATTTATATAAGCAATGGGTAGGATGGATGAAGTTCAAACATTTTAAAGAACTATACAATATAAGGTTTTATTATGATTAAGTCTTAACTAATGTTATCCTCTACTTTCTTATTATTTAGTAACCCTAGTTTCTCAAAAATGAAATTAGATGAGCTCAATCTCAAATTCGTCCAACCAACCCACAAAAAAAGATTTACATACAGGCCAAGGCATGAAATTATAACAGGTCTGATTGTATGCCTGTTATTCAATGATCTTGCCATTATAGATAAGATGTCATATTTGTATCAACAGCTCTTATTTACATAGCACAACTAGTTTTGCAGATACATATACATACTTGTGGGTATGTATTTGCAAACTAGGCATTCCATGTAAATATATATATATAGATATATGTGTGTATGTATGTCATATTGATACACACAGCATATCGAGGTAGGTGCTATTTTTTTTAATTTTACGGATTAAAAAATTGAGGGTCCATGATATTAAGGGACTTCACCAGGGACACAGAGCAACTATTTGAAATTAGGCTTCAAACCCAGGTCTTTCTGAATTCAAGTATAACTTTGTAGCCAGAACACCATCCTTAGACCAGCTAGCCTTTACATTCAGTCATAAGAACCTTTACAGCTTCTTTTAGGATATCAAAATATATTAAAAGGAAGACCATATATTAGGGGTTTATAAATCATGTTCAATGATATTTTAAAGATATGTTTATGGTATCCTATGAATCAAAGTTTAGACATACACAAAAATGTAAAATGATAATTTTACTAAAACATTTTTCTTTAATAATTTAATTTTACTGACACAAAACTACAGAGAAACAATGATTATGAAAAAATGTGCCTGTTCTCTGCTATTTCATTATTTTGATCAGATTGCTAGAATGGTTCCCTGGAAATTTCATGCCCAACGGAAGAATTGATCTGTTTTGGACACAGTAACTTACCAAAACCATATACTTAAGTTTAGAAATGATATATTCAGGGGCAGCTAGGTGGAGCACCGGCCCTGAAGTCAGGAGTACCTGAGTTCAAATCCTGCCTCACACACTTAACACTTACTAGCTCTGTGACCCTGGGCAAGTCACTTAACCCCAGTTGCCTCACTAAAAAAAAAAAAAAAAAAAGAAAAGAAAAGAAATGATTCATTCAGTATCAGGGGAGGGAATACATGTACTGCTGAAATAATGAATCACTTGGTGCTTTAAAGTCAACATCATTGTTTTCATCATCATCATCATCACAATTTATGTGGGGATGTCCTTTTAAAAATGGAGCTATTGGGAGCAGCTAGGTGGTGCAGGTGCATAAAGCACCAGCCCTGGATTCAGGAGTACCTGAGTTCAAATCTGGCCTCAGACACTTGACACTTACTAACTATATGACCTTGGGCAAGTCACTTAACCCCCATTGCCCCACAAAAAAAATGGAGCTATTGGACCAGTATGCATTTGTTTTGTTTTATTTTGTTTTTCAGAATCAATCTAATAGCTGCATACAGGTATTATAGGCTATCTATATATGTTATCCATTATGAAACCCACTGACACATTTGAAAATTAGGAGATAGAACCTCTGCACATAGATTAGAATCTTTGTTTCTTGGTGTTTAAAATGAAATGTTCAAAATGCTGAATAATTGAAATTAGAGGATTGTTCTCTAACAATAGAAACTCCCCTCTTGCCCAGGAAGACAACCCTAAGATTTCATGGGCCAATAAACATAATAACATTCAACCATTAAAATAGTTTTTACCACCAACCCTGGGAAATTTGGGAATATATACCTTTAAATTCACCAAAATGCTATATTGAAATGAAAAAATCAAAATTAAAGCTAACATAGAAAATAACAAACCTCCCATTAAATGTATGTTTATTATATGAGACAAGATAAACTTAAATAGGTTGTAAATTCTTTTGTTTTAGGATACACATCAATCATTGATGCAGTGAACACAAAAAACTATGAACTTCACCCCACATGGTCTATCACTGTATACTTAGGTACATGCTAAAAAAAAGAGGCCCCCTAATTTCTCCATTTAGTAATGAGAGCATAATTTTATAAAGAGTTCTCTGTTTCTGTGGTAACAATTGAGTTCCATTAGACTCCTTGTGAGGTAACCATGGTATCAGTGGGGAAAAAGAAAACCGGAATGTGACAATTATGAAATGAAGAAAGAGATGATTTCAGAGACATGGGAAAACATAGAAAATGGTGTAAAGAGAAGTTGTCTGAACTACCAGAACAATGTATACTATAACATATGTATTATAAAAAACTCTTTTAAATATTTTTATATACTGATGAAAGATAAAGTAAGCATAACTAAAACAAACTATATAATAATGGTGCAAAGGACAACTTTGAAAATTATAAGAACTATGTTCAATACAGTGAACATCCATGATTATAGAGGATTAATGATGCAACACAGTAGTGTGAAACTCAAAGATAGATAGATGACAGACATAAAGAAGATAATATTGATAAGATGATGGAGATCATGATGCTGAATAAGAAAATGATAAGAGGATGATGAAGAATAAGAAGGAAGAAGAGGAGAAAGAGGGGAAGGGAAGGGAGGGAGGGGAAGAAGAAGGTGATGAAAAGGAAGAAAAAAGAACATACTTTATTGCTTAAATGACTTTATAATCTCATTGTGATTTCCATTCAAATGTTGTAGGTTGCCTCCAAATATGCCTTCCCATCCTATGTGACTTTTACCCATGGTCTCTTAAATCCCACATAAAAGATATACTCAATATAATGGAAACTTTCCTCTCAGGCATTTATAATTACAATATTCCAAGTCAAGCCTTTCTTATCCCGTGGTCTCATTAAACATTTTTGACACCATAGTGTATGGATAGGAAGCATGTTCTGGATGCAGGAAGAGTTTAATTATACTTTTACCTCTTACACATGTTTTGTTACCTTGGACAAATAACTTAATCAATAAATTCTATAGGCAATTTTCTAAAAATCTAAATTGAATCTAATATGAATTTGTTAAAATAGAGGGAATTTTCTCATCTGATTCTTGCCTTTATTAGTGAAGGCAGAGGGTTTTTTCCCTACCCCTATCATCCATTTCCTACACATGCCAGTTATTCTGGTCTTGCCTTTCTTTCTCCTGCTGCACTCTCACAACTGAACCCCGAGCTCCAAACCTGGGACCAAATTGATCTCTTTTTGCTCACTGTATCTAGTCATCTCCAAGCACCCAATCATTATATTTTTATGTTATGCAAATAGTTTCTTACATTCCCCCCAACCCAGACCAATATCATTTTATTACTTATTACTCATGATAAAATCTTGGCTCTCATTCTTCTTGGAAAGAGCCCATCAGTTGATTATTTGGTAGCACCATTCACCATCCCTGTGACTTCACAGTTCTGTGGTTAGTTGGTCAGACCTCCTAGATCCAGATCATCATCTATCTGCACTACTTATCCAGGATTAATGAATTGTTGAACTAACTCAATAGGCTTTCCAAACAATTATAGTAGTATAGAATTGTATGAACAAGAATAATTTCCGATGTATTTTCTAATATTTTTGAAGATATATCATTAGATATGAGATCATTAGATATCTCAAAAGGATACAAAACAATCATATAAGATTCCTTGGTTGGGGTGCAGCAAGATGGCACAGTGGACAAAGCACCAGCCCTGGATTCATGAGGACCTGAGTTCAAATCTGACCTCAGACATGTGGCACTTACTAGCTGTGTGACCCTGGGCAAGTCACAACACTTGTTGCCCCACAAAAAAAAAAAAAAGAAAAAGAGAAAAAGATACAAGATTCCATGATGGATTTGAGATAATTATATTCAATGACCCTTAGAGTATCAATATAATCCAAGCTATTATACAACCAAAGTTGTTAGACACTATCACAAGTGATATTTGATATCTATTACAGAATACTAGTGAAAAATGGGTTCCATGAAGATGATGGTGATGTCCTTCAGATTCTCCTGTTTTTGAATGATATTATGATGATTACACTGAGTAACAGTAGACTACAGCATCTCCTTAATATCCACAATAATTCAAAAAAGAACTCAATGTTCACTGGAGTCACAAAAATTATAGTATCCTATTGTCCTTAAAAAAGTCTATTTATGAATCAAAAAGTAGTAATACATGGCCTTTGTCATTATGAAATTTAGTACCTATAAAAATATAATACTTCAAAGAAACTATGGTTTTAGTTATACTTCATTTGTATCCTATAGTTTTCTTATTTTTACAGGATAAAATATTAATATTTTAAAGTACAGCATACCATTTATAGAATTTAACAAATGACATCTTGTGATATGGCTTTGTGGAAAAAAAAAACATTGGTTTTCACCTCACCTCCCCAAAGAACAATCAATGTGATGAGTGGAAAACTGTCCTTTCTTTTGTTCAAATTCTCATAAAGTGCAAATTGGTCATTTCACACAGATGTGCATATATTTTCCATGGCTGTCTGATCTGATGAAATACTCTTTGCTTTGGAAATGACTTTTTAATACCTCTCACTAATTCCAATGTCATTGTTACTATTCCATGAACTTCCTACTTAAGTCTGCCTGCACACACCACAGGACTGTATGGAAAATGTTTCATATGGATTTTCAATCCATTTCTATTGTGACCAATATAGTTATGGTTATAAATGAAATACTCAGATGATACTTTGCTTTGGTCTAAAGAAACCTTAATAGAAATGCAAATTAATTTATGAAATCTATTTTAAAACCCAGATGGCTCATCTTTGAATAATCCCATTTTGTAATCTGTCTCCAAAGTATTTTTTCCTTATGCTCAAAGGCTTATAAAACAGTGCATGCCCCTTAACTGACCAGTGTCACCAGATCTGACCCCAAAGAGATCACAGAAAAAGGAAAGGCACCTATATATATATATATGAAGATGTTTTTATCAGCTCTTTTTGAAGTGTCAAAGAAATGCAAATTGAGGGAATATTTATCAATTGGAGAATGGCAGAACAACTTTTGTAATATGATTATGATAAAGTACTATTCTTGAATTTTAAAAGATGACCTGGAAGGTGGTTTACAAAAAACAAACAAACAAACAAAAAACATGACAAGACCTATTTGATCTGAAACAAATTGAAGTGAGAAGAACCTGGACATTATTGTGCACGGTAACAACAATATTGCAATGATGATCAGCTGTGAAAGATTTGGCTACTGTGATCTATACAATGACCCAAGACAATGCCAAAGGATTCATGATGAAAAAAAAAAATGCTATCCACTTCCAAAGAGAGAAGTGAAGAACTCTGAGTGAAAATTGAAACATAGGGGCAGCTAGATGGCACAGTGGATAGAGCACCGGCCCTGGAGTCAGGAGTACCTGAGTTCAAATCCGGCCTCAGACAATTAATACTTACTAGCTGTATGACCCTGGGCAAGTCACTTAACCCCAATTGCCTCACTAAAAAAAAAAAGAAAGAAAGAAAATTGAAATATACTTTTTCTCTTTCTTTTTCTTGCTATTTTTTGAAATATAGCTAATACAGAAATATATTTTTCTAGATTTCATATGCACAACTGATACAATATTAATTGTCTTCCCAGTGTGTGGTGAAAGGGTGCAAAGGACGGAGAGAATTTGGAATGGCAAATTTAAAAAAAGAATGGTAAATTAAAATAAATTAAAATATACTATAAAATAAATTTAAAAATTAGTATTTAAGGCAAAGCACTTGCTCATTTACATAAATCCTACTAGATGGGTTTCTTTCCTTGTGTAAGTTATGTAAATTACATCAGCAAAAGTAGGAATTATCATCTTTTCATCCTATTTGTCCTTGCCCACTTTGGTTTTCTCAAATGCAGAATCCATTAGCATTCATCAAATACACACAGAAACCCACTTGATGAATTTGCTTCTGGACAAAGTTGTTTTTTGTTGTTGTTGCTGTTGTTTGTTTTGTTTTGTTTTATTTTTAAGAAAAAATACTTTTGTATATAGGTAGGTGCCCTTGACAAGACATCATTATATCTGACCTCTAATACTAATTGTCTAATTAACCATGTGAACCTTGCCAAGTCATTTCACATCTTCAGAGTACAGTTTCCTCTCTTGAAAATAAGGGGTTAAACTACATTTGGCATTTGTATTAGTCCTGAATTTGATGTTTTATGAAGTGTATTAACATTTAAGAGGAATCATAGTGTTGATGGCACTGTATATGGTTACATTCAAAGATCAGTTGAAGGAACTAGGAATGTTGACCTTTGTCTAAAGGAAAGACTAGGGCAGGTCTGTGGCTTGAGGGAGAATTGGGAGGAGCATGATAACTCTCTTCAGTTATTTGAAAGGTTGTCATGTGGATGAAGATTTAGGTTAATTTTGACAGACTTAGAATGGAGAACTGGGAGCAGTGTGTCAGAGCTTCAAAGAAACAACTTTCAGTGCCATACAAGTAAAATTTTTCATTAAAAATTAGATGTTCAATAACAGAATGGGTAGCCTCAGGATATGGTTGATTCTCCATCCCTGGAGCTGTTTAACATGAAATTAGAGGAGCAGTGTTTGAGGTTATTAAAAAAAAAGGGAATCCATACTCAATTATAAAGTATCTTTCAATTCTGAATGGTGATGATTGAGGAATACCATTTATCAGGCCTGATTTATTAGAGAATCCACTTATTTCCCCTGAATGAATTTTCCAAGTAACTGTTGCTTAATCCTTTAAGTGCCAAACCTTTCTCAGTAACCATTTTGAATGGGAGTTATGCTAAATTGCATTATGTTCTTCAATGCCTCCTTAAATCAAGTAGATCAGACATAATTTCTACCTTTCTTGATGTGAGTTGAGAGATTTATCAATAAAAATATTAATTATTGTGAAATTCTTTAAGATAAATATTCAAAAACTATAGGCAGTATGAAACAATTTGCCCTCTTACTAAATGACCCCAGATTAATGTATTTTCTTACTGTTTGCATTTGCTTTCTACAAATTCAATGTCAGGTATTGCTTCTTGCTTTTTGCTATGTTCTACCACAAGTTGCTTCTTCTTTTCCTTTGCTTCTTCTAATACAATTAATGTGGGGTAGTATTAGAAGTACATGTAAACTAAGAGTCAGGCATGAAGTAATGTATGAGGGACTCTGCTATGAAAATATTATATGAGCCTTGGTATCAAGATTTGGTGAGATGGGTGAATGGATGGATGGATGGAGAGGTGGGGAAAGGGGGTAGGGAGAGGGTAGGGAGTGAGAAACGGGGGAGGAATGGGGAGAGAGAGAGGGAGAGGGTTTGTCCCAAAGACTTAGTGTAGTTTAAAGATGTATTGTCTAAAACCTGAACTAAAATAAAGATGTTTGGGAAACCCAGTATTTGAACAGTCTTGAGGCTTTTTTTGCTTCCTTCCTTATCAGCTGCATTCCAGATGTTTGCAAATAAGTGTTTTTCAGGTAAGTATAAGTTTGGGTAAGTTACAATTTTTCTGGAACTCTATAGATTAATATTGTTACATTATTTAATCTCTGAAATCTTTTGGATTTTCCAAATTGAACAAGTCTAAGTGATATATATATATATATATATATATATATATATATATATATATATATATTTGGACTGAATCATAGAACTGGAAGAGACTTTGGAGATTATGTAATGAAACTATGAAATTTTTAGTTAAAGAACAAAGATTTAAATAGGTTAAGTGATTTTCCAAAGTTAGACAGTTAATATGTTAGAGAAGCATAGTTGAAAATTAAATCACAAGATCACAGACTCAGAATTTCAAGTTTGAAAGTGGCCATCTGTAGTGGTCATTCAATACAGTGCAAGTTCCTTGAGATTAGAAATTATTATTTTTTCTTTTTTTCCTTTATTTTTTTCTTCCCTCTTTCCTTCCTTCTTTTTTCTTTCTTTCATTCTTTCATCTTCATATATCCCAAGTCATACATTTTCTTCCATATTCTAAGTACTTAAATGTTTGCTGACCAATTGAGTAATTGATCGATTGCCTCATACAATATATGCATTAATAAAAATCCAGTTCTTATTTAATCCCTGCTTAATGATTTTCAATGAGAGAGATCCTGCTTCCTCCATCAGCCTTTTATTTCACTATGGGATGGTTCTAATTGTTAACAAATATTTTCTTATATTATTTCCTTATATGGTCTTTCTGTAACTTCTATCCGTGTCCCCTATTTCTAGCCTCAGAACTAATTTTATTGTTCTTCTTGTTGTTGTGTCATTTTTTGTTCTGCCCGTCTCTTCTTGACCCCATTTGAGGGTGTTTTTGGTTTTTTTGCAAAGATTCTGGAATAATTTGTCACTTCTTTCTCATTTATTGTATAGATTACAATCAGATTACTGATTACAAAACAAGGTAAAGTCACTTTCGCAGTATCACATAGCTAGTAAGCATCTCAAGATAGAGCTGAATTTAAAATTATTAGTCTTCCTGAATTCATGTCTCTCTATCCCCTGTGCCACTAAAAGAATAGTTCTAATCCCTCTTTCAGGTTACCTCTCTTCTAATACATGATTTCAGTTCTCATGTCTTATAAACTCTAAGTTCCCTTCTTTCTATAATTGTATAATGCTATGTCCCAGAAAGTCTTCAGTTAAATATATCAGGTTACAGCCAACCAATGATCATATGATATTCACTGAAGGCTCTTGACCATGCTGTATATTCTGCTTAGATTCTCCTCAACTTAGGGATTTCTCTTATTGCCAAACCAAAGATTCTTTGCACTATTCCATGTGTCATCCTTAAGTTACTTTACGTGTATTAACTTAGGAATAAAAAAGTTTATGTATTAGCATCTATACTACAAAATTAGATAGTAGTATACTACACTGAAATGAAACTAGTCCCTTTCAACCGATATGTTAACCAGTATTCTTTCATACTATGGCCTTAAAGAACAGGAATTCTCTGCTTTTAAAAGATTATCTATAGTACTTGATAAATTTAACTTATAATTGAAACATTATTCCTAGGAGGACCAAACTAAAAATATTTTACCCAACACATCTGAGCTAGAGACTGACATCTTACTACAAGGCATTCTGAAGAGGCGATTGATCTGACAACATACACAATGAAAATTGTATGTCAAGGCAAAATAACTGATGGAGTGGATAATAAAACTTAATGCAAATATAGCATCTCATATATAGGAAACCTGTTGGGTAAGTGTCTAGAACTCAAATATTATTTTTTAAAAAGGAATGTACTTGCAGCAGCAATAGCCCATAATATTGCTCAATTATGTGATATGATATATGGAGGTGAATTAGAGTGGTAAGAGCTGTTCAGACGAGGCCATCAACTCCAACTGTCAGGGTGAGACACTTTAGAATTGAGAATATCTTTAGCTTTATTGAGTTTATACCATTACTGCAAGACTACAAAGTGACACCCTCATCAGATATCTTTTGTTTAAAACTTAATCATGTAAAATTACTGGTAGTAGAAGCTTTTTTACTGGCATTCATGGAGTCATTTATTTTGTGGGTAAAACTGGAAAGGATTTTGCCATTTTCATAATTAATGTTCACAAGCTGGGTTGCATTCAGATATATCAGTGTCATTAGATTGTCACCCAGAGTCAAATGGAAACTGGGCATTTTAAATATCATTGCATTATACAGCATTCCCTCTTTTAGGGCAAAGGACCAAATGCAAGTGTAGATTTATGCCATGTTGTGATACTCAATCTTCTTACTGCTAGCTTAGAGTCTCTGAATGTATTATGAGAACCATAGGGGAATATACTGGAAAAAACATAAGATGATAGGTAAAAAAGGAATCTTCATTGCCTGAAAAAAATGTGCTGTGTAAATTTGAGTAACCAAATGATTTTAGACATTGAGTCTAGCTGCCAGCAATAGGGCTGCTCAGCATTATTTCAGATCGATATGTAAAATATGAAATCATTGGGATTTCATGTAATTCCATGAAAAGATTAATAAATTCCCTGTTATCTAAAGATTAAGAAGTAATCAGAAATATTAGGCACAATTGCTAGAGATTTTTTATAATACTATAATGCAATTATTTTATTACATAATTTTTTTTATTTGTTTTTCTTTATAAATTTTTCTCATTAAATTTTCCTGTAGTATACATTTAAATTATTCTTTTCCCCTTGTTATCTAATTTATTTTATGTCATTTTCTTATTTGATATTAACATAGGATCATAGATTATAGATTTAGAGCTGGAAGGACAACAGAGACCATTAAGTTTGACCCCCTCATTTTACAGATGAGGAAACTGAGAACAAGAGATTAATTGACGCACTAAAGGTCCCGCAGCTAGAAAACATTTGATATGGTAGTTGAATTTATGTGTTCCTGACTCCATCTAAAGCAGTTTATTCAATCAACTAAACCACCTGGATGTGCTTGTCCAAACCTAAGCTGCTTAATAAGTTTCTTTGAAACAATTATGGGGGGCAGGAAGGAAGAAAGGAGGGAGGAGGGGGAGAGAAAAAGATGCCATGTCTCATTTTCTGCCAGAGCCCTTTCCCAATCTCCCTTCTTGCCAACCTAGTCTCTTCCTCTGACATTACCTACCATTTATAATTTATACATCTTGCATTTAAATGGTTATTTACATGTTGCATTTTCTATTAGAATATGAATTCCTTAGAGCAGGATTTTTTTTTCTCCATTGTATTTCTAACAGTTATCAGAGTATCTGGCATATAATAATTCTTTAATAAAAATTTGTTGACTGACCTTTCACAATGGATTTAATTTCTCTTAGTGGTAAGTTGTTTCATACATACCAGATGCCTTAAAAAACATATACAATTCACCCATCCCCCAGTGCACACTGTACCAAAAAATAATTGACACATAGGTAAGCCATCTGAGGTTGATTGAATATGAAGGCTGGCATAAATAGAGTTAGATCTGGATGACTTTAGATACTCAATTGCTGATGTGAAAGGTCCTTCCTTTTTATTTTTTCCTACTTTAGTCATGCTGTGAAAGAAGTATAAGAACAGAAGGGAAAAACCTCAAAAAAACAAACAAACAAACAAACTGTAGAAACAGTATTGTTCAATCTGCATCCTGATTCCACAGTTCTTTTTTTTTCTGAATGTGGAGAGCATTTTTCATCATGAGTCCTTTGGAATTGTCTTGGATCATTGTATTGCTAAAAAGAGCCAAGTCTATCACAGTTGGTCATCACACAATGTCACTAATACTGTGTAAAATATTCTCCTGGTTCTGATTTTCACTCAGCATCAATTCATGTAAGTCTTTCTAAGTTTTTTTTCTGAAATCTGCCTGCTTATCATTTCTAATAGCACAATAATATTCCATTACATTCACATACCACAACTTGCTTAGCCATTCCCCAATTGATGGACATTCCCATAAATTCCAATTCTTTGTCACCATGAAAAGAGCAGCAATAAATATTTTTATGATCTCCTTGGGATATAGACCTAATAGTGGTATTACTGTCAAAGAGTATGAAAGGCCCTTCCTTGTTTAATTCTCATGATTATCATCTTGGTCTCTCTCTATTTTCCCCTTCCCCTGTCTTCCTTTCCCTGAGACATCAGAATTCATAGTTCCAGCTCTTTGTTTCCTTTTCATTAGAATATCAGGATAAGTCTCAAGGGTACTTGGAGAAACACTAATATCTTGAGTAACTAAATGTATACATGCAAACATATGTTTTTTCTTGCACATGTGATAATGGTTGGTTTTGTGAAAGAATTCATGATAAATAGGAAGTTAGGGCAACAAATCAGATTGTACAGGAATATGAAAGATCTGTAGGCAGTATCTTATAATGGAACAATTGTGGGATTTAGAGTCAACTTCATCATACATTAGTTGTGTTAACTTATTCAAGTCACTTGACCACTCTGAGTCTCAATTTCTACATCTACAAAAAGGAATGATAGTAATGGTTGAACTTAATTAACTCTTGTTGAAAGGATTAAGTGAAAAAGTCATGTAAAGCTTGAGATAAAAAGTGACAGCCAATGCTAGATAGACATTTCCATTACAAATGTTGCCAAGAGTTAATGGTTGAACAAAAATAGTCCATTGAACTGTTTGAAAGGGTTCTAAAGAGACACACAGAAATAATTACAATGCAAACCATTCCATGCTTTATTTTTAATTTTTTCTCAAAGAATATGCATTATATTTCAAAATACAGTCATGTCTTCCTAAATGGCAGAGCACAGAGTAATAGAGAAACCACTGGACCTAGAATCTGGAAAACATGAGTTTGAATCCTTCCTCTGACACTTAGCTTTGTGTCCTCGGACAAGTGACTTTTGAAGAACTGTTTCCTCAAATGGACAAATGAGGGAACAACACTAAGATACCTATTTTACGGGATCATTGTAAAGCTCATATGAAATAATAGGTGTAATCATAATATGTTAGATATTTTCTTTAAAAAAATTCATTAAGCAGTCTATGTGCCAAGTGCTAGGAGTAGAAAGACAAAAACAAAGTAATCCTTGACTGTAACAAACTTACTTGCTACAACAAAATTGGTTAACTATAGTGAAGCAACATATAGAATGACACTAAAAAAATGTCACAATGAATTGTAAGGCTAAAGTAGGAAAGCAAAAGATATTTGGAATAACTGGCAAATTTGGCCTCAGAATATAAGAGGAAGCAGGGAAGAGGGACTAATAGAGTTTCATCACTTGTTAGTCATAGCAGACACTATTTTTTATTTAATATTGCATTTCTTTCCAATTACATGTAAAAAACCAACTTTAATATTTTTTCACATTTAAAAATTTCAAATTTTCCAAATTCTTTTCCATACCCCCCCTTGAGAAGGCCCACAATTTGATATAGGTTATATGTATGTAATGATGCAAAACACATTTCCATGTAAAACATGCTGAAACACTCTTTTACAATAACTCAAAAGGAAATTGTCCTCATGAACATGACCAGATGGTCAATATAGAAATCAGTCTGATTATATAATTTGTAGTCAAAGATGGTGACACTATACAGTCAGTTAAAACAATATCTGGAGCTGACTGTGGTTCATAGAGCAGGAAAAACTATCAGATCATATAAATATGACCTAAAAACATACCTTATAAATACAAAGTAGATGTGATAAATAGATTTAAGGGATTTGATTTGACAAAATACCTGAAGAACTATGGTCAGAGGTTCGAATATCACACAGGAAGAGGTAACAAAAAATATTCCAAGGGAAAAAATAGTCAGAAAGCAAAAAATAATTTTGTCTGATGAGGCTTTAAAAATATCTGAGGAAAGAAGGAAGCTGAAAGGGAAAGGAAAAAGGGAAAGATGTACACATCTGAATGAAGAATTCCAGAGAATAGCAAGGAAAGATAAGGAGGTTTTCTTTAAAGAGCTATGCAAAGAAATAGAAGAAAAAGAATGGGAAAGACAAGGCATGTCTTGATGAAAATCAGAGATATCAAGGGAATGTTTCATGCAAATAAGGACATGATAAAAAATGATAGGGACTTAACAAAAGTAGAAGAGATTTAAAAGAGTAGGCAATATTATACAGAAGAGCTGTACAAGAAGGATCTTAACATCACTGATAACCATAATGCTGTGGTTACTAATCAAGAGCCAGATATTGCAGGAAAATGAAGTCAAGTAGGCCTTAGGAAGCACTGTTGACAGTAAGGCTAGTGGAGGTGAGTCCTAGCTGATCTATTTAAAATCCTAAATCATGATACAATTAAAGTGCTGCATTCAATAAGCCAACACATTTGGACAACTCAACAGTTGCCAATGGACTAGAATAGATTAGTTTATGTCCCAATCCTAAAAGAAGGGCTAAGCCAAATAATGTTTAAATTATTGAAGATTGCACTCATTTCACATGCCAACAATATTATGATTAAAATTCTGCAAGCTAGGCTTCAACAATATGTGAATCAAGAATTACCAGAAGAACAGGCTGTTTTTTGAAGAGTCAGAAAACTAGAGACTGAATGGCCAACATTTGCTGGATAATGGATAAAGCAAAGACGTTCTGGTAAAACAATAACAACAACATCTACTTCTGTTTTATTGACTACATTAAAGCCTTTGACTATGTGGATCATAACAAAATGCATCAAGTTCTCAAAAAGGGAGGAATATTAAAAAGTCTTACTGGTCTCCTGGAGAAAATGTATGCAGGTCCAGAAAAAAAGAATTAGAACTGAACATGGAAAACTGATGATTTTTTTAAGATTGGAAAAGGAGTACAACAAAAGTGTATATTTTCACCTTATTTATTTAACTTAAATGTAGACTACCTCAAGTGAAATGCCAACCTGGATGAATCAAAGGCTGGAATTAAAGGTACGAGGAGACAATTTCAGATATTCAGATGATACCAATCTAGTGGCAGAAAGTGAAGAAGAAATAAGAACCCTCTTTATAAAGCTGAAAGAGGAGAACATAAAGGCTGACTTGAAGTTTAATATAAAAAAATTAAAATAAAGACAACTGATGTGATCAGTTTCTGGAAAATAGAGAGAGAATAAACAGGAACAATATAAGATTTTATATTCTTCAGCTCAAATATTACTATAGATGGTGACTGCAGCCATGGAATTAAAACATGCTTTCTCCTTGGAAGGAAAGCTATGGTAAATCTGAATAGCACACCAAAAAGAGGAGATATCACCTTGTCAATAAAGGTCTATATAAGTAAAGCTATGTTTGTTTGTTTGTTTGTTTTCCAGTAGCAATATATGTCTATGGAAGTTGGATTATAAGGAAAATTGAGCACTATAGAATTGATATTTTCAAATTATGGTGCTGGAAAAGACTTGTTGATGGTCCATTGGACAGCAAGGAGATTAAATCAATCAATACTTAAAGAAATTAATTCAGATTATTAATTGCAAAATCAAATAGTGAAGCTGAAGTTTAAATATTTTGCCCACATAATGAGAAGACAGGACTCATTGAAAGGGATCCTGATGTTGGGAAAGATTGAAGACAACAGAAGGGGACAGAAGAGGATAATATTAATAGATTGTATCAGAGAAGTATCCACATCCAGAGAAAGAACTGATGGTATCTAAATGGTGTTCAAATAAAACTTCTTTTTACTTTATTTTTCTTGTTTTACTTTCTGGATTTCTTTGTTTTGGTCTGTATTCTCTTTTGCACAATGGCCAACATCAAAATATGTTTTGCATGACTGCACATGTATAATCTCCATCAAACTGCATGTGTTCTCAAGGAGGATGGAGGTTATGGAAGGAGGAAAGGAATTTGGAACTAAAAAATTATACAAAATAGTAATCCTAAAATTATTTTTATATATAATGAAGAAAAATAATAAAAAACACTCTAAAAGGAAGAAAAATAAATACAAAGTAAAGAAAGGGAAATGTTTTGTGCTTGCTCGGAATACTACAGAAGGGATTCATTTTAATGGCAGAAGTTGGGCAAGATACCTTAAGATGGATCCTCAAACTCAAGTAATCTCTGATAAAGGCATCATTTCTCAAATATATAGAAAAAATCAGTTATATATAGTGATGAAAAAATGATCTGTCCTATTGAGAAGAGAAGTATAAATTCAATCAACTTTTAAGTACCACTTCACACTTATCAGATTAGCTAATAAGACAAAAAATGAAAATGAGAAATATTGAAGATGGTTTGAGAAAACTGGGACACAAATGCACTGTTGTTGGAGCTGTGAACTGATTCAAGCATTCTGAAGAATAATTTGAAACTACACATAAAAGGGCTATAGTACTGTGCATACCCTTTGACCTAGCAATATTACTATTATGTTTGTATTCCAAAGAGATAAAAAAAGAAAACAAAAGAATCTATATGTATATAAAAATTATAGCAGATCTTTTAGTGGTGGCAAAGAATTGGTAATTGAGGGGATAACCATCAATTAGGAAATGGCTGAACAAATTGGGATATATGATTATGGCAATATTATTTTGCTATTAGAATGATAAGTAAGATGATTTCAGAAAAAACCTGGGAAGACTTATGTGAACTGATACAAAGTGAAGTGAGCAAAACCAGGAGAGTATTGTACATAGTAACAGCAATATTATAAGGATGATCAACTGTGAATTGCTTAACTATTCTCAAAAATATAATCATCCAAGATAATCCCAAAGGATTTATAATGAAAAATGCTATCCACCTCCAGAGGAAGAAATGATCTAGTCTGAATGAAGATAGAAGAATATTTTTAAAAAATATTTCCCTAAAAAATTTTGACTTTTTTAACATGGATGATGTAGAAATATGTTTTGAGTGACTACACTTGTATAATCTATAACAAATTGCTTTCCTTCTCAAAAGGGGGCTAAGCACATGATGGAAAGACAGAATTTCAAACTCAAAATTTAAAAAAAATGAATGGTAAAAATTTACATATGATTGGGAAAAATTGAAAAAATAAAGAACATAGAGAAATAGAAAAGTACATCTACATACACATAAAGTACATATAAAGAGAAATCATATGTCAGCATGATAAAGTTAGCTCACATAAATGTGTGTTTTAATCCCCTGGCTGAACCTCTTGGTTGTAAACTAATGCAAAGGGGCTCTGTTTCACCCTGAAGGATGAGCTACTTCATTTTTCTCTTCATAAAGTGCCCCATATGTCACATCATCAAGTCTGAGCTGGAGAATCACAGTAAGAATAAGCCTCACACCAGCCTGATCGATTCAGGGAGATAAACTGTATATGCTGTTTTAGCTAAAAAGGTTAAATGAAATGTCATTCAGTTATTAGGAAATTTCAGTCCTTGGTTGACTTTGAATGCTCTAATACTGTAAATAACACAAGCCCTGAACTTTCTGAATGCCAGCATTTTGCAGTTCATAAATTAAACCTTTTCTAATGGTTCTGTAAAGTTTAATGGCAATACTGTTGCCTGACATGTGATCACGTTTCCCTGAGTTGGCAAGATTACTTTGCTTTCAGGGAAACAGAGAATTTTTTTCCAGAAAACAAAGTCATCATATTTTGAGTGAATCACATATAATAGTTATTGGTCATGTTAGTCAGTATTCAAGAATTTTAAATATTCTAAAGAATCACATATGCTATTTAATAATTCATATTGTTCTGAAAAATGAGGCAGGAACACGACTAAGTAGATAAAGAATTGGGTTCAAGTGTCATCTTTCACAAATACTGGCTTTGTGATCTTGAACAACTTACAAGACATCTAAATAACACAAAGCATAGAGCTGTATACTTAGGGTCAGGAAGACTTGAATCCCAGTTTTGCCTCAGACACTCTTTAGTTGTGTCAACTTAGGGAAAGTCACTTAATATCTGTCTGCCCCTGTTTTGTCATATGAAAAGAGGGCTAACAAATGCACTTAACTTGAGGCTTGGTATGAAGATAAAATGAGATAACAAATGTAAAGAATTTTATAAACCTTACAAAACTATATAAATGATAGTAATTTTTAATTTATAAGTACAATAAAGTCTTTAAGACTAAGTTGCATGGATAAAGGAGGTTTCAATTTGAAGTTCATTATATCAATGAAATAACAGATATTCTTACCTACCCCTGGAAAAAAATTATAAAATGAAGCATTTTGGGGAGAAAACAACTCATATTTATAACCTGCTCTTCCTCTTCTTCCTCATCCATTTAGCACTTATGTATAGCATTTCTGTGGGTGACTTTTAGCTAACATTTGCATACTGTTTTAAATTTTGCAAAGCTCTTTAGAAATGATATCTTATTTATTTTTCTCACAACATCCTTGAAAGGGAGCGTTTTGAAGGAAAGATAATAAGTTCAGTTTTACATTTTATGTATTTAAGAGATCTAATGGCTATCCATTTCAAGATTTCTGGAAGTCAGTTGGAGATATAAAACAAGAGATAAATAGAGACATTAGGGCTCAGTAAACAGATTTGGGAATCATTAGCATAGAGGTGAAAATTAAATCCATGGAAACTGATGACTTCATCAAGTAAAGCATTATTAAAGAAAAGATAAGGACCTAGGACAGAGCCCTATTGGATGCCCATGGTAAATAGTCATGAACTAGATGAAGAACAGGTATAAATATTTTTGTACATGTAGGTCCTTTCCCCTTTGTATGATCTCTTTGGGATGTAGACTTAATAGTGGTATTGCTGAGTCAAAGGGTATGTACAATTTTATATCCTTTTGGGCATAGTTACAAATTACTCTCCAGAATAGTTGGATGAGTTCAAAACTACACCAACAATGTTTCCATTTCCCACATTGCCAACATTTATGCTTTTCATTTATTGTCATATTAGACAATCTGATAAATGTGAAATGGTACTTCAGAGTAGTTTTAATTTTTATTTGTCTAATCAATATTGATTGGGAACACTTTTTCATATGACTATAAATATATATAATTTCTTCATCTGAAACCTGCCTATTCATATCCTTTGACCATTTCTCAAATGAGGAATGAATTGTATACTTACAAATTTGATTCAATTCTCTATATATTTTTAAAATTAGGCCTTTATTAGAAACACTGGTTATTAAAAAAATGTTTTCTAGCTTTCTGTTTTCATTCTAATTTGGTTCCATTGGTTTCATTTGTGCATTTTTTTTTAATTTAATGCAATCAAAATGATCCACTCTCCATTTCATAGTGTTCTCTATCTCATCTTGGATTATAAATTATTCCCCTCTTCATAGTTCTAAGAGGTAAACTATTCCTTCCTCTTGTAATTTGTCTATGGTATCACCCTTTATTTCTAAATCATGTACCCATTTTAACTTTTCTTTTGTATACATTGTAAGATGTTGGTCTAAGTCTTGTTTTTGCCATACTATTTTCCAGTTTTTCCCAGCAGTTTTTAACAAATAATGAGTTCTTTTTTTGATATTTAGATTTTTATTGGAAAATATTCTTTTTAATGCAGCCTCTTGCAGATGAATGGGACCAGAAGTTGGATCTCTTCTCTCATACTTTGGATGACTGCATGACATGTCAAAGAAACTAGCTTTATCTTGAACCCATTTTTCTTACTCCTGGGGTTGCACAGTGAGTAAGTGTCTTGTGTCTGAGACTGGCTCCTGGCCAGGGTCCTCCTGGGTCTAGTGTCAATGCCCCATCCACTGAGCCACCCAGCTCCCCCATGATGATATTACTAGGTTTAAATTGAGGTGTGAGAGGAACACAACAGGGGAGGGGAAAGGGCTGGGCAGCATGGGGAGAAATCCCACATCAAAGAAACAGGAAAGGGCCCATGGAGTGGGGGAAGATATGGGGCTCAAAGAGTGAGTTCTTATCCTAGAAGCTGGAGTCTTTGGTATTATCCAATGATAGATTGTTATATGCATTTATTGCTGTGTTTTTGTGTCTAACCTATTCTTTTTTTGTTGTTGTTGTTTGCAAGGCAATGAGGGGTTAAGTGAATTGTCGAGGGTCACACGGCTAGTAAGTGTCAAGTGTCAGAGGTCAGATGTGAACTCAGGTACTCCTGAATTCAGGGCTGGTGATTTATCTACTGTGCCACCTAGCTGCCCCACCTAACCTATTCTTAGCCAGTACCAGCACACATTTATGTCTTCATACAGTTTATGGGTTTACCTTGGCTGGTAGGCTTCCAAATATTTTATATTGTGTATAATTATTTTAAATGGAATTTCTTTTTCTTTCTCATCCTACTACACTTTTGGTCATGTTTAGAAATGCAGATTATTATTTATGTGGGTTTATTTTATATTCTGCAACATTGCTAAAGTTGTTGATTATCTCAAGTAGATTTTTAGTTGATTCTTTAGTATTCTCTAAGTATACCATCATGTCATCTGCAAAGAATGATAGTTGTGTTTCCTCCTTGCCTATTCTAATTCCTTCAATTTCTTTTTCTTCTCTTACTGCTAAAGCTATGAGTTTTTTAATAGGAATGGGTGCTGTATTTTGTCAAAAGTTTTCTCTGCATCTATTGAGGTAATCATATGATTTCGGTTAGTTTTGTTATTCATGTTATCAGCTATGTTGATAGTTTCCCTAATATTTAAAAAACCCTGGAGGCAGCTAGATGGTGCAGTGGATAAAGCATTGGCCCTTCATTCAGGAGGACCTGAATTCAAATCCAACCTCAGACACTTGATACTAACTAGCTGTGAGACACTAGCCAAGTCGCTTAACCCTCACTACCCAGCAAAAATTTTAAAAAAACAAACAAAAAAACCCCCTGCATTCCTGGAATAAATCTCTCCTGGTCATAGTGTATAATCCTGGTGACAAATTACTATAATTTCTTTGTTAATATTTTGTTTATAATTTTTTGCCTCAATATACATTGCGGAATTTTTTCTATAATTTTCTTTTTCTGTTTTTGCTCTTTCTGATTTAGGTATCAACACCATATTTGTCTCAAAAAGGAATTTGGTAGGATTCCTCCTTCACCTATTTTTCCAAGTAATTTGCATCATATTGAAATCAATTGTTCTTTAAATATTTGGTAGAATTAACTAGTAAATCTATCTGACCCTGGAGATTTTTCTAAGGGAGTTCATTGATGGCTTGTTCAATTTTTTCCTAAATTGGGCTTATTTAAGCAGTTTATTTTCTCTTCTACTAATCTTGACAATTTATATTTTTGTAAATATTCATCCATTTCTTTTAGATTGCCAAATTTATTGGGAAAAACTGGGCAAAATATCTCCTAATTGTTACTTTAATTTAATCATTAATCATTAATGATACTCGTAACTTTGTTTTCTTCTTTATTTTTTGTAACCAAATTAACCAAAGTTTATCTATTTTATTGATTTATAAAACCAGCTCTTAGTTTTATTTTTTGATAGTTTTCTTTCATTCTTTCTTTCTTTCTTTCTTTCTTCCTTTCTTTCTTTCTTTCTTTCTTTCTTTCTTTCTTTCTTTTTTTTTGTGGGGCCATGAAGGTTAAATGACTTGCCCAGGGTCACACAACTAGTAAATGTCAAGTGTCTGAGGTCAAATTTGAACTCAGGTCCTCCTGAATCCAGGGCTGGTTCTTTATCCACTGTGCCACTTAGCTGCCCCCAATAGTTTTCTTACTTTCAGTTTTATTAATTTCTCTTTTGATTTTCAGAATTTCTACTTTAGTATTTATTTGGGGATCTTTAATTTGTTCTTTTTCTAGCATTTTTAGTTCCATGCCCAATCCATTTATCTCCTGCTTCTTTATTTTATTCTTGTAAGCCTTTATAGGTAAAACGTTTTTCCCCAGAACTTCTTTAGCTGTATCCTGTAAGTTTTGGTATGTTGTCATATTGTAATTTTCTTTTATGAAATTATTGATTGTTTCTATGATTTGTTTATAGACACTCATTTTTAGGATGAGATTATTTAGTTTCCAAATAATTCTTAGTCTATCTTTCCATGGCATTTTATTACATGTGATATTTATTGCATCATGATCTGAAAAGTATGTATTTACTATTTATGCCTTTCTGCATTTGACTATAAGGCTTTTGTGCCCTAATACATGTTCACTTCTTATTGATGTGCCATGTACCTTTGAGAAGGACATATGCCTTTCTATCCCCTATACACTTTTCTCCAGAGGTCTATAATATTTATTTTTTTCTAAAATTCTATTCACCTCATTAACTTCTTTGTTATTTGTTTTGTAGTTAGAGTTATCTAATTCTGAGAGGGGGAGGTTGAGGTCCCCCACTATTATAATAATTTTGCTATCTATTTCTTCCTGTAACTCATGAAACTTCTCTAAGAATTTGGATTTTATATATATATATATATATATATATATATATATATATATATATATATATATATATATATATATATATATATATATATATGCGTGTGTGTGCACCAAGTGGCATATCATCCATATATATATATATATATAAAGTGTGTGTGTGTGTGTATATATATATATATATATATATATGTATGCATGTATTTAGTACTGATATTTATTAAAAGGTACTATGGTACCTTTTAGCAAGAAGTCTATTTCAGTTTAGTGAATATTAGTAGATGAATCTGTTACCTCTGGATATTAATTCAAATTTAAACAATAGTTTAAACACTAGAAAAGATTGAAATCAGTACTACAGGTTTTCAGCTTTGGAACTTTCCAATGACTCAAGAGTGAACTAAATTAATTAAAATGTCCTTCACTTTGGAAACCTGTATAAATCAGCAGTTTAAAAGATAATTAATGAAATGAGTAGCTTCCATTCAGACCCCAGTATGATGTAATCCTCCAAACATATACAAATGTCTTAACACACCCTGCCCTCCAGTTGTTGTGTTTTGGTTTTTTCTGCTCTGTAAAAATTCAAGAAATCAAGGATACTTGACATCTAGAAATCCTTCTTGTGGTGTATATTTTTGGATGTCAGTGAGGTTAGAGCAATGTCAAAACAATGAATGCAAAATAAAAATACTATCCAACAAGAGAATACTTTATAGATGGTTTGATTAATTTTCTGTCTCATTTCTAGCTTTACACATCCATGGACTAAAGTAAGCAAGGCAAACTCTAAAGAGGAAAAAAAAGCTAGTTCATGTGTCCATGTGTTTCTTGATATTTTCTTTCATTTCAGTCAACATTCAAAACCTATGTTTTCATTTGTGTTTTTTGTTAAGTTGGGGAAAATAGCGATTGGTAGGAAGTACAGGTTTAAAAATGATGTATGTGTGTGAGAAAGAAAAGGGTGAGAGAGTGGGAGGGAAGGGGAGAGAGAGGGAACAGTTTTTTAAGTTTTTGTGTTTCCTTAATCTACCTACTGAACTGATGATGCAAAAGATAAGATCACTGAAAGTTGTCTGAAGGCATCTGATGACTACCCCCCACCCTCACAAACAGTATTAGTTGTTGGTAACTTTTAGCTAGAGTATGTGGCAAAGGCAGACAGACATATGTTTGCTCCTGTCTTGAGAGCTTAGTTGATAAATTCTACTCTTCCTGTCTGGAAGAGGGAGGATTTTTAATTTCCTAGGCAGCATGATCCCAGAACATATTCTTCTAACCAGAAAAGATAATTTTTTGGCATGTTGAACTTTTGAAACTAACTTATGGTATCTTCACTTTTGAGAATTCTTAAGTTTGGACTCTTTAAAGAGACAATGTGATTTCATCATTTGATCTACTCCTGGGAGAAAGAAGAGCCTCATATTCATAGTTCCTGATCACCCTTTCATTGCTGAGCAAAGTTAGTAAGTAACTTAAATAATAGAGTCTTAATGGGGAGATTGCTTGTTACCTCTAAAGTATGTTTGTCCTCTGGGGGATTTTGAGCCACAGGGTAATATTTTATCTTGTGCTTTTGTAATGTTGCTATTTAGAACTCCACTGGAAAGAAGTACTAACCAAAACAGCCCTGAATTATCTTGATAATAATCTTTAATGTAGCAATTGCCTTCCAGGGGAAGCAGTCTTAGTGCTTTAAGTGTTATTGTCAACCTTGGGGTTAGTTCCCCCCAGAAAAAACAAAAAAACAAAAAAAACCCCAAAACATTATGTGATCCCAATGTACCGCAGGCCAGGGTCACTAACAGCATCTATATATTTTAATATTTTGATAGCATGATATTTCTTCTATGGCTAAATCTATGCCTTTCCATATCTACTGGGGTTTATGAATCTACATTTTTAATAGGTCAGTTACTACTGCATTTCCTTTGGCTCCAAAATGGAAAACTTCTAAAATTAGATTGTGCTTTGTCCCATTTTTTCATGTTCAAAGCTGAATAAAAGGGAAGATGCACATAAAAGAAAGTCAGATTTCCCCATCAGAAAGTGGTGAATGCTGGCTTTGCAGGACTTCTTTGTTGGCCCACTTCAAGTTTCCTGCAATTACAGCTGGATTCCAACCAGCAATTTCCCTCAAGAAGAGAACGTACTTGAATATAGCTGGAATATTTTGTAGGTCAGATCTGAACTCTTCTGAAAGGGAAACTGAAACTACACATGGGAAATTTCCCTTTTTCAAGTATACTTCTGAAACTACCCCCTTATTGCCCTCTTTGGTATGAGTGCAATGTTCAATTTTTTGCATCCCCAAGTCACAGAATATCAAGGTTGGAAGGGACATGTGAGTCCAGTTAGTCCAATCATAAAGCTGAACAAAAACGTCCTTGATAAAATACCAAACAAATGGTTGTGTGAGGGAGAACTCACTACCTTCCAAGCCAAGTCTATTGCACTTTGAGATCATTTTCAATGTTAGGAAAGTTTACTTTGTGTTACACCTAAAAATAATTCTCTTTTAGAAATCTATCTCTTCCTGATTGTTGTGTCCTCAGGTTGCAAGCAGAATAGCCCAGTCCTGCTTTCATGAGATCACTCTGCAAATAATAGGAAACATCTATTCTGTGACCTCCCAAATCTTCTCTTTCGGTTAACTCAATACCAATTCCTCTAATTGATTTTCTACAATTTTAAAGTTTTTCACCATCATTCCTCTAGACATCTTAAGATTATTAGAATCTTTCCTAAAATGTGGCACTAAGAAGAGGATATATGACTTAGATGTGCACTGGTCAGAACACTCTACAAATAGTATATTGCATTCCTGGGTCTGAATCTATTTATCTTTTAATGCAACTAAGATTTCAACATATGGCTTGCATATTACATTATTGACTTAAGTTTATAGTCTATTAACTTGATATTTTGTTTTTAAGACAAACTACATAGCTATACTTTCTTTATCTTCTTTTTGAAATTGAAATGTCATATGAATTAAATTCCATCTTCTTACATACGCCAATATTCTAATCTTTCAAATTCTATTGGAATTTTTATTATAATTCTCTGATATTCATTACTGCTTTGTGTCATTACAAATATGATGAACATGGGGCAGCTAGATCATGTAGTGGATAAAGCACCTGCCTTGGATTTAGGAGAACCTGAGTTCAAATCCAGGTTCAGACTCTTGACACTTACTAGCTGTGTGACCCTGGGCAAGTCACTTCACCATCATTGCCCTGCAAAATAAAATTTAAAAACAAAACCAAAATATGATGAATGTGCCATCTATGCTTTTTCTTACAAAGGTATGACTGATCCTTCTCAGTCTCTTGCTGAATCTTCATACATGAGCCCCATACCAATGCATAGGTATATCTAAGAATATTCTGCTTTTCTATCTTTATACTTTCTCATTGAACCAAGTCTCCATGGTTTCAAATGGCCTCTATATGTAGAAGACTCCTGCATATATATGTTTTCATTATGTATATGTGTGTACATATATATGTATATATGTAGTTAACGTCTATTAAGCTCTGTTTCAACATTTTAATCTGCTTGGTAGGAATATCCATTTCAATGTTCCATAGACAACTCAAATTCAAAATGTCAAAAGTATATAATTTGTCTCTCCATAGATCTGAGAAGTATACTATTCCTTCCTCTCCTAATTTATCTATGGTATCACCCTTTATGCCTAATCATGTACCCAATTTAACCTTATTTGTGTATAAGGTATAAGATGTTGGTGCATTCCTAATTTCTGACATACTATCTTCCAGTTTTCCCAGCAGTTTTTGTCAAATGCTGGAGTCTGGGTTTATCAAACAGTAGATTATTTTAGTCATTTACTACTGTGTCTCCTCTGCCTAATCTATTCCATTGATCCACAACTCTATTTCTTAGCCAGGACCAAGTATTATTGATGACTGCTGCTTTATAGTATAGCTTCAATTTTGGTATGGCTAGCCCATCCTCCTGTGCATTTTTTTTTCATTAGTTCCCTTGATATTCTTGACTTTTTGTTTTCCCAGATTAATTTTGTTATTATTTTTTTCTAACTCTATAAAATACTTTTTAGGTAGTCTGATTGGTGTGGCACTAAATAGGTAAATTAATTTAGGTAGAATTGCAATTTTTATTATATTAGCTCAGTCTATCCATGAGCAACTGATATTTCTCCAATTACGTAGATCTGATTTTATTTGTGGGGAAAGTGTTTTGTAATTGTGTTTATAGAGTTTGTCTTGGCAAGTAGACTCCAAAATATTTTATATTGTCTACCATTATTTTAACTGGAATTGCCCTTTCTATCTCTTGCTGAACTTTGTTGGTCATGTATAGAAATGCTGATGATTTATGTCGGTTTATTTTATATACTCCAAATTTTCTAAAGTTGGTGTTTCAAGCAGGTTTTCAGTTGATTCTTTAGGATTCTCTAAGTATACCATCATAGCATCTGCAAAAAGTGAAAGTTTTGTTTCTTCCTTGCCTATTCTAATTCACATTAGGGACTAGGGTTTAAAACAGGGCCTGTGAGTCCCTTTTTTTGCACCCACTAGCTGCACTCTAGGGTGCCTCCATCTCAGGAGGAAATAAAAGAGCCTTTGTCACATAGCTGCTGAGTTCCTGAGAATTATTGAGGAGAGGATTGTTTTCCCTCACATCTACCATGTGGCCTGAAAACATGAGAAGTTAGGGAGACATAAGGTCAATTATTTACTGGTATAATATTAATAAAATAATAATAGGCTTACCCAAAACTTGTTTATTTACCACATGTACAGTACTTTGAATGACCACTCTCTCTCTTCCTCTCTACTTCTTAGAACCCCTATTTTCCTCCAAAGCTCAGCTCAAATGAAATTTCCTTTAAAAGGCTTTTGCTCATTCATCCATACCCACATTAATTTGCATTAACATTGTACATATTTTGTATTTATTTAACTAGGTTTTCCATCAATAGAAGTGTCATGGGGTACAGAGCACCCCAGAAGTTCTTTGCAGCAAACCGATGAATCTTGTCCTTGAGAGGATAAACCAGAGGACAGATACACCTAGAGAGATAAGCAGAACCAAATCAGACTGAGCTAGCTTTGGATTCCCACCCTTCATTCTGGTCTCCCTTATCCCTGGGGAGATAAATTTGGGTGTGGCTGTGGCCTTTGTGTCCTGAAGAGAGATCCTTAGCCACCCCTCACCCAAATTCCTCCACTCACTGCCAGTGGGGGATGGTCCTCCCTCACTAAAGGAACTTTCCACAGTCAAATGGTCACCCCTCCCCCCATCAGTCATCCATAAAAGTACCTGCTAGTCTCTTGCTCAAGGAGATTGGTACCTCTGAGCCACGTGCTTTGTGCCTATCTCCCCATGAGAAGTCCAAGGATTTCTTTCATGGTTTCCCTTCCCTCCCCCCTTCCCTTCCCTTGCCCCTAAATAAACTACCATCTTATTTTAACTACTTTTGTGTGCAAGATGATGTAATTCTTTTTTTTTTTTTCAGTGAGGCAATTGGGGTTAAGTGACTTGCCCAGGGTCACACAGCTAGTAAGTGTTAAGTGTCTGAGGCCGGATTTGAACCCAGGTACTCCTGACTCCAGGGCCAGTGCTCTATCCACTGCGTCACCTAGCTGCCCCAAGGATGTAATTCTTTAAAGAGGAATTCCTAAGAACCCCAACCCCTACCCCTACCCCAAACCTGAACCCCATTTCCCCCATTACAGAAGGAAGGAAAGAAACAAGCATTTATTTAATCCCTATTATGTGCCAGACACTTAGTTAAATGATACAAATATTATTTCATTGGATCCTCACAACAAAACTGGCAAGGTGGTGCCATTATTAGCCCCATTTTATATTTGAGGAAATTGAGGTAAGCAGAGTTTAAGTGACTTGTCCAAGGTTCCAGAGATATTAAGAGTCTGAGGCTAGATTTTTATAAGCACAAATTTACTGAGAACTGACTGATCCCCACCTATTTTCCATTCCCAGGCCAATGAATTGCCTGAGGGTTAACCATTCTTTGTCACCAGACTCTTGTCTTATGGATCTCCCCCAAACAAACTATTCCTTCCCAAAGATTCCCCACCTTACTCTCAGGACTTTGGGTTATTATTGTAAAAGGGTCTATTTACATTAAGTAGTTTCTATTTAGAGTTAAGTAGCTTCTATACTTAACTAAAGGGTAGTGCCATATCTCCCTTAGTTAAAGGTTCATTTACATTAAGTTCCCTTTGTTTTGTTACCCCATATGAACCCTGTCCTCAGTCCCCCATCTTTGGGTATTCCCCACATTTTGGTTTGTGATAACACAAGCTATAGACCTGATTTCTCCTATATTGATTGTTTCATTAATTTTCAGGTTAACAATTTGAACTCACTTCTTCCAGACTCCAGGCTCAGATGCCAACTGCCTCTAGAAGGTAAGGTTCTTGATAGTGGAGATTATTCTTTTGTATCCTCAGTGCATAACACATAATGGAGTACATAGTAGCCAATTATTAAACTGGTAATTGAAATAGCAAATCATGTTGTATGTTACATCTTATGTCCATTTGATTGTATTAAGATTAGCTCTTTGGAATAGTGTAGAATAGTGGGTAAAAAGCCTATCTTCTAAAATCTAAAAGACTTTATTTTAAGGTCTGATTTTTACACATATTGGATTGTGATTAGGTAAGTCACTTAACTTCTCTTTGCTCTGGGCAAGTTCTAAAGCTTATCTCCTTTTTAACCTTCTCCTCCCTGGGCCACACATATCTTTTCCCTTCAACAAATTTTCTCATTGGTTATGATTACCAGATGCTTCACCATTCTGTTTGGTTCCTATTGATATAATTCATTTTGTCAATGTCTCTCTTAAAACTTGGCACCTTCAAATGGATAAAATGTTCCTAATGTGGTTGGAAATGCACAAAATACACTGAAACCATGACCTGAGAACTCTTTCTTAATTGTATTTCAGCAGTACAGTCCAAAGACAGAAAAAATAATCTGGGAGATATTTTCAATCTGTACAAAGAAATTAATTTTATTATAGAATTTAGCTTCTTATAATAAAGACACCAGTTATTACTGTCATATTTTTATTCTCTGAGTAATGTTAGCAGGAAGCATTCTAAATTCTATTATTCATTCTTCTCTTAGGTGTATTTTAAATAGTGAACACTGTTTTAATGAGAATGAAAAATCTCCCTGCGTTTGCTGTGAATGGAAGTAAGGTGGATGATTTGGAGTAGAGAACTAAGAAAAAGAAAGAAAGGAAAATCACCAGGAAAATACCGAATCCTTGTATTTGAGTCTGTCACTTCACAACCAGTGCAGTGATAAGCAGAAATGGAAACAAATATCTATATTATTTCAATAGTTCCTTTGGGAGCTAGAGTGTTTGATGCACATTTCCTTAGACTCTCAGGGTCGAATGAAAATTATAACTCGCTTTAATGTTGCTGGATATTGGTGCCTTATGAGGAAATAGCAGTATTTCATAATTAATGTAAATCGATTTCAGCAGGATATATTTTACAAAGGGGAAAGGTTTCACCTAGGCTGCATTCATAGGACACCAAGACATCCAGCTAAAATGCAAACTACAGCATTAAAACTAACCAATTATTTGAATGCTTGGTCTTCACTGGAAATGTCTACAAGATTGCTTGAAATGTTTTCATTTTATCATAATTCAAGACAGGGTTAAAATTAGATCACTCTTGGCTCCTTGGACACATAATATAAAATGGTCCCTCAGATCAAGTTTGTAATTTGTAATATGAAAATAATACAAAAGTAATTAAGATGAATTTAATTAAAAAATTAAGATGAATTCAATTGTATTGGAGAGGGAAGTAGTGCCTTACTATAGTTATTCACAAGTACCACTGGTAGCTTCATGGTTTTATTAATTCATACTAAGTAGGCACCAAGCTCAGTTATTTCCTTTGCTGAAGTAATATGAAATCTAGATTCTGGTGTCCTGAGGCAAAACTCTAGTCACTGTTTCTGATTGAAAGTGAATCCTGGTGTGTGGGACAATTATGGATTTGAGTCAGATTAAAATCTGAGGATGGAGTCTGAAAGATACCTAGCCCCCCCAGAATAGCTAGCCTCTTGCTTTGCCTAAAAGTTAATTGCTTGTCAAATTCTCACTGTCTCCTTTAAGTTTTATTGTTGAGATGATGGACTTGGGACAGTTCTGTAAACTTTGGAGATGGGGTCTGGGAGATATCCAGTCCCCCAGTAAGTTTTATTACTTGTCATAGTTCTACCAATTAACACTATTTTCTTTACTTCTGCTTATGTGTCCAAGGAGCCAAGAGTGATCTAATTTTAACCCTGTCTTGAATTATGATAAAATGAAAACATTTCAAGCAATCTTGTAGACATTTCCAGTGAAGACCAAGCATTCAAATAATTGGTTAGTTTTAATGCTGTAGTTTGCATTTTAGCTGGATGTCTTGGTGTCCTATGAAGAAGGGCTTTCAGGAAATAACCTTATTATTCTACTTAACACAAAGAAGTGACTCTGATGGTGATAAAATACAGACTAATACTATGGACTAGATAGAAAGGATAGAGCCTATTTAGAGGATGATAGAGCTTTATTTATAAGGGGCATAGCCATCACCATTCCCTCTTTGGGGAACTACATCCTCCATAATGCTTCTTATTTTGAAAGGAATATAGTTAAATCAACAAAGAACAAGAAGGGGGTCAAAATTTAGGGGAAAATGACAGGAAGGCATAAAACATTTCTAATGTGCTCTTGGTTGCTATGTCAACACCCTATAAAGAATGCCTTAATTTATGTTGTCCTATTCTCTTGTGAAGACACAGTAGTCATTAAGGAACAAAAATCTCAAGTCCCAGCAAAGATTTTTGTTTAGTGGAGGATAGCTATTTACTTCAATCGTGATTTACTTTTTGCACTGTTTCAATTAAATACGTTTTAGTAATGCTTTCATGGCCAAACAAGTTTGACAGAGAATACTCTTGATGGGGCCTTAAGTCATAAATATAAGTGTCTGGTAACTCCAAACTGACCCGTAAATAAAGAAAAGCTACATACAAAATAGGACTTTAGCAGATAGCTGGTCACACAATATAAGGCTTTTTCCTTTTCTCTCTGTGACAGAAGTGATGAATAGTGAGGTGGTTAACTGAGTCTATCCATGTCTTCTCATTCTCAGTGAATTTGTTGAAGGTAGTGTTATAAAACCTATTGGTTATATCATTCAGTTAAGATTATACCTTTTTCCCCCTACCTTTTATAGCTAGAAACATAAACTATTCTACTAAACTCACGCAATGTGTAAACTGTAAATGAAAAGAATGTATTGGAAAGGAACAAGTGCATTTGTTCAGGCTTTAACTGTTTCCAAAACTCATCCAATTTTGTGTAACCAACTATATGAACAAAACTGAAATTTAAACTTAGAAATGGAAGAGTTGGACAAGCAACTAGCTCATTTGGGGTGTTAGAGTATAGAGTAAGGGGATACTTCTGGAAATTTGGCTGCTAATCTCAGAGTAGAGTGGCTATTTTGGCATAAGCAGATCCATTAACTAAATAATTAAAAGATTCATTGGCCAGAGAACTGCAAAAATTAAAAAAAAAAATCCAGCTTGCTTAATTACATACTCCTGCAGTTTTAACTTGATACAGAGTTCTCCATTATCTATCCTAATTGATTTCTGGGGGATGTGCTAGTTTTCTATTTTACTTTTCTCTGCAGGTTGATGTATATAGCTTAATTCCCATGAAATTTTGCCTGTAGTTTTCACTGTCAACGAAATCAAGCAAACAGAACCTGATTAGATGAAAAAATGTTGTGCCTAATAGTTTGCCAAAACAAGATCTATCCAACTGGTGTTTGCCTGCCAGAATGTATTGTGAGATGACTAAACAATTAACACATTGAAATCTGACCTGCAGAAAGCATTAACTATGGTGAAGGATGCCTATTTGAGGTTTATCATGGATGATCACAATCCAATCTATAGTTTGCATGCTTGGCCGTGGGCATCATGATCACTGTCAGAGGCTGTTTTCCCCTATTTTGTTGAAGATCCATTTTTTTTTCTTATAGGTGGGAATGACTACAAACATTATTTGGAAGGTTCCTTTTTTCAATCCCTAATAAGCAAGAGTTGTCTACTCCTCATGATATAGTAGGGACTAACTTCAGATGCATACCTAAATTTATACAGCTTAGTCCCAGATTTTTTACATCAATTGATAAATGTAGTGTTGTTTTTAATAATGAACAACTAGCACTCAGTTGTCTTCTTCTAAAAGTATTTCTTATGTCTAATGTGAATAATAAAATGGATAGCAACACATAGTGCAGCAAAGGATACCTGGACTTGTAGTCAGGAAGATCTGAGTTTTAATATTACCTCTCAGCCTGACAAGTTGTGTGACCTTCAGCAAGACACCTAAATTGTCAAAAATCAAGTTCATATCTAAAAGTTAGATACCTAAGTTAGAAATGTATTTGAGAGATAGATCTTTTAGTCCTATCACTACTGTTTCAATATGATTCTGTTAAAGGTATTTTCATTAAATACTTCTTGTTTTCAGATAACTATGCAGAGAGAGCTACAAGATTAAATGAAATATGTTCCCTATCTCAGAGGAGATTACGAATTACTAAGATACTTTGAATGATACTCAATGCCTTTTAATTTCTAGCTCCACCCAGCCATTTCTAGCTCCTTCTCTACTCATGGCTCTTCAAAAAAAAAAAAAACTAGAAACTAATCTGATGTATTAATAATAATAACAAATAATAAATTTTATAATGGTTTAATGCTTGCATAGTGTTAGAAATATATCTTTTGATTCTTATGACAATACTAGGAGGTAGAGTCTAGTATTATCCTCATATTATACACAAGGAAACAGAAGAAGTTGAACAACTTTCCCAGGATCACACAACTAGTAAATGTCTGAGACTGGATTTGAACTCAAGTTTACCTGTCTCCAAGAACAGAACCCTATATGCTTAACCACCTAGCTTGCTGTCTAAGTGAGCCTTATATGCCCCCCCCAGCTCCCTTCCCCCCCCCAATATGTTTGTTGCTCTTTTTGTGCAGTTAGGTGAGCCTAGAAATTTCATTATCCATCTTTTCATTTACTGAATTCCAGCACAGCTAAGTAGCACAATAGGTAGAACACTGGTCCTGAAGTTGGGAGGATCTGAGTTCAAATCTGACCTTAGATACTTAGTAGCTGTGTGACCCAGGGCAAGTCACTTAACTCCAAATGTCTTAAGAAAAATCTGGGGGGTAGCTAGGTGGTGCAGTGGATGGAGCACCAGCCCTGGAGTCAGGAGGACCTAAGTTCAAATCTGGCCTCAGACACTTAACACTGTGTGACCCTGGGCAAGTCACTTAACCCCAATTGCCTCACAAAAAAACCAAAACAAAACAAAACACAAATCTGGGGCCATTTCAAGTTGTCCTAATATATATCTTGCCACTGAACCCAGATAACTCTGGTGGAGAGAATGAGGTTGGTGACCTTGGAAAGCTTTCCCTCACTTAAATCCAATTCACTGCAAGTCATGACATCTCAGCAATGTCATGGTCCTCTTCAAGAATAAAGGGTGTTTTAAAGTCAGACTTATGTCACCTCCTCCAACAAGCTTTCCATGATCTCCCAGTAAATGATTATCATTAAGGATAATATTAGAAAGTGATATTAATATATTCTTTAACTTTTGCAAAGAACCTTAATCCTTGACCTTATGTAGTACTTCATTATTCATTTCTCTAAGTTTCTTATCATGGGAAACTGTGAGTATTATTTATATTAATAATTATAATCATTTTAGAGAATTTCAAGTTTAGGGGAATGATACCCAAGGTTATGTCCCCCAAGATAATTCCCTATTGGACAAAGAGGTTAGGATACCAGAAGATGCCAAATTGTAGTGAATATTCTTGCTAATTCAGAGACAATCTATGCTATTGAAGGACTATGTGTTCTGTTAATGCCTTCAGAATTTTGGCAATATGGCACGAAGTATGATTGACTCATTCTAATTATGATGCTGGCAGGCACTATGCCTTATCTAAGTTTTATGCTTCCTATGCATTCGAATTGTGCTTTTTGCATACTTGCTTGTCAAATGTTTGTTGAATAAATGAATGAATGAATGGAGTCTATTTGGTGGGCATTAAAAATAACTTTCATTGAGAAGATTTAAAATACTATATGTAGGCAGGAAAAATGAATCTATCAGTATGAACTTGCCTCTGCTATAACCTATGGAATCAGTAGTTATTATAATGTCTTCATAATGCATTCTATTGATATCAAATCTCTTTTTTTTCTAATAAAAGTTCCCAAGATCTTTCATCATTATTAAACACTTCAGAAGAAAATAAAACAAGAGCATCAAAGCCTTAATATTTTGGATATGGCCTCTTTGGACAGTTCAAGGGTAAGACCTTTTTAAAAATGCATGATCAGCATTATATTATTAACACCACAATGTAAAATGAAGCTTTTAAACTCAAACTCCCACTGTGTAGTCTGCCAGTAGGATTGATGCAGATGGTTTAGAAATGAAAGGGAGGTCAGGAGGCAGCCAAGAGCAAAAATAGGACTGAAAGACTTAAAAAAAGTAAACTCACATATATTGGTGACTCTTTTTTTTTCTAATAAGATTTTTGAATGCAGGGGTATGACAAGTGTGAAGGATTTGAAGTGAAATATACTAAGGGCATGAATGGTCACCAGAAGCTGATAAGTAAAAAATATGATAAAAAGACCTAATGTCCAGTCTGCTGTTCTGTCTTTTCAAGCATGTAATAAAGTCTGTGTCCATTCTTTGCTAATTTCTTTCAACAAAGAAACTCAATACACTAATGTGAAAACATTTGGAGAGAATAGGAAATATGGTGAGGATTCATAGTTTCACTGACATAAATAACTTCCTGTATGGGAATTTCTTCTATCAAGGCAGAAGGCAACATGGTTGTAACCCAGTAAATTGTCCTGAGGAGTTGCATGGGATGTTGAGAAGTGAAATAGTTTGTCTAATTCCTTAGTATCAACAGCAGAATTGAAATGAGGGCTTTCCGATGGGGAGGAAGAATGACAGTGGATAAATGAGCTGGTCTCAAAGTCAGGAGGGACTGAATTGCTATACCATCTTTTGACACATATTAGCTATTCAGCCCTAACAAATCAATTAATTTCTCAGTGCCCTGGGAAATTCTTTAAGACTGAGTTATAGTATGTGTGACTATCTGCATTGATAGAGGGACTTTCCTATATTGATGAAATTACAAGCTTAGTCCAACAGAATTTCTGACTCTAAACTCTTCACTCTATTAATTATATTATACTCTGAGGGGGAGAAAAAAGACCATGTCATAAATACTGCCACCCATGGTTAAGTATTTTTTTCTTCTACTAAGTTATGTCTGGAGATGATCTCCCCAACCATAATCAAATAATCCTCTAACTGATTATTCCTCACTGACTCTTCTAGGCCCTCTCCTTACCACTATTATTCAGCAATCTTTCTTTTAGTTTTACTCTATCTAGATCCTGGTGATTTTTATTAACTGACCCCCAGGTAACTCTCTATTATTTCTCAGTGCCTAAGAGTCTACCTATCTACAACAACCCCTGCCCTTATAACTGTGGAGTTAGTTTAGCTGGTGATGTTCCCTCAAATACCATTGCTCTCCAGTTCAGCAAAATCTTCACTTCCACTCATCTTCACCTTTATTCCCTTAGTCATAGTCAGGCTCTGTTGATCTCATCATCACCCACTTGTTTTCCCACCTATGCAATCCATTCCTCTGAAATATATTTAACCATAATCTCCTTACCTTACTTTTCCCCATGTGCTTTATTTCCATTCTCTGTCCTCATAATAATCTCTATTCACTCTACCCTTCCCTTCTTTTCAAGGTCACTCACCACCCCTTTCCTAGATTCATTTACAGTTTTCAAACTCTTGATCTAGTCTAGTCCACTACCTTCAGGTTATACAGTGTTCTATCTTTGAATTATTTTCCTTTCCCACAAACCCTGAACCTGTGATTTCCTTCCCTTTCCAAAACCAAATCATGGATTACTTCCACCTTCTTTCTTTTCTACTTCTGCTTCCATACATTTATTGACTGCTGGAGAAAGTTGCACAACCATGATAATGAAGTCCATTATAAATTTATATTACTTAAACTTGAGTAGTGTCACAGTGTTGTGTGACAAACTGTTCTGTGATTTACTTTCATATTTTCCATGACAAGTGTTCTGAAACATCTCTCATCATAGTGCTCTCTCTTTTACTGCTTCTTCTCAAGACTCTAACTCATATTTCACTGAAAAAAAACTTTCAGCAATAGACTTCAGTCACCTCTTTAATTTTACTCCTCCAATAACCTCAACAGCATACACCAGTTTCTCAGAAGAGTTGTCCCATCTTCTTGCTAAATGCAATCCCTATACTTATGCATTTGAGCCTTCCCATTGCCTCCAAGAAATTGATCTTTCAACCTACCCTTTCCTAGTTATCCACCTCTTATTATGCCCACTATCATTGCATGATGCTTAAAACATGAACAGATTTATATCATCCTTAAACATCTTCATCTGACCATATAAACCCCTCCAGTAAACTTCGTATATTTCTCCTCCATTTTGCAAACTACTATCTCCCTTGTTCTGGTATGACATAGCTTAAGGAAGCAATAGCTTTTTTGGTAGCTTCAATTGCTTTCATAGGAACTGTTATCTATCTGTGCCTCCCTTTATACTATAGAGGTGAAGTTTATGTTTAAAACAATTAAGTTCCATTTTATTGTTTTTCCCATTGTTAGAGCCTGGTGAGGTCCTTATGAATCCTGACTTCATCATCTAAAGTGTTAGCTCTCCCTTTTTGCTTCATGTTATCCAAAAATTTAATAAACATGTATCCTTTGGCTCCATCCAAGTCATTAGAAAATATTGAATAGCAAAACTTTTAGGAGAGATCTTGAGGGTGGATGGCACAAGAGGCAACTTCTAAGTTGAGAATGAAACATCTGTGCTTCTTCTCTGGGTATGGTCACTGAGCCATTCCTGAAGCCATTAGGCTAAATCTACTGTACAGCATATCTTTCTATTTTGTTCACAATGAAAGCATGGAGAGACTTCATCAAATGTTATGATGAGATGAAGACTGTCTATGCCTATTACATAGTTACCCTGCGTAGGGGAAAAATGTGTGTTTTTTTTTAATTCTGGCAGTACCTGTTCACAATAAACCCAAGCTTTTACTCACATATCATCACTTTAATGTATTTTAGAAGTTTGCCTCAAATAAAAGACAAGCTGCTTGGCTCATCTAAAGCATGAATACTCTTCCTCCTTTCCTTTTCTTTTTGAAAATCATGCTATTTATTCCCTCTAATTTTGTAGTTCTCTTTGCCTCCTCTGTGTGGTCTTTCAGAAATCACAGACAGTAGTACTTCCCTAGGGTGTTTACTCACCATGGCTCTGGGGTCACTGCAAATTGCAGGCCATTTTTGTTCTAGCCTTCCTAGTCATTCTCCATGGAAGACAAAGCATAAGAAAAATGAATTGAGTAACGCACCAAATTCACTCTCATCTATTATCATCATCCCATCCCCCTTGAGAAACTGTCCTATCCCTTGCATGATAATCCTATTTTGTCCAACAGTAAAAACAAAACCAAAATACTCATGGAAAATATTATCACCCTTAGTATTCATTGTCAGGTTCAAGTCATTTAATACTTTAGTGCTCCTGGCACTATTACAAAAGTATGTGCCTCTTTTGTATTTATCCTATGTTTTTTGTCCTTGACTCTACCATGTATACATGTCTTTTTAAAATTTTAGTTAGTTGTCAGTTTCTTCATGCAGCCACATCAGTCTTTTTAGGGAGGTCTCCTTTTTCTTGCAAGTTCAACACTAAAAACTCTATTTATTTACTCCTTATTAAACTTTGTTAAATCTTTGCTGTGTACCTCATTTATTACCACTACATCCAAACAACTTCATGTGATGTATCCCTGAAAATCAGCTTTTTTTTCTCTACACACTAGAAAGAAAGTAAGGGATCATATTGTGGTAAAGGTTTACATGCCCAATGGAGGAACTAATATTTTATCCTGGAGGCAGTAAGAGGCTCCTGGAATTTGTAGAGTAGGGTAATCATATGGTCAGGCCTGTGCTTTAGGAAAATGTATTTTGGTAGCTGGGTGGACAACGTATTGAAATCAAGAGGAACAATTCCCCCAGTGGATGCAGACTTTTTTTCTAGGAATTTTAACATTACCTAGGTAATATTTAAATATTCAAGCTGCTTAGCTTTTTATCCTTTTTCTTGTCACATGGTCACTTATCACTCTAATCCATCCTCTATTTAGCCACTAAATTTGTTTTTTCCAAAGTATAGGTCAAACCATGGTACATTCCTACTCAATAAACTCCAGTTACTCTCCTCAATAAACTCCATGTCTGCCAGATCAAGTATAAAATGCTCTGTTTGGAATTCAAAGCCATTGTTACTGTAGCATTCTCCTACCTTTCCAGTCTTCTTGCATCATTACTCCCTGACTTTACTCTCCCATTCAGTGATATTAGCCTGCCTCCTGGATGTTTCAGGAATAAGACACTTCATTTCTTCTCTCCAGATATTTTCTCTGATTGCTCCCCATGCCTAGAATCCACTCCCTCTTCAACTCCAGCTATTGACTCCACTGCCTTGCTTTATGTCTCAACTAAAACCCAATTCTTTACTGGAAGCCTTACCCAATCCCCTTAATTCTAACACCGTATATCTGTTATGTTTTTTGATCTATCATACATTTCTTGTATTTTCTATTTTATGTAACTTTTTGAACAGAATTCATCATTAATATAGCAGCCTATATACACCCACTATACAACTCTCTAGTGATCTAACATCTCTATTCATATGATTTCCAGAGCTATAGAAATAAACTCCATCTCTTTCTTAAATGATAGCCATGCATAACCAATAGTCTTTTATACATCACATGATGAATGTCCAGTAAACATCTCCAACTTAACCAACTGAAGTTCATTATGCTTTCCTCAAAACCCTGCCTTATTTTTCAAAACATCCTGTTACTACAAAGGTTACCAGTGTCTAACTCACTCTCACTCACCCAACTGGGGATACAAAGCAAAATGAGACAAGCCGCTGAGTCTCGCTATTTCTACAATTCATATACAGCTCTATTCTCTCCACTCATATAGATACTACTCTACTTTACTCTCTCATGATTACTGTTTGGTTGACTCTCAGAATAGCCTCTTCATTGGTCTCTCTATTACAAGTTCTTCTTGATTTCAATAAATTGTCAACCCAGCTACCAAAGTACACTTTTCTGAATCACAGGACTGACCATATCATTACCCTACTCTACAAACTCCAGGAGCCTTCTGCTGCCTCCAGGATAAAATATGAACTTCTCTATTGGTCATGTAAACATTTACCACAATATGATCCCTTCCTATCTTCCCAGTCTTTTTATACTTTATTTCCCTCAAGCATTCTAGGATCCAGCTATACCAGTCTACTTGCTGTTCCTCATCCATGGCACTCCATCTTCCATCTATGTGACTTCATCCTGCTCCTGGTCTGCTTTGTTCCTGACTTCTTCTGATTTTCAAAACAATGTAATGACCTCACTCTCACCCCCTACTCCTGATTCACCCTGCAATTTCTTTCTATGTCGAAGGCCTTTTTGCCCTGGGAAGGCCTACCAGGACTGCAACCCACTAGTGGAATTTCCCCCCACAATTCCTTTGCCCTATTTCTCTCGATTATAAAGCCTTCATGCAATCTCCATTTTGTGGGAGAATAAAAGCTAGTCTACCTGCATTTGTCTATTTCCTCTTTTCCTATCTTTCTCTGAACTTCAAAACAATGACCCTCTGGTAGACTCATCTTTCCCCTCTTCTGCACTTTCTTCTCCATCACCCACTTATCAACTCACTTTTGTGGGATGTCTTCTCCCAATATAATGTAAGCTCCCTGAGAGTAAGGACTGCTTTCCTTTTTGCTTGTATTCTCATGCCAAGTGCTTAATATAGTGTCTGGCACATTGAAAACAGTTAATAACATATAAGAATAACATAATAAACCCAACAAATATTTGTTTTCTTTTTTCCTTCCTTTCCAATTATTGACTCACATGCTTATAATATACTGTCCCTCTTTACCTCCATTGCTTATTTTCACTTGTTTTCTTAAAAATTTATTTCAGGGGCAGCTGGATGGCACAGTGGATAAAGCACCAGCCCTGGATTCAGGAGTACCTGAGTTCAAATCTGGCCTCAGACACTTGACACTTGCTAGCTGTGTGACCCTGGGCAAGTCACTTAACCCCCATTGCCCCGCAAAAAAAAAATTATTTCAAATCCTAAGTTCTGTAAAAGACATTTCCTATAAAATATATCAAATGAAAATTGATGTCCTCTCAATTACCTTTTCTTTAGAGAAATATCATCTAGGAATCTTTTCCCCATAATGCTGCATCTCTTGTTCTTCCAGGTATCTTTAAAATCTATCTTGCAATGTTTTGAAAATTGTATCATTCCAGGACAGATTTCCCTTTTGTATACAAGTTCTGGGGCAACTACTCTTCTCATCATCATTTTATTTCATTTCATTTCAACTCCTTCACATAACATACTAGGAACTGAGATATTAGATTTCAAATGTAGCTACTTGAATATTAGAGGAGATGGAAAACATGTTAAAGAAATATGTGGCAGTCAGAATGCTGGACTTGGAGTAAAGAACTTCATTAAAATCCTGCCCCAGAAAGTTACTAGCCAGATAAGTCTGAGCAATCATCTAACCTCCCTTGAACTCTTTTCCCTTTTGAAAAAAGAGGGAGTTAGACTGGAAGACCTCTGAGGTCTCTTTTGGCTCTAATTCCTTGATCGTATGATCCTAAACATTCCATCTTTAAATGTTCTTGCCATCATAAATTCCTATATTTGTTAGGGAAGAAAGGATTTTTAGAAACAATACAGTACAGTGTTATCAAACTCAAATAGAAATTAGGACCATTAATCTATACATAAGGAACCTTTAAACTGCATTTTAATTAAAAAATATAATAGTATTTGTGTTTTATTGTATTTTATATATTATTTTAAATATTTACCAATTCCATTTTAATGTAATCTACAAATTACATCTTAATCTGGTTTTGGCAAAATCTGAGAGTGCTAACCACATATTCAACAATTCTAATCTCATGTAACTCATTCATTTTATGTGATGAAACTAAGACTCAGAGATATGACTTGCTGGTAGTAAGTGATAGAGATGGTATCGGAATATATTTAGTTTCTCTAATATTGCATCGATAATCTGATTTAATAAGGCATGACATACTTCTACAAATTTATTTTTTCTTTCCACTAATCCTCATTACCTTATCAGGTGATATTGTTCATAATCTTCCACCACCCTTCTTTGCAAGGTTTTGCTTATATACTTACAGTCTAAACCTCTTTGTCTATCTTCCATGACCCTCCCCTTTAAAAGGAATTTTATATTTGGTGTTGGAGATTTCTAGCCTCATTTATATATTTTCTTTGTGGTCATTGCATAACACTAGCTAAAATTTAATATGAAATACTCATTGTCTTTTTTTTTCTTTTTAAACCAGTTCACATTTTTCAGTGTTAACAGTTTGCTTGAATAGATCATGTTGAAAATTTTACAACTATGTGCCATATCTACTCATCTTTTTCTCCCTTTTTATTAATTTATTTTTCTTTATTGGTATCTTTTGTTTATCTTATGTTTTTTCCCCAAAATTTCATGATTTCTGGATCCCAAGGAAGTCTTAAACTATAATGTTCTCTGGGCTTTAATTTCTATCTGTGAGAAGAATGTGTTCACTAGATGATCTCAAAGGCCTATACCAGTTCAAAATCCTATAATCTTAACTTCAAGGCATAGATTAGTATACCTCCAAAGTATTTCCTATTTGGGAAAGAGAAAGCTTGGGTGATGCCAGTGATTTCTTCAGTATAAGTAAATTCTTCTGATGAAACAGAATTTACACTTTCTCCAAATTACAGACCAAACAATGGCCTGGAGGTATTTTGAAATTTTATAACTCAGAAAAATATGCATAGATTTGCAGAAATAATGAAGAAAAGATGAGCAAAAACCAAGAGAACATTGTTTATAGTAACAATATTTTTAAGAAAACCTTGATTGAATAAATAATTTTGACTATTATAAATACCCAAATTAATTATAAAGTATGTATGAAGTAAGACACTATCTGCATCAAGAGAAAGAATTGTTAAATAGAAGAATGTATAGAAGTGTATCTATCTAAATAAACACATTTATATACATATATACACACATGTATGTGTGGACATATATGTATACATGTCTATGTGCATATATGTATATACATATGTAGACATATTTGTGTCTAATGGTGGCCATCTCCAGGGTGAGGGGAGGGATGAAAAAAAAGGAAAAAGGAAAGTTATATGATAGCTCTATTATATATTTAAAAGGAATAGCAAGTTGTACATAATAAATTTCCAGTACAAGTACAATCATCTTTTTCCATTCTACTATAAATATTTTTTTAAATGAAGTTCTATAATTTGTCTAGGGATACAGAGCCCATATGTACCAGGTAGAACCTGAACCCAGGTCTTCCTAACTCTGAGGTTACCTTTCAAACCACTTGACCACATCACCTCTACCATCATTTAAAAAATGGACAAAATGCTTTGAACTCTATTTCCTTGTTTCATAGTGTGGTAGAAAATATCATGTCTCCTACACTAGAATGTGGACTTCAAAGACAGGAACCGTCTTGACCTTTCTTTGTATGCCCCCCTCACAGGAAAGTAATTGTCACAGTGTGAATACTTTATAAATGCTTCAATTTTTGATAAACTAATAATGTATCAAACCTATCAAAACGAAATGTTTAGAGTTCGATGTCATAATGATGAAAGTCATCAATAAAAGTTATTTAGAAAGAAAAAAGAATTATTACTTTTTTCTTTTTCAAAATGTTTCTAGAAGATAGATTTGCCTAAGAAAGTCTTATTAATTAATTCAATGATGGCAACCTTAGATTGCTTGCTTTAAAAGGTTGAAAAATTTCTATTTTTAAACATTTTATGATTCCACTTAAAAATTCTTGTAAACACAAATAAAGTAGATGAAGGAAAAGTAGGAGGAGGAAAAAAGGGGAGGAGGAAGAGGAGCAGGAGGAGAATTATTATTTCTGGTCTAGTATGGATTTTGGTATTTTTGACACACCTCTCTACAACCCTCTGAAAAATATGTTGTCTCAAATCTGTATATTGATGCAGTACTAGAAGGGAAAAGTCATTTGTGAAACAAATTTTTTTAGAGAGTGTAAGAAGTGAATACTCAGGAATCAGGAAAGGAGAAGAAAAAAATCTGTGAAGATTTGAAACATTTTACCCTCAAGGCTAAACTGGATGCCAGCTTAATAACCCCACCATGGGTTTTGAAATATTTGAACACTGCCTGACAGCCTACAGTAAGATGCTTTGGTAAGTGTTCAATTGTATAAAAGGGAAAGCAGAATGCATTGGAAAGAAGCCCCATTTATCTAAATCAGGAGAGGCATTGCCTATTGCAGTGACCTTCCTTGCATCTGGAGAAGTACAACTTCACGGAAAACATTTCTTTTTTTTTAAGGAAAAATCCCCTTAAGCATGACTTTTATCTGGCTTCCCCCACCCCCTTCACTTATGATCAAATGCCCTAGAAATCATTATACAGATTTCATATACTGAAAGTTATTATATATTTCTCTCTACCACCGTGAACTAATCTTACACTTTATAGCAACACTGAAATTTGCCCAGAAATGGCATATCTATTCCCTTGATAATCATCACTCAAAACAACAGCTTTTTAAAAACTCATTGTGCTGACATCTCCTGAAAGGAATATTCTTCAGATGACTAGAATCAATCAACATAATGTAAAACCTACAATGTTTAACATCTGTATAAATACTCAGATGTGGGACAACATAAAGAGCCTGAGTAAACTCATTTCTTTTTCCTTCTTTTTTTCTTGAAAGAGATATTGGAGGGGAATTTTTAATTCCATCATTTATTATAGGTTATAAAATTATAGACAAGACCCTCAGGATAGATTTACATGTGTTTGATATAATTTCCCAAGAAATGTTACAAGTGTTTACAATTTTAATACATATCATTATGCCCTGTCTCCGTCCACCGTATTTTCTTCTTTATTTCAGCTGGTACTACCTGAAAAATTCTGTTTTTAAAATTAACAAAATTCTAACCCACCATGGCTTATTCAATTTACATTGAAGTTAAGCATATGCAATGATAATGAAGAATAAGTAACTAGGATACCTGGGTCCTACTTCTAGCTGGCTGGTTTAATTTTGCTGGCCACTTTATCACCATTTACCATTTACTTAAGCAATAGCTCCCTGTATATAAGGCTTCATTCAATTTTGTTAAATTCTACAACTATTTATTATGCATCTGTTATCTTCCAGGTACTATGCTATGTATAGGGGATGAAAAGACTAAAAGGAAAATCTCCTTACCCTCAAGAACCCTACATCCTTTAGGGGTTGTTGGTAGTTGAAGTGAGAGCAGTTTATGAACAAACAAGAGATAGAGAATATTATGAAATGCAAAATGGATGATTTTGATTACATTAAATTAAAAAGGCTTTGTACAAACAGAAGCAATACATCCAAAATTAGAAGGGATGCAGAAAGCTGGGAAACAATTTTTATGGCTAGTTCTTCTGTTAAAGGCCTCATTTCTAAAATATATAGGGAACTAAATCAAATTTATATGAATCCAAGTCATTCCCCAATTGCGAAATGGGCAAAGGATATGAAAAGGGAGTTTTCTGATGAAGAAACCAAAGCTATCTATTCCCATATGAAAAAATGCTCTAAATCTCTAATGATTAGAGACATGCAAATTAAAACAACTCTGAGATACCACCTGACACCTATCAGATTGGCTAATATGACAAAAAAGGAAAATAATGAATGTTGGAGAAGCTGTGGGAAAATTGGAACACTAATGCATTGTTGGTGGAGCTATGAACTGATTCAGCCATTCTGGAGAGCAATCTGGAATTATGCCCAAAGAGCTATAAAGGTGTCCATACCCTTTGACCCAGAAATACCACTTTTGGGTCTTTTCCTCAAAGAGATCATAAAAAAAGAAAAGGACCCACATGTACAAAATTGGAAATTGAGGGGTTGCCCATCAATTGGGGAATGGCTGAACAAGTTATGGTATATGAAGGTAATGAAATCCTATTGTGCTGTAAGAAACAATGAGCAGGAGGAGTTCACAGAAACCTGGAAGGATTTGTATGAATTGTTGATGAGTGAGATGAGCAGAACCAGAATAACACTGTACACAGTATCATCAACATTGTGTGTTGATCTATTTTGATGGACTGGATTCTTCTCACCAATGCAATGGTACAGAAGAGCTCCAGGGGACCCATGATGGAAGGGGATCTCTAAATCTAGGAAAAAAAAAAGAACTGTGGAGTTGAGATGCTGATTGAACCATACTATTTCTTTTGCTTTTGGTGTTGTTGTTTTTCTATTTTGAGGTTTTTCCTCATTGCTCTGATTCTCCTCTTATAACATGACTAATGCAGAAATATGTTTAATGTTTATATATACATATATATGTACATATATATATATACATACATACATATATACACACACACACACACACACACAAAACCTATATCAGATCACCTGCTGTCTAGGGGAGGGGGAAGGGAGGGGAGGGGAGGGATGGAGAAAGATCTGAAATTGGAAAGCTTGTATAAACAAATGTTGAGAACTATTTTTACATGTAACTGGAAAAATCAAATACTTTTATTAGAAAAAAAGAATGGGGGAAGAATAAGCAAAAGCCTTTAATGGAGACATTTAAACTGAGCTTTGAAAGAAATTGGAGAGTCTGAGAGCTAGAGGTGAGGAAAGAGAGCAAGGAAAGGTTTATACAAATGTATGAAGGCTTACATATAGTATTGCTAGAGTTATATATAGTATATATAAAGTTGCTAGAGTTATCTTTATTTTTTTAAATAATAAACATTTTTATGTATAGTTTTGGGTTCTAATTTTTATCCCTCTTTCTCTCCCTCCCCTCACCTCTTCCCTGAGGTGGCAAAAATAAGATACGAGTTATACACTTATGATTACGCAAAACATTACCATATTTGTCATTTTGTACAAGGAAACTTGATTAAAAGAAAAAATGAAAGAAGGTGAAAATAGCATGCTTCAGTCTGTTCCATCAATACCAGTTCTCTCTTTGGAGGTGGATAGTATGTTTCATCAATAGTCCTTTGGGATTGTCTTATTGTTGTGAATAGTCAAGTCATTCACAGTTCTTCATAAAAAAATATTGCTGTCACTGTGCACAATGTTCTCTTGGTTCTGCTCACTTCACATTTCATCATTTTATACATGTGTTTCCAGGCCTTTGTGAATCCAACCTGCTTATCATTTCTTATACTACAATAATATTCCATCGCCATCATTTACTACAGTTTGTTTAGCCATTCCCCAATTGATGGGCATTCCTTTGATTTCTAGTTCTTAGCCAACACAGAAAGAGCTGCTAATAATATTTTTTTTACAAATAGGTCTTTCTCTCTTTATGGGAATGTCTCTGAGATATAAACCTAGCAGTGGTATTGATGAATCAAAGGGTATGCACAGTTCTATAGTCCCTTGGGCATAGTTCCAATTTACTCTCAAAAACGGCTAGATCTTTTCACAACTCCAAGAACAGTAGATTAGCATCCTAGCTTTCCCACATCCTCTTTGACATCCAATATTTTCCATTTTTGTTATATTTGCCATTCTGATAACTGTGAGGTGACACCTCAGAGTTGTTTGAATTTTCATTTCTCTTACCAATAGTGATCCAGAGCATTTTTTCATATGATTATAGAGAGCTTTGATTTCTTTGTCTGAAAACTGCCTGTTCATATCCTTAGACCATTACTCCTACCTTTCATTGAGTTAAAAGACTCATTTTGAATATGTAAACAATTTCACAATTTCTTGCCCCCAAATTAGAAACATCTGCCTATGAAACCAGGGTCTTATTTATTCAGCAATTTCTGGCCCTGTATCTATAAGGTGTATTTTGCGGAACACTACTGAAAGGTCTTCCTATTCAAGATAATATAAACAAGAATACATTGCATTTGTGTTGTATTTTATTAATACCACAAAATATATTTTTAATAGCCTGTATGCTAAGTACTATACTGGGCACATAGGATAAAAAGACAAAATCCAAACAGACCCTGCCCTCATGGAACTTACATTCTATTAAGGTCTCTAGTATCCTTATATGCAAAATGGGGGTAATAAAACAATCTACCTAAGCCGTTGTGAGGAAACAATGAAATAATTTATATAATGCACTTTATAAATTGCAAAATAGCATAGAACAGTAAATTGTTATTGATAAAATAACATGGTTATAGAACAAATGTATACAAAACAAACATAAAGTCAGGGGGTCAGGAGAGAGAGAAAAGGAAACAGAGAGAGACAGAGACAAAGACAGACAGAGACAAGGACAGAATTTATAAGCCATATCTATGCAGTTTAGGAAAGCCTAAGATATATGTTTTTTAGGAGTGTAAACAAGATAAAAGGATGGATTTTTTTTTCTTTTTCACATCTTCTAAAATAAACAAAATAAGAAACCACCACAGAAATTAAATGAGCATTGGATCTGAATTAAGAGGACTTTACTGTCAAAATGTACTACCTATATAACTTTGTCTAATACATTTAATTTCTCTTGGTTACTATAGGTAAAATAAGGAAACTGATCCATGTATACTCCAGAAAGAGAAAAAAAGAGGAAAATAATCCATTGGTGGTGGAGTTGTGAATAAATCCAACCATTCTACAGAGTAATTTGGAACTATGCCCAAAGGGCTATAGAATCTTGCATACCCATTGATACAGCCATACCACTGCTAGGTTTATATAACAAAGACATCCCCCAAAAGAGAAAAAGACATACTTCTACAAAAATATTTATGTCAGCTCTTTTTGTGGTGGCTAAGAATTAGAAATCAAGGGAATTCCCATCAAGTGGGGAATATCTAATAAAGTTGTGGTATATGATTATGATGGAATATTATTGTCCTATAAGAAATGGCAAGCAGTATGATGTCATTCATTGTAATGACTTGTATGAACTGATGAACTGAAAGACTTGTATGAACTGATGTATGGTGAAGTGAGCAGAGCCAGAAGAATGATGGGCACAGTGACAGAAATATCATTTGGTGGTTTGTGACTAAAAACTCTTCTTAGTAATACAATGATCCAAGACAATCCCAAGGGACTAATAATGAAGCATAGTATCTGCCTCCAACAAAAGTATTGATATTAGTTGAACACAGACTGAAGCATGCTATTTTTCGCTTTCTTTCATTTTTTTTTATTCAAGTTTTCTTATACAAAATGACTTCATATGGTAAAGTTGTGCAAAATTACATATGTATAACCTATAACTGATTGCATACTGATTCAGAGAGGCATGGAAAGGGAAAAGGGGATACAATTTGAAACTCAAAACTTTAAATAAAAATGTTTATTGTTTTTTAAAATAGGATTCCATATCGAGGAAAAAAGAGGAAAATGATCTACATGTACAAAAATATTTAAAGCAGCTCTTTTTGTAATAGGGGGGAAAATGGGAAAATGAAATTGCTTACTTATTGGGCAATAGTTAAACAAATCATATGACTATAATGAATTATAATTATGTCATAAGAAATGAAAAAATCCAATAGAAATTAAGAAGATAACTATTAACTAATGCAAAATGAAGTGAGCAGAATTAGGAGAACAATTTGTACAATGACAACTATACTATAAAGAAAAAAATTTGGAAAGTCTTTAGAACTATCCACAAATATATACTGGCAAGCTATTATTCCAGAGGAAGAAAGATGAAATCTGAACCTGAGAGGTGAAGTTTGATATTTTATATGGCTAGGTGACCTTCTTTCACAGTTTTTCAGTGATTTCTTTTTATTCTTGGCCTTTTTTTTCCTTCCAGATGAATTTTGCTATGATTTTATTTCTAGCTGAAAAACATAATTTTTGTGAGATTGACTGGTATGGTGCTGAATAAAAAATAACTTTAGGAAGAACTTTACTTTTTAAAAAAATATTGGTTCAGTCTACTGTTGAGCAATTATTATTTCTCCACTTTTTTCAGTTTGAGTTATTTGTCTGAAAAGTACTTTGTAATTGTGTTCATATAGCTCCTGTGGTTTGTCTTGGCAGGTACACTCTCAAGTATTTCAAATTGGCTACAGTTTGTTTTGGTTTTTTGTTTGTTTTAAATGGAATTTATTTTTCTGTCTTGTTGTACTAGACTTTCCTGGCAATACAGTAATTCTGATGATCTATGTGGGTTTATTTTATATCTTTCAACTTTGCTAAAGTTTTAAAGTAGCTCGACTAGTTTTTAGTTGTTTTCCAGGGTTTTCCAAGTATCATGATATCACCTGCAAAGAGTGATAGTTTTGTTTCTTCATTGCCTATTCTAATTCCTACCCTTCCATTTTCTTGCCTCATTGGTATACCTAGCATTTCTAGTACAATATTGAGTGATAGTGAGGATGATAATGAGCATCTTTGCTTCACCTCTCATTGATAAGGCTTCTATCTTATCCCTATTATAAATCACACTTGCTGATGGTTTTAGATAAATACCACTTATCATTTTTGTTTGTTTGTTTGTTTTTGTTTGTTTGTTTTTTGGCAGTTGGCAATTGGGGTTAAGTGACTTGCCCAGGGTCACACAGCTAGTAAGTGTTAAATGTCTGAGGCCGGATTTGAACTCAGGTCCTCCTGAATCCAAGGCCAGTGCTCTATCTAGCTGCCCCTCTACTTATCATTTAAAGAAAGCTCCACTTATTGCTGTGCTTTTAAGTGTTTTAATACTAAAGGGAACTGCATTTTGGCAATAGCTTTTTCTGCATCTATTGAGATAATCACATGATTTTGTGTTGTCTTTTTAAGGATATGGCCAATTATATTGATAGTTGTCCTAATATTGAACTAGCACTGCATTACTGGCACAAATTCCACCTGGTCATAATGTATCATATTTATAATTTCCTTGTAAATATTTCAGTTAGAAATTTGTATCAATATGCATTATCAAAATTTCAATAGTTTTCTATCTCTGATTTTTTTCTTTCTGGTTTAGGTTTCAGCACTGCATTTATTTCATTAAAAGAATTTTGTAGGACTTCTTTGCCTATTTTTTCAAATAGTTTATAAGTAGGATTAGAGTGTGACATTTCAATTAATCCTAATGTTTCTACCACCTTTTATTGAATATAATTTTATTTCATTAAAATCTAAAAAGAATATATTTAATTTTTCTGCATTTGCTTGTGAGGATTTTCCTACACTAATACATGGTCAATTTTTCTGTAGAAGCCATGTATTGCTGAGAAAAAAATTACATTCTGTTCTATTACCATTCACAAATATATCTAACTTTTCTAAAATTCTATTCATCTCCTTAACTTTTTTTCTTGTTTATTTTTGTTAGATTTATCTAGTTCTGCAAGAGAAATTTGAGGTCTCCCATTAGTATAGCTTTAGTATCTATTTCCTTCTATAACCTATTTAATTTTTCCTTTAAGAATTTGCATGCTATACCATTTGGCATGTATATGTTTAGTACTATTATGACTTCATATATTTTGATCTTCCCTGTCACCATAGTATCTCTTTTTTTTTCTAAATCATAAAATTATTTTATTATTTTCTAGTTACATGTAGAAATAGTTTGCAACATTTGGTTTTTTGGTAAGATTACTATTCCAAATTTTTTCCTTCCTTCCCGTCTCCCCAAGAGAGCAAGCAATCTTATATAGGTTATATATGTACAATCACATTAAACATATTTCTGCATTAGTCATGCTGTGAAAGAAGAATCAGAACAAAAGGGGAAAACCTCAAAAAGGAAAACGAAAAAAAAATAGAAACAGTATGGTTTGATCTGCATCTCGATTGCACAATTGTTTTTTCTGCATTTGGATAGCACTTTCTATCATGAGTCCCCAGGAACTATCTTGGACCACTGTATTGCTGAGAAGAGTCAATTCTATCACAGTTGATCAACACACATTGTTGTTGATACTGTGTACAATGTTCTCCTGGTTCTGCTCATCTCACCCAGCATCAGTTCATGTAAGTTCTTCCAAGTTTCTCTGAAATCTGTCTGCTCATCATTTCTTACAACACAATAGTATCCCATTACATTCATATACCACAATTTGTTCAGCCATTCCCTAACTGAAGGGTATCCCCTCAATTTCCAATTCCTTGCCACCACAAAAAGAGTAGCTATAAATATTTTTGTACATGTGGGTCCTTTTCCTTTTTTTATGATCTCTTTGGGAAAAAGAACTAATAGTGGTATTGTTGGGTCAAGGGGTATGCACAGCTTTATAGCCTTTGGGGAGTAGTTCCAAATTGCTCTCCAGAATGGTTGAATCAGTTCAAAGCTCCACCAAAAATCATTATTGTTCCAATTTTTCCACAGCTTCTCCAACATTTATTATTTTCTTTTTTGTCATATTAGCCAATCTGATAGATATGAAGTGGTACCTTGGAGTTATTTTTATTTGCATTTCTCTAATCAATAGTTATTTAGAGTATTTTTTCATATGGCAATAGATAGTTTGATTTCTTCATCTGAAAACTGCCTAGTCATAACCTTTAACCATTTCTCAATTGAGGAATGACTTGCATTCTTGGAAAATTGATTTAGTTACCCATATATTTTAGAAATAAGGCCTTTACCAGAAATACTGGCTGTAAAAATTGTTTCCCAAATTTCTACCTCCTTTCTAATTTTGACTGCATTGCTTCTATTTCTACAAAACCTCTTTTAATTTAATGTAATCTAAATCATCCATTTTGCATTTCATAATATTTTCTGTCTCTTGTTTGATAATAAACTGTTCTCCACCATAGCAACTTTCCATGGTTAAATCCAATTTATGTTGTTGTTTGCTTATTTTTCCAGCCCATTTCTTGACCTTTATGTTAAAGTTGAACTCTGCTCCTGGGGAATAGGGGCCCCTGTGCCAACCACGAGGCTTATTGTGCTACTTTTTCAGATCTAGTTCTGGAAGTGTTTAAGTTTTCAGTTATTCCAAGGTGGTATGATCCAAGAGAAGGTGTTGTCACTGCTTTCTTGGCCTGAAGCCTGGTTTGCGACCAACCAAAAACCCTCTTTTCTGCCCTAAAACTTTGAAGAGTGCCCCTACTCCTGCTAGTGCTCCTCCTCAATCTGGGGCTATGACAAGGAACTGTGCATGGACAATGCAACAGAGTCCTGTACCAAGTACCAGAAACTGTTATCCTATAATCTCCTTCTTATCAGTTGTCCAACCTTCTTATTGTCTGAGAGCTCATGAAGTCACCACTGATGATTCAGATGCCCCAAAAATCCTTCTGTTAATTTTCATGAACGTAGCTCTAGATGGTGTTCCCCATTCTGAACTTCACTCCACTCGCACCCTAGTGAGACAAAATTTTGCTGGTGACCTTCTAAGATATTTTGGGTTAGAAAATCATCCAACCTTGGGGCAGCTAGGTGGCACAGTGGATAGAGCACCGGACCTGGAGTCAGGAGTACCTGGGTTCAAATCCGGCCTCAGACACTAAACACTTACTAGCTGTGTGACCCTGGGCAAGTCACTTAACCCCAATTGCCTCACTAAAAAACAAAAAAACAAACAAACAAACAAAAAGAAAATCATCCAACCTCATTCTTATGTTGGTTCTTCCACTCTATAATTCATTTTGGGGTGTTATTTTTATGTTGTTTGAAAAGGGATTTTGGAGATCTTGGCTAAGTTCCTTCTTTACTCTTCCATATTGGGTTTTCCTATGTGAAATTTTCTACTAGTTATATTTGCGTGAATGCCCTATAGGATCTTCAAACTTAACATGTCTCAAACTGAATCATTCCTTTCCCCCATCTCCTTATTGCAAAATTGAGGAAACTCTTGTCCAGTAGAACTAAATTAATTACCTAATATCACATTATTAGTAAGTGGTAGAGATGTGATTTTAACACAAAGCCTATGGATTCAAATATTTTTGGTCACCTGAATCATCATTCCAATTTAATTTTTTCATCATTTATTAAATGCTTATTCTGTGCCAAACATTATGTTAAGGATTCAAAGACCAAAATAAAATCCAAGTCTAGAAGGAGTTTCCATTCTTTTGGAATATTGTTTTCTTTTTTTCAATCTTACCTTCTAACTTCCAGTCCTATTCTACTAAGGAGAATAGACTTATATATCTGCCCTAATGTCTAATTGAAATAAATGTGTGTATCCCTGGTATTTATTTCATTGTTATTCTTTTCTCTACCAAGTATTTTGGATGTAGAAAAGACAATAATAAATAACTATAGTCATAGTTTTTAAGCACCTACTTTGTGCCAAGGACTATTCTAAGTGCTGAAAGTACAACTACAAAAAAGAAAGATAGCTGTTTCCCTGAAGAAGATTACCATCTGAAGGGGAAGACAATGCACAAAAGGAAGCTAGAAAGTGGCGTGATGGGTGTAGCCAAAATATTTAGGAGTGGAAAAAAGATGTCCCAGAGTAATGCACCCAAGTGAGAAAGGAGGAGAAACATGAGCTGAGTTCCTTAAATGGAAGTTTTGGAGTTCATGGCTCCACCCTCCAATAACTTCTAAGAGAGAGACAAGGTACGGATGAGTTGGAATACCAAAGCTGATGGGATCTTGCAGAATAATGTAGTAAATGTACTAGAAAGGTGAGATGAAACATAAAACAAGAAATTAAAACAAGGTAAAATTGTTTAATTAATTTTAAAATTACTTTTTAAAGATGCTTTCACTTTCAGGTTCACCAGTTCTTGAGATTTGCTACAGACAAGTAACATTTACATTATCTCGCTATTTACTTTAAAATTTTATTACCATTTAATTTTCAGTTTTTGAATGCTGACTTGTCTATTGTCCCCAATAATATTTATTTTCAAGTGCCACTAGAGAATGTATGCTCCATTTTTCTTGGAAGACAAATTAAAGAGAGACATAATTATCACTTACAAAAGAATGAGGGCCCCTTCTTGACTTATGGAATACAAAAATGACTAGAAACTCTCCTCCTTAATGAAGTTCCAAATGAGAACTTGTTCAGACATATGAAGAACAGGCTTCCTTATCAATACACTGAAAACGAATCATGACTATCCAAATAGTAGAACGAGTCACCTGTGCACAATCAGGGGGAAAAAAATGAACATTTAGAGAAGGACTGAAATAGTGAATGGGGTTGATGGTGAAATCATCCTAGGTGAACCTTCTCCCTGTGTTGAGTAACTTAACAACTTTGTGAAACTTTATTTCAATGAAAATTTTAATATAAAGTCAGTAGGCATCTAAGGAAATTTCTTATCCTGCCTCTGATGTTTTTTAATAAGGGACCTAAACTCTTCAACCCTCAATTGCCTCATCTCATTAAAATGAGGCTAAGAACTTTTTTCCCTACCTAAGTTGTATTGGAAGGGAGGTGTTATGTTATAGCATCTTTAAATGCAGAGAAAAGGTCAAATTGTCACTGGGGAGAATGCCAGATAAACAAGTTGTTGTCATTGGTCTTTCACCATCTAAATAAACTTTTATCACTGAATTTCCTTTTTTTTTTGAAGGGCAATGAGGGTTAAGCGACTTGCCCAAGGTCACACAGCTAGTAAGTGTCAAATGTCTGAGGGTGAATTTGAACTCAAGTTCTCCTGCATCCAGAGCCAGTGTTTTATCCACTGTGCCACCTAGCTGCCCCCCTGACTTTTACTCTTTATAAAGTGCAGGGAAAGAAGTCAGGAAGAATCAGATTCAAATCCTTTCTTTTTGTTGTTCATTAATTTCAGTTGTATCTGATGTTTTGTGACTTGATTTGGGGTCTTCTTGGCAAAGTAGTTTGGAGTATACTGCAGTATTTTGCCATTTTTTTTTCTCTAGCTCATTTTATAGGTGTGGAAACCGAGACAAACAGAGTTAACTGATTTGTCAGGGTCACATTGCAAATAAGTTTCTTTTTCTTTTCTTTTCTTTTCTTTTGGTTTTTTGTTGTTTTTGTTTTCTTTTGTTTTGTTTTTGTTTGTCAATTTCTGAGGCCAGATTTCAACTCTGGAAAATTACTTTCTTACTTGAGGCCTGGCACTCTAGACACTGTGCACTTAGGTGCCCAAAAAATCCTTTATTAGAGGCTTAATAATTATATGATCCTGGGAAATCACATGCATATTCTCAGCCTCAGTTGTCTTATCTGTAAAACAGGGGTTATAATATAAAGATAAGTATGCATTGCTTTAAGAGCAGGGACTGTCTTGCTTTCTTTATATCAATCAGTAACACTTAACACAATGCTTGGAACAAAGTCAGCACTTGACAAATGTTTGGGTTTTTATTTAATCCATTGAATTAATTATTCAATTATTACTATTACAAAATTCAAAGAGTTGTGAGTATTTGAAAGATAAAATACAATTTTTCAAACCATAAAGCTCTACATAATTGCCATTGTTATCATATTGATGATGTTGATATACTATATAATTGGAAAGAATTTTAAATTATCATTGAGCTTTTTTGAGCTGAATCATTCTGTTGTCAACTCCCTAGACACTCAACATAAGATCATGGATTTAAAAATGCATGTGACTTCAGAAGTCATCCATTCTATAGCCACCATCCACATACTTTACAGATAGATATCCCAGAGAAATTAAGTGGCATTCCCATAATCACACAGGTGGTTAGTCCATGGTTGATCTGGAATTCAAACTGAGGACCACGAGCTCCAAATGCAACCATCTTTCTACTGTACTACATAGCTTCTCTGGCTTGTTTCAGTCTGCTTAATATTTTTTTCTTCTAAAGACTACTTGGCTACTTGGCCAGGCTCAACATTTCCTTCATCTCCCTGTGCCTTCTCTGGCTTAAGCAAATGGTGCATATGCCCAGACAAAGGGCAATTATGTTCAAATGTGTTGTGTCAGGGACAGAGTAAGGGATGGGCAATATAGGTTGGAGAATTAGAGTCTGTGGACAGAAAAATAAAAGTTTGGAAGTGAGATGGAAGAAGTGACAAGGAGATGCATCAGGATATAGAGATACCAGTGATAAGGTCGGAAGAGAAATAAGACAAATTTAAGCTCCTGAAGGAGTAAGAATTGTTTACTTGCTTAGCTTTATTTCTCAGGAGCTAGTGCAGTCTTGTGTATATGTTTATGCTTGTGTTTTCTGTGTAATTTTATCAAGATCTAGGATTTCATGTATATTGGAAGCAACTCACATTGAAACTATCATTGATATCAGCAACTTGTCTCTAAGTTATTATCTTTGAACACACTTCTTCTTGATGTCATGCAACATATCACCTGACACATAAAATTAACTAAGTAAATTAGTGTTTAATTTAATTGAATCTAGGAGAAAGGCTTCTCTGTAGAGAGATAAAACTACAAATTTTTAAAAAAGATCGTTTTGAATATAAATTTACAAGTAAACTTGAAAAAAAAATATTTTCGATCTCCAAAATAAAGAGGTTGACAAAGATTCTAAAGTATAGACATACTCATTGAACAGGAAAAAGATCATAATATTAAGCATATCCAATTCATATTTGAAACTTATTATAGGTGCTAGTATTAGCTCCATTTTACAGAGAAGAAAACTGAGTCTGAGAAAGGCAAAGTGGCTTGTTCAGTGTCATACAGCTAATACATGTGTGAGACAAGATTCCAATTTAAGTTTTCCTGAATCCAAATTCAGCACATGTTATCCACTGTATCATCTAGCTGCCTCACAGAAATCACTTTGTATTCAGCATACACATACACACTATACCTATACATCCAAACACACACACACATATATACAAATGTGTGTGTATCTACAGAAACATACACATACACATGCATACATTCCCATACATAAACACACATATATGCATATATATGCATGCATCTGTGGATGTATGTAGATTGCTTTGTGTGTCTGTTTGATGTTGATTATTTGGCATCTACTATATTCCAGGAACTATGCTAAACAGAAAAGGAGTGCAAGGAAAGAAAATTACACGCAAAAAATGGCTGCCCAGAAGGAACTTATATTTAATAAGAATAGTAGCTTGAGGGCTGTGGTATATACATGTGCATATACATATATACATATATGTGCACTATATGCATATTCATGCATGTGTATGTGAAATATACACATACATAGGTGTATGCATATATAGACATGAAATGCATGCCACACATGATGTATATGCATATGTGTATGATATATAATGTGCATACATAAGTATATATTTATGTAGTATGTATGCATGTGTATATATGTATATACACACGAGTAATAGAAAAATATATAATCCTATATTATATGTTTTCTATATAATATAATAAATATATACATCTATATAATAAATATTACATTACATTATTATATCATATAAAATATTATTAATGTATAGTATCTATTTATGCAAAACCCTTTACAACTTAGTTTTCTTTCTCTTGACGCACTCCACCTTGTTGATGCTCCACCTAAAATATGGTTCACAGATTTGAATACATCTCTACAGATCCTACCTACAAGGAAATCCAAATCACAATCAAGTCAAGACATCATCCTGTGGTGACATGGATCCTCTTTAAAACCAAAGGATCAATAACAGCAATTAGAGAACAATTCAGTGAGATAACAATTTTCTCAATTTGGGACTTGTCTTTTTCTATTATCCAAGATTTTGTTATCTTTCTTGAACAGCTTATTCTACTATTGACTACTATTAAACTTGGGCTCTACTAAAACTCCCGCATGTATATATATATATATATATATATATATATATATATATATATATATATATATATATATATATATGCATATATACAAATATACATACACACTTATATACATATATGTACGTGTGTGTGTATGTGTGTGTAAAATAGTTAAGAACCCCTGTTATAGTCCTTTATTCAATAGAGCTATAGTATACATTGGGACAAACTTGTACAAAGTGAAAATGTGTGGCCATATTGCTGACTATTACTCGCCTTGATATTGCCAATGATGTTTTTGAAAAGTTTTATAAGAATGTTTCTAGAGCTTCTTTTGATCTACTGAGGATATTGTGTTAAAAATCAACCATGGTACTGAGCATGATACGATTTATTTAGAAATTAAATCCTGTTCCATTGACAAGTTCAAAAGTTAAACTTATACCAAATCCCATAGATAGCTTAGATATCTTATTATTAAATTCAGCTGAGCCATTAGGACCCCAATCTCAGACACAGCGGGCTCCTAGAATCCCTGTGGTATACAGTGTGGTGAGAAAGTATGAATTTTTGCCCAGAAAGTATTGGTGTGATTTTTTTTATGTGATGGTGAATATGGAGAGTGTGACCTCTCATATTGATGATTTTCCATTAGCAATTCTGAAGTTAGGGTCTGACAATAATTTCTCAATAGCCTCAAACTTGAGCAGAGTTAATTTTTTTTTTTTGCTTGAAGCCACAGGATGTCCAAAGCAAACAGATTTTTTCTATAGTATTTGTTTCAATATCTATATGAACTTTATCGGTTCCATTGTCACAAAAGAGCTACCTGGAATATGTGGTTTCTATAAATAAAATATAGCAAAATGTTTTAGGATCAGATTAATGTGATGTATATAAAAAGTTCTTTACACAAAACATGGAATCCTAAATTATTTCCAGTGCCTGTTATTTAAAACAAATATTCAGAAGAAATAAAAATACAAAATATTTGAAAACGCTCATGGGAGAAGATAATACTCACAATTTTGTTCTAAGTAACAAAATTTCTTAATAACATCAGTACTGCAAACTGCAAATTCCATTTATGGTCACAAAAATCTGATGAACCATTACTCTGTAATTATCGATCAATTATATTAATTTCTTTATAATAACCATTTTTCATAATTTCATACCATATTTCCATTAATCTAATATTGTTAGGGAGGTCCAAGCCTTTGTAAATAACTATAAATATCTAGTGAGACATCCCTTTTACTTTCATGAAATGTCCAAGAATTTTATCTGATTAAATAATAACTATGGCACCCATGTAAAATAATATATATGACATTAAGGAAGAAGAAGTAGAACAGAATAGCAGATGGAGAGCTATATTTGTAGTCAAGAAGATAATGTGTTGAATTCTCCCTCCAACACATACTGCTTTTCTGACCCTGGGAAGGTCATTTAGTATCCCTGGCTTCTAGCCAACTCTCTAAGAAGGGACGTCACAGCAAAGGTCCTAATCTCTATTTGTGGAGGGAGTTTCTCATTTTAAATCCCACACAATAGTAAAATCACAGTAACAGAATACTGCTATGATCCCTGTATTGCATAGTGTTTTGTGATTGTAAAATTTTTTTTCCAGCAAAAAGTCTAGTCCTATCTATACTCTATGTCTCTTTGCCTACTTCTCTCTTTTCCAAATATAGATATACAAAGATAGAACATATAGTGATATAAATATATGTATATAGAGACCACTGAGATATAGATCTTGGTAATCTCATCAGATCCATTCATTATCTTCAACTACTATCTCTATACTAATGATTCTGAACTTTTACCTATCCTGCCCTAATCTCTCTGCTGACCTCTAGTAATATCTAGTAGACACCTTAAACTGGATTTATTCAACACAGAACTCATTTCTTTCCCCCCCTAGCCCTTCCCTATGCCTAACTTTCCTATTGCTGTTGAGTGAAACACCATCCTCCTAGTCCCCCAGGATCATAACATAGGTGTCATTCTTGACTTTTTCCCTTCTTCACCCCACATATCCAACCTATTGCCAAGATCTGTCATATTCAACTTTTGTAACATTTCTCTAATATTCTCCTTTCTCTCCTATGACATGGCCAAGACACCAGGAAAGATTTTCATCATCTCATACCGAGACTATTTCAAGTCTGATATTGGGTCAGACTTCTTCTATTCTCTCCCCTTTCCAATTTACCCTCTTCACAGATGCCAAGGTCATTTTCCTAAAGCACTTAATAAAATTCAGTGCTTCCCTTTCATCTACAGTCAAATGCAAAATCCTGTGTTTGGAATTCAGAGCTCTTCATAAGCTAAGCCCCTCCCCCACTTTCCTGGGTTTTTGTTTGTTTCTTTATTGATTTTTAACATCTTACTCCTTGTCATGAATTCTTCATTTTAGGGACACTCTCCTCCTTGCTGTTCCACAAACAACACCCTCCCAATCTCAGCTTCAAGTATTATCTCTGGATATTCCCTGTGGGTGAAACGCTCTCCCTCCTCATCTCTACTTACTGGCTTACCTGTATTTCTTTAAGTATTGTGTCATTTAAAATCTAAATGTGTGGTTGCTTTAGCACCAGTTTTGGGGCATTAAGCATTTATGAAAACATACCAGGTATTCACATGGAGTTCAGAAAGTTAAGAAAAGGCCTAACTAGCCTAGAGTTCCAGCCTGGTTGGGTTCTTCCTCAAGTCCTCCATCGTGAGCTTGCTTTAATCCCCAACTCCCTCAAACTGAGTGTGGAAGCTTTTTATAGGTCTGGAGCAGAGGTGGTCCTTACACACTGCTTCAAGCTGATTGGTAGGAGTCATCCAAATCCATTGGTTCACTGGACTTGAACATGGTCTCCAGTTGAATTCAAAGTCCTTAGCTTCTGAGAACAATACCTCCTTGAGGACCAGCCAGGTGTGGTTACAATCTAATTAATTTGAAGTAGGCTAATCTGCAGTCAATCACTCTCACTTAATTCAATCAGTTTAGATTAATCTCCAGGTAAGCCTTAGAGTATCTGCCAAATCCCATTATTTTTTCACAGTCACAACTAAAATTTCATCTTCTACATGAGACTTTCCCAACTCCTTTTAATTCTAGTGCTTTCCCTCTTAAAATTATTTCATATATGTAGTTTATTCTTACATATCTGTTTGCTTATTGTCTCTCTTATTAGATTGTTAGCTTCTTAAGGGAAGAGACAAAGTTTTGATGCATTTTGTATCCCTTGTATTTAGCATAGTGCTTGACACATAATAGTAAATGCTTATGGATAGACTGAATAGATTAATAGAGATACACTCATTGAGATAGATAGATAGATAGATAGATAGATAGATAGATAGATAGATAGATAGATAGATAGATAGATATACATAGATAGGTAATAGATAAGTTTCTATGTATGTCACATAAATATATACATATTCATTTATATGTATTCATTTACATTAATTTACATTCATATACACATGTGTTCAATATTATGCTATGGCATTTTGTAGAATGTTATCTATCTATATAGCATTTTAAACAATATTGCTAATATAATAATAAACATGAATGGCACTATATATTATATTTATTATCCAACATATTCCTTGTAATAACTCTCAAAGATAGGTATTTTAAGTATTAGTATAATAATTTTACCAATGAAGAAATTGAAGCTTAGGGAAGTTAGGTGACCCATTCAGGATCATGCAACCTAGTTATGTCAGAGCTGGACTTCCTGATGCTAAATCCTGTATTCTTCATACTATGCAGCAAAAAAAAAAATGAATTCAATTAAACATGTGTGATGTATGTATATATGTATGTATAAACAAACACCTACTATATAAAAAACATTCTTATATGTTCAGAAAATAAATAAACAATAAAAGGAGATAATACTTGCCCTCAAGGAGCTTACATTCTACTAAATCAGGTAAAACGTGTATACAGATGAGAAACTAAAAAGTTAATTTTAGGAGGATGAATGTACTAATAACTGGCTTCCTGTTGTAGGTGGCACCTGAGGCTTTCTTCCATTGAAGATGGTGAAGAATTCTAAGGGATTGAAAAATGAGGACACTGTAGCCATGAGGACCAGTGTCTTTTTGTGCTTTCTTTGGAGTCAGCAAAACCTGCATACTTGGGTTCAAGTCCTGTGTCTGACACATATTGGTCATATAACTCTGGGCAAATCATTTAACTTCTCAATATCCTGGCAACTTTCTAAGATTTCTTTTTTGTTGTTTTTGTTTTGTTTTGTGGGGCAATGAGGGTTAATTGACTTGCCCAGGGTCACACAGCTGGTAAGTGTCAAGTGTCTGAGGCCGGATTTGAACTCAGGTCCTCCTGAATCCAGTGCTGGTGCTTTATCCACTGTGCCATCTAGCTGCCCCCTTTTCTAAGATTTTAAGTTGCAGAGAAGGTATGATCCACACCAAATTTATAAAAAAAAAAAACAAAAACAAAACATGAGAACCATCTTTATGGAATCATAATCACAGATTCTTACAGTTGGAGGGGACCTCCATAGCTATCTAGTGAATGTATACATGAACAAGAATCTTCTTTACATATACACAATAAGTGGGCATTCATTCTTTACTCAAGAGGGTACTTAAATGAGGGTCACTACCACCTATGATAGCCTGCTTAACTTTGGGGACTAATATTTAGAGAACTTTGCCTTGAATCTTCCTCTTTACAATTTCCATCAGATGTTCCTAGTTCTGACTTGTGACTTGGAGCTCTTCTCTCTTACATAATATCTTTTCAAGCATTTGAAGATGGCTACTATGCTCTGCTATGTTTATACATCTTGAGGTGCAACACCCCAACATTCTTCAATTGATTATCATAAAACATGGGCTAAAGGTCTTTCACCATCCTGGTTCCCTTTCTCTAAGAAGCTTTTTATTTATATACGTCCTAAAATGTTGGGCCCATAACAAGCAACAATCAACTAGATGTGATCTGACCAGAGGCAGAGGATATTAAAAACATCACATCTCTAGTCATGATCTTTTCATATAGCTCAAATTTGCATTAGTTTTCTAGGCTACTCTATAATGTGGTTGAACATATTGAAATTGGAGGTTTTTATAATTCCCAGTTCGTTTACCCTTCCTATCTTCTACTTATGAAGTTAATGGTGAAAATCCTGTTCATAAAAGAATGCTACAGTAATGTTTTCTACTTACACCAATGAAGCTTAATAGACATGAGACAAAATGTGATGTTTTATCAAGATTATTTTATTTTCAATGATGGTCAATTTAAAATGAATTCCAGAGAATATAACCAGCCTCTTTGATTTGAGTTTATGAATATATGTATACATACATATATATACATACATACATATGTAAAAATGGTCATGATATTTTCCATGTTTATATGTGAAACAAAATTTCTCTGCCACCACCATGAACCCAGCAGCTTATTTATCAAGTTTCCATTGTATGCTGAGCACAACCCACACATCTGAAAGAATATTTTATGTTTGCCAAGCATCCTATGAGTGCGTGAAAATTAAAACAGTGTAGAGTGTGAAAAGACCAAGGGCAAAGACCCCCACCAGGATCCAGTGGAATTTTTTGGCAAAAGTTATTCCTTTTTCTTTGTTTTTCTTTAGTTAAGAAGAAAAGAAAAGAAATCGGGGGTGGGGGGATCTCCTTACAGATATTTTGTCATCAATGGAAGCTATTCTTAATTCTATTTTGTTTACTTTGTATGCTTCTTCATTCCTTTAGTATCATGATATAAAATAATAAATAACAACAGCAACAGCAATAACAATGAGTAGCATTTATATAACACCTATTATGTGACAAGTATTGTGTCCAGCACTTTAAAAATATCTCATTTGATCTTCACAACCCAGGAGGTAGGTGCTATTATTATATTCATGTTACAGATGAGGAAACTGAGGCAAAAGAAGTTTAATACCTTTCCTGGAATCACACAGTTACTTAAATGTCTGAGAAAAGATTTGAATTCATATCTTCCTTGCTTCAGAACCAGACCTCTATCCACTAAATGCTTTCAATGCATAATCCTTTGATTTTGAATCAGAAGATTTTAGGTTAGGCAGAAATATTAGAGATCATTTTTTCTAAGTTATATATTTTACAGAGGAGGAAACTTGGGGTACAGAGAACCAAAGTTTTTTGTTCAGGGTCATTGAGCAAGTAAATAAGATAGAACCCAAGACTCCTGTGTCTAAGTTTCTTAGATGACATTAGTTCATTCTTCCTAGAGAACCCAGAGAGAGAACCCAGCATTCTAGTGATTACTAGAATGCTATATCAGGAAGAACTGACTTTAAATTCTATCTCAAGCTTTACTAGATGTGTCATCATGGTCAAGTCATTCCCTAGACCTTAATTTTTCTCATCTATATAATTAAGCTGGAAATGATTTCTACAATATCCACTCCACAATATCATGAGGCCCAAATATTTTCTTAAAGTATTTAAAGGTTTTTAAAAAGTCTAAACTTAAGCTTCAATTATCATTTAGAATCTTAATACTGAGAGATTCAAATATTAGCTTCACTCCTTATTAAGACTGATATGTTTAAAATTAGGGGATTGGGGAAGAATAAATGACCTTTACCAACTTTTATCTGTTAATCTACTGATTTTTTTTTGTATTTATTTTAGATTTGTTTTGTTTCCTAGAAGTCATTAAGTATATATAGTTAATCAGATCAATAAAAGACAGGTATCATCTTTGATTAAATAAGAGCTTTTAACAAGGTTACCTTTGTGGGGGGAAACATAATACTTGATTTCAATATGATGTAGACAAATCTTTTCTGTTGAAGAATTTTATATTTATAATGCTATAAATGGGATAGTCACAACATGGCACTCTAACATCTCATCTTTTATTTCCTGTTCTTCATTAAATTGGACCAGGTAACTTAATTAGACATTTTAGTGCTAATAATATGCAAATCATGTATTTAATCTCCATGGACCACTGAGCTTTTCTCTATTACAAGATCTCAAACTACATATTTAAATCCTCATATATGATTCTGTGGCAGGAGGCAGCATGAAAGAGTTTGTATAGATAACTATTAAGTTATCATTTGTCCCTCAAAACATAATATAAATGGAATATAAATTGATAAATATAATAAACATTTTTATTTATAGTTTTGGGTTCTAATTTTCATCTCTCCTTCTCTCCCCTCCTCTATCTCTGAAGCAGCAAGCAATCAGATATGGGTTTTATATGTATGACTATATAAACCATTACCACATTTATCATTTGTACAAGAAAACCTGATTACTAGAAAAAATGAATAAGTGAAAAATAGCATGTTTCAGTCTGTGTTCCATCAACATCAGTTCTTTCTTTGGAGGTGGATAGTATGTTTCATCCATAGTCCTTTGGGATTGTCATAGATCACTGTATTGTTGAGAATACCCAAGACATTCACAGTTCTTTATCAAACAGTATTGTTGTCTCTGCACAATGTTCTTCTGGTTCTGCTCACTTCACTATACATCATTTTATACTTTGCTTTCCAGGCCTTTCTGAAGTTATGCTGCTTGTCATTTTTTATAGCACAATAATATTCCATCACCATCATATACCACAGTTTGTTTAGCCATTCCCCACTTGATGGGCATTCCTTGATTTCCAATTCTTAGCCACCACAAAAGAGATGCTATAAATATTTTTTTATAAAAATAGGTCTTCTTCTCTTTTGGGGGGATGTCTTTGGGATATAAAACTAACAGTGGTATTTCTGGATTAATGGGTATGCAGAGTTCTATATCTCTTTGGGCATAGTTCTAAATTGCTCTCCAAAATGGTTGGATCTTTTCACAATTCCACCAACAGTGGATTAGCATCCCAGCTTTTCCATATCCCCTCCAACATCCAATATTTTCCATTTTTGTTATATTTGCCACTCTGATAGGTGTGAGGTGATACCTCAGAGATGTTTTAATTTGCATTTATCTAATCAATCATGATCTATGGCATTTTTTCATATGCCAATAGATAGCTTTGATTTCTTTGTCTGAAAACTGCCTGTTCATATCCTTTGACCATTTATTAATTGGAAAATGACTTATATTTTTTTTCTCTTTAAATGAAAAAAATATTGTACAAATCACTTTATGATCTTGGTCTCTCTTTCTTGCCTTTATACAAATCAAGAAGAGAAATATTGGCTACATGGCCCTTTCAGCCAAAGCCAGCCAGTAACACTTCATCATTTCCCTCAATGAAGTTCAAACAGCCATCATTTGGAACAAAGGTGGTGATTTTCTTGCTGTTTTTGATCAGCTAGACTCTTACACACTTCTTGATTACAGAATTGGGCTGCTTAGCCTCCACACCCACTTTCTTCAGGACTATGCCCTTGGTGTGCAAAGTGCCCCTGAAGGGTTGGCCTTGAGCAGCATGCCCAGGTGCACCTTCTTGTATTGCTTGTCGTGCCATTTCTGGTCCCGCCAGTGGCTTCATAGCTTCTGGGCCGTGTGGAGCCTGCAGAACTTTCCCATCTTGCTGCTACACACACTGTTCCAGGAGCTGAGTACATCAGAGTTGTTTTAATTTGCATTTCTCCAATCAATAGTGATCTAGAGCATTTTTTTCATATGATTATAGATAGCTTTGATTTCTTTGTCTGAAAACTTCCTGTTCAAATCCTTTGATCATTTATCCATTGGGGAGTGACTAGTCCTTTATTTTAGGAAAAACTCTTTGGCTTCTATGTGGAGGTTGGATTAAAAAGATGAGGCCTTATAAACAAAAAACACATAAGACTCTAATCTGGGCAAGAGGTGATGAGGGACTGATCTTTGTCTCCCCACTGGAATAGAAGCAGTGAGAGTATAGAGGAGGGAGCAGATGTGAGAGATGTGGTGGAAATACAAATGGAAAGACCTGAGAAGTGATTGGATTAATGATTCTGGAAGAGGAAGGAACTGGAGACAACTCCAGTGCTTAGAGGAGAGCAGGAAGTATAGTAAATAATAAGTGCCTGGTAATTGATGACTAATTGATTGAATAGAAGGACATAAATAAGTTTGGAATGTGGTAAAATTTGGAGCCATATAAAATGTGTTCAGTCTTGGACATGTAATATTTGAGATTCACATAAAGCAACCATTTAAAAATTGCCAATAGCTAATTGGGAATATGAGATATAAAATAAGGGGAGATATTGGAAGTTGGTTGTATTGATCTATGAGTTATCTGCATATAAATGAAATTAGAACATATGGAAACTGATGAAGTCAAAAGAGATTGTAAAGAGAAAAAGAGGGCACAAGAAGGAGCCTTTGGTACACACCAAGACTTAAGCATTGGCCTGCGAATAATAATTTGACCAAAACAGCTCAGTCATGAAAAATGAGAGAAGAGAGGATATCTGAATGAAAGAATGGTCATTAGAGTCATAATGCAAAGATGTTATGAAGGATGAGGATTAAAAAATAAGACCATTCAATTTTTTTTGGTGAGGCAATTGGGGTTAAGTGACTTGCCCAGGTTCACACAGCTAGTAAGTGTTACGTGTCTGAAGCCAGATTTGAACTCAGGTCCTCCTGACTCCAGGGCCAGTGCTCTATCCACTGTGCCACCTAGCTGCCCCTGGCCATTGGATTTTGAGAGAGCCGTTTCAGCTGAATTATGAAATACAAAAAAAAAAAAACTAGTTAGAAAAGCATTTAAAATGACTGAAAAAAGATGAATTACAGAAACTGAAAGTGGGAAACTTACTCTAGAAAATTCACTGTGAAAGGGAGAAGAGATATATGATGATAGCATGAGGAGAGGGGGAAGGATGTTTTTGTTTTAATCTTTGCCTTTCTAGGACAGGATAGATATGGGTCTTTATAAATAATAGGAAAGGAACCAGAATTGGGAGAAATTGGATATTAGATAGAAGATGTAATCTTAGGTGCAATGGGCTGGAGAAGAAAGGAGTGGAAGTGATCAAGAGTACATATAGAAGGGGCAGCTAGGTGGCGCAGTGGATAGAGCTCCAGCCCTGAAGTCAGGAGGACCTGAGTTCAAATCTGGCTTCAGACACTTAACACTTACTAGCTGTGTGACTCTAGGCAAGTCACTTAACCCCAATTGCCTCACCAAAAGAAAAAAAAAAGAGTACATGTAGAAAGAATTGGTCCTAGTGAAGAGATGAGAGACTGCTTCAGAAATTAGAATAAAGGATAAGAGGAAGGTAAGGTAATATTAGATGCTTTTGAGATATATAATTATTATCCAAAACTATGACTACAGTGATGTTATTTTGGCATACTTAGTTCTTAATAACTTCAAGTAGTTGCTTTTCTTTTTGTCATCCCTTTACATATGTGTTTGAGATTCCAATATATAAAGCATGGGACAAAAGTCACAAAGAAGTTTCAATATTTAAGAAACCATTTTTGTTATTTTTAACTTATATTATAGCATCACATACTATACATATGCATGTATATATATGAAAATAATTTACATTATGTAGGAAAAATCAAAACCTACAACTAGTGAAAAATAAAGAAAATATTTTCCTAAAAGTTATTAAAACATCATGACTTATGGCTCACCCTGTAGCTTCCATTTATGACTGTTAAGATGTATAAAAACATCATGTACTTCCAAATTGGAGATAATCAGATAATTGTAGGGTAACCTCTACTTTTACAGGGTAGGAGAATATAATAATGACTCACTGACTTCTAGATATTCTTCTTGGGAGCCTGGCATCACAAATATTCACCAAGATATTTTTGGGAGAAGTTTATATTTTGAAATCATCAATTCTGTCCTAATTTGGAAGGACTTTGCGTGGAGAAAGTAATATAGTAGAGCCCAATCATTGTCTTCAAATATTTGAAGGAAAGGAATTTATTTTGTTTCTCTAGGGGGGAAAATTGGTACTGATTTGAAGACGTTATAGAGAGTAGAATTTTGATTGAAATAAGAACTTTCTAATAATTAAAGCCAGAAAGGTAGCAAAATGGATAGAATGCCAGGTCTTGAGTCAGTCAAGAAGATCCAAATTCAATTCCATCCTCAGACACTTACTATGCATATGACCCTTGGCAAGTCACTTAATCTCTGCTTACCTCAGTGTTTTTTTTTTCTTTCTTCTTTAAAACAGGGATAATAATAGGACCTACCCCAGGGTTTTTAATAAGATAAAATGACATAATATTTGAAAAGTATCTAGTATAAAGCCTAGAATATAGTAAGCATTGTAAAAATATTAAAACTACTATTGGTTATTACCAGGGCTGTCTAATAATAGAGTGAACTTCATTGTTAAGTTGCAATCTACCGCTCGAGTAAAAATTTTACATACACAGTGGCCCCATAAAAATTTGTCAAATATTTTATATTTTTTAAGAAAAGCTACTTATATTATTAAAATATTTAAATAGATTAATTATAAAATACCTTTTCAACCCTGATTTTCCATAGTTTATCTTTTATATTTCAGGCCTCTCAAGAAGAAAGTTAGATGCTTTTGGACACAATGAAGATTGGACTATGTCACAAAACAAATTAAAGATTAATGACTACTTCCTAATAGTGCAATAATTTTGCAATTAGTTGGTCTATGTCCTATTGAATTGTTAGCTGCTTAGATCAAACACTAAAACAAACAACTTATTATTAACTCTGATCTGTAATCCATTTATTTTAATAAGCTGCATGTACCATAAAATAAAATAAAATCAAAGGGACACATTTATTCTAGCATTATTTTCTTCACTGTTTGTATCATAGATAGAAAGATAGATAGCTTATAGAGATAGATAGATAGATAGATAGATACAGATATAAACATAGATATAGATATGTGTATACATATACATAGGTGTTTGCATGTTGATTCCCCCTTTAAAATATGAGTTTTTTGAGGAAAGTTGCAGTGGGTTTTGCTATACTTTGTATCCCCAGAACTTACTATAGTGCGATACTTTTAAGTGTTTAATTAATGCCTGTTGACTGAATGACTGATTACAGAAATCTAAAACATAGTATAAAAGAGTATCTAAGTAAAGAGGCCAAAAGAATGCAAAAACCATAGCATCAAACAAATAATTGAACTTCTTGAAATCAGTGAGGGATGGAAGACAAAAGACACATGGGTCCAGAGTGTAAACTCTGAAAATTATAGTGGAGAAAAATGTAAGTTTACAAATATTACCTCATGAAATAGCAAACATTTATGCAGCTGAGAATGCTGAAATCATTTCTAGTTGAAAGCAGAAGCACAATAAATAGAAGTGAAAAAGAACAGATCCAAAGTGTTTTATAATGACCCATCCAAAATCACAGCATTTGGATGTGATCATTCCAGGACCCAAGTTCCTCACTAAATCTGTGTCAGTGAAACTTAATACTTGCTAAGTGAGATTGTAAATGATCAATTACATGTACCAAGTGTTCAGAAGGTGTTCAAAATGAACATAAATTGAACAGGGATTTTTTTTCAAGACATATAAAGAGAAGGGGAATTTTACTGAGTTAAAAAACAAACATTACATCTATTTCATTCTTTCTAACCCCAAAAGATGTGACTGAAAAGACATCAACATGTACTGATTTTTTGACTATTTTTTAAAAATCTATATAAAATCTTTAATAGAATGATCACAGATTAGGGTAACTTTTATTTAGAATAGCTGTATTGAAACAAAGAGAAGAAAATCAGACTCTTAGAAACAAGATTTTATAGAGTACACCATTGTTAGGATCATATAACTAACTTACAGGTATTGGATGTACAAGTCTACTGTATTTATTTATTTAAAGAAAGTATTTGACTTGCTAGACCAAATCATAACTTTTAAGGCTCTTCTAGGAGAAAGTATCATCCATGCCACCCATATTAAATGGCATATGAGATTTCATCCATGTCATCTATATTAAAACCATAAAAACTGACAAACACAAGTCTAATGATCCATATACTGAATATAGATACCAAGTTCTGATAAGCAAGTGTGTTTACCGAAGGTATCAGCCTATGTCATTGAAAACTTCTTATACCAAAACTAAAGGAAGTATCCCTGGTTATGTAAAGTTTCTATAAATATTACTATTAACTACATTACACTGAATACTACAGATTCTCCACAGGATGGGGCACATGGAAGAGATTTGTTTAATCATTAAGGGAGGAAAAATAAATTGTATCAAAAAATCACTCTGTAAAACTAGTACAGGAAGTTAAAATGGACAAAGCATGTCTTCAATCAAATAGATGAAAGAGGTCAGGTTAGATCATATTAATAAAAACAGAGGGCTTGAAATCATTTAAAACTCTTTACAGAATTTTAAAATTCTATGCTTTTTAACATCATTATTCTCTTGGTGATATTCTCTGGGAAATACAGTATGATAGATTGGTAAAATCTACTGACTCAGTAGATTTGGCTACAAATCCTGCAGCTTCTATTTCCTGCAAGCCATTTACTTTTCTCTGAGATTCATTTTTTCCATATTTAAAATCTTTGTGGCTAATATGACAAAAAAGGAAAATAATAAATGTTGGAGAAGCTGTGGAAAAATTGGAACACTAATGCATTGTTGGTGGAGCTGTCAACTGATTCAACCATTCTGGAGAGCAATTTGGAATTAGGCCCAAAGTGCTATAAAGCTGTGCATACCATTTGACACAGCAATACCAGTTTTGGGTCTTTTCCCCAAAGAGATCATGAAAAAGAGAACAGGGCCCACATGCACAAAAGTATTTATAGCTGCTCTTTTTGTGGTGGCAAGGAATTGGATATTGAATGGTTGCCCATCAATTGAGGAATGGCTGAACAAGTTGTGGTATATGAATGTAATGGAATTCTATTGTGCTGTAAGAAACAATGAGCAGGAGGAGTTCAGAGAAACCTGGAAGGACTTGCATGAACTGATGATGAGTGAGATGAGCAGAAGCAGGAGAACATTGTATACAGTATCAACAACATTGTATGTTGATCAACTGTGATAAACTTGTCTCTTCTCAGCAATCCAAAAGGACTCATGATGGAAAAGGCTTTCCAAATCCAGAAAAAAAAAAAACAACTGTGGAATGTGGATGATGATTGATCTATACTATTTCTTTTGTTTTTGGTGCTGTTGGTTTTCTTTTTTGAGGTTTTTCCTTTTTGCTCTTTTTCTTCTCTTATAACATGACTAATGGAGAAATATGCTTAATGTTATAGTACATATATAACCTATATCAGATTACCTGCTGTCTTGGGGAGGGGAGGAGGAAGAGGAGGGAAGGAGAATAATTTGAAATTAGAAATCTTATAAAAACAAATGTTGAAAACTATCTCTACATGTAACTGGAAAATAATAAAATACTTTATAATTTTAAAAAATCTTTGTACTATACACTTTTTACATGACTAAATGACTATGGACACTTTCTAATACTTTCCAGCTGCACATTTATGTAATTCTGTAGCTATAGAGGCCAAAACAGAAAGATCATGGGAACATAGGTTTCAAGTTTTAAAAAAAGTGTGAAATCTTTCCAATTCCAATCTTCTAATTTTACATTTGAGGAAATATAACCAGTCAATAAGTATGTATTGAACATTTACTGTGTGCCAAGAACTATGCCAAGAGATGAGGATACACACAAAGGTAAAATCATGGTCCCTTTCTTTAAGGACCTCACATCCTAATTGGAGGAGAAATCATCCAAATAACTGTGTACATATGATATGTATTTTTGTATGTATGTATATATATATATATATATGCACAAATATAGAAGGTTGATATCTATTAAAATCACACAAACTGAAAAATACAAGGATAGTAATCCATAAACTGAATATAGATATCTACAGATATATACATAAATACTCATATAAGTTTATAATATATTTATAACTTTATGCAATCTATATGTTTCTCTATATAGACACAGATATATATGTATATATACACACACACACACTTAGATGTGTATGTGTGTATACAACCTTCCATTTCAAATAAATAAATATGTTGTATATATGTGTGCATGCATTTTATATATTTATATTTATATAAATATATACATATATTTATAATGGAAGGTAATATCAGGAGACACCAATAGTAAGGGACAGGAAGAGGAGAACCTATGCAAAATAAGCCACAGAACTGGGTAGCTAGGTGGTGCAGTGGATAAAACACTAACCCTTGATTCAGAAGGACCTGAGTTCAATCTAGCCTCAGACACTTGACACTTACTAGCTGTGTGACCCTGGGGAAGTCACTTAACCCTTATTGCCTTACCAGGGGTAAAAAAAGAAAGATAGTTGATAACTTTATAGTTAGCAATTGTAGTTTATGATGAGGTCAGCTGCATGATTTTAAAGTTAGAAGTAAGAGAGAGAGGAGGAAGTGATGGGACCTAATGTAGATGTTCCCATGAATTTTGTCAAATGCAGGAAGACAGATATTGTGAAACAGAATTTTTCTGAAGTATAATTCATCTGCTTTTTTTCTGGTTTTGTTTTTTTTCTTTTGGCGGGGAGGCAATGAGAATTAATTGACTTCTCAAGCTAGTAAGTGTCAAGTTTCTGAGGTCAGATTTGAATTCAGGTCCTCCTGAATCCAGGGCCAGTGCTTTATCCACTGTGTCACCTACCTGTGCCCATCTGCTTGTTTTTTAAAGGATGGAGGGGGTGAGCAGAGCCAAGATGGTGGAGGAAAGACATTAAATACACAGAGTTCTTGACACAATTATCCCAAAAACAGAAACAAAAGAACTCTGGAGCAGCAAAACCCACAAAAAGACGGGCTGAAATTATTTTCCAGCCAAAGACAGATTAAAGGGGGCCTAGCTAATGTGGAGATGTTTTCCATGACTACTCATGTATAATTTATATTGAATTGCTTGAGTTCTTGCAGGTGGGAGGTGGGAAGGGAGAGAGGAAGAAAATTTGGAACACAAAGTTTTGTTTTGTTTTGTTTTGTTTTTTAGTGAGGCAATTGGGGTTAAGTGACATGCCCAGGGTCACACAGCTAGTAAATGTTATGTGTCTGAGGCCAGATTTTTGAACTCAGGTACTCCTGACTCCAGGGCCGGTGCTCCATCCACTGTGCCACCTAGCTGCCCCCGCATTTTTTATATGAAGCATATGACTGCTTAAATTTTTATTTATTTATTTATTTTGGTGAGGCAATTGGGGTTAAGTGACTTGTCCAGGGTCACACAGCTAGTAAGTGTTAAGTGTCTGAGGCTGGATTTGAACTCAGGTCCTCCTGAATCCAGGGCCAGTGCTCTATCCACTGTGCCACGTAGCTGCCCCATGGAACACAAAGTTTTTAAAAGAAGATGTCAATTTTTTACATGTAATTTGGAAAATAAAATTCCAAAAAGAGGAGAAATAAATAAGTAAATAAACAAACAAAAATGAATGAATGAAAAATAAATAAGTATGAAATAAAAAATAAAGGATGGAGAGGCATGTACCTATTAGTGGGCAATGGGTAAAGAGTCATTAGATAGTATAGATCCTAAATTAGAGAGAGAGACAGAGAGAAAGGGAGGGAAAGAGGAAGGGAGAATGTGTGAAAATTATAGTAGGGGCAATCTGTTGGAGGAGATTGAAGAGAATTTGGTAAAAGGTACTTATTAAGAGTTGTCCCTGGTAGGGGAATACTTGTCTTGTGAGGAAGGGATAAAGGAGGAGATAGTAAGATAAGACAACTAAATTATGTGAAATGTGGAGAGGAGAAGAGCAAGCTCTTGGCAAATAGCTTTTTTTTTTTGTAAAATTTGAAGAATTTCTTAACTTAGAGAATGGTACAGAAGGTCAAACAGGAATGAAAAGTACCATAAGTATCATATGGTGGTAAGTAGGATTGCTAATTGATTATAATGATGTCTAATCGCAATAGTTTCCAGTTAAGATTTTGTAACATAGATTTGCAGTAGACTCAATCAATAATTTCATGATTTTTTAAAAATTGAATAGAATTTTATTTTCCAAAATATATGTAATAGTATCTGAAAACAAATGGAAACACATTTTTAAAATTTTTTTTTCCTCTTTGACAATTCCTCAATCTGAAGGTTGTTTTTTTTTTTGGGGGGGGGGCGGTTTGACTGTTTTCTCTCATAGCCTAGCTAATGTGGAAATGTTTTCCATGACTACTCATGTAATTTAATGATTTTATCCATGTCCATTCAGTAGCACATGGAGAAATGAAAAGTTGGTAGGTGGTGAAAGTAATCCAACGGTTTAGCAACATGTAATGAAGAAGAGAACAAAAGGGGCAATGAATTTGTGTGTAGACAAAGGTATAAAGTTGAACTTATTCACCATTGTGAATATCAGTTAGACTAAATAAGGGAAGGGAATGTATACATCTAGAACAGAGGTGATATCCTACAAAAGAAGTGAGTGATGGACTACTATAAGTTATCAAATAAAGTTGATTTCTAATGTCTTAAGCACCATGATAATGCAAACAACTATGTGTACATACATGTGTGTAGAATAAAATTGACCATGTGAATATACACATATGCATACACACATATTTGATCCTGGAAGCAATAGGGAGACCCTCAAGTTTGTTAAGTAAGAGGTGGCAGTGCCACTGTCAGACCTGCATTTTAGGAAAATCATTTTGATACTGAAGGGCAGATGGACTTTAGTGGGGAGAGAATTGCAACAGGCAGACAAACCAGGAAAACATGAACAAGAATTGCAAAGCATATGAAGGCATGGGATAGTTTAGATATGCATAAGTAGAAGGAATGTTCACGCTGCTAAGACCATAGATTTATCAAAGTCCCATATGCCAGAATGAACATTTTCTTCAGGGTACAGCACAATTTGAGGCAAAGAACTATTGCAAAGTTTTCATCTGAAAGTGGACTTTGGGTATTTTATTACTCAGAAGAAAAAGTGAGACACAGTATAGTGACCTTGATGTCAGAAAACTTTAACTGATATATGATCAAAGGCAAGTGATGTAACCTTTAAGTGCTCTGATTTTGCAGAAGATTACCCTAAGAATTGTTTACACCAATTAAATCCTAGATCTAGATCTTTCCTCCCTATTCATCCCAGTGGCAAATATTTACAAATGACCATCCTACGTTATAAGTTTTATGTTGGATGAAGACAACCTTCTATCATAATGCTGTCAAAATAGCATTAATTTAATTACTTGGATTTTCCATTGGTGAAACCAATTCATTTGTACATTTTAAGTCACATTTTTATCTAGACTTAAAACATATACAGAGAAATTTTGAAGAATAGTGGAAATGATTGTTTCTTCTTCCTGATCATTTTAATTTTTCTTGTGTAACAGATTAAGGTATTTTGCCATATGAGACTTTTTATTGTGTTAAGTTTCCCAGAAATCAACAAGCAAAGGTGCCAAGAAATTAACAGAATTTCTTTTCCTTTTAACTACTAAAAAGTCCAGGAGGTCCATATAACTCATGTATATGTCTATAATGTTCTGCTTTTAAAAGATCATCTAGAATCCATCAACTTTGTGTCCTGAACCCTTTTACAGTAAAAGTAACAAGACTAACTTTTTCAAAAGTAGCCAACAAATATTCATTTTAATTTGAAACTTATAGGCACTATCCAATGTTCCACTAAGTAGCCTTGAAAAAAGGCAATTATAATGAAAAAGGCTGACAGACCTTTAATTAAAGTCACCTCTCCCCTCTCCCCCCACCCCAATTACTCTAATGCATTTAACTCCAGTAATGTGCAGACCTGGCTTTCCCTTAAATGGTATTTGTTCAAAATATTGCACTGTTGAAACAGCTACTTGGGTAATGATGTCTGGGCTCTGTCAAAGTTAAATCTGGACCAATTCCAGCTGGTAGAAAAATCTATCAGATATAGATCTCACAAGTAGAGTAGTTCTCTTTGACTATATGGGATTTTGTACTTTATTTAAAGACTTAATAAATCCTGATAAAGGACAATTTGAGATATACAACATAAAATATTGTCCCTTGAACTCACAAAATTTATACTTGAAATAATGAGCATAAACTTTGCTATTCAGGAAGTGTGGGCCTGACAATTGCTTGGTTAAGTATCTACAGGCTCTCAGAAGGAAAGAAGCTGGTATTAGAGTTGGAGTAAGCACAAGCTGGATTTGAATACTTTGTCTGGCATTTGTTGTTTGTCCTTTGTTTTCAAAGAGGACCTTGACTTGCCCATGAATTGGGTTTAAGTGAGACAGAGTTGTACAGAGTCAACAGCCTCAACTTCTTTTTCATAATCTTCAAAGTCCAGTGGCAAAACAAAAGTCAAGATAACTGCTGATGTCCAAAGATACAGTGGATGATCTTGGTTTCTTTGATGTCTGTCCAAGCTCTAAGAATTCTAGAGTGTCGGCTTCATCCTCCTTCATGGCTTTTGGAACAAATTGTTCTCTTCCAACTATACTTCCAGGAAAGTCTTCATGTACTTGGGGTAGTCATCCCCCTAACTCATCAATGGGTTTGAGGTCTGTTGGTTACCCTCAGCCTCATTTAGACCATCTTCTGAGAAGGTCTTACCCAAGTGTGCCCACTGCACAGGCTACTTGGGGCCACAGGAAATGGTTGGTTGACAGATAGACACCAAATTTGGATGAGTAGCCCCAAAAAGGGTTCAGCAAGCCTTCACATCCAAGATACTACTTTTCCCTGTATGATCCATATATCTTAGTAGACATATGATTGTGGATAGATAACAAGACCTCCATGAGCCTCATATTATTCATCTCTGAAATGTGGATAAAATTAATATGATGCCTAATTTACAAGTTAAATGAGTTCATTAGGCAAAAGTGCTTTAAAAAATTAAAGTTCTTTATACATGTCAGTTCTTTTTATTATACTCAGTTTCTCTGCATCAGGGTTCTGTAGACACTTAACTAGTTCAAGGGACAGGAAGTTTATAATTGAATAGGGAAGATAAATAGATAAGTATAATAGAAGGTAGGGTGTGATGAGTCAAATGAGACTGAGATGAAGTCCTCAAGGAAAATGGAAAGAAGAAAAAAAGGTCAGTTTTTTTCTTAGGTTATCAGAAAAGGATTGATAAATGAGGTAGCTGTTGAGCTGGGCCTTGAAGGAAGAGAACATTTTTGACCTACAGAAACAAGGTGGAAATCTGAATTGAAGTAATTTAAAATATTTCAATAGATAAATGGTTTGTGACAGAGTTTATAAGTATAGAAAATCCCTGTATTAGTTCAGAATGGAAACCCTTGATATTTAATGGAGAGATTAAAATTTGCCTGAGCTTCACAGATCTTAAAGAACTTGCTTACATTTGCCCAGCTTATGAATATCAGAGGCAAGATTTGAACCTAAGCCTTCCTGACTTAATTTCCAGAACTATAAAATATTACATACAACTCTATACAGTACTTGGAAATGAGAAATAAGTATAGAGAAATGGATTGTGATCATACTATAGGGGGAGGTATTTAATGTAGCCTAAGAATTTTTTAAAATTTCATCTTAAAGGCAAAAGGGGGCTCCTACAGGTTTGTAAGCTAAAAAGTTACTTGCCCAGACATTTGGAATAGAAGGAAAATTTTGTCAGCTCTGTAGAAGATGGAGATAGTTTTGACAAGTATGAAGATTCATGTTTGCCATCAGCAGTATATCCAATATTAATCAACCCTCCTTTTGTGTTATTTGCCCTATAGTTATCCTGAAAGAAAAATTTTCAAATAATCAAATGAAAAAAGCTTTAATCTAATGTATTTTTTCTATTTTATAAAATATAAAAAGGTAGGAATATTTTAGAGAAAATCTAAAAAGGCCTAGAGATATAAAATAGGCTGGCTATTTTATTTTTACAACTTTTATGGGTTTTCTTCTTCAAAATGTATTCTCAAATATATGTCTCATAGTAATTGTAGCACTGCCAAAGCATAAAGATTTAGAAAATGAACCAAAGAAGATGGACTCAATAGTTTTCCCATGGGGTATCGAGGTGGTGCCCTGGATAGGGCACCTGACCTGTAGTCAGAAAGACCTGGAACCACATTGCTATATAGAATTCCCAGTGTGGAACCTCCTTCTACTGATATAAATCAGTAACATTACTGTAACTTACTATTTTAGAGCTGCCTGAGAACATTCAGAAGGTAAGTAGCTTACCTAAGGTCATAGAGCTGGTCTGTGTCAGAGACAGGATTTGAATCCAGGCTACTCAGACTTCCAGATCTAGTCATCTTCATCACACCAGTTCTTTTAGTAGTTCAGTCATCTAAGGAAAAAAATACATATTCTGAAAAAAGGATTATTGATGACTGCAAGTGGCTTATACTCCATTTAGTCTTAGGCTGAAGCGGAATCATTATTTTTTCTAAATTTAGAAATTAGCACAACTCCAAAGGTATGTAATAAATAAGTACCAAGCACATTATACTGTTGTATGTTGAATTATTTCAAATAATAACCAAAGATATTTTGCATTATTTGAGCATAATTCTCAGGAATTGTCTAGGCATACAGTGCAGTCATTGTTTATGGCATGCTAACCACATTTGGATGGACTTACAGCTCCAGCCTTTATAGCAGTTTAATACTTATTGATATATTATCATAAACATTTGGGGTTGTGAAAAACAATTGTGCAATGGGCAGACCAACATCAAAATGCCATTTGATAGAGCTAAAAAGTAGTTGAGCCATTTCATTGAAATCCTGGGTTCACATTAAATATTTCTAAATGTAGCATACATTGAGACGAGGTTCTGCAAAAGAAGACTTATTCTCCAATGTCCTTTACTTTTTTCCTCAGCTTTGCAGTAAGATTCCTTGATTTACAAAAGAATCAGAAACTCAAATTTAAATTAGCATCACTCCTGTCTGTGGCTTCATGCAAATCACTTCTATAGAGGTCTATGTTTCTTGCCTACAAAATGAGGAAGTTCATGGGGATATTATTCCATTTTTCTAGCTCAAAGGATTTAATTCACCAAATGACCATTGAACATATGAAAGGCAGTATGGTTGAGGTAGAAATCTACTTGGAGCTGTTTTCACTTGTGGCAAATCCAGTTGGATTGTCTGGGGGGGGGGGAGGGTGGTCTGATACAGAGGATGGCAAAACCTCTGTTGAATTCACAGGGGGAGAGGAAGAAGTTCATCCCACACTCCTCTGAGGGTAAATAAAGAAGGTGAATATTTGGGAAGGGACAAAATAGATATGGGAAGGGTATTTGCACTGAACAATAAAACGAGACAGCTTAGGTAAGATAGATTAAACGTGAGACATTGGTATCCATGAGAAGAAAACATATAACCCAAGCCTGAAGAGGAAATGTTATTTCCATGGAGATTAGCACCATTGGACAAAGACCAATTTTCTGTATTCTATTGACTCTGAGTAAATTGGAAGGTGAACTGGATTGGATTCAAATTCCAACTCGGCTACATAACTGGCAACTTTGCACAAATCACCTTACCTCTCTAAGAACATTATCAATAAAATTATGGGCTTAAATGAAATTATTTCTAAAGCTCCCTTATGTTCTTAGTTCTAAGATATACGATGTGTAGGATGCCTGAAATAATCAAGTACAGAAATTGAACTATGATTCCTTAGACTTGGGGTTTTTTTGTTGTTCCTTCTAACCATGAAGGTCACAACCCATCTATGATTGCTCATCTTGTGGATAATTGATCATCTAGACCTGCCCATAAGTTCACCACAGGAAGTCTATGAAATGTGTTGGATGATTTACCCACTTTCTTTTAACTTCAAGGAGATGACAGTTTTCAAAATAGCTGGCTCTTCACATACTGACACAGGCACTGTACTAAGAAACATATAGTCTAATAGGATAAGAGCAAAGGACAAACCTAAATATTCAAAGAAAAGATGGAATAGGTTAGGGAAAATCTGAGATTCAAATATGATGTTAGAAAAGATCTAAGCAGTTGGAGAAAGGATTCTTTTCTACTGAGCTGTATTCAGGGAAGATGTCATGCAGGCAATGGGATTTGAAAGTGGTCTTAAAGAAAAGGATATGAGTTAAGTAGATAGAGTTGGAGGCAATGAGGGAAGGGGAGTCCATTCTTGTTAAGGTGTCTTGCATGAGTTAAGCATTCCTGATCACAAGAGTTAATAGTGTTCTCTTCCTCTTCAAAGTGTTTGTACTTATCCTACTCACACAATATATAATGTATAGAGATATGATATAATGCAAGAAAGCCCATGATTAAAATTTTAGTATGAGCATTTATACCTTAAAATGAGCAAGTGCTTCAAATCAGGGCTTGATTAATTATTTTCTTGCTTGTCTGAACTTAAGAGAATGATGGAAAAATGATAATAACACAGGTTAAAACTAAAATTGTAAATGCAGATTTTCTTTTTAAACTGAACAAGTTGTTAAACATTTCCCAAACATCATTGACTCCTTGTATGCAGCACCTTGTTCTGATTGGCTGGTTCCACCCAGAACCCCATTTGAAGGAAAAGACCCAGGCCAGCTGTACTCATTTCTTCTTTTTAGTCATTTCTACTCTCCAGTGTCCACTACTGACTCTGGACTTTTTAACGTCCAACCTCTTTTTCCCTATCCCCCATGCTTCTTATTTCCCTTTTTGCCTTTTATTTGCCATTTTCCCCTATCGCAATATGAGTTCCTTGAGGGTAGGGACTATCTTAATTTTTCCCAGAAAGTTACCAGTGAGTGACTGTTTCAGTAAGTTGGAGGAATGTTTCAGGGTGAGAAAATCCCAGATGAAAATGAAAGTTCCAAGATGAGAATAACATAAAGTTAATACAAATATGTAAACTATCCAAATACATATGTATGTGTGTGTGTGTATATATATAATATATATGTATGTAAATATATATATATATATAACACACACAAATACACATATAAATAAATATATCAACATAGCTAGTACAAGGTAATTAGGGTCTGAGTGTACTAGAATGGGTGGGAGGGGAAAGGAGCAGGAAGAGCTTCATGCAGAACATAGTGCCTATATAGTAACTCAAGGGAAGAGGGAGATTGCTTTAAGGCAGAATTAAGGAGGGATATATATGTATAATCCAAACATGCAGGGATGGCAAATGCATGGAAAAAAAGATGGAGTATCACATGTGAGCAACAGAGAGAAGGGCAGGTTATTTTGTTGTTGGTTTTGGTTTTGGGGTTTTTTTTTGATTGGGGCAATAAGGGTTAAGTGACTTGCCCAGGGTCACATAGCTAGTTAAGTGTCAAGTGTCTGAGACCAGATTTGAACTCAGGTCCTCCTGAATCCAGGGCCAGTGTTTTATCCACTACTCCACCTAGCTACCCCATGAGGACAATTTTTACTGGATTTCAAAGTGTGGGAAGGGGTATAACATCAATCCAGCAGATATAATTTGAGATATTATGCTTACTAATATTCATTAAATTGTCCTCCTTAATGTGTGTTCAACCCTTTGAAGCTAAAAATAAATCAGTAAAAACAATTTTTTTTGCAGGCCAATAAGGGTTAAGTCACTTGCCCAGGGTCACACAGCTAGTAAGTGTCAAGTGTCTGAGGTCAGATTTGAAACTCAGGCCCTCCTGAATCTGGGGCTGGTGCTTTATCTACAGTGCCACCTAGCTGCCCCCAAAACCATTTATTCTTCATAGAATATACATTTAAGCAGGGAAATAAAGATGGATTAAATTTGGTTCCTATCCTCAAGGATTATAGTTGGATTGACCAAGAAGTAAAGTACCCAGAAGTAAATTTTTTCATGATGTTTGTGATTCTGAGAGCATCACTCAGTGGGAGAAATTCCCTGGACTATGTTTTGTGGAAATTTTATCCTCAATACAATTTCATTTGAGCAGAATCCTTTCAAACATGGGACATTTAAAAAATGGAGCTACTAAAGGTAATCAGAGTAAGAAACAAGGCCATATTTGTCAGAGTTTGGTCAGCAAGAGACAGAACTGAAGTAATAGACTGTTATAGCCATGAAGTCACTGACCTTAAGAGTTCCAGTAGAAATCTAACGACCTTGAAGTAGGAGACTTTAGAAGCTTTTCATCGTGACTGGGTTCTACACATCAATGAGGAGCAGGAGACAGAACCCTAAGTTGTGTGTCTGTGTGTTGTTGTTTTTTGTTTTGTTTTGTTTTATCACTGGAAGATAACTATTCCTTGCCTTTGAGAGAAATAAAATGACTGGGGGATTAAATTATAATTCCACTGAAATCTGTGGACAGACCAGTGAACCTACTTGATTCTCTTTTGTTATTTACATTGGTTTCGGTTTCTTAATTGAATCCTTTTTCTCTTGGAATTATTGCTCTTATGTGGTCTATCTACAACATAGTGTTTCACTCGGATAGGATTAAGTTGTGTATTGCATAATTGATTACCCAATAGCCCATTTTGAACTTGAAGAAAGGGAGTAAGGAAAATCAGTCATAGGTATCAAGGATTTTTCACTGGTCCAGTGATATTGGAATTTAAGAAGTAGCAAACAAACTGCTATGCCCAATTCAAGTAAACACTTTTACATAAAGCAGAAAAAATTTCTAATATTCTGTCAATGCTTGTGGTCTTTTATCACTAATGACTTTTTAGAATACGAAACCATTCAGACATTCCCCAGTCAGCAGGTTTTGTGGTAGGCAATAAGTTTTTGTGGGGTATTTTTTTTTGTCCCCATAAAAAGCTTTCTGGTCTTAGTGCCTTTAAAAGTAAAGGGGTGATATGTGATGGCGGATATATCTACTGGCATTAACACCTTGGTCCAAATCATCTTTCTTTTCAATCTCCAAGTATACCATCTGACCTTAGTGACAACTCATTTTTAAAAAATGATGAGCATTATGCGGTGTTCCTTATTAGAAGCATGGATGCAAGTCGCATATTACAAAGGATGAAAAATGTAACTACATGTTGCAATCTATTCCTTATGTAGGTCATTCTCTTTGATCCTCACTTGAAAGCATTACCATTTCCAGGAGATGTTACAAAAAATAAAAAGCAATTACCACCACATCTCTGTTAGAAGAGCTTATGGGTATTAAGGGATCATCACATTTTTCACTCCTCTTCTGTTCCCATCTGAAAAGCAGTGTTATATGGTTTCAGGCCAAAAAGTTTCGATTGTACTTTTCCATTAGTTTTTCTTAGCTTAAAAAAATGAACTTGTGAGTAATGATTTTTAAGACATGTTAAAGAATGGATGAAGGAATTCTTGTTTCAACTGAAACAAGGAAGACAAAGTTCATCTGCTTTTGTTGCCATAGTTGAATATTAACATGGCATTACTGCATCATTCTGATAGGGGACACTTCCCCAACTACGCTTCCTAAGAAAGACCTTTCATAATGCCTGAAATAGGCATCATTTCTGTATCCTTTCCTTCACCTTGCATTTACATATCTATACATTTAGAAGACAGGGACCAATTAGTTTCTGCCACCCAATGTCTAGTACAATATCTTGTGCAAAAGAAAACTTAAGTAATATTAAAATGAATTTAGTTGAGCCCCAATAGGATATTTGACCTTCATCCTCTTTGTATTGCTTTTTTTTAGTGAGGCAATTGGGGTTAAGTGACTTGCCCAGGGTCACACAGCTAGTAAGTGTTAAGTGTCTGAGGCCGGATTTGAACTCAGCTACTCCTGACTCCAGGGCAGGTGCTCTAGCCACTGTGCCACCTAGCTGCCCCTTTATATTAACATAATTAAGTATCTCATATCTCTGCTCTTCCATTAGCTGCAAAATTCTTTCAAAGTTTCAATGTTTTATCTATTCTTGGGAGTTCTGTGTGATAAGAAGGGCCAGGTTTTGTTATGTCTAATCTGTCATTGTGGAACCTGAGGCAACAAACTTAGAAATATATACCCTAGAATCAAATGAGATAATATATTTTAAGTGCTTTGAAAACCTCAAAGTACAATATAAATTCAAGGTTTTTTATTGTTATAATTATTAATATGAAATAATAATAATAATGAAATGAAGGAAGCATCTCAAACCATATAGATAGTAGCAAAAAAGTGGAATCATAACTTATTGAATATTTCTCTATATACTCATCAGGTTCCATGTGTGTGTATAAGAAATCAAAAGAATAAAAAAGTCTGTAAGACAACCTAGCTTTTCCTACCAGAATACATCATAATCCCAAGGAAAAATAATTGCTTGCATTGAATATAAAAATATACAATGGTATGATCATGTGTTTGGATTCAATTTTGAAGTTCCTTTCATCCATAAAAATCAAAAACATTCTATCTCTCTTACCTTCAATGTATAAAATGCCATTTCATTCCTCAAAGTTCACATAGTACTTTCTATTTCTCTTATTCACTTACTTCGTGATTTTAGTACCTTCCTTTCCTTTTGCAAATGAGGAAACTGAAGCACAGAGAGGCTGTGATCCACCCAATGTCACACAGTTAGCAAGTAACATAGTTCAGGGGCTCTCACTCTGCATTCAGTGAACCTTGAACTGTACTGGCATCTATAAAGCCAGTCCGTGGAAGCCTTAGAAAATGACTGAATCACCACAGCTATATCTAACAGTTGCAGTGCTGAACTAAAAGCTCCCTGACACTGTTACATAATTTGCATTCATCTGAGGGCACTACTAGGAAAACCAAGCACTCAGTCTTCAATGAAGTAGGTAAGTCAGGATTGAGGACATTACAGAGACATAAGAAATAAAAAGACAGCATATGATCAATAATGTTGAGTATGTGCATGGGGCAGGGAGGTAGTAATCTATCCATGGACCCTTAGGAGAAATTAATTAAGATGGATTTAATATTTCCTAGCAGTTGAAATTATAGTGGTGTATCCGTAGGACAGGAAGACTATCTTTAGTGCCGTATCAGAGGTCTCTGAATTAATAAAAAGAAATTATATATATATGTGATTTATATTTATGTATATATATATGTATATATATATATAAAAAGATGAGAAGAAAGAAAGTCCCCCTTTTAAACTAAACTAAACCCAAATCATTTTTATCTATAGGATTTCATAAATTAATATATGTAGAAATGAAAGGGATTTTAGGGATCAGTCATCTACCACACCCTCATTTTACAGATAAGGAAACTAAGGTCAAGAAATGGTTAAGTGACTTATCCAAGTTCATATAGGTAATAAGTAACAGAGGTTATACCTGAGAGGGTGAAGCAGACTGCTTTATTGTTAATTTTGTACTCCAAAGATGGCCAACTTGGGTCTAAGGACATCAATCAGCAATATTCATATCATGAAAAAAAATTCAGCTAAATTCTTTCTCCCCTTTGCACTTTTCTGGTCACCTAAGCTTGTTATGATCAAGAAATGAAAAAACAGAAATATCACAAAGGGACAAATCTCTGCTAACTAGTCCTTAAACTACACCACTAATTTTCATGGAAAAGTTCAGGATTTGATCAGGAGGGTGTAGTTGAAATGATGTTTTCTTAAAAAAGAAGAAAATATTGAAAAAGACAATTCTTTATTTTAGGGTTAGGGAGAAGGATATTATTAAACAGAACTTTTTGCAAAATTGATATATTAAGAACTGTTTGCTATTAATTTAAAAAAGATAGTATAATTAAGTTATAGTTTAATAAAAAGATTCCTTATTATTGAATAAAATAAATGCATACACACATATGTGTGTATATATGTATATATGCATGCATATGTGTGGACAGACAAATGAACAGACAGGCGGATAGTTAGATAATTATTTTCAGTGTATTTTTGTATCAGTTACTAAAAATTACCAACTGCTGCTGAAGTGGGATACAGATAAATAGATTGATAGATGGATACATAGATAGAATATAATATTATGAGACCTCATACGTAGTGAGACTAGCATGTGTTGCAGGGGCTCTCCCCAACATACAGTATGGTGGTATTGTTGTATGACTTAAAAGTGAATTAGAATATATATATATATATATATATATATATATTCCCTTATCCCCAACACTTCACCAAAGGAAGCTTTAATTTCTGTCAGGGAAGGAAACAGTAGGGTAAAAGCTTGACTAATTTGTTGTCCTTGGAGAGGGGGAGCATTTATCTGCTCCCTCAAATATTGTTTATTCAAGGGGATAAGTTTTCCAGGATGAAACTTATGATCACTCTTTCACTATTCGTGAGGAGGACGCAGAGTTTTATATTTAAGACGACCTCTTTCCTACCAAATACCAAGTCCAAAATTAACACGTTTGGTCATGAAAATTAATTTACCTAAATTGGTACAAACTAGAAATCAGAGAAGGTGTATGAAGGAGAATGCAAATCAGGCAATACAGAGTAGAGCAGTTCTCTGCTTGGGAATGAAGTAACTCAGCTCAACCAAGAGAGAGTTCTAAACCTTACTCAAATAAAATTTCCTCAAAGCCTTGAGTGTAACAAGCTGGAGATATAGAGATGATGGAGAAAGCAAACTCCTCTCATGTTGGTTTCTTCCTAGAGTCTTTTCCTTCAGCAACCTGAAGTGAGGTTGGCTTCCTCTGTCTTCCCTCTGGTTGCTGGAAAATAGAAGCAACCAGAGAGGATATAGAGAACTAAAACAATTTGAAGCTTTAAGATACTGAAAGAAAGGTAAAAGAAGGCTAAAACTCTCCCACCATTGTTGAATTGACCCTGCCACTCAGCAGACAGGGCATTCATCTCCACCAATGGAGAAAGAGTTCCTGAGTTTGTGTGTGTGTATAAATATATGCACACAACCATACACCCACATATATACATATACACGTGTATATGTATTTATATGTGTGTGTGTGTGTGTGTATAAATATATACAAGAGAGACAGAGACAGAGAGAGACAGAGATAGAGACAAAGAATGTAAATTAGCTTCAGAGGAATGATTGGATCAAATGAAAACATAGAGCAATAGCCAAGAAGGTGGATTACAGTCTGGGATCAGTTGAATTCTCTGAATATTCTCCTCCAAAGAACTTTAAAATAATGCTTCAAATACAGTTTTGGAGCCATCAAAAGATTAAGGGGAGGGGGCAGCTAGATGGTGCACTGGCCCTGGATTCAGGAGGACCTGAGTTCAAATCTGGCTTCAGACACTTGACACTTGACACTTGACACTTAGTAGCTGTGTGACCCTGGGCAAGTCACTTAACCCTCATTGCCTTGCAAAAAAAAAATAGAATAAAATCAAGGGGAGAATTTTAGAATAGTTTATCTCTCAGATCTATGGAGAGGAAAACAATTTATGTGCAAACAAGAGACAGAGAATATTATGCAAGGCAAAATGGATGATTTTGATTACATTAAATTAAAAAGTTTTGGGGCAAAGAGAAGCTATGCATGCAAAATTAGAAGGGAGGCAGAAATCTGCGAAACAATTTTTATGGCCGGTATTTCTGATAAAGGCCTCATTTCTAAAATATATGGGGAACTAAATCAAATTTCTAAGAATCCAAGTCATTCCCCAATTGAGAAATGGTCAAAGGATATGAACAAGAAGGTTTTTTTTTTTAAATAAAAGTATTTTATTTATTTATTTAATAAAAGTATTTAATAAAAGTATTTTTTTTATTTATTTAATAAAAGTATTTTCTGGTTACATGTAGAGATAGTTTTCAATATTTGTTTATAAAAGATTTCAAATTTAAAATTTTCTCCCTCCCTCCCCCCACTCCCCTACACAGCAGGTAATCTGATATAGGTTTATATATATATATGTAAAATAACAATAAACATATTTCTGCATTAGTCATGTTATAAGAGAAGAATCAGAGCAATAAGGAAAATCCTCAAAATAGAAAAATAATAGTACCAAAACCAAAATAAATAGTATGGTTCAATCGGCATCTTCATTCCACAGTTCTTTTTTTTTTTCTGGATTTGGAGAGCCTTTTCCATCATGAATCCTTTGCATCAATATTCATTAGGGAAATTGGTCTATAATTTTCTTTCTCTGTTTTTGCTCTGCCTAGTTTTGGTATCACCACCATATTTGTATCATAAAACAAATTTGGTAGAACTTCTTCTTCACCTATTTTCCCAAATAATTTGTATAATATTGGAATTAATTGTACTTTAAATGTTAGGTAGAATTCACCTGTAAACCCATCTGGCCCTGGGGATTTTTTCTTATGGAGTTCATTAATGACTTGTTCAATTTCTTTTTCTAATATGGGCTTATTTAAGGATTTTATTTCCTCTTCAGTTAACCTGGGCAGTTTGTATTTTTGTAACTATGTATCCATTTTGTTTAGATTGTTAAATTTATTGGCATACAGATGGGCAAAATAATTCCTAATTATTGCTTTAATTTCCACTTCATTGGTGGTAACATCACGCCTTTCATCTTCATTTTTGATACTGGTAATTTTTTTTCTTTCTTTTTTTAAATCAAATTAATTAATTCTATAATTTTCTTGCATTCAATTTTATTAATTTCTCCTTTAATTTTAAGGATTTCTACTTTGGTATTTAATTGGGGATTTCTAATTTGTTCTTTTTCTAGCTTTTTAAGTTGCATGCCTAATTCATTGATCTCCTCTTTCTCTTTTGTATTCATGTAAGCTGTTAGAGCTATAAATTTTCCCCTAAGCTCTGCTTTGGATGCATCCCATAGATTTTTGTATGTGGTCTCATTATTGTCATTCTCTTAGAAAAAAGTTGTTGATTGTTTCTATGATTTGTTCTTTGACCCATTCATTCTTTAGAATGAAATTATTTAGTTTCCAATTCATTTTCAGTTTACCTTTCCATGGTTCTTTATTACATGTAATTTTTATTGCATCATGATCTGAGAAGGATGCATTTACTATTTCTGCCTTTCTACATTTGACTATGATGTTTTTGTGCCTAATACATGGTCAATTTTTGAAAATGTGCCATGTACTGCTGAGAAAAAGGTATATTCCTTTCTATCCCTATTCAATTTTCTTCAGACATCTAACATGTCTAACTTTTCCAGTATCCTATTCACCTCTTTCACTTCTTTCTTATTTATTTTGTGGCTAGATTTATCTAATTCTGAGAGGGGAAGATTCAGATACTCCAGTAGTACAGTTTTGGTGCCTATTTCCTCTTGTAACTCATTTAACTTCTCCCCTAAGAATTTGGATGCTATACCACTTGGCACATACATGTTTAATATTGATACTACTTCATTATCTATAGTGCCTTTTAGCAAGATGTAGTTTCCTTCCTTATCTCTTTTTCTTAGATCTATTGTGCCTTTGTTTGGTCTAAGATAAGGATTGTTAGCCCTGCTTTTTCTGACTTTAGCTGAAGTATAATATAATCTGCTCCAGACTCTTATCTTTACTATGAGTGTATCTCTCTGCTTCAAATGTGTTTCTTGTAAACAGCATATTGTAGAATTCTGGTTGTTAATCCATGCTGCAATTCACTTCCTTTTTATGGCAGAGTTCATCTCATTCACATTCAAAGTTATTATTACTAGTACTCTATTCCCCTCCATTATATTTACCCCATTTGCACTTTCCCCTCTTCTTTCACACTATTCCTCCTCACCAATGTCTTGCTTCTTACCTCTGCCTCCCCCAATTTGCCCTCCCTTTTTATCACCCCCTCCCTTTTCTCCCTTGCTCTTGTCCTCCCTTCTATCATTCCCCTCTGCTTTCCCAATAGACTTTTACTTCCCTAAAGAATAAGCTACGATTCTTTATCCAAATGAACGTATATGTTATTCCCTCTTTGAATCAAATCTAGTGAAAGTAGGGTTGAAACAATGTTCACCCATCCCTTCTTTCCCTCTATTGTAATGGGTTTTTTCACCTCTTCATATGATGTAATTCACCACATTCCACCTCCCCTTTCCTCTTTTCCCCATAAACTCCCTTTTTAACCCTTTAATTTTCTTCATATCATCACATCAAAGACAACTTATATTTATACCCTCTATGTATAATCCTTCTGTCTGCCCAAATACATATGCAGTTCTCAAGAGTTATAAGTATTATCTTCCCATGTAGGGATGTAAACAGTTTAACCTTATTGAATAACTTTTTCCCCCCTGTTTATGTTTTTAAACTTCTCTTGAGTCTTGTATGTTAAGATTGAATTTTCTATTCAGTTCTGGTCTTTTCATCAGGAAACCTTGAAAGTCCCCAATGTCAATAAATGTCCATCTTTTCCCCTGAAAGAGAATGATCAGTTTTACTGGGTAATAGATTCTTGGCTGCAATCCAATATCCTTTGCCTTCCAGAATATCATATTCTAAGCCTTGATGTGGTTTTATGTTGAAGCTGCCAGGTCCTGAGCAATCTTGACTATGGCTCCATGATATTTAAAACGCTTCATTCTGGCTGCTTGGAGTATTTTCTCCTTCACCTGACAATTCTGGAATTTGGCTACATTATTACTGATAGTTTTCCTTTGGGGGTCTTTTTTAGGAGGTGATTGATAGATTCTTTCAATGACAATTTTATCCTCTGATTCTATAATATCAGGGCAGTTCTCCTTAATAATTTCCTGAAATATAGTGTCTAGACTCTTTTTATGATCATGGCTTTCAGGCAGTCCAATAATTCTGAAATTATCTCTCCTCAATCTGTTATCCAGGTCATATATCTTTCCAATGAGGTATTTCACATTTTATTCTATTTTTTCACTTTTTTGATTCTGTTTGACTGATTCTTGGTGTCTCATGGAGACATTATCTTCCAACTGTCCAATTTTAGGTATTGTTTTCTTCCATGAGATTATGCACCTTTTTTTTTTCCATTTGGCCAGATGAATTTTTTAAGGAATTGTTTTCTTCAGTCAATCTTTGTGCTTCCTTTTCCAAGCTGATGATTCTTTTTTCATAATTTCCTTGTTTTTCTTTCATTTCTCTCCCCATTTTTTCTTCTACCTCTCTCGATTGCTTTTGGAAATCCTTTTTGAGCTCTTCTAAGAAGGCTTTTTGTTCTTGAGACCAATTCATCTTCTGTATTGAGGCTTCACATGTAGGCAATTTGAGAGTATTGTCCTCATCTGAGTTTGTGTTTGACTCTTCCCTATTGATACAGAAGCTCTCAATGGTGAGAGCTCTTTTTTGTTTCTTACTCATATTGTAGCTTATTTTTTTAAAAGTTGAGGTCTCCTCTGGGGGCACCAGGGTCCCTGTTTCAAGCTTCTTGTGCTGGAGTATAGAGGCTGTGTCACTGGCTTTCTACAATGAGGCCTCTAATGCTTGTGGATTTCTTACACCCTGGTTTTACTGTCTGCATGCTGGGATCGGCCAGCCTGGTCTTGCCTGTCCTATGGGTGGCCGTCCAGCTGGCAACCTGCCCTCCTGGCTGGTGCAGATGGGTTTTGCCACTATCTTGCTGCTCCACCAGCATGGTGAGCCAGGATCCAGGGGCCTCAGTTGCTTGGCTGTGGCCCACAGCTTCCTCCTGACTTGCCCCAAACCCTGTGGCACTGTGCTGCCCCCGTGTGCTGTGCCTCACTTTTGCCCCAGTGAGACCAACCTTTCCTAAAGTCTTCTAAATTATCTCTGGTTGGAAGACTGTGTCTCTCTGTCTCTTTGCAGATTCTATAATTTCAGAATCTGTCCAGAGGCTTGATTTAATGTTCTTTTTGAGGGAACAGATAGAGAGATCAAATGATAGGCTGACTCCTCTCCGCCATCTTGGCTCTGCCCCTTAGTGTACAGACAGTTTTCTAATGAAGAATTCAAAGCTATCAATTCTATATGAAAAAATGCTCTAAATAACTGTTGATTAGAGAAATGCAAATTTTAACAACTCTGAGGTACCACCTCACAACTATCAGATTGGCTAATATGAAAAAAGGGAAAATAATAAATGTTGGAGAAGCTGTGGAAAAATTGTCACATTAATGCATTGTTGGTGGAGCTGTGAACCAATCCAACCATTCTGGAGATCAATTTGTAATTATGGCCAAAGGGCTATAAAGCTATGCATACACTTCAACCCAGTAATAATACTGTTAGGTCTTTTTCCCAAAGAGATCATAAAAAAGGGAAAAGGACCTGCATGTACAAAAATATTTATAGCTGCTGTTTTTGTCGTGGCAAGGTAATGGAAATTGAGGGGATTCCCATCAATTGGGGAATGGCTGAACAAGTTTTGGCATATGAATGTAATGGAATACTTTTTTGCTGTAAGAAACAATGAGCAGGCAGATTTCAGAGAAACTTGGAAGGACTTACATGAACTGATTCTGAGTGAGATGAGGAGAACCAGTAGAACATTGTACACAGTTTCAACAACATTGTGTGTTAATCAACTGTGATAGACTTGACTCTTCTCAGCAACACAATGGTCCAAGGTAGTTCCAAAGGACTCATGATGGGAAGTGCTATCCAAATCCAGAATAAAAAAAAAAACACCTATGGAATCTAGATTCAGATCTAACCAAACTATTTCTACTATTTTTTTGTTTTTGTTTTTTGACATTTTTCCTTTTTGCTCTTTCTTCTTACATAGCATGTCTAATGCAGAAATAAGTTTAATGTGAGTGAACATATATAACCTATATCAGATTGCTTGATGTCTTTGGGATGGGGGAGGAAGGGGAGGGAGGGAGAAAAATTTTAAATAGAAATTTTATAAAAACTAATGTTGAAAACTATCTCTACTTGTAACTGGAAAATAATAAAATACTGTTATGAAAAAGTAGAATCGGGGAATGGAAGCTGACTCTATGGGATAACAAGAAGCAAAACAAAAAAAACCAAGTCAAATAATGGGAAAAAAAGAAAATATGAACACTTTGTCATAAATAAGAAAACAACTAACTTTGAAAATAGATGTAGAAGAGATAATTTAAGAATAATTAAACTACCTGAAGATCATGATAAAAAAGAACAATAGTATGATATTTTAAGACATTATAAAAGAGAACTTCCCTAACATCTGAGTTCTAAAGGAGAAAAAAGAAATTTAAAGACTTCACTAATCACCTCCTGAAAGAGATCCCCAAAGAAAACTCTCAGGAATTTTATAGCCAAATTACAGAGCTCCTAGCTCAAAGAAAACACATCATCAGCAGTCAGAAAGTAGTGATTCAAATATCATGGAGCCACAGTCAGGATCACACAAGATATAGAAGCTTCCACATTAAAGGGGCAAAACACTTAGAATATAACATTCCAGAAGGTAATGGAGTTAGGTTTACAACCAAGTATAACCTCCCCAGCAAAACGGAGTATAATCCTTCTGGGGAACATGTATATTTCATGAAATAGAAAACTTCCAAGCATTTCTGATGAAAAGTCCAAAGGTGAATAGTAAATTTGACTTTCAAAAATAAGGTTTAAGAGAAGCATAATAAGGTAAACATGAAAGAGTAATCATAAAAAACTGAACAAAGGGGGCAGCTAGGTGGTGCAGTGGATAGAGCACAGGCCCTGGAGTCAGGAGTATCTGAGTTCAAATCCAGCCTCAGACACTTGATACTTACTAGCTGTGTTACCCTGGGCAAGTCACTTAAACCCGATTGCCTCACTAAAAAAAAAGAAAGAAAGAAAGAGGGAAATATACGTGTGAGTGTATCTCTGTGTATATGCATTCAGTTTTGGATAAAATTCTATCTTACCCAATAGGGACATAAGAGGGGAAAAAGATAAATGATATAGGATGTGCATGATAAAAGTGAGGTTTGATTAAAAGAGGTAGTGGTCAGAAATGAGGAGAGAGAGACAAAAAGAGAGAGAGAGAGAGAGAGAGAGAGAGAGAGAGAGAGAGAGAGAGAGAGGGAATAAACAGAAAAAAAAAACAGGATGGAGGTAAATACAGTTAGTAATCAAGTCTTTTCATGTGAATAGGAGGAGCTTACCCATAAAATAGAAGCAGATAGCAGCATAGATTAGAAACCAGAATCCAACAATATAGTGTGTATAAGAGACATAGTTGAAATAGGAAGACACCCACGGAGTTAAAATAAAGGGCTTTATTATTATGCTTTGGCAGAAGTTAAAAAAGGCAGAGTTAGCAATCATGATCTCAGACAAAGCAAAAGCAAAAATAGGCATAAATGAAATATGAAAACTACATTTTTGCCAAAGGTATCATAGACAATGAGGTAATATAAAAATACAGCAAGTTTCTCTAATGATGGCCTCATTTCTCAAATGTATTAGGGAACTGAGTTAAATTTATAAAAAAAATTAAGAGCTATTTCCCAATTGATACATGTTTAAAGGATATGAACTGGCAGTCTTCAGAAGTAATCAAAGCTATCTAAAATTACATGGAAAAAAGCGTCCTAAATCACTATTGATTAAAGGAAGGCAAATTAAAACAATTCTGAGAGATCCCCTCTCACCTATCAGAAATGACAAGTCCTTGAAGGGATCAGGGAAAATAGGTATACTAACAAATTGTTGCTAGAATAGTGAATTCATCCAACCATTCTGGAGCACAATCTGAAACTATGACACAAGGATCATTAAACTGTGCATACCCTTTGATTCAGCAGTACCACTATTAGTTCCATACCCCCAAAGAGATAAAAAAAAAATTTTTTAAATACTATTGTAGCAGGTTTTTGTGATGGCAAAAAATCAGAAATTGATAGGTGTTCTTCAATTGAAGAATGACTGAACAAGTTGTGGTATATGATTATGATGGAGTACTACTGTTCTATAAGAAATTATGGAGGTGGTGGTTTCAGGGAGAAAAGTCATGACAAAACCTATATAAACTACAACCAGAAGATCATTGTGCACAGTAGCAGCAATGTTGTACTGATGATCAACTATGAAAGGCTTAGCTATTCTGATCAATACAATGATCCAAGACAATACCAAAGGACTCATGATGAAAAAAATGCTATCCATCTCCACAGCCAAATGATGAACCCTGATCACAAAATGAAGTTTAATTTTATCCATTTTTTCTTTCTTTTTTGAAATATGGCCAGCATTGAAATATGTTTTACATGATTTCACATATATAATTGATATATTGTTTACTTTTTCAGTGCATGTGGGAAGAATGAGAGGAAGGGATAGAATTTGGAACTCAATATTAAGAAAGAAAAGGGCTAAAATAAAAATTTAATAAGGCAAAATCTGGATAAAAATAAAGGAAATCATAAATGTTGGTTTAGAAGTCTCAGTTGTGCAACAGCTAACACTCACTAATCAGGTCAAGGTTAAAGAAAACAAATCATGCTAGAGGGGTTTTATAGAAAATTTTTCAAGCTCCCACTAAAAGAACCACCCTTACCACTCAATACATAATCCTACCCTTTCCCCCATTTGCATTATTTAGGAGACTATTGGAGGCAGTAAAAATAGGACTAGTGACCCATTTCCACATAAAGCCACTTGGTCCTCTCTTATTCTTTTACTCCCAATCCCCATACTCACTTTCCATATGACTACTTCTACCCAGCTGACTATATTACCTTCTGTCATGTCAGATAACAGAGAAATGGATTGTTTACCAAAGTCAATAGAAGAACTCAAGTATATGGAAAGGAGACTCCTTGCCTGTTCAGTGCCCTGTGTTTCAGTAAGTGCAAAAGTTTAAAAAACAAAAACAAAAACTCTACTGGTTATTTATAACATTCTGACTACAGAATACAGAAAAGGGATTTGCTGGACATAAGACCCAACTCTTAAAGGGTTAACAATTCTAATTTGCACAGAAAGATAGAAGACAACACATCACTTGATAGCATATTATCATAATCATACAGAGGATCTCTACATCAAGAGTCACAAGAATAATTTTCTTAGCTTCGCACAGGGCCTAACGCAGTGCTTGGCACAAAGTAGGCATTTAATAAATGATTATTGAATGATTAACCGTCTTTATCTAGATTGTTTCTTAAATGTATTCTCAGTTGTTTTCTCCTCCTACTACTAATTCTCTTCTCTGGTTTAAGACTGTGAAGTGACCCGGACGGTGAACTCCCTGGTGTGAAAACTCTCTGCACTGATGCAGTTTGAAAAGTCCTCAGGAATTTGTCTTAAAGATTTGCATGTGGATGCTTACCTATGATCACATAGTATATGTCAGAAGTAGAACTCAAACTCAGGTAATCCTTACTCCAAGATTGGTGCTCTACTTATGTCCCTTTTTTTCTCTCTTTACTATGCAAAATTTCAAAATTATCTTTAAAAGCTTCATGGAAATAAATAAGACACAACAAGATACCCAAAAAGATTCTGAGTCAAAAATAAGGTCTCAAAATAACTATCTTTGGGTGTAGGTTAAGTCACCATCTGTTCTCCTTCCTACAAATTAGGAACTTTTACCCATGATAAATCAAACTCCACATAGGTCTCACTGTTCTCATTCTAGAAATGTCTGATCTCAATTGTATCCTTAACAAAAGTACCAGCCTACAGTACAGCTGATGTGATTACATTGTGACTCATTACACAATAAACTTGCTATAATGATCATTATTTATTCTGAAGATCATAGACTCCCATGTTATATACTAATGCACAGCTTATATTCACTAATCGTCTTTGCCTCTTTGTATTTCTCACTCATTGGCTTTTTTTTTTCTGCAGGGCAATGGGGGTTAAGTGACTTGCTCAGGGTCACACAGCTAGTAAGTGTCAAGTGTCTGAGGCCAGATTTGAACTCAGGTACTCCTGAATCCAGGGCTGGTGCTTTATCCACTGTGCCACCTAGCCGCCCCCACTCACTGGAATTTTGATTATCATTTTCATTTATTCTATGAGGAGAAGAGAATAAGTATATAAAATACCTACTATGTGCCACACACTGTGCTAACTGCCTTTTTTTCAACAAATATTAATTTAGCTTGATCATTACACCAACACTGTGAAGTAGGTGCTAATATTATCCCCATTTTATACTTGAGGCAAGAGATACAAACATAGGTTAAATACGCCCAAGATCCTAGAGCTGCTAAGTGTGTAAGGCCAGATTTGAACTCAGGTCTTCCTGACTCCAGGTCCAGTCTACTAAACCACCAACTGTGTCTATGTAGGTAATTTGCACTATGAGTCTAAATTATAACTAAAATAAGCCTTTTATGGTTATCATTAAGATCATGCCTTTTTGGAAATCCCTTTTGGTTTTTAACCACCTGTACTACTTTTCCTTTCTAAGATTTCATACACACATACACACTCACACACACACAAGCACACAGGCTTTCTAAGAAAACATAGGCCTTTTCCTGCCCTTGCTCCTTTAAAATCACATACCACTCTTCTAGAAAACTTAAAAGTCTTGTCAATTATGCAGAAATAGTAACCAGATCTTACATTTTAATAATATAAAAAACTACTGCTTATAAAGGTTGACCCTTTGTAAGAAATATATGGTATTATATATTTTCCTAAAGGAAGTAGAGGTTTAGTGACTTACCACATAGCCAGCATGTCGTGAGCTCAGAGGCAAACGTGAACTCGATTTTTGTGGTTGCAAGGTCAGCTCTCTATCCATTACATCACAATCGCCTCTTACTTAGTACTAGATACCACAGGGAAGCACAACAGGCAGTTATATAATTAAGAAGAAAATTATCAATTGTCATGCTATTTTTCAGTCAATCCTGTTATTCCAAGCTCAGAAAGAGAGAATGAGGCAGAGCTCTTTCTTCATTACTCTCCCCTTTGGCTGGGATTCTACAGTTATTAAGTTTACCCATCTTCTAGAATTTTGGCTGTCCTTCCTGAAGCTTTTCCTCCTCATTTCTTAGACAATGAAGATTACCCAACCAGGTATTCTAGTTCTGGATCTTAAGCCTTTTGTTTCCACTTGACATTCTCATTTACTACTTTACCACATTAACTGAATAGCCTAAGGGTTTGACCTTCTGCCCCTTGCCTTCTGTTAAATATACTTATGAAAAAGTTATGGTGATTTTCTCTATTTTCTTGAGTTTCTTCACATATCTCTTCTTTGTGGAATAGGCTTCTCTACCTTATATTGCCACCTGCATTGCTTTATCTGCAAAGTGTATTTAGAGTCAGGATCACAAACACTACAATCAAAATTGATTGAGAATAGCTCTTCTAGTCTGAGTACTCCTTCTATTCACACCTTTCCTTACTATTTAGAACCCTCATATAAGATCTCTGTTTAAAACTCATGAATAAAACAATGATAACATATAAAACTCTCCGGCAATGTATAACTTCCCTTAGATTTTTCATATCTCTATCAAGCCCTTGGATACTGTTACTGCTCTGGGCCATCCATTGGCAACTTTATTCCTTGACTCCTACTTTGATGAAAAGAAACAGGTACTAAGCATTTACAATCATAGAGCAATGTAATGTGCGTCTTGTTGATAGGCTCATTCTCTGTAATGGGATAGAAGATAACCTCTTCATGCCTCCTTATCCAGGAGTGTATCATCTCAATACTTCCATAAATATTCTCTGTAGACTTTAAAATATGGCCCTCCTCAATATTTTAACATATTATGGATAGCAGTTCCTCCCTCTTCTACTGTTTTATTATTTGGTACATTACTCAGCTAGAAGAAGCGCGAAATTTCATATCTGGAAGGGAACTCAATGGCCATATTTTCTTCAGTCAGTTTTTACACCTTCTTTGGCCAATTCTACTTTTTAAACAATTGTTTTCTTCAGTGGATTTTTTCCCCATTGACCAATTGTGGGTTTTGTTTTTGTTGTTGTTTGTTTGTTTGTTTGTTTGTTTATTTGTTTTTCGGGCCAATGAGGGTTAAGTGACTTGCCCAGGGTAACTCTGCTAATAAGTGTCAAATGTCTGAGGCTGGATTTGAACTCAGGTCCTCTTGAATCCAGGGTCCATGCTTTATCCATTGTGCCACCTAGATGCCCCCCCCCATTTTATCTTTTTTAAGGAATTGTTTTCTTCAGTCAATTTTTGTGCTTCCTTTTCTAAGCTATTGACTTCATAATTTTCTTGCATAATTTATTTTTTGATTATTTTTTCTTCTACCTCTCTTATTTGATTTTTGTTTTCTTTGGCAGGGCAATGAGGATTAAGTGATTTGCCCTGGGTCACATAGCTAGTAAGTGTCAACCGTCTGAGGCTGGATTTGTTTGTTTGTTTTTGGCGTGGCAATGGGGGTTAAGTGACTTGCCCAGGGTCACACAGCTAGTAAGTGTCAAGTGTCTGAGGCCAGATTTGAACTCAGGTACTCCTGAATCCAGGACTGGTGCTGTATCCACTGTGCCACCCAGCTGCCCCCTGAGGCTGGATTTGAACTCAGGTCCTCCTGAATAGAGGGCTGGTGCTTTATCCATTACAACATCAAGGTGCCCCCTCTTATTTGATTTTCAAAATCCTTTTTAAGCTCTTCCAAGAAGGCTTTTTGGTTTTGAGACCAATTCATCTTCCCCTTTGAGGCTTCACATGTAGGCATTTTGACAGTGTTGTCCCCTCCTGAGTTTGTGTCGCCATAGTATTTCTCTATTGCATGGTTCTTTTCTGTTTTTTACTCATATTTAACCTATTTTGTGACTTTTAAATTAGAACTCTGCTCTTGGGGCACAGGGAGCATTGTCCCAAGTTTCTTGTGCTGGGGGCTGGTGACCTGATCACTGGATTTCTGCTGTGAGGCCGCTAGGGCACACAGATTCCTCAGTGCTCTGTTCTTACTCTCTGCTCTGAGATGGCCTGGCCTGTGGATGGTTCTCCAGCTGGCAGTTTGCTTTCTTTGCCAGGGTTGGGGGAGGGGCTCACAACTGGTCTGATGCATCATTAGCCTGCTGATTCAGGACCACAGGGCCTCAGTTGCCGATCTGTGTTGTCAAGAGCCTCCTGTTGACTTGCCCAGACACCCTTCATTCTCTACTAAGCTCCCCTTCCACCCAAGTGAGACAGAATTTCCTGAAGTCCTTCTAAATTATTTTAAGCTGGAAAATATTTTCTCTCTTTCTTTTTGTAGGTTCTATAGCTACAAAATCCATTTGGAGGCTTGATTTAATGTTGTTTCTGAGGGAAACTTGGGATAGCTCAGGCAACTTCCTGGTTTCTCTCTGCCATCTAATGTCCATGTAGTCTAACTCATACACTCTACAGAGTAATCCATACATCCTAAATAGTTCATTTTGTATAGATGTCATTGGTAAAAAAAATAAAAATATCAAGCTAATAATCTGCCTCTTTGCAATTTCCTCCCATTGTCTTTGGTTTGTTCCTGAAGTAAAATTGTACTTAGATACAAATTGGTGAACTGAAAGAGTTAATATAACCTCCTGAATAATGAAACAAGGAGAGTATTGGGCCTCATTGTATTCATTGTGCTCATTGCACAGGAAAACACTTAATCTATGGCCTTCTAAAATTATAAACTGTATGTTCATGATATCATTTTTCAATGTGCTATTTTAATGAAGGGGCTTGGCAATGCATCATATTTTTAAATGATGCCAATGTTTTAAAACAACAACAACAACAAAAATAAAAACCTTTGGTTGTTTGCAATAATCATTCATCATCTCTTTTTGCTCCTGAGTGTTTCCATCATGAAAAATGACTGAATTTTTTAAAAAAGCAATATGACCCCACAGGCTAGCATTTTCCTCAGTATTGATAAGAAGAGTGTAACATCGTTCAGATGAAACAGACTTTTAAAAACTGTGCTTATTCATTCATTAGTAATGTTAAACACTGCCAAGAGCTGTGATTCTCATACCTCTGTGTAAATAACAAACTGCCTTAAGGCTAAGCAGGCACTTACAAAATGCCTTTCCCCCTCAAAAAGTGGCAAACTATTTTCTCTAAATGATTAAAAGTGTTTTCAGAATTCTTTGCCTAGGCATGAGGTATTCAGATCTCTTTAAAACTATTCTTTACATTATTTAGAAACCAAGTACAATATGTTGTTGTGTACTCAAGTTTTCATTAGGGCAAACAAATGAAGTTATTTTTCTTTCCATTTTACTGATGAGGAAACTGGAGCTTGAGGAAATCCAGTTATTTTCCATGGATGAGTTATATATATATCAGACCTGACAACAATGCCTTTCACATTGTCTTCAAAAAATATTTAGATGACCTCAATAGGATTGGATATGAGAGCCTGATGGCTATATACCATTACTATAGAGAGCAAAACAGCCTATTGACAATGGGTGACATCACTTTCATGTACAAAAGACTAGTAATTTTAATATTATGACCTGTGATTCTCTTCGGTGGATGGGCCTGAGAACACTAAAATTCCAGAGATGTACTTTCTTGGAAAAACTAATACATGTTAAAGTCAGTTTGAGAAAAGTACTTTCCTAACAAAACATATTCTCTTATCTTCTTACTTAAATACAGTCTATAAGAAAACATTTCTTGTTCATGTCATATTCTAATCATTAGAGACAATTCTATCTTAATTTCTACCATGAGAAATATTTCAGAACTTACTAGATGCATAAGTAATTTATATTAACACAAAAAAGGTGAGACATACCACACTTCAAATAGAATATTCACACAAAATCAATCAAGGATAAAAATGCAGATTTTTTTTTTTGTATTTTTAAGGAATGTACTGTCTGTTAGTAATAATTGGCATGCATCTTGATAAGTTTAGTATATAAGTTATCACTTAATATTCATAGTGTATTCAGAACACTTATTTTAAATACATTAAAGATTTCATTTTATATTTAAAAAATTAAATGACACCCTGTACAAATATTAGCAGATTATCCTGAATGCATTTAGGAGATATGGCTTTGCATATGCAAACTTAAGAGTAACCTTAGAAGATAGTCATTTAAAAAATATCAATAGTAGTGCCTTCTTTGAGTATATGTATACTCAGACATACATAATTGAAATTTGAAAGGTATATAAAACAATTAATCATTAAAATTAGTCAGGAAGTATAAGATCAATTCATAAATAAAATAGTAGAAAAGTTAAATATTGATCATGAGATAGTTTCACCTAAAGACAATAAATACAACTTTTGAAAAATGGATTCTGCTTAAAATACATTTTTAAACTCCAACACTGTATTCTCCAGTATCATACAATCATAGAATTTGAGTAATAAGGGAAATCAGCAGTCATTGACCCCCACCCAAACATGAAAATGAATCTGCATAAAAGCATACCTAAAAGGTAATCCAGCTCATATTGGAAGATCAATCCATTCTACTTATGAATTTGTCTATTCATTATAATTGTTTTTTCTAAATTCGAACCAAAATTGCAACTTACTCATTACTACCAGTTCTTCCCTTTTGGACCAAACTAAACAAATCTAATCCCTCTCTCACTTGACAGTCTTCTTTCAGTAACTGAAGGTCTGCCATCTCACTCTTTGCATCTTCTCTCTGAAGGCTAAATGTATTCCCTTCCTTGAACTGATTCCCATGAGCAATGGGCTTATGGTCCATTGACATCCAAAATGTCTTATTCTAGAGGCTCTGCAGCTTTTCAGTGTGTTCTGTGGCATCCAGAACCACAACGTACAGATGACAACTTTATTCTTGGAATCTATGCAGACCCAGTGTATTACATTTTGGGCTGCTTTGATTGACTGCATGATTGCAAAATCTTAAATCATGTTGAGCTTACAAACCATGAAGACCCTTCACTTGTTTTTTGTTTTAAATTTCAGATAAGCTTCTGCCAATTCTTTTTTTTTTTTTTTTCGGGGCAATGGGGGATAAGTGACTTGCCGAGGGTCACACAGCTTTTAAGTGTCAAATGTCTGAGGTCAAATTTGAACTCAGGTCCTCCTGAATCCAGGGCCAGTGCTTTATCCACTGTGCCACCTAGCTGCCCTGCTTCTGCCAATGCTTATCCCCTATCTTGTATTTGGGAATTTTTTTTTAAACTGAAGTTTAAAGCCATATTTGTCCTTATTATGTTTTATGCTATTTGATTTAGTTCAATATTCTAAGTTTTCATGATCTTTTTTGCATCTTGACCTTGTCATCAAGCATATTATTTTTACTTCCCAATTTTGCATCAAAGAAGGATTATCTCCAGTATGTATTTTTGTTTGGTATTTATTATTTAAAATTAGCTTTTATGTTATTTTAGGCATATAACCCTATACACTTGAATTGAAATACTTTAATTTGACTTTTTTGAAATTATTAAATAATCAACTTGAAATCAGAAAACATTACTTATATTCCAGAGAAATCCCTACTAACTGAATTACAGGTCATGATCAATAAAATATGGGACTTAAAGATGTTCATATTTTCCTTAGGATTTTTGTTGTGTTTACTTTTGTTTTAAAATTGACCAATGGAATGCTCCATGATAAAAATGATTGTATTTGCTTTTGAGATACTAATATAATGATCAGTAGTTTTATTCGCGTTTACATGGGCTTGCAAATATTCTTTATAGAAATTTTGTAAAGGTATCATGAAATACAAGGTGGCAAGGTATCAACTCAAAGCCCAGAGAGAACTTGAACCCTTGACTTTCAAACCTATTAAATAATTATTCCAATGTATTTATAAAGCTTCATTTTTTTCTTAACAGCTAAAACTCTTTTTTTTTTAATTTAAGAACCAAGAAATCATTCACAGACTAAGTTCAAAGGAATAGGTTTCATGAATACAAGATGAGCATTTAGACTGCAGGAGTTTGTGAAAATATGGAAGTTTTAGTGGACTGCAATCTCAATATATGTCAAAGGCATGAGACAATACTGAAACTAGACAATATTAAGATACATAGAGTCTATAAAAAGGGAGACAATAGCTAATGTATACTCTTCCTATGTAACAAAACTATTTTATTATATTCAATTCTGAGCATAACAACTTAGAAAAAACATAGACATGCTAGGGCAATTACCAAAGAAAATGTCTTTAAAATAATTCCTTGCTTCATTTACAAAGCCAGTACAATGTGCTATTGGATAATCAGGCACTCAGGATGGTCAAAGCATAGAAGTACATGACATTTGAATATTGATAAAAGGAAATAGGAATATTTAGACTGATGAAGATAAGACTAATGAGGAATGTGGCATGATAACAGATTTAAATGTTTGAAGGCCTGTCATGAGGAGCAGAGATAATGTTTTCTTTGACCTAAGAGGGAAGTCAGCAATTAGTAGAAGTTGTGAATAGTCAAATTTAGGCTTCATATAAGGATATCAACTTCTTACCAATTTAAAGTCCACAAAATTGGAATGGGTTGTCTTAAGGGATTCATAATTAAACCTCCTTAGAGAACTTTAAAGAGAGACTGAGAGACCACTTTTTGGAGACCTTATAGAAAAGAATTGGGTCATTTATATGGTTCCTTACAAATTCAGGGCCTAAGGGGTTCCTTTTAGCTAGTAAATTTTGATATTCTGTGAATAAATACATTCACTTCATTCAGTTCAACAACCAACTAATTCAGTGTAAAAATCAATCTTACCAGTACTATGTCAGAACATTCAGTCTGGTCCCCAGAGTCTTAATTAATAGATTTACCAAGTAAGGGGTATTTAGAAAGAAACTCCAGGGCCACTTGCCATTCATCTTCTAGTTTCTTTATTCAGAAAATATACTAGTATATAGAAATGTTTTACATATTACATAGTACATATTGTATCTGGTATAATAATTATACCTTCATTAAGGGCATTTGACAAATAATTATGAATTCCTATGAACTAAATATGCACTTTCACCTTGCACTGTTAAAAATTGCAAATTGATGATCACGGAGAAAAAGATCTAAGTACATAGCCATACAATTTCTTATCTCAACTGGAAGAGTTTGAATGGAAAGATCCTGCACATTTTGGAACAATGAAAATAACTCTGGAGTAGGAGTCAGAGCATTTGAATATTTCTTTTTTTATTAACTATCCATATGACCTGATGAAAGACATTAAACTTCTCTAGACCTATTTCCTCTTCCATAAAATTGATGAGGTTACACTAGATTAGCTCTAAGTTTTATCCTTGATCTTTATCTATGATAATATAATGTTTTCAAGAAGAGTTGTTAAAAATAATAGAAGCAAAGTTTCCCCAAATGAGCTGTGATAGAAGATTAAATTCAATTAAAGACAAACATTTAATAAGTACCTACTGTGAATAAATAAACATATGCTAGGTGCTAGAGAATACAATTATAAAAAAGTAGAGTCTCTGCCCTTTATGGCCCTTGTATTCTACAGAGGAATGTGACATATCAGATATTTACCATAGGAGATGAGTTGAAGGAAACGGGCATGTTTAGTCTGGAGAAGAAAAGCTCTGGAGGAAACATTATAGCTATCTTCAAATATCTGAAAGTCTGTCACATATGGGTGAGACTAGACTTGCTCCATTTGACTCCGGAAGGCCTAACCAGGAAGAGTGGGTAGAAAATGGCAAAGAGTCTGATTTAATTTTCATGTCGGGAAAAGTTTTCTTAAAATTAAAACTGTCCAAAAGTGGATTGGTTAGCTTCAAGGGGTGGTGAGTTCCTCCATTTTGAAGATTACCAAAGAGAGTTCAGTGACCACTTGAGGATGTTACAGTGGGGATTCCTTTCAAGTATAGGTTAAATTAGATGGCCCCTGTGTGTGTATGGGGGGGCTTCCCAAAAAGAATATTGACAATTGGGATTATTCAATAGAGCCATTCCATTGGTGGCGTCAACTGAGGCATCTCATGCAAGAACATTTAAATGTATACTAGGATGAGAAGTCAGGAGATCTAAATTCTCCCAATACAACCACTAAGTACCTGAATAGCCTTGCTAACTAATTTGGTACCTTTGAGCCACCATTTCATCATTATTAAGGAGAGAAGATTGGACCAGATGTTCTTTGCAGTCCCCTTACCTTAATAAATTCAATCAATTCACTCTTTTTAAGGCTTAATTATTTTTCTTTTCAAATCTAAGAATCATAAATGATATGGATCCATTCACATACATATTCTTATCTCCCCAACACTGAAACATTTTCTTTTCCCATGCAGATATAACTGAGTTTAGGACTATGCCAATAAAATTTATGCTATATCTGGGCTTATTATTAAAAGTCCTAAAATAATGTTAGCAATTATGGAGATAAACATGAAGACACAAATTATATAATATTTCTGGCTATCACCAAAGCAGTAACAACCTCAACATAAAACAAACTCCATCACTCTGACAGAATCAGCTCTGGGGGGTGGGAAGAAGTTAGAAAAAATATCTTCAAATTGCCAGGAGATTCGTATTTAAAACCAGTCCTCTCCCCAAAACCGCCATTCACTCTAATACACACAGTCACTCAGCCAACATTCTTTTTTAGCACAAAAGCTCAAGTCAAATACTAACTCTGTTCTTATACATCTCTGTTCTACTCTACACTTATCACAAAATTCTAATGTTTGACTGCCTACCCACATATTCTTTTTAATGCTAATTCCAACATCAAAAGAATGTCTCCATTCTCCATTATAGCACCACATGTAATTTACTAGAAATAGTTCAAGGCCTTGTTTTGACTTGATGAAAGATTTTAAAGTCTATCAATGAGTTTCTTTACAATTGCATGCACCAACATCTCACATCAAGGCTTGGTTGACTTTATAAATGCATTTCCTCTCAGACAGATATATCTTTTATTATTTTTCTTTTTTTTGCAGTGTAGGCAATGGGGGTTAAGTGGCTTGCCCAGGGTCACGCAGCCAGCAAGTGTCAAGTATCTGAGGCCAAATTTGAACTCAGGTCCTCCTGAATCCAAAGCCAATGCTTTATCCACTTTGCCACCTAGCTGCCCCTAAGACAGGTATATCTTGAATAATATCAAGTTATCTCTCGTGACTGAAGTCCTAACAGGATCTTCTTATAAGGAAGTCTTAACTATGAGGAAACATTGACCTGGAGGACAAAATTATAGAGAAATTCCAGAGCAATTACTTCTGGGGGTTATAGTATTGCATCATGAAAATCTAAGAAACCTAATCTAAAAAACCCACTTAATAGCTCTGCAACACCATAATGTAGGAGAAAGTATTATGGATTTAGAAACTGCATTTAAATCCTGCCGTTTCTACTTATTTCTTGTGTGTCCTTGGGAAAATAATCTAACCTTTCTGGGCCTCAGTTTTCTCCTCAGAAAAAGAAAGAGCTTAATCTAAATAGCCTCTAAGATTCCTTTCAGTTATGTATTTATCATCCAATCATCTAAAACCAAGTAAATAGTCAATTTAAATTAAAGCACTGTATAACCCAGTACTGGAATAAGTGCTATGAGAGATAATAATGAAATAAATGGAAGCTATGCCCTGGCACTAGAGGACTTACTTAAATAAAAGTTCTACATGAATGAGATATTAGTTGAATAAAGGCTACATTGAATAGTTTGGGCAAAGGATAGGAAAAAAATCACAAGGCTGTTAAGGTCTCATAGGGAAAAGGGGGAAGGCTTATCAGAGAAGTTTAAGAAAATAATTATTAATAATGGGGGTTTGGGGGACCCCCCCCAACATAATAGAGGGCTTAGCTCAAGAATCTTAGCTGATTTTTTTTCAAAGCCAGCCCAGATACAATAGAAATCACACTAACTCAGTAGACATAGAAACCATACCTTTTTGAAAGTGCCCTTTACCCTCAGAGGGTTTGTCTTTTCACTGGGCCCTGATGTCAGCATGGTGCAGCTCATTTTAATATGGACCACCCTCAGGTCACATTAACTAATGAAGAACCATTCTAGCCAATTAGCTTTGAGCTGTGTGTAAGAGCCAGCTCTATCAAAGGAGGAAGGTCTCTGGATGGCAAGAGGTTTGCACTTTTGCGCCTGGGACCTGTAGGAATAAGCCTAGCTTTCTCTTCTCTCCCACTTGGCAAAATGTACTGGGTATGTAACTAGTGGGGAAGGTAGTCAGATACGCAGTCAATACTTTAATAATATGTGATCTTAATAATAAATGCTTGTTGCCAAAACTGGTACAATAGTCATTAATTTATAAGTAACAATATACTAGAAAAAACCCCAGCCAAGTTCTCCAATAATTTAGAAAGAAACAGGCTAGTCCCCCAATATTTTAAATGACACAGGAGACAAGACAGGACCTGATCCTTGAAGAGTTTGTATTAATAGGACAATTGGGGAATTCTAGATCCAGGAAAGTGCATTAGTAAAAAGGCCAAGGTAGAGAGGTAGAAACATAGTAAGTGGGAAAGAGCAAAAGGTTAGAAACAAGAATAATGAACATGGAAAATTCATAATGAGAAATATTAGATCCATATAAATCAATAAAGGGAGTCCAATTTGTAGAGGCATTGAATGTTAGCCTTAGTAGTCTTCATTTCACCCCCTAGACAGTTGAAAACCATAATAATTTTCTCGAGTAGTAAAGTAACATGAAAAATACACTGTTTTTTGGAAAATTAATGAACAGGAATAATATATAATTAAGGTAAGAAGTGGAGATAGGAGGATCAGGAGAAAATACATAATATTTTATTGTGATCAAAACTAGAATGACACTGAGTAAAAATTAAAATAAAGTTATCAACTGAGAGAACTTACAAGTAACAATCAATAGGCCTTAGTGCTTTTATAAGAGGAACAAAGAAGAGTATCATTTGTTTTACTCCAATATTTCAAGGTCATATGATTTGCATGATATGGATACTAACTTATTTTTCCCATTTAAATTTTTGTTTTGTTTTGTGTCTTAGTTTCCCTAACTCACACAGGCTGGAAATGCAGCAGCTTAAACCGACTGTGGATTATCATTATCATTTTTGACCAGCTTTTTTTATTTCTTGACCTGAGCTACTTCACCCATCCTTAAGCAGTCTTGTGCCCCTTACTGCTGGGTGCTTATTACATTGGTGTCTAAATTAGCACCAATTTAAGGAAGCAGCAACACTCTCTTTTCATATCTAATGATCAAGCCTAATATAGAAACAGGCTTGATTGGTGAGGTTTAAAGATCATAGACCTTTGGGGGAATTTCTTCCATCTTATAAGATGTCAAAAAATTTGCTGGCATGGAACATAGTATACAGGAATCTGACTCTGAGTCAGCAAAGATCTGCATTTGTATCCTGACTTTGACACTGACAAATGACCTTGGACAAGTTGCTTAATCTCCCTCAACTTCAGTTTTATCATCTATAAAGTGGAGTCAATGATACCTACAGTATCGGCCTCACAGGGCTGTTGTGAGAATCAAATTATAAAATATAATCCAAACACTTTGTAAAACTTAAGATGCTTGGCTAATCTTGGCTATTATTATTACTACATATTCTCTGGATTTTGCTAATTTGTTCATATATGGACACTTAACCTGAAGAGCATTTTCCTCAGAAATCTCCCCCACCCTGATCTACAATTGAAATTCTTTATACATAAACACACTAACCTTATAACTCCCCCATACCAAAGTTTCCTTAATATATGCATTGCCTTCTCTTATTAAAATTCAAACTCCTGAACCAACTCTCCCTCTTGTGTGTGTGTGTGTGTGTGTGTGTGTGTGTGTGTGTGACTGCAGTGCTAAGCACAGTGTCTAGCACATAGTAAATGCTTGGTAAATTCTAGCTATTTTATTCATCCATTAAATGCCTTCATGGTGTGTATCCTATGTATTTGTAGTCTCTCTGGTTAAATTTGTATAGCTCTTTGTATAAAATTATTATGGGTCCTGAATTGGTATACCCCCTTTTTATTGTGAATACATTATTGATTTAAAGTGATAGTTATGAATATATCAATCATAAGCTTATGATTTTCCAAGGTGTCAGTCTGTTCTTAATTCAAAATTCAAATTTGGTATGCTAAGTGCACTTTAAAACATGGATGGGTCATTCTGTTCACCCTGTTGAAATGATTGAGGAAATGTGTCCATCACTTTATATGCCTACCCTTGGCATCAAGTGGTGCTGGCTCAGCTATCAATGCTTATTAGGCTACATAAGATGAACTCTGGGTAAGGGAGATACCCTATTCTACTCCCACACCCTTATAGCTGAGATTTTGATGGAGACATCGTAGAGATTTGAATATTAGAATATTTCTTCCCCCAACCTCCAGAAATCAAGTGAGACACAAGTGTGAGACATTATTCCCAATTTCTGAAAAGTTCAAATTTATGTGATATCAGGCCTATTATATGGACCAACTCATACATTCAGCTTTCCTACTGAAACTTTCTGCACTGTTTGCACTATTAGGGACCATTTGTTTTACTTCAATAATTCAAGATCATATGATTTGTATGATATGAATACTAATCCAGTGGAAATGGAAGCTGCTCTGTGCCTGAGAAGATGGTCTTCAAGAGTAGCTAAGTCTGAAAATTCTACCACCCTGGGGCAAATTAAAAGCAACTAGGTGGCACAGTGGATAAAGCACTAGACTTGAAATTAGGAAGACTCTTATTTGTTAGTTCAAATCTGGCCTCAGACACTTACTAGCTGTGTAACTCTGGGCAAGTTTCCTCATCTGTAAAATGAGCTGGAAATGGAAACAGCAAACAATTCTAGTATCTTTGTCAAGAAATCCTCAAATGGAATCATGAAGAGTCAAACAGACCTAAAACAACTCAACAACAAAAAGTGAGCAACCTAGGGGCAGCTAGGTGGCTCAGTGGATAAAGCATTAGCCCTGAATTCAGGAGGACCTGCGTTCAAATCCGGCCTCAGACACTTGACACTTGCTAGTTGTGTGACTCTGGACAAGTCACTTAACCCTCATTGCCCCACAAAAAAAAACAAACAAACAAAAAAAAAACTGAGCAACCTTCTGTCTATGGGACTCTTCACCAGACCATTTCTCAGTCAGCAGATACATAATCCATTGTTATTTTGGTTGTTGAATACTGGGTTTTATAGGACCTTCTAGAGCATAAACTCCTTTGGTATAGTCTGACAATCATGTGTTCACACTGGGAAGGGAATAGAGCAGGACATTTAAAGAAGTCAGATATGTTATCAATTTATATATTTGGTTTTATCCTAGGTAAGACCTGAGCTTTATTGTGATGAGAAATGAAAGACAAGTCCTAGCTGTAGAGTCTTCACCTTTCTCTACATACATCTAGGCTTTCTAGTATTTTTAGGAGGCTTGTCACAGTGGTGGGATATAGCAGGATTTAGAAAAGAAAATGAAGCAAAAGGAAAGGTATTCTAATGTTTATCCCTGTACTCAAAGCATCAGCAATAAGTCCTAACAATAGAGAGTTTGGGAACAAGAGCAATTTCTGATTTGAGGAGTTGGAAAGAGGTGAATGAAATTTTCCTAACTGAGCTAAGACTAAATTCTGGGGATTTTCTGTTGAGAAGGGTGAGGCTGAAATCCCTTTAGATGTCTAAGCAAATCATTTGTGTTCAAGGTAAGTAGGTTTGCGGTATTGTCTTATCAACAGGGTTGAAAAAGTGTTGGCTCATATATGAAATGATGTATAGTGAAGTGAACAGAACCAAGAGAATATTGTGCACAGAGACAGCAATATTGTTTGATAAAGAACTGGGAATGACTTGAGTATTCTCAACAATACAATGATCTAAGACAATCCTGAAGGACCATGGATGAAACATACTATCCACCTCCAAAGAAAGAACTGATATTTATGGAACAGACTAAACATACTATTTTTCACTTACTTTCATTTTTTTCATTTAATCAAGTTTTCTTGTACAAATGATAAATATGGTAATGTTTTACATAATCATATATATATAACCCATGTCTGATTGCTTGCTGCCTCAGAGATGGAGGAGGGAAGGGAGGGAAGAAGGGATGAATATTGGGATCCCAAAACTACAAAGAAAAACGTTTATTACTTAAAAAACAAAAAAGTGTTGGTTGATTCTAAGGCAAGTTTTTTCTGACTATTAAAATCAAAAAGAACAATTACACTTCCAGGGAGCAATAGTCTTGCTGGTAGGTGAGTCAGGTAACAGGCATAATGTATGGTAGCTATAAATATATAGAGCAAGTCAGTGACTTTAGAGAGTAAATTAAATAATTCTTAATCTGAGTAGTAAATGAAAGGCAAATGTAATCAAGTTCTCTTGCCCATTTTTCCCCACCACTTATCAGTAAATTATTTACTAAATGGGAGATTTTGTGGAAAATCAATGGCCACACTAGAGCAATTACTATATATTCAAAACTAACACATCCAATGTATAATACAATTGAAGATCATCCAAAGATATAAGATGGGATATTCTTCCTATAGCCAACCTGAGGCTTTGGAAGAGCTTGAAATAGGAAAGATCTAGGTCTTCATGTCTAAGTTTCAAATTGGGTTTCTACAAAACTTATGGGCTGTCACCAATGGTGTCAGATCAGTTTATGGAAATTGGCACTACAAAGATGGCTCCACAACACCTTCCTTTTCATATATTGTGATCTCCAACCCTCATGCTCTGCATTTATCATTCCTTTGGAAAATAGGGTAGTGAGAGGCTAAAATGAATGGGTAGAGTCTAGAATTAGGATGTGCATCTATCATCTCTATTCTAAAACTTTTTCTAAAACTTATGTTGTTGATGTAAAACTCTCCTATTTGGTACAAGACTTAGACATAAAAGTTGATATCATAAGCAAATTAGGGGAACATAGAAAAAATTACCTGCTAGATCTATCATGAAGAATTTATGATCAAACAAGAGATACAGAAGATCAGAAGAGGTAAAAATGGATAATTTTGATAAAATTAAAATAAAAATGTTTCACACAAACAAAACATAAAACCAAAATTAGAAGGAAAGCAGGAAACTAGAGAAAATATAATAGCAAGTTTCTCTAATAAAGGTCCAGTTTTTCAAATATATAGGGAACTGAGTGAAATTTATTATAAAAAAGAGCCATTTCCTCCTTGATAAATGGTCAAAGGATGTGAATAGGCAGCTTTCATAAGAAATCAAAGTTATCTATAGTCACAAAAAATTCTGATTTGCTAATAGTGTAATGAAAAATAAAACAATTCTGAGTTAGCATTTCAAATACAGCAGATTGTATAACATGATAGAAATGGAAAGGAAAATGCTAAAAGGGGTTGTGGGGGAAAAACAAACAAACAAACAAATATATTACTAGAGTTGTGAGCAAAAACCTTCTGGTGAGCTGTTTGGAAATATGCCCAAAGGCTATAACTGCATAGCCTTTGACCTTTGCTACTAAAGTTGTACTGCAGAGATCAACGAAAAAGGAAAGAGACTTGTATGTACAAAATATTTACAGTATACTTTTTAGTGATGGCAAAGATTTGGAAACTGAGGGGATACTCATAAATTGGTGAATGGCTGAACAAGTTGTAGAATATGATTTGATGGAATACTATTATATTATAAGAAATAATCAAGGAGATTGTTTAAAAAAAGTGGAGCCTTAGACGAGCTGATGCAAAGTGAAGTGAGAACTAGGAGAACATTGGAAAGAGTAACAGCAATATCATAACAATAATCAACTGTGAAAAACAGCTACAATAATCCATAACAATTACAAAGGACACATGATGAAAAGAAATGCTATCCACCACCAGAGAGAACTGATGATCTCTTAATACAGAGCAAAGAAAATATTTTTCCCTTTATTTTCCTTGCTTCTTTTTGCAATATAGCTAAATAGAAATATGAATGGGCAGCTATATTCCAAGCACTGGACTTGGAATCAGAAAGACTAATCTTTCCAAGTTCTGTAGGGCCTCAGACACTTACTAGCTGTTTGACCCTGGGCAAGTTACTTCACTCTGTATGTCTTATTTTCCTCATCTGTAAAATGAGTTGAAGAAGGAAATGACAAACCACTCCAGTATCTTCATCAAGAAAACCCTAAATGGAGTCACAAAGGGTCAGGCACAATTGAGAATGACTCAACAACTCCAATGTAGAAATATGTTTTGAATGACTTCATATATATAATGAGTATCATATATCTTGCTTTCTCAATAGGTGGGGGGAAGGGGCAGAGAATTTTGGAATAAAAATTAAAATAACAAAAACCCTCCATTGGGTTGGTCTGTGAATTATATATATATATATATATATGTGTGTGTGTGTGTGTGTATACACACACATATATGTGTGTATATGTGCATATATACTTGCATGTAAATACATATACATACATATATAAATGCATCATACATGCACATACACACAAGTAAATAGGAAGTGACAAGGACATTGTCTTTAGACCTCTTCTCAAATGCCTTTGATGAAGGGATTTATAGCTTTCTCCTGGGATGCTACATATGGATATAAGGCTATTTTAAGTATAAGATGTTTGACAAGGCAGAAAATTTATAATATACAAAGACTTTTTAAATTTAGGAACAAGACAATGTCAGCTTTCAATATGGATTTAGATATATAAATGTGCATATGCTTATATACAATTTCTAGTAAGCAGGACTGATTTGTTTCCTTTCTTGAAGAAAGGATATATCTTGCAACCAAAAAAGTTCTAAATAATGAAGATATCCTTGTATATGTTACAGAATGCATTGTAGAAGTCACAGTAGAGATACTGCAGATGGCAGCTACAGAGGCAGTTGAATCATGGCAGTAGGGGAATGGCAAAAGCAAAATAATTCTTAGACCACACCAAGGAGCTATGGCAAATTGACCCCCAAAGAAGTAAGGCAAATGATAGATTTATGAGAATTCAAGTGGAAGAAGTTTTTAAGTCATAGAAAAACTGAAAGCTTAAACTTTACTTCATCCTAGAGCTGATGTTTCCATGGGTTTTCTAAAAAATAAGGAGTAAAGTTCTTAAATAGGGGGCCTCATATTTAAGAAATTTACATCCAAAGGACTGAGCAAATTAACTTACTTTGCCATTCTTTTTTTAATAAATATTTTACTATTTTTTTAACCTTCCTAACTTGACTTTTAGTAGATTATGTAGACAGGAGCTCAAGCTGTGTGGTATTCATTCATACAGCCATAGTAAACCCACTAACATAAGGGAATCCCAGAGTGAATGGAAGATATGGTTTATAATTTACAGCCATACTTACGTTTCCAGAATATTTGCATTTTTCAGACATTTTGTTCTCTGCCTCAAGATTACTTCCTATGCTGTAGAGGCATGTTGCTGAACCAAAGGCAGGAGCTTTATGTAGGAAATAAAAGTAATTTCTCTTCCCCATTACAAATTTCATCAGAACTGAGATCCTTGTGTATAGCACTGACAATTTCTAGAGCTTCATTTGAGATAACTCCCCAATGTTGACCATGTTCTCCATATCTCTATTATTGGACTTTTCTGTGATTTGTGACTAATTTTTCATATCCTTTTCCTTGCCTAGACAAAATGTTTAACATATAGTATCCATGAGGTACAGAAATAAGCACACAGGATGTAACCTCAAAGCCAGGACTACAAGCTAGATTTAATAGTGGCTCTGAAGATAGAGTCAGATGAACACTTCTAGTGATGGCAGCAAAGGAATAAACTTTATGCTAATACTCATATTGGTATAATTGTGGAAATGGAGAAAATATATGGAACATAGAGGATGCATCTGGGTGTATTTCTTCTGTATACCTTATCACCATTAAGAGATGTGTTAGTTATGCTTTACTTGTTTGATTTAGTTTTGTGTACATTATTATGGTTTTAAAACCTAGGAAAAATATAAGAAACCATTAAAATGAACCCCTGGTTCAATACTGACCAGACCATATCATTTTTTCAATGAGTAATAAGAAGGAAAATGAGTAGAAAATTCCTAAAATAAATATCAACTTGCTTGATAAAAACTAAATGAAATATCAACACTCTAAATATATAGTGTTTATGTTAATATGAACATGCAATTCTTTATTTTAAATTAAATTCATTATATTCTAACTCTTTATTCAAGTAGAAATTTATCTATTGGAATCTTCCTTTTCTATCATGTAATTATACAGATTATTGAATTTGGAAAACCTGTGAAAAATCTGCTTTGATAACCCTTTCTTATATATTGTCTTCTTTGTCATGTTCACATTGTATGTGTGATAGAAATAGTGTATTGTATACCTCCATCCCTAATATCAGGTCAATTTCTTTCAAGTGTCTTCAGTCTCCAAAGACATGTATTAGAAATTATGATGCTTCCCTTCATATTCTGATGGGTACTTTGGACATTTGCCCTTACAAACATTTAAAATAAAAACATTTTTACTCTTGCCTTCTTCCTATACGTGGTCAGTGCAATGGGTGATCTGAAATTTTAAAATTGAATTTACTTTGATTCCTTAGGAACATTTTGTATAAATTCTACTCCTTTGGAGGTTAAAGGTTATGGAATTTCAAGTTGATGTCTTTTTGATTCAGGGAATTCTAATATTCTACTTGGAAAAGTAGAGAACTTTAACATATATATTATCAAAATATTAACAATAATATATTCTATGTTTTATAATATATTAAAGTATATTTAATATATTGAAAGTATGTATGTTAATATTATTAATATATCATTGCTTTAAAATATTTTCAGTAGAATTAACTGTGTTTGGAATATGAACTGAAGTCTAGTTCTTTAAGTGGAAAAGGTAAGCAATAAATATATGCACATACCATTTATTAATTATAGGCAAAAGCCAACTTGTGAGAAGTGGCAATTCACTACTTCCATTCTTGGATTCACTTTTTCTTTCTTTTTCTTTTTTTTTTTTTTAGTGAGGCAATTAGGGTTAAGTGACTTGCCCAAGGTCACTCAGCTAATAAGTGTTAAGTGTCTGAGGCTGGATTTGAACTCAGGTACTCCTGACTCCAAGGCCAGTGCTCTATCCACTGCGCCACCTAGCTGCCCCTTGGATTCACTTTTTACAGACAAACCTCCAAAGGTACAGACCAACAAATATCTAGTTATCTAGCTAATAATGTGTATTTCACCAATGACACATAAGAATAGAACAAGCTTGATGGTTAGGGGGAGTAGTATGGAAAATGTTCTTGTCCCAAGATTTTTGCTTCTATCCATCACTGGCATAGCTGAAGACATATCTACTCATATTGTGTTATCCCTCAACTCTGGTTCCTCCCATCACTTCCCTCCTTCTCTTCCTGACTAACTAGATAGCAGGAGAGCATGGGTTTCTTTATTATTTTGTGTCCTGGACCCCTTCAGTAGCCTGGTGAAGTCTATGAACCACTTCTCAGAATAATTATTGCCTACATTCATCATTAAATGAAATTCCAAATTTCAATTAGATCTTAGTAAAAAAGTAAGAATTTTTTATTCTATTAAATTTACAGATTTCTGGATCCCAGTTAAGAAACACTTTAGTAGAAAAAGTAACAACAACAACAACAACAAAAGCCAGAAATAACAATAGGGACAATAGAGAAAAACATGATTAAAAAAAGTAATACTCATGCAGTACCAGTCAATGTAGGTTTTTAGATCATCAAAATAGAAAACATTGGAATACGATTGTATTCAAACAAAAAACTGTGCAATATTAAGAAAACATAGGGCTGGTTATCACAAGGTGGCTATAGAAATAACATTTTCTTGTCCAAAAAGAGAAAAAGTTTGATAGATTAAAAACTTGCATAAATATATCTAATGCAAAAAGACATTATTTCATGGGATAATTCTAAAGTCTGATAGTAGTTATATGCCACTCAATTTGTTAAGTGTAATAAAATTATTTATCTTCATATTGAGGATATAAGAGAGTAAAGTTTCAATAACAACAACAAAAGAGTCCTCTCTGGGCAATATCCACATGAAACCAAAGAGCAATACATTGGCCAAGAAGAGTCAGGAAAATGATTGTCATGTGTGTTTTTTGGTTTGTGTTTTTTGGGGGGTTATTTGGGTTTTTTGGCCAGGCAATTGGGGTTAAGTGACTTGCCCAGGGTCACACAGCTAGTAAGTGTTACGCATCTGAGGCTGGATTTGAACTCAGGTCCTCCTGAATCCAGGGCCAGTGCTCTATCCACTGCACCACCTAGCTGCCCCCATATGTGTTGTTAAAGAAAAAAAGTGATATGATAACAATATATGAACATTGCCATCAAAAAATAATTTCATTTAACGTAATTTTCAAATCTGAATTCTTTCCCTCATATCTTCCTAAGTCCAACTCTCCATTGAGAACGAAAGAAAAATAAAACCTGTTACAAGCATTTAGGGTCAAGCAAAACAAATTCCAATATTGGCCATGTTTTAAAAAAAGGCAAAACATTAACTTCAATCCACTTTCTGAGTCCATCACCTTCATATGTGGAGGTGGGTAGCATGTTTTATTATGAGCCTTTCAGTATTATGGTGAGTCATTGTTTTGATCAGTGTTTCTAAGCCTCTCATTATCAGGAATTATAAAAAAAAATTATCCTTAAGGAATCTGAAACTTACTATGCAAGGAAATGGTAGAAATTATGTAACATTATGGTTGCAAAAATTTAGTACTTAATGCTGATTCAACTATTCCGTATAGCAGTTTGGAACTATGCCCAAAGGGATATAAAACTGTGTATAACCTTTGACCAAGCAAAACCACTACCAGTTCTGTATTTCAAAAAGATATATTTATGCAGCTCCTTTTTCCTTTTTTTACCCTTTTTTACATTAACACATATTTATAGAATAAAAAAAGCATTTATATAATAGCACAATAAAAAGATGATTCTACATGAAATTGCAAATCTACTAAGCATGACTATAGCAACTGTTTTAGTGGTGACAAAGGTTTGGCAATGGGGGGATGCCCATCAATTGGGGGAATGACTAAAGAAGTTGTTGTATATGGTTGTGATACCATATTATTTTACTATAAGAAATGATGAGCAGGATGCTCTCAGGAAAACAAAATGGAAAGACATGAACTGATGCAAAGTGAAATGAACAAAACCAAGGGAACACTGTATGAGTATCAAATATGAATGACTTGGTTATTCTCAGCAATACAGTGATCTAAGATAATTCTGAAGAAAATGATGAAAAATGTGATCTATATCCAGAGAAAGAACTGATGGAGTCTGAAAGCAGATCAAAGCATACTTTTTTAACTTTGCTTATTTTTCTGTTTTTTTTTAATTTGTCCATGTTTTCTTCCACACTATGGCTAACATAGAAATATATTTTACATGACTGCATGTATATAATCTATATAAAATCATTTGGATTCTCAATAAGCATGAAGGGGAAGGAGCAAAGGCAAGAATTTGGAACTCAATGTTAAAAACATGTTACATAATAGTTTTTGAGTAAATTGTAATTGAGAAAAAACCCCAAATATTATATTTTTTAAAAAAAGAAAAAAAAAGGACCTACCTAATACCTAGAAATATATGGTAAGGTGGCCAGAATTATATACCAGAATCCTGCTCTTCTTTTTTAAACTAATGGAAATAAAACCCAAGTGGTACAAAAGTAATTCCCAAAATACATGAAAATCCAACTAATAAACTCTGCTGGGACTAGAGCTTTATCAAAGAGAAACTGTTGCACAAATCACTTGCCTATAACATTGGTCTTCAAAATTAAGAACAATTTTTATTTTAACAAATGTCACCACTCCATATATTTATAATATCCAAATAAATTATTTTCTACTTCATAGATTGATACTCACAAAAATAGAAAATTTTTGATATAAAATGTTTTGTTAAAATAATTGTTGATGGACCTAAAATCTTGACCATCAATTCTTCTGTTACCATGCCACCCCTTCAAGGAATATGGACTGACAATCCATTTCAAATTGGGTGAGATTGATTAGATGGTTATTCTGTGATGTACACAAGAAGAGAAGACTGTAAAGCAGGAGCAGGAGATCCATTTTCACATTCACATTTCATTGGAACTCAGAGATAACGTGAATTCTATTGCTAGCAAGCTTAGTCTCTAGAATGCTTTCTGACTAAATCTGGTAGAAGGACTTATCTGTAGTGATCTGGAGTTTTAAGTTTTGGAAATGGGAAACACAGCTTGCAGACCATGGAAATACAGTTAGCAGATAGTAGATGCCACGACTGCAATGTTTTGGTAGTTCTCTGAACTCATTGATATGGATACTAAAAATCATAACCCATATGTCACTTCCTATTTAAGCAACTCTTGCCCATGCCCTCTCTTAAATCTACCATAGATGGTCCACAGAACACATTATCTGCCTTCCTTTCATTTTACTGTTCATTGATAAGCATGTGGACATGGTACATATTAGATTAAAACTAATCTATTACAAAACTCGAGCTTCTAGTTACAAAATCGAATACTCACAATCCTTCTAAAAAGCATACCAAGCAAAACAATGTTTAAAATGAACAAAGTAAATTAAGATGCATTTCATCAATGGGCAGTTTCAAAACATAATGGAACTACTTCTCACCATGTAGTCCATGAGGCTGATATCTTAAATATTGATTTTCTAGTCATTGTCATTGCAAAAAGCTATTCTGTTTTCTCTCAATACCATAAATTTGACTTTAAACAGAATAAGAACCTTTTAGCAAGAAAATTTCAGATCTATCTGTTTATGTCGGAAATTAAAACCACCAGGATTGAAAGGAAGAAAAAAAATAACCAAAGGGGTTTTCAAAAATTTAAAACTCCATCATGCATAAATGGAGCTCATCAAAGAAAGTAATTTCCCTGCAGAAAACACTCCATCTTTTGTTTTATGTAAGTTATCAACATGAATATTTTATTTTCAATGAAACTGTCTTTTCCCCTCTGTGTTTCATGGCTTTTGCTTAGTGTCTAGAGTAAATAGGCTTCCTTCCCACCTCACTCTATTATTTAAGTCATTTGCAATGAAATATTTTCTTTGCCATGGTATGACAATTAGCAACTCAGCTTTCCTAATTAATCATATTTTTTTTAAGTATTTACTCTTTCTTCATCTGCTAACAGAAGGCCCTGAAACTTACCCTAGATAGTCAAGAAGGCATTTTAACAAGCTAAAGAATCTTCACAGGCTCCCTCTTGCTTCTTGGTTTTACTCTGACTTTTAAAGTGCTTCACAAGCTAAAGCCAGGAAAAATTTAGAAATGCTTTTCACGTTATAAACCAGGCAGTATTTCTTTCCTCTGTACATGAAATTCTGCTTCCTATTTTTTTTTTTGGAGCAGTTTGACTTTATTAGTCAAAGGCAGGTCTGGCACCCTAAGTGCTCTTGGGTGGGCGAGTTTACTTCTTCTTCACTACCGCTGACTTCTGGCTCCTCGGTATGGCATTGGCCCGGCGCAGAGCGGCCATGTGGAGATCTTTCCAGTATTTGTTCCTGCGGATGATGTGCAGGACGCTGTTGAGCGTGGCCTGGGCGTTTTTGTTGATGGTGGTCCTCACATAGGAATTGGCAGGCTTCTTCTGACCTGTCTGCTGCTTCAGCATCACCACGATGCCCTGGCCGTCTTCGGCTCGATGCCCACTGTCTTCCGGTGGATCAGCCCGTTGTAGCGGAAGGAGGTTCGAGCCTTGAGGTTTTGGGACTCGGTGTTGTCTGTCTCCTTGTTGCCCTTGATGAGGAAACTGCAGCAGTTCCGGAGGACCATAAAGTGCAGATGGGCCCACATGGTGGTGGCGGGGGCGACCTTGGGCGGGCAAGTCACTTAACCCTCATTGCCCAGCCCAAGAAAAAAAAAATTAATGTAAGCAGACTCTTCTGTATTAACTTCTACTTAGAGTTGAACTTAAATTTTAAGTAGAACTAAATTGTATGTAAAGTGTCATCATCACAGAGCATCTTTTCTCTCACTCATTCACTTGTCCTACCTAGATGACAGAAGCAAGAGCTTTAGAATAAAAAAAAAAAATCAAAACACACCAACAATTCAAATGCCTGATGACGAATTCAGTTGGCACACACTACTCTTCCATATTCTGCTGACCTGTTTGTCTACCTCTTCCCTCATAGTCCTAGGCAAATTTCCTAAGTGTATTGTGAGCATTTCTTCATTTCCTCATGACAATTTAAGGAGGTAGATGATATTATTAGACCCATTTTGTTGTTGAAGAAATTGAGACAAAGGTTAAAGTGACTGGGCCAAGGTCACACAGTTGGTAAGTGACTAAAGTTGCATTTGAACTCAGTGTATCTGACTCTAGGTCCAGCACTCTATCAACTATACAATCAAACTGCTTGGTTTGTGGAAAGAATGCAAGAATTGGAATCACATAACTGGGTTCAAATATTATTACACAAAGGAAGCAGAAACCTGGGAAAGTATTTTTGAATTAATATCACTGATAAAGACCTCTTTTCACAAATATATAGATAACTGAGTCAAATTCATAAAAATACAAGTCATTTCCTAATTGATAAATGGTCAAAGGATATGAACAAGCAGTTTTTAGACAAAAAAAAATCAAAGCTATCTATAATCATATGAAAAAATGTTCTAGATCACTATTGATAAGAAAAATGAAAATTGAAACAATTCTGAGGTATCACCTAACACCTATCTGAGTGGCAAATATAACAAAAATGGAAAATATTGGATGGTGGAGGGTATGTGAGACAGCTGGGATGCTAAGCTACTGTTGATGGAGTTGTGAAAACTTCCAACCATTCTGGAGAGCAATTTGGAACTTTCCCCAAAGGGCTATAGGACTGTGCATACCATTGACCCAGCAATACCATTGCTAGGTTTATATCCCAAAGACATCTCCAAAAAGAGAAGATGACCTATTTCTCCAAAAATATTATAGCAACTCTTTGTGTTGGCTAAGAATTGGAAAGCAAAAAATGTCAATTAATTGGGGAATGGCAAAACAAGCTGTGGTATATGATAGTGATGGAATATTATTGTGCTATAAGAAATGACAAGCAGGATGACTTCAGAAAGGTCTGCAAAGACTTGTATGAACTGATGTATAGTGAAGTGAGCAGAACCAGGAGAGCATTGTGCACCAAGACAGTAATATTCTCTGATGAAGAACTATGAATGACTTGACTATTCTCAACAATACAATGATCCTAGAGAATCCCAAAGGACTGTGGATGAAACATACTATCCACCTCCAAACAAAGAACTGATTTTGATTGAACATGGACTGAAGCATGTTATTTTTCACTTTATTCCTTTTTTTCTTTTATTGAATTTTCCTTGTACAAAATGACTAATATGGTAATGTTTTATATAATTACACATGAATAATCCATATCTGATTCCTTACTGCCACAGGGAGGGGGCAGGGAGGGAAGGAGGGATAAAATTTGGAACTCAAAACTATAAATAAAGATGTTTATTATTTTAAAATATTACTACAGATACAACAGTAAAGGGAATTTTTATAGCAAGAATTCCTGTTCATGAAATCAAAAGGAAAGAGAGAGGGAGAAAGAGGGAGAGGAAGGAAGGAAGGAAGGAAGGAAGGAAGGAAGGAAGGAAGGAAGGAAGGAAGGAAGGAAGGAAGGAAGGAAGGAAGGAAGGAAGGAAGGAAGGAAGGGCATAAATGGTAAAATAATAGTTTCCCACCTTCCATACGTTTGAAATAATTGATATCCCCACTAACTTTCTGCATGATGTTAAAAACATTAAACTTTATGTCATTCCTAACCAAATTCATCTAATCGCACTCCTATTTAAGCTTTTACTAGTCTTCTAATTGAATAAAGATTGTACCTTTCTTTGCATTTTCAGTTCCTTAGTCAAAATAAACATATTTTCAGGGATAAGGGTTATCTTCATGTATTTAGACATAATCATTTCCAATTACCAACTCTTTTTTCAGTTCTAAAGAAGAGAATACTTTCATATCATTAATGATTCTAGTTTAGTTTCTTTTTTTAAAATTTTTGTGGGGCAATGAGGGTTAAGTGACTTGCCCAAAGTCACACAGCTAGTGTCATGTCTGAGGCTAAATTTGAACTCAGGTCCTCCTGAATCCAAGACCAGATCTTTGTCCACTGCGCCACCTAACTGCCCCCTAGTTTAGTTTATTTCAAACTCAAATAATCAGCATTTTAAGTGCCTACTATGTTCAAGGTACTCTGTCCATACTGGAGATACAAAGATTAAAATGAAATAGCACTTCATCTCAAAGAGCTTCAAATCCCCTCATAAAACAGATTGAGCTTGACTACCTTAAAATTCACTCACATAGGTAGAGGGCATTAAGTTCGATAGGAGCATTTTAAAAATTAGTTTCATAACCACTGGTGCTGATAGCCCTGTCCCTAAACTTCCCAGCAAATTTTTTCCAAAGAGCTCAAATAAAATGAGAAACCATTCTAATCTCCTGTCTTACAAATAACATGAGATTACTTATAACCAAAATGATGCAAACCTAGAAAACAATAAATGGGAAAACATCAATCACAGGTAGAGTTGTTATATTAGCTTACTTTTAAAAGCAGCCCTATGAAGAGGGCAAATTGTCAGTGATCATAAACTCTGGCTGGTCTGAGTTCAAGACAAATATGACTTTCATGTTTCCCTAGTCTCTGATTTCAGTGTGGCACTGCCCTTTAAAAAGGGGTCCGTCAATCAGTGCTGTTTCCTGCTTTGAAACTTTAAAAAAATGGCAAAAGCCTCAGCATTACTCACATCCATAGAAGGTTATGCTAATATTCAAAAGCTCGCTTTCAAGGCAATAGAGTTTAATTATCAAATAAGGTTGTTCCTTATTCTGTCCATTATGCTACAATTCCAGGTGGGGATGGGGGAACAATATGATTAAACTCTTCTATTCCTATTGTTTCATCCTAATCATCTGTTATAGTGAATATATGACTAATAAATTGTTCTACCCCTTCCCACCCTTTCATACTTTTTCATATCACTAAAAATTCAAACATTGCAGCAATAAGGGCTAATGACAGGAAATCATTATAAAAGTAACTGGTATTTTCCTAATTGCTTCATACAAGGATCCTATAATTTGGAAACATATACCTACACCATCCCTAAGACACAAATGCTATTTGAATATCAAAAACATGTCTCTATCATAATTCCAATGTGGTTTATTCTAAGAAGAACAGTAATTTATAGAAAACACTTAAGGAAAAAATGCAAATAATTTCTTGAGAGGTTTATAACATTTTTATTGGAGCTATGAAAGGCACTCCAAATTAATTATGAGAACCTCTCAGTAACAAGTTTAACTAAGATAAATAGGGTTTAGAATGTTAAAGTATTCTAACTAAAGAATGAAAACATCTTTAAACCAGTGGCATTAATGGCATTTCTTATCTGAACACATTTCATTAGGGTGCTGTAAATTTCAGCAAATGAATTGACAGTGATACCAAGTCATCAGACATAAGAGTTTTAAAGACATCTTGCTTAATTAGCTCAGTTCTCATACTGGCTACTAATAAGCTGCTTAGGAGCATCTTAAGCACAGAGACACAGCCAAAATAATTTCAAGGAAAGAAGAAATTTTCTTTTCCCACCCCCATAGGGTTAGCAATGACTTGACAATTTGGGGAAGACTTCCCAAAGTTTTTCTTCATGCCTCATCAAAAAAGATTTACATGAACCCTTTACTATTGTCCTTAATCCTGTACCTAGGAACATATTCTGTTATTAGACATCTCTCTACTCACTGAATTGTTATAATCAAACCATATCATTCTTTTAAAATATGAATATCTCCATAAATAAAATATGTGATCTATTTTTGGCCCTTTCTTTCAGTCCTGATATTCTTCCATCAGTGTAGAGAACTCTTGCAATAAAAACTCTTGCTATTGATGCCAATGAGCAATTTCTCTCTAATAATTTAAGATAGCTTCCTGGGACACTGAGAGATTAAAGGATGTCACACAATTAGTATGTAGTAACAACCTGGCTTGTATCCATGACTATTTGACCTAATATTGTTAGCTACATTTATAAGGGGTGGGAATAATAAAATTCTCCCTAATCTGATATTTATTTTAAATTTAAGGGACAAAGAAAAATGTCTGAAAATATAAAACCTGTATTTGACAGGTTAAATTTGAGACAATAAAATCTGTTAATTAGTGTCCTTTTACTGTACAGAATCGCAAAATTCAAGGGTTTGAAAATGAGGGGAATACCTTTCCAATAATTCTACAGTTTAAAAAAAACCTTGAAACCTCATAAATTTACTCATCTAGTTTATCAGTAAAAGAACTAATTAAATATTAATCATAGTCATTTAAAAGTTTTCCACATTAAGGGGATAAGTTCATTGGAGCCCCAATCTGATGTTACCTCTAGGGGTTCATTTTGCCAAGAACATTTTCTGTTTTTAAGGAGCCTTTATGATATTCTGCAAACTAAACATGCTTGCACTAGTTCTAAGAGGAATTCCTCATTTTCCCATCAATAATAATAGCCAGCATTTAATTAGCATGGAAGATATAAAGATAAAAGCAAAAAAATAGTCTTCACACTCATGGAACTTACATTGTGTTGGAGGACACATTATTGATGCAGAAGTACAAAACAATTTTAGGAGGGGAGAACACAAACTCCATTGGTATGTAGGGTGGAGGGAGATCCAGAAAATTTCTGTAGTTAGTAGAACCTTAGTAAAAGCTTGAATGAAGTTAATGAAAGTTTCTAAGTTAATTAGAAATTCTAAAAATTGGAAGTCAGGACAAGTATTTCAGAATTACACATTCCTGCACCTTTTGCATAGGCACAGAGTTGGAAAATGGGAGTTGTTTGTGGTATATGGGGGGAGGAACACTTGGCTTGTTTGGCTAGCTATAATCATTGAATGAGTTTTAATGAATGCCTTACTATATATCTTTCTGATTAAAATGGTATTTGCAGAAGGGTACTAACTTGCTAAATATCAGTTAGTTGGCATGTTGAAGTTTGCGAAAATGTAAAGCTCATTACATATATTATCTCATTTAAGTGTCTCAGAACAAAAATAATCTAAGGTACTATTAATGTGATTATCTCCATTTTATAGATGATGAAATGGAGGCTTCTAAAAGTTAATTGACTTACCCTATTTCCCCTCTGCCATGTATTTGAAGAATCTGTGAAACCCTTCTTCCACTTCCTATGAGGAGGTTACGGTCTGATAGCATCCCACCAACACACCTGAAAGCTATGGTGGTCGCTCACAGAACTCATATACTCTCCTAGATGAGCCACATCTGGGAACTTGGGTCCTCAGATATCTCTTTTGCTGGATGACCTCCTCCCCCCTGGACCAGTGATATAAAAGTGATCATAAGATAATGACTTAGAATTGATGATGAGATAGTTGTTGATTTTTTGTTTATTTGTTGTTGTTGTTTTAAAGAGATTACATCAAGATTTGGGCCTGCAACCTAAAGAGAAATTTGTCAGTGTTTTACAAATTATTCTAAGACCATGTGGACTTGACTAGTTTATTTTGTAGTCACTAAGAAAGGGAGACTTGATCCCCAATACACAGACTATTTTATTCAGCAAGACTATTAATCAATCTCTCACTTACTAGGATGAGATAGAAAGAATTTATCACAAGTATCTGGACAGGGAGCTAAGCATCCAAAATTCTGAGTAGATATATTTCTAATAAGTAGCTAGTTGTATAGCTTAGACTCAGAATCATGTAGTAGGCCAGTTTTTGGTTTTTTTAGTATGCTTGCCTTTGAATGTTCTGTGTGAGCCTATTCAAGTAATGATGGAATTAGCCAAAAAATGCAGTTCCTTGCAAACTGGAGTTCATAGATATTTCCTGCCTCTGTTCACATAGATTTCAGTTGTGTTTGACTCTGTGTTCCCCACATTCATTTTGTGGTTTCCTTGGCAAAGAAAATAGAGTGGTTTGCTATTTTCTTCTTCAGTTCATTTTATAGTTGAGGAAACTGAGGAAAACAGGGTCGTTAATTATCCAGGGTCACAGAGCTAGTATATGACTCAGGTAGCACCAAGCTGTCTCTCCACTTAGACACAGACACATCACTATAAACACCGATAACAGCAGCACATACGCACACACACACACACACACACACATACAAAAATACACAGGTGTACACTTACACTTCTCTCTCCTTTATAAACTTGGATAAAGCACTCCTGAAAAACATGAAAAAGAATGAAGCCTTTTAAGATCACTTCATATTATCAGTGAACTAGGTCTCATATATATATATGTGTGTGTGTGTGTGTGTGTGTGTGTGTGTGTGTGTGTTTATGAGGATATTCTTTTTTATTTCATTGATATTATTCACTGATCCAAAGGGTATGTTTTCCAAAAATAGTGGATCACTGGTATTCACATGATGTCAAAAAACCTAGAGAATGGGCTCTGGAACATTTATTGGAGCCCCAGAAAAGGACTGATGTGAAGATGTGGACAAGGATCACTCTGAATAAAAAAGTGTGTGTGAGTCGGAATCTACAAACTATATTGATGCAATCATACAGCCATCAAAGCATTAAAATTGATAATGGCTGTAAATAAACCCAAAATTTTAGTTGAAGTGAATTAAAGATTTCTTTATATGTATATGAAAGGAATGGCATATGATAGGACTGAATTCAATGAAAAGCTCCTTCCAACAATTAAGTTAATATATGCTATGCTAAAACAAAACTCTTAAATTATACAGAAAATAAATAAATAAAAATTATAGGGAGTACATATAGGGATCCTTTGGATATAAGGATATCACCCACACACACACACACACACACATGTGGGTGTGGGTGTATTTAATAGGTAAAACCCAATTTTAAATACTTGGGATTTCTTGGTACATTTCTTACATTTCATTCTTACATTCCCATCAGACTGAACAACAAAATAACATTGAAGAAGAGTAAGTTTTGGTGATTGATATCCATGTGGAAATTTCAGGCGAAAAAATCTGCTCAAGCTTCCTTAACAATAAGCCAAACAGTACTTAGTAAATAGAGATTAGCACACAGACTAGAGTTACTGTGATCCTTGAATTTCAAAAAGCCAACTGTCTAATTTTTAACATGTTGGTAACTACTACAAATGCAAGGATATATAAATATGGATTTAGTAAGTTATTCAACTAATTTTTTATTTAAATTAACATCTAGCCAACTGGTTTACTTCTTCAAACTTGACATTCAGTTCTCTAACCTCTGTGATTTTATAAAGGATGAAGAAATATGCATTCCCAAAACATGATCATTCCTTGTCTCCAACTCTGAAAATCCTTAGTTGGTTTCAAAACTTAACTCAGTATCCCCCGTGGCAAAAATCCTTTCTAGAATTTTTATAACACCACTTCAAATATTAGTATTCTTCTCCTTCTCAAATTCCCTTGTACTTAATTACCTTGTCATTGGCATATCCTTTAATAGAATACAATCTTGAGTGCAGAGATTACGTTTTTTTTTATATAATCTCTGCCTCAGACAAAACCTTTTACATAGTAAAGGCAATAAATGCTTGTTGAATTGAGTTGAATTTAATATTACCACTCTGTGCTTTAGTCTTTGTGCTAGGTACTGGAGATACATAGATGAAAAGGGACATAAATCCTGTCCTTAGTGAGCAGATATTGATACTACCATGGATGTGGCAAAAAGACTTGGTCATTCTGCCATATGAGTAAAGGGAAAGAAACAGGGAGGAAATATGTTATAGAAGTAGAATTGCATCTTATGCAGTTAGAAGCCATTGTTCAGCCATTCAACAGCCAAGACTTTGGGAGTTACCTCTAGTCAAAGATGAGACAATTGAGTCTTGGTCACCTTCAGCCTTAGAATCAGTCAGAAAAATATGCTTTAATGTCATAAAGAGCTCTAGAAAGTTTTGGAACTCAACATAATAGTCCATTGGTTTTTCAAAGGAGGAGAATGATTGATAATTACCACAAATATGGCAAAATCTTTCTGTTACCCAAATGGAATCAGACCTTGTTTTGCTAGAGTGACATTGACATCCTTCATTTAAGTGGATTACAAACTAGAAAACAGTCTCCAAACGTGTTCCCTAGGGTTATTTACCATTCTTTTGATGTACCATGTCTTCTGCTGCTATTCATATTTTTGTGGGGGCTTCCTTAAACTCAAATACTCATTTCATCCATCACTGAAATATCAGATCTGAGGACTGACATTATAATTATCTCCCAAGGATGTCAGGGACACCAACCTCCATTAAAAAGAGGAAATTAGTTCCATCAGAAAAATATTAAACTAACAAGAAAGTACAAGTCTTCATTACTTCCTCAAAAAGAACTTCCATTCATGCATATTTCTTCATTTTGAGTGTACAATGGACTCTTATTTAAATTTCATTACTTCCAAAACCAAAGGACTAAAAACTTAAAAGAAAAACAGAATAGCAACTTTCTTATTTGCATTGGCTATATGTATATCATCTTCTCTCAAGTATAAAGAGATCTCAAGACAAAAGAAATAAGGCAACATCATTCACTCATTCCTTCCTCTTCCAATCACAATTTTTACCACCATGCATGATTGGAAAGTAAATAAGTATTCAGCTGAACAAATAGACTTATTGTGGTATTTTTATGGAAGGACATGAATAAAAATTGTATAAGCCAAAAGGTATGGATGGTTGTGACAAAAGCTATATCCTAAGGATGTGTTAAGCTTGAGACTAATGACTTATATTCGCTGTAATTGATTTAAAGCATTCTGAATATTAAAATAATGTATTTATGACTTCAGGGTAGTGACGTGGCACATTTTATAGGATACTGGGTCTGTAGTCAAGAAGACTCATCTTCCTGTGTTCACATCTCCCTTCAGACACTTATTAGCTATGTGATGCTGGGCAAGTCACTGAACTTTATTTGTTTCAGTTTTCTCATCTGTGGAATGAACTGGAGAAGGGAATGGAAAACCACTCCAGTATTTTTGCCAAGAAAACCCCAAATGGGGTCACAAAGAGTCAGACATGACTGAAATGACTGAACTGCACAACAATTTATGATTTTATAACCAGTACACTCAACTTGAGTTTCCCATGAGTTTCATGTTTCTGCTTCAGGATGTGATGACAGAGAAAGTGGTCTACTAGACTAGAAATTGGGAGACTTGGATTTTAGCCCAATATCTATTTATCTTTTGCCTCATGATCTTGAAAAGGTATTCTATCTCTTGAGCCTCATCTGATCCCTTAAGTAATGTTTAAAAGGCCTTTGAAGCTTAAGAGTCTACAATATACTGGGAGATAGAGAATTCAACTAGAACTATTACTATTTGATGAAAGATATACTAGACATCGTTTTGGTTTTTATACTTACTTTGAAGAGCTATGAATTCTTGATATATGTTACTTAGTAGCCACTTGTCATTGTTCCAATTTTGTAGATATGACTATTAATTAATTTGTCTAATATTCTAATTTCCATGTGCTTCTACAACACCATCCTCTGTGATAATCCACCAACTTGACTTCAAACTCATGAATTGCATCCCCAGAGAATAGCTGCTACTCTCAGATTCTAGGGATTCCCTTTAGGGATACATTTTTAATAATGCATTGCTCACCAGCCACTACAATGTGCTTCCCATTGACAGATTGCTAGTAGACCCAATTATCTCTAAGCAAAGATATTTACTAAAATGTCATAGTTAAAATAGTTAGCTACAAAACATTCCCTACATAAGCCTAGAGTGCAATGTCCCTGAGGGACAAGTAGGCAAAACTTAGGATATTATGATAATAAGTAACATAGAAAGGATATATGTAGTCAATGGAACTCACAATTCTAGTATTCAATACTCAGGTATTTTCTCTCCTTGTGGAATCCTCAGGAAACTCTACCCTTTCCAAGGAAGATTGTTTCACTGACTCCCAGTGTTTGTTTCTCTAGGTAATTCACTTTTCAAGTAGCAAATTAACTTTCTCTTGAGATCATGCAAGGCTATCTTTTATGCTGATAGAGTCTTCTATATGAAGAGTATCTCTCTGCTTTCAAAGTGTACCTTGAACTCTCATGAACTGAGTCTCCAAGTTCTGGATTCAGTACCTCCTTCTGGGTGAGTAACTCTGCTACCAAACACAATGGCTGATGATGTTGAAGAATCATATAGATGGAAGGAACTCCAGCAAACATCTAATCTAACCAATGTTTAAATATATATTGCCTGCAGGGTATCCCCAAAACTTGATTATCTGACTCAATTCAGATATAGTCTTCATGGAGTCTCATTAGGCAGTCCATTTTATTTAAGTCATCCTCGGGTCTGTAACCTAGAGAATCATTTATGCCTCTAGGCAATTAAAGATTAAGTAGTTCATTTGAGCAAGTTCACATGCCCTACCATAACAGGGCACATGTGGGATAAAATTCTGTTGCTGGTGAGTTGGAAACAGGTTGCTTCTATACATGGAAGTGAGAGAATCTGTTTTATTCACCATTTTTCTTTATAAAGTATTTCACAAATTTTCTGTCTCCTGTACATTCCCAAATTCTCTTCAAATGTCTTCCCTCTAAGATGTCCCAATTTTATTTACTGAAATTTCTTTAGTCTGTACATTCCTAATCCAATTCATACTGTCTTGTATTTGTAATTGTTCTACAGATGATTCCTATGTTGACATCAATGTATTCTTGTTCCATACAAAGTTTGCTTTATCTTGAGTTTCCCTGAGGCTGCATTTTTTAACTCATTTTAAAATTTTTTCTCAGTTTTTATCCTACAAAGAAGCAGAGTAGAGGATGTAATCCAAGAAATATGTTATAAAAAAAGAATACAATACGGTCAAGTGGTAAGAGTGAAGGGCAATTAGTAAAGAGCCCATTTAATGGACTAGATTCCTAATTTCAAAGAGTAGGCAGGCATATAGGATTATGATCTAAATCTTTGGTAGGAACACCAACATTGATGAGATAAAAGACCCATTTGAGTTAATGAGTACACTTTTTAGATATAATCTATGCCAATTTTTATAATAAACAACACTATATTTATTTCCTATGTTCTTTTCCCCCATATCCAGAAGATTGCATACTTAAAATAGCCCATAATTGACATGAAGAGAATTAGATAAGTATACATTCCAATGAGGGGTCACCTTGTTCCCTTCCTCAGTCTAGATTGCCCCATCAGTCAGGGCTTTTCTTGATCCAACCTTTGACCAATATTTGCCTTTTATTCCCCACACTAGAGACAACAGAAATAGTAAATGCATGAATATGGATCAGGGAACTTCAGTTTCCTCCATTAGAAAATGTAAAATGGACCTTCCATCTGCTTAAGATTATCCCTATGCCTGCTGCCAAATTTATGTGTATAATCTCATAGTCAGTTCACTGACACTCTGTATCTCAGTTGAGTCAATGAGTCAGTAAACAATGAAAAATATGTTGAAGTATGCTGTCACCATGAGTAAATGCAAGTCAAGTAGAATTTTTAAGAAAAAGATACCCAAGGACAGACAAGCAAAATTAAAAAATGAATATGTGTGCCATGTGCTCATGAATAGGAAATCATGAGACAGAGGGTAAAAGTATGTTACAATGGGAATATCTACCAAAAATGCTAGATTTTCTAATTCTAAAACAAAAATGGACAGAGAATTTTAAAAAGTTTTAAATAATTTATATTCCTAAATTCATTTACCACAAAGGACTTCAAAAAGTACATGACTGCATTGTAACTTGTTTGCAAGCTTATTTGTGAGGCTAGCAGCTATTATCCAGTAGCTCCAAGTTGTGGCTCAATACCTTTTTAAACCACTTCACATAGGCAGATGTTTATTGTATATAATTTAAACAGATTGCTTAAGAAATATATTCAATACACAAATACATTTTGACTATGATCTCCATCAACATGATCAGAAATCCTCTTCCTCTTCCTCCTCCTCCTCATCATAATCAATTAGAGAAGTTGCCCATCTGCATCAATGGAGGTACTTTCAAGAGCGAATAAACCAACAACAACAAATTATTAAGTACCTACAATGGGCCAGATACTGTGATAAACACTAGACGATAAAAGACAAAAGTAAAAAAACAAAAACAAAAAAAAAACCTATATGCTTATGGGGTTTACAATCCTTGGGGGAGACAACATATGTTTGTTTTGGGGTTTTTTTGTGAGGCAATTGGGGTTAAGTGACTTGCCCAGGGTCACACAGCCAGTAAGTGTTAAGTGTCTGAGGCCGGATTTGAACTCAGGTACTCCTGACTCCAGGACCAGTGCTCTATTCACTGTGCCATCTAGCTGCCCTGAGATAACATCTGCATAGACAGGTATATACAAAATAGAGATAGTCAGGAGCTATGATTTCATTCATATAGGGAACACTGGGTGAAGAAACTCCCCAAATGTATGTAAACACCTGTGGTGAAGGTATTTGCAGCTGGGGCAGGGGTATTGTTGAGAACCAGGAAATAAGAACAGATATTGTCTTCAATGAAATTGACTTTTAAAATAGCCACTTCATATATGTGTGTGTGTGTGTGTGTGTGTGTGTGTGTGTGTGTGTGTAGTGCTTAAGGGTTTGCAAATTTTGTTGCACATATTATATAATTTTATCTTCTTTATTACCTTATGAAGTAAGTAATATAATATTTCCATTTTATAGCTAAGGAAACTGAGCCTCAATAAGAGAAAATGAATTCAAATCAATTTATCCAAGGATTCCAAATCCAGTGTTCTTTCTATTACACTAATCTGGCAATCTAATTGAGTTTCTGATTCTAATGTCTAGTAATATAAAATAGTATGAAAACAATAAAAAATATATTTTAGGTGCTTGCTGTGGGAAAAAGGAAGGAAGGAAGGAAGGAAGGAAGGAAGGAAGGAAGGAAGGAAGGAAGGAAGGAAGGAAGGAAGGAAGGAAGGAAGGAAGGAAGGAAGGAAGGAAGGAAGGAAGGAAGGAAGGAAAGAAGGAAGGAAGGAAGGAAGGAAGGAAGGAAGGAAGGAAGGAAGGAAGGAAGGAAGGAAGGAAGGAAGGAAGGAAGGAAGGAAGGAAGGAAGGAAGGAAGGAAGGAAGGGAGAATAAGAGAAATAATGGGAGGAAGAAAGGAAAGAAACTGTCCCCAGGAGGTAAGGAGTTTACTAATAGATGTCATCAAATAGAACATTTGTTTGCATTATAAAAGGGATGGATTATTGTTTAAATAGAGATTTAAATAAAGATCTGCTAAAGTCACTTATGATTGTAAGATTCTGATTCTGTGACCACTGTCTCTCACAGAGAGTATTATATAAACACATTATTCATTTCAGCTACTTGGGCTGGACCTGGAAACAGGAAGACCTGAGTGAGATCATATACTTAATTAGTTGTATGAGTTAACCTATGTTTGCCTCAGTTTCCTCATCAGTTATCCTCATCAATGGGTATAAGAATGGCATCTACCTCCTAGTGTTGTTGTGAGGATTAAATGGGATATAATTTAGAACAATTCCTACCACACAGTTAGTGCTTATATAAATGTTAGTTGTTACTGTTGTTGCTGTTGTTATCTTCCATGTGAAAATAGTATGTCAGAATTTTTTTTCCCATGAAACAAAATGGATTTTAATCTTTATGCCATTTATATCACTGTGTTGACACAAATTCTCTGAACCTCAGATGCCTCACCTGTAAAACGAGGATAATAATAAACTTCATGCCTTCTAGGGTAGTCTGTGAGAAAATTGCTTTTTAAAGGTTCAAGAACTATAAATAGTTATTATTGATATTTTTATTATTTTTTTCCAGGGCAATGAGCATTAAGTGACTTGCCCAGGGTCACACAGTTAGTAAGTGTCAAGTATCTGAGGCCAGACTTAACTCAGGTCCTCCTGAATCCAGGGCCGGTGCTTTATCCACTGCACCACCTAGCTACCCTGATAAGTTTGTTTTTATATGGATCAGAATAAATAAAACATTTGTAATCGAGATTTTTTTTGGACCAAAGGAAATGTCTTCTATCAGTGAAAAGTAGCAACACTAACATCAAGTGACTTGCTGAAAGTTACATAACCAATATTTCTCAGCAGCAGGATGTAAAAGAGGTTTTTCTTCCTAGCTCTGAGTCCAACTCTATCCACTATTCTGTGCTGTTTATTTTTCCTGCAAGCTCTTATTATTAATATTGCTTGCCTACAGAATCTTAATAACTATCCATGTGAAGAAAACAATCCTCCTCTTTATAGGTAAGAATTTAATTCAATGTGTAACAAGCATCTCTGCCAACCTGTAGAGCATTTCTGCAGACAGATGTTTGTCCTGTGGAAGCCCTTTACCTGGAGGACATTGGGACTCAATTCACATTCAAAGAAACACACGCGTCTTTATGAACAGCTAAATGTCGATGACTTGTCTGCAATTTTGTTTAATTAAATACAGCCATTAAGGGTTATGTTGCATAATGTCGAACATGTCAAACGTTTCAGGTTTCTGTATACAATTGCTCCCTAAGTCCATATCCCAGTCAAGGGAAAGGAGATGGCAACATTTATTTTAAAGGGTAGACTTCACAAACTTCCCACCCCTCTGTCCTCTAAGTATGGGAGACCCCCTCTCCACATGTACAACTCCACCCTCTTCCCACCCCAGGTTGCAGTGTGGTATAAAAAGATTGCAGACAGGATACCATGACTAGCTGCCATTATTATAAAGTGGAATTAAAGACTTTTTGTTCTCTTCCTGGTTTCATTACTAACTAGCTGTGTGACCTTGTAAAAAATGCTTAACTCACTGACTTGCTGTGTTCAAAAAATAAAGCTTGAAAAGCCTATCACCATGCTTTTATAACTACCTTAAGAAGTTTCCATGCTTAATCCCAACCCCATTGGTTCATTCTTAGCAAGATATTTATAGATGTCAGTTATTAAGCAAGAGGGATCCTTTTTATTTTAAAATGAGCCAATTATTTCCATTATCCATTTTGAACAGATAAGTTAATTGTAATGGGTATGGCTGAGTTTAAAGAACTGTAAAGACCAATTATAACCAGCCAGTGAAAAAGCCTGAGTAATTAAACATTCATTCAAATGCTATATGCTCTCAGGAAAGGGACACAAGATCTAACTATCTTATAGTCAGCATTTCTACCAGGAAATAGAGTAGAAAAGATAAAAGCTAGTATAGACTAGTATATTAAAGTGGTCTGTATGACTCTTCTAATTTCTATAAATTTAAAGAGTAATGAATATAGAATTAGAAGGAACTTCAAAGGCTAATTCAATCCTATCATTTTATAGATCATGAACCTCATATCAGATTAAGGGATTTATCCAAGTTCATAGAGATAGTAATCCTTGGGGGTGGGATTAGAACCCATGTCTTTTTACTCCGGAACTAGTTTTCTTTTCACCGTAGCACTCTGCCCAAAAAACAAATAAATAAATAAATAAAGTTGTTCTCACAACAAGGCTGAGATGAAGAGTCTCTTATTGAGAAAGGTTGATGTTCCAATTTTTTTATATAAATCCTGTTTTGCCAGCGATTTGCTGGTAAATGTTTTAACAATTGGTTGTCTTAAACGGTTTAAAAAACATACATACATGACACACTTTTAAATTTAATATGCACTATTAACATTTTCTCCATCACTTTCTTAAGTCAAGCCCTAATTAGTTACATTTGCTGATTTTTGCGGGGTGGGGCAATGAAGATTAAGTGATTTGCCCAGGGTCACACAGCTAGTAAGTGTTAAGTGTCTGAGGCTGAATCCAGGGCTGGTGCTTTATCCACTATACCACCTAGCTGCACCCCTTGATTTGTTGATTTTTGAGGTATGAATGTGCACACTGAAAATTTCACAGTCAATGCTCTTGAGCAAGTACAAGTCATCTGTAGCATACCCCTGGTTTTGCTTTCACAGATACATAATTCCTGTCAATATGGAGGTGGAGAGTAAAAGTCATTCATAAGGCAAGAAACTTCATTTTTTTAAGTTCCTGAAAATCAGAACATTAAGCTATTTTTTTTTTTAGTAAGGCAATTGGGGTTAAGTGACTTGCCCAGGGTCACACAGCTAGTAAGTGTTAAGTGTCTGAGGCCGGATTTGAACTCAGGTACTCCTGAATCCAGGGCCAGTGCTCTATCCACTGCGCCATCTAGCTGCCCCACATTAAGCTATTTTATAGCACATTTTGCTATTATACTTGACTCCCCCATGATGAAGACTTACGTGAAATATAAACAGATTTATTTTAGAATCAGAAAGAAATGTATTTATAGGAATTAAAATGTGTGTTTCAGAAGTCAGAGTTCCATAATTTGCAAGCTATATGTGTGTAGAATTTTTCCCATCAGAAGTAATGAGGCTATGGAGTAGAGGTTTCCTACTCTGAGAGTACCTTGCAGTTATTTGTTGATATATCTCTTTCTCCCAAGAAAGAAGAAGGTGACAGAGACTTTGTACTCTGCCTGGATCAAACTGAATTTATAGTATCGTGTTCAATTTTAAAAGGACATTGATACCCTGAAGAGTAGATAGAAAGGAGTGAAACAAGATAATAAAGTGTCCATGTCTTCGATGGTTGAGTTGAAGGAAGTGGAATGAAATAACAATGATGAGATCACAAATTTTATCAAAGTTTCCAGACATCTTAGTGTTCCTGTCATATCCATCCTGTAAGAACATGAACTCCAATGAAAACAGGCCTGTTTTATTTTTAGTATATTTTTTCTCTTTAATGCAAGCATAGTTAATAAATGATTATTGAATTACACTGAAATGACTTTAATATGCTGTTTATAATAAAATGGGTAGTCAAATTGTTTCTCAACTGTTATCAGCATGGTGACTGTCAATAATATACAGGAAAATGTGTTCATGTCAAGGTAATGAAGAGCTTTGTGGGAGTCGCACAAAAGACAATGATTCTCTCTCTCTCTCTCTCTCTCTCTCTCTCTCTCTCTCTCTCTCTCTCTCTCAAGTAGGGAAAAGGAGAAGGGAAAATGATGGGATTTTTTTTACATTGCCTCTTTTTTCCCCAAAAGGAGTTTGAAATATTGTTTTCTGCCAGAGATACCAAGAAGATCATTACACACTCCTTTGGTGAGTACTATCCATTCATCCATTCATCTATCTACATCTTTCTATCTATCTGTTGTTTATCCTTTTTTGTTGAAGAGAACCATGACATTGGTGATGTTATGACTGGCATTGAATTGGTTTTAAGTGAAGGAGGGCTGTGCAAGGTCACCAACCTCATTCTCTACTCCAAATCCATCTGGGTCCAGTGGCAAGAGCAGGGAGGGGAGAAGATATCAGGATGACAGGAGATGACCTCAGGTATTTAAGGCAATTGGGGTTAAATTACTTGCCCAGGGTCACACAGCTAGTATCTGAGCTTTCTCTCTCTCATCTATCTATCTATCTATCTATCTATCTATCTATCCATCTATCTATCTATCCACATATAAGCATGTATGTATACATATATATTTTAATGTGTTATTTAATTTGTAACCTTATATTTTATTTTATGCATTTAAAAGCATTTTGTCTGAGACAAAGTCCATAAAAGTCCATGACACAAGAAAGAACCCTTGCTCTAAGACTAACTTCCCAAAGAATTCAAATCAGAGATTCCCAACATATTGACCATGGTAAAGTGATCCAAATTAAGGCCTAGAGAGAACCTACAAACTGAATGCAGGGAAGTCATCCTTAAATCTCAGAATATTTGCTTTAAACAAAATATGAATGTGACAAGTAACTAAGAACTAAGAAGCAGAAGGGGGAAAATGCTGATGTACTGATCTTGTTTCACCACAGCAGAACAGAATGTGACACTTATGGACAGTTCCCATGGTTGGGCTGCAATCAGGAAAGAAAAGAATCTGATTACTGCCGCCACCCTAAGCTGCTTCCCAGCATCACCCAAGTCACAGTAGACATTGATAAGTCACTAGTTATTTCCACATACTTGTCATAACCTTCGTGTCACAATTTCAGTGAGGAGAGAGCGTAAGACAAAGAACTTCAGGGAAAGAGAAAGCTGGCTGTCAAGACTTGGCAGTCCCTGAATTCTTTCTGCCATCTGATTTTCTCACTATTTTCTGAGAAGCCAGTGTCAATCTCTGTGGGCCAAATGTTCAAACACCAGTGACTAATTTGGGAGGTGTTGTCTGACTGCAATCAAGTTGTCACAAGCTGGGATGGGGGGCAGTATTCAGTCTTGATTGGCACTTGTTTTGAGAGGCCCAACAAGAATTTTGAAATCATATTTAAAAGAGAGGCAGGCCAAGACTAGGAAACAGTCTCAAAAACCAAATTCTTGCATGTGTATGAGGAGAGGAGATGCTAGGAGTAAGTATCCAGAAACTCAAGTTTATTATTATCTTTAATACTCTTGATACTTTGATGCCCTCTTTTATACTGCTTTTCCTCTGTAATTCCCTAATTGTCAAATGTTGCCACTTCTTCCTACCCACTAAGCAACTCCTCCCCATTGGCCTCTGGGTTCTAGTCATTTTCAGTTCTTCAGATACTGTACATTTCTGTGACTCATCGCTATGTAATACTGATAGAATATCGATGTTCACAGATAAGCTTTGATTTCAAGGGGAAGTTTAGAGTCAAATTTACAAATAATTTCAGAAGAAATGCATTATTGAAAAAGGATATAGACTAATTACATAGTATGCCCATAAATTAGAGTTTCTTAACCTCAGGTCTCTGTGTGTGAGTATATGTATGTATGCATATGTATGTATGGATATATATATACATTCATATATGTATATATATAGACATTTCAATATATTTTATTTCCTTTGTAATAGAAAATATTTTATGCAAATAAAAACATTTGGAGAAAGGGGCCATAGGCTTCACCAGGTTGATGGCCAAAGGAATTCCTGGAACAGAAAAGATTGAGATAAAATATACTCTCCAATTAATGATAAAGTAATATAAAGAGACAACATGTTGGAGTCAAAAGAATCCTAGGCTGTGAGGCAGGTAAAACCTATTTTCAAATTCCATTCTGAATGAATTAATTACAATTCTAGTTAAGCCTAGTATTTAGTTAGTTATGTGAGCCTTGGGAAGTTATTTAACTTCTCTGAACCTCATTTCTCTTGTAAAATGGTCATGATAATATCTGCAGAGGCCCACTTGACAAGGCTGTTCTTTATCTTGTATTTAATCCAAATAATATTTATAATAACATGTAACATTTACATAGCACTTTAGGGTTTGCAAAGCATGTTAGAAATATTATCTCATTTAATCCTCCCAACAACCATATAGAGTAGGTATTATTATTATCCCCATTTGTCAAGTGGGGATACTGAGGCTCAGGGTTAAAGGGATTTGCCTAGGGTCAAATAGCTAAGAGGTGATTCAGTGGATACAGCACCAGACCTAAAGACAGGAATACTCATCTTCCTGAGTTCAAACCTGGCTTCAGACTCTTACTAGCCTTGTGACCCTGGATAAGTCACTTTACCCTGTCTGCCTCAGTTCCACATCTATAAAATGAACTGGGAAAGGAAATGGCAAAGCACTCTAGGATATTTGCTAAGAAAACCCCAAAAGGGGTCATGAAGAGTCAGACATGACTGAAACTACTGAACAACAACATCAAAACAGCTAATAAGTTTTGAATCAGGATTTGAACTCATGTCTTTCTGATTGCAGGTTTAGTTTCCTATCTATTTGAACACTATGTAACAGCCCCAGTGCTTATAAGTGTTCAAGTTTCTAGGGATATGAAATGAGTGAAAGGTATATGAAGCATATTATAATGCTTACTAATTATCTAAATGGTAGATTTCCTTAACCAAAAACACCAAAACCGGGAGCAGCTAGGTGGCACAGTGGATAAAGCACCAGCCCTGGATTCAGGAGGACCCGAGCTCAAATCTGGCCTCGGACACTTTACACTAGCTGTGTGACCCTGAGCAAGTTACTTAACCCTCATTGCCCATCCCCCCTCAAAAAAAATCATAATTAATATAAATTTTTAAAAACCCAACAAACTCAAATCCAAAACAAAATACTACTTCCTTTTCCTTGTACATAGTTGATAGTTCATCCTTTGCCCTGCTGTTTTTAAGTTTTGTTTCCGTGTTTGTTTGCAGAAGAGTAACTAGGTACCAGTTTGGAACTATCTACACATTGGTGTGAGAAACTTTGGTTGTAGACACTCCCTTTGACCACCAATGGATATCTATAACTCCTCTCTAAGGTCTTTTAGAGTTGCTTATGGCATTGAGAATATAAGCTCCTTGTGCGTGTTCACAAATACAACATGTGAAGTCAAATCCGACTTGAATCTGGGATTTACTGACTTATCAGGCCAACCCTCTTTGCCACACTCTCTCTCATTTATATGTAAGATTCTTTTCTAGAGCATTTTGGATATCCAGATCCTCAATTAGATTCATAGCCACTCTCCTATTCTTTTTTCTTGTTATACTATCACATCCCTCTCTAACTCACCATCAGAAAGGGAGAAGCTTGCATTAAGAGATCCTTGTGTGAAATCATTGCAATCTATGCAAACAAAAGTGAAATTAGCTTTCATATCCCCCAGCAGTCATTAGACAGTCAATCCCAGGCACAGAAATTGTTTTTTGTCATCTTCCTCCATTTGATCAGTGGAAAGACTCCTTCATAAATACACCCACACCACACACACCTGTACACCCACATACACACGCACACATACACACCCACTTTGTGTGTGTGTGTGTGTGTGTTTGGAAGAAGAAAACTACCAGCAATTTGACACCCCTCTCTGCTCCATGTGAAGATTTGTTCAATTTCATACTTACTTGACTGTATTTTCTGATGTTCTCTTTTTTCAAAATGGGCCTCTTTTGATAGTAAGGCATATTCGTTTATTCCTCCAGGCAAAGATCTCTATTTTCACTTCTTCCTTTGGAAAAAAAAAATAGCATTTCTGTCTTCCACATTATTAAGGAGAGGCTTTTTTTAAAAGTGCTTATGACTTGACAAAAATGCATTAGCTGTGAAAACTGACGCAAATTTGTGCTTGTGGAGGCTGCAAGAAGCAGCAAAGTCTCCATTCTGAACAGATTGCTTTTTATTATAAAATATGACTCCCATTAGTACTGGGCTACAGCCAAGTCCCTTCTCATAGTTTAAAAAGGAGTTACCTTGACAAGATTCTACTTAAATCACATCTTCATCTGTATTATAGACACAAAAGAACCCTCTCTGCATTAAAGTGACAATGAGTCTGATTTATAATCCTTAAGTAAAGGAATTTACTGTTAAATAGATCAAATGACTTAGAACCTCAGTCCTTTGTGCCTAGGTTTCTGCAAGGGTATACAAATCTAAGAGTGATGACATAGGTGATATACAAACAAGTATCTACAAACTCCAGGAAAAGGGTGGGCCTTTTAAATGTTCAAATTAAGTTGAGGGAATTTCACTCAGATAAATGGAAAGAAGACAAGTGTTTGATATTAACAATTATGTGATTTGGAGTTATTATTGGAACTATAATCATGCCCAAGCACATTTTCTTATTCCCCAACAGGCTCCAGACTTACATCTCATTTGAAGGCTTCCTAATCTTTATAATAATGTAGCCAAAGATTATATAGAACTTTAAGGTATGCAAAGTGCTTTACATCCATTACCTCATTCTATATTTCTACACTACATTCCTTATTTGCTTTAGGTAGGTGCTATTATGATGACCATTTTACAAAGAAACAAATGGAGACTCAAAGAGGTATAGAGATTTGTTGCCCCTTACAAAGCTAATGAGTGTCTGAGGCAGGGCTTCAACCCAGGTCTTTCTGCTCCTAAGGCTGGTCCTCTAGCCTGTACCATGATGTTTTCTTTCAGCACAAAAGACAGGACTTCATGTTTACGAAATGTTCTATCTTAAAGAAAACAAAAGAGACAAAACATTAACTTCTCTCTTTTGATTTCATCAGCTTGCCAGATGTTTTACTCTTAATGAGTAGCTGGATGACTACAGATCTCGAAATAACAACACAAAAAGCATGTCCAAAAACTATGGTACCAAATTCAGTGTCTCTCATGTCTTGTCTGAAATCATAACTGCTCTTTTTGAAATGTATTCAATATTAATCTATTAAAATGTTTATAATGACTTATTTCAGTCAATATGTATATAGTTTTAAATCTAATAGTGACCTCAAAGGTCACCTAGTCACAACCCCTCATTTGATGAAGAAATTGAGTCTCAGAAAAGTTGACTTATCCAAACTTACATAAGTAATACCAGCTAATGTAGAATTTGAACTGCAATCTTCCTAATGCAGATTGAATACTTTTCCACAAGGCATCCAATTTTCTGTGAAAAGCAGCATGACAGAGTGGATGTAAAGACAAGAAGACAAAGGTTCAAATCCTGCCTCTGACACATACTATGTGGCATTCTCAAAATGTCCCAGGCATCTCACTAAAAGTACATTTCAGAGGAATTGCTGATCTGCATTGTTGGAAGGAGTTTCCACAATAGGAGTTCCCTGTGCTAATAAAAATCACAGGTTTAAGCCTAAGTACTACAAGAAACCTTATTAGTTTGAAGCTTCCTTAAATAATTTCATAAACACTACAATATATCCTTTAAATTATTAATTCTACTCCCATGCCTCTTCAAGTATGCAAAGTGTTTTACATATATTATCTCATTCTATATTTCTACACTACATCCCTTGTTTGCTTTAGGTAGGTGCTATTATGACAATCATTTTACAAAGAAACAAATGGAGATCCAACCTTCTCACAGCAGAAGGACACGATGAAACTGTTCAGTTTTAGTCATTTTTTTCAGTGGTACCTGACTCTCCATGATGCCATTTGGGTTTGCTTAGCAAAGAAATTGAAGTTGTTTGCCATTTCCTTCTCTAGCTCATTTTACAGAAGAGGAAACTGTGGCAAATAGGGTTAAGTGACTTGCCCAGGGTCACACAGCTATTAAGTGTCTGGGACCTGTTTCAAGCTCCAGGAGATGAGTCTTCCTGACTTCAAGGCTTCCACCCCTCTATCTTCTTCACTACTTAGCTGCCCTATGAAACTATAGCCCCTTTCTGAATATAGCTATTTCCTCCCAGGACATCTGTTTCAAGGAAAGTACCTAGGGCAGCCTGTCTAGGCTCCAGTTTTCCTCTACTGTACAATAGAAGTATCCTCATCCAATCAATACTTGACTTCACATATTAAAAATACACTGTGAAACTGCAACCCCTTATTCTGATGGGTTGGTTCCTTACAGAATATCCACTTTATGAAAAGTGAGGAAGGCAGCCATGGCTTCATTCTTTTCCAAACTCCAATCCAGATTTTAGGGAATTTCTACCGTGCCTAATGTGAGAATGTATCTTCACCTTCCCATTCTCAGCCTCCTCTTATATCTTGTCTTCCACTATCAGCATGTAACTTCCTTGAGGGCAAAGACTTATTTTTATTCCTGAACTTAGTAGTGACAGACCCATAGAAAGATCTTAATAAATGGTTCTTGAATTGTTGACCATGCTATAATACAGAAAACATTTGTTAGTATAATTGACTTGTTGCTATTTTTCAGCCATCATGGAACAAACTTGATGGTTATATAAAAGCTGACCTAATTTTTCTCTCCTAGTATTTGATAGTTGTGATTACACAAATAGATGTTTTTTCACCCACTTTAACTGTGAAAACTATGCTTTTTGATTTCATTTCTGTAACTATCTAGCATCTTTACCAAGATGATGATATCAGAGAAGAATTGGGAAAGAATCTAGAGAAAAACCTTTTTTAAAACATGTGTTCTGCATTTCCATTAGTAATGGACAGGAACATTTTAATTAACATGAGAATAAAGGGACCAATTACTTGTACAACCTAAATGCTTATTGTAAGAATCAAGCCTGAATTTGTGTTGTGTTTGTTCTTTAAAAAGCTTAAAGCATGGCTATTGTTATACAGGGCTTAACTAAGCAGCTTTACATTTAAATATACTAAATGCCAATTATGAACTATAGCAACATGGGGGATAAAAAGTCACAAGAACTATTAACAAGTATTAGATTTTTAGGGTTTTTCCTCATGTAAAAATCATTCCTAAAAAAAATTCCTTTTTGAAGATGTCTTTTTATGGCTATCCATTGTAGGGTATGTTTTTAATTCTCCACTTCCCCTCTCCCCTGGCATGGTGGTGATGGATATGCTTGATTTTGAATATCTGGAATATTGCATTTCTGGAATACATAGATTAGCAAGCATATTGATAATCTGGAGAGATTCTAAAGGAGAGTTAGCAGGATGGTGAAGAGCCTAGGAATTATACTAGATAGTGTTTAAATAATGTTTAATCTGGAACATATAAAATGTAGGGGAGGGAGTCATAGTAGCTATATTTAAATATTTGAGTGCTGTCATGTGGAAGAAGTATTAGAGTGGTTCAGCTTAGACCAAAAGGAAGATGTAAAATAGTTGGAAGCTATAGAGAAGCAGATTTAGGTTTGATTAAGGGGGAAAACCTCCCCACAGTTAGAACTATATTGGAGGTAGCAAGGTTACTCTCTCACCAGAGATCTTCAAACAGATGATAAATAACTCTTGTTAGGAATTTTGTAGAGAGGATTCTAGTCTTAGTTTTAATTGGACTAGATGACATCTGAGTTACCCTTCTAATACTGATGTTCAGTGAATCTAGACTATTTATGCTATTTTACCCCATACTTTTTGGGAAAATTTTTTTTAAAAATAATAACATGAATTTGCAGGACAGGTGGCCATGGTAAGGGAGTGCAATCTGTGGCTATGGAAAGAAGCCAAGCTTACTGGCCCACACAGGAGAATCAAACCCATGACCTTGTAAATACAGAAAAGATTAATGATCCAGTATAATTAAGCCATCTACAATAATTACTGAGAAGCTGTCACCTCCAATCTCCCTGTACTAATATTGCAAAACAGACCTAAGGAGCAGGGTTTCAGCAGATGCCGTTAGGATGATGAGGGGTGGGGGGAATTGCAAAAAGAATTTGCAAACCCCAAACTTAGCAGGAAGATTGTAGTATGTACTCTTCCAAATGGTAAACATGGGCTTCAATGTCACACAGGCAGTAAGTGGCAGAGCTAGTGGCTAAAGCCTTCCTAACAAACTGTTTCACCAACTGTCATGTTTTCTGGGGAATCTGAGGTTCAAACATTAGTGTATTTTTGGTCACCTTGAGTTCCTAGAGTTTCCATACCATGGTACTTGTAGCACGGTTAAATCATAGTACTTTGGCACGTATAAACGACAGTTGGCTTCACCTTACCTATCTTTAATTGCCAGTCTGCACAGTTTTCCTGTTGCTGCTGTTGTTGCCAAAGAGAGAATCATTTTCAATTAAATAAGACCTTAATACTTGGTGGAAGAATCTAGAGACGTTGTGGACATGATGTTGATAGAACTTCGATATGCAAAGTTTAAGGGAAAAGAAAGAGACAAAGGTGCCCATGGAGGCTTCAGGCATGGACAGTTGTGACTATGGTGGCATTCAAAAAAAAGTAAAGAAATTTTGAAGAGAAGAAGGTTTTAGGGCAAGATAAGTTTATTTTGGATAGTCTGAGAATGAAGCACTATTGGAACTTCAAAAGCAAAGTCCTAGCAGAAAACTAGAGATATAAAACCATAACTTACTGTGATGTTAAGAATTAAATGGATGGTCACCTATTTCTGTCCCAAATGTAGGGAAAATTAGCGGGGACTTATCATATATTTGTTACGTAGAAATTAGAGGCTACTGCACCTGTTTGGGGCATTAAGCATTTAATAAAGTATATTAAATATTAGTAAAGAGAGTGTGCACATGGCTCTGTAAGATAGGAAAGCCTAGAGAAGAGAGAAAATGCTGTCTCCACACTCACCCAGTTCCCATTCCAGAGAGAGCAATTGTCTCTGTGTAAGCTCACTGAGGGCAGGAACAGAGCCTGCCCATAAATATTGTTGAAAGCTCGTTGGCGGGGAAGCTAGGTAGCACAGTAGATAAAGCAACAGCTCTGGATTCAGGAGGACCTGAGTTCAAATCGGCCTCAGACATTTGACACTTACTAGCTGTGTGACCCTGGGCAAGTCACTTAACCCTCATTGCCCTGCCAACAAAACAAAACAAAACAAAACAAAGCTCATTGGTTAGCATTACTCAAATCTATTGGTTTACTGGATTTGAGGGCAGTTCAGCACAGTCATGCTGATGTCAGAGCCCAGACAACAGGTTCTCTTGTGGGAACAAAGCTTTCAGGTACACATGGTTTTGGGGGCCCCTGGAAGTCCCAAAACCCCTATTGTTTTCTCAAATTAAGAAAGAGATGATAAGGTAGAGACACATCTGCATGGAGGTCATGGCTAAAATCATAGGAATGGATGGTCTTATTTAAATAAAGAGGAGGAGGGTAGAGGAGGGGAAAGAGGAGGAGAGGAAAGAAGAGAGGAGAGGAGAGTACAGGGGAGAACAGGGGAGAGGTGAACAGGAGAATGGAAGGGAGGACCAGGGAGTGTAGGAGAGGAGAGGGGAGTATAGGGGAGGGGAGTGTAGGGGAGTGTAGGGGAGGAGAGGAGAGGTGAGGAGAGGAGAGGGGAGGGGAGGGGAGGGGAGGGGAGGGGAGGGGAGGGGAGGGGAGGGGAGGGGAGGGGAGGGGAGGGGAGGGGAGGGGAGGAGAGGAGAGGGGAGGGGAGGGGAGGGGAGGGGAGGGGAGGGGAGGGGAGGAGAGGAGAGGGGAGGAGAGGAGAGGAGAGGAGAGGAGAGGAGAGGAGAGGAGAGGAGAGGAGAGGAGAGGAGAGGAGAGGAGAGGAGAGGAGAGGAGAGGAGAGGAGAGGAGAGGAGAGGAGAGGAGAGGAGAGGAGAGGAGAGGAGAGGAGAGGAGAGGAGAGGAGAGGAGAGGAGAGGAGAGGAGAGGAGAGGAGAGGTGAGGAGAGGTGAGGAGAGGAGAGGAGGGGAGAGGAGGCGAGGGGAGGGGAGTAGAGGGCATATGACAGCTTTGGGGACACGTTTGTTTAAGGGATGGAAAGTGAATGAGGAGAATGAGAAGGAGAGATAGGGAGACAGAGACAGGCAGAGAGATCAAACTGTTTCAAAGAAAATAAAGAAATGTATTGTCACAGAATTATAAACAAATGGAGAGTACTGAGAACAAAGGATAGGGCCATTGCTACAATAAAGTTAAGGAAGTAAAGGATAAAAAATGGAAGATGGAGGCAGCTAGGTGGTGCAGCAGATAAAGCACCAGCCCTGGATTCAAGAGGACCTGACTTCAAATCCAGCCTCAGACACTTGACACTTACTACCTGTGTGACCCTGGGCAAGTCACTTAACCATCATTGCCCCACAAAAATAAAATAAAAACCATGGCTTTCAAATAGTCCAACAATTCTTAAATATTTTTTCTCTCACGACCTAGGTAATGTGGGAATGTTTTCCATGACTACTCATATATAACTTATTTTGAATTGCTTGAGTTCCTGTAGGTGGGGGGTGGAAAGGGAGGGAGGAAGAGAAGTTGGAACACAAAGTTTTAAAAAATTGATGATAAAATTTGTGTTTACATATATTTTGGAAAATAAAATTCTATTTAAAAGAAAAAAATTATGATGACTTTTTTTATAATTACCAAAGATATAAAGTTTTTCTAGGGCCTCATTTTACCTCTCTATATAGTTTAATATTTTAAATGTTTCTTATATGAAAACATTATTGAAATTGTGCTCTTACCTACTTCTGCCATTCTCTTGTTTTATTGATAAGTTTGCATCATTTAAATTCAGTTATAATTACTATATTTTTCTCTTGTTTGAGCCAATGCAAAGTCTATATAGTTTGTTTCATTTATTCTAATCTGAGCACAGCCTCCACCAAGAGACCTACCCTTATATGTTACTGATCTCAAACTCAAATTCATTACATTTAATTTTGTTTTTCTCTTTTTCCTCATTTTTTTGCAGATTGGCTGATATTTTACTTAGAAGATGCTAGAAAATCAATGAAGAAACTAATTCAGAAAAATAATACAAAGAGAAGATCACATAATTTTAGAGCTGAAGAGAGGTCAATAGTTATTTACCCTACCCTGTGTCCCAGATATAATTGTGTTAACACTTGACACAGCTATTTTTTGTACATTATTTACTTTAAGGCCTCCAATAAAGATAAGTACATTATATCCGATGGCAGCTCATTTCAAATAGTGGATAGCTCAAATTATTAGGAATTGTTTCCTGATATCAAGACTAAACGTATATCTTTGAAACTTTCATCCCTTGATCCTAATTATACTTCAGTAAAGTAGTAGGAACCTTAATAAATTTACAAATGTTATTATTATTTGGTTTTATTTCTAACAAAAACTAGGAATAAAAATAGAAAGATAAATTTCACTCAAAATTAATATAACAAACATTCTAAATTGTTGATTTTACATCATTGCTATATGTACACATATATAGAGGAATGATGATTATTTCATTTAAATTAAGTTATAATTAATTATAATAAAATATATGTATATCAACAATATAGTATTTATGAAGATAAATTACTAAAGAATTGGAGAGATATTTGGTATTGATCCCTATATTTTGTCAGTAATGAGAGGCTACAACAATTAATGTGTAGACTTGGTTCTATACTAATCAGATGGAGTTAAAGTAAAAGGAGAGGAAGAAGAAGAAAAGGAAGAACAGAAGAACACAAATAAGAAAAGAACCTTTGCTCTTTCCTCTAGTACTGATATTTACAAAACAGCTGGTCATTGACTTTGCAGTTTGTGTTGGCAACCAATCTTATCTGGGAATCTTCTCAAGAAATACATTTACATTCCTTGATTCTGTCACCACATTTGCTATCCTAATAAGTATACATTTGCTACTATGTCCCAAAACCTGTGGAAACAATATAGGTGCTAATGCTAGGACCACTTTATAGCTAAGATGTAAATAAATTTCTCTACTTCATTCATTTATTCACTCAGTCAACAGCTATTTTCTTTATGTCCAAAAGAAGCAGGCAAACAAACACATACTGAAAATAATTGATAACAGATGGATAGTTATAATGTGGAATTAATATTTGAGAAGCATTAAAAGAATCAAAGGATGCTCTCCCACAAATTGGTTGGATTCTATATAGATAATTTATGAAAGGATATGGTTCAATGTCTGTGATGTTTATTACAGATATGAAAGAGGTAGAGAAAAATATTGAAGAATGTAATCAACTCCCAATTAAATCATCATGTATAGTGATACATGGTGAATTACATGTAAAGTTGGGCATATATGGCTGAGTAAAAATGTTTTGGAAAATATACTTTGAGATAAAAAATGAAAATATTGCACTCACAGGACCTATGGCTATGTATCATGAATATTCATTTTACAAAGAAAGTCAGAATGCAATGGGAATGGAGGACCCAAAACAATATTACAAAATTAAATTAATGGGCAAAAAAAAATTAACTGTTGTAAAATTAATCTCCAAACTAGTTGTTTGTGGAATTTTGGTTCTTTTGATTTTCATAGCAGAAGGAAAACAAATCAACATAAAAACAGAAGAAATAAGAAAGATGAGATGAAAATATTGCACCCAGTTATAATAGCTCCATCTCAAACTATAAAAGCAAGCCTTTGATGCTTTTTTCCCCCAAAGAGACAAAGGAAAATACATTGACAACACTTATGATAATTCTGTGAAGTTCAACTGATGCAAAGCAATTGCCACAACAAAAAGTAGGAAAATAAGACAGAAAATGCTTGATCTCCTTGCCAAGGTAAAAGACATGGAAGTCAAGAGCCATATGGTTTAGAATATAAACCCATTTGTAAAAATAGAGGATGGTGGAAGTTTTAAGCACTATTAGCATATAGGACAGAAAATAGGGACATATAAGTTTTAAGGTTTGGCTTGAGACATTACTTAGGCAGATCATCCTTATGATGTTTATAAATTACCCTGGGAGTAGTAGAAATGGATGAAAAAAAAATCAAATGGATATTCCAGCACTTATATAATGAATGATTTTCATCATTGATGAGAGTTGAACCACCATATTTAGTTTATTAAGACTTAAGCCACCAAAATGCCATATGAGAAAAATGGAATTTGCACTTAAGAAAATGATGTTGGGAAGAACAGGAGAACAGGGCCAAGTAAACAGAGAATAAATCTTATATAGAGAGGCAACACAATTTTGAAAATGATAAGGGATAATTTTCAAGATTCTGAAATGGCCAAGATACCAAACAAATCAGTGAAACTCTCTGAGTCTATTTCCTCATCTGCAAAATGAGCAAGTTGAAATCCTTCTCTGTTCTAGATTTATATTTTAATCCTATAATTTAAAAAATCACAAGTGGTATTATTACCAAAAATATAATATCACATCATCTCTACTTTCTCATTTCTATGGAATATTCATTGAAATCACAAACGCACATATTGAGAGTAACCTTGAAAGAAATATTAGAAGGGAGTCGGCAATATTTTTTTAATTATTATCTATAGCAGATTACTTTTTCACAAAAATGATGAACCTTTACATAGCACTTTAATGTTGGCAAAGCACTTTACATATCTCTTTTGGTCCCCACAATAACCCCATGAGGTAAGTGCTATTATTCCCATTTTAAAGATAAAGAAATTGAAGATGAGAGAAATTGAGTGACTTTCTAGTAGTCATATAGCTAGTTAGTGTCTGAGGGAGGATTTAATCTCAGGTTTTTCTTCCAAGTCCAGTGTTTTATCTACTCTTCCATATCGCTTATTGCTTACTATAGAATATTCCATATTCCATGTGCAAGGAGCAACCAACTACAATTCCTCTTATAAAATGGAGAATCTCCAAGTCTTATCCTATCCAGTCCTGCCCTATCCTAAGGTTCTCTGGCCTTTATCATTTTTCCTGTGGCTATATGTTCCAGACCTGAGGGCCATGCTTTGTCATCTGTCCCCTGATGTTACCTTATATATCTGGATCTTGCTACCTGAGTGCCGGTCATCTCTTATGTGTTGTCCATCTCAATTAGAGTGTAACTATCTTCGAAGTATGAACAATCTTTCTATCCTTTTTGTATCTCTAGTGATTAGCATAGGGCTTGACGCCTAGCAGATAGCTAATACATACATTTTAACATTCATTCATTCATTTTTTCATTCATTCATTCACTCAACACAACTATAGGGGATTCCTTTAGCCATCTCTTCTTCAGGTTAATCATTCCTTACTTGTATGTAAGTTAAATAAAGTAAGCCATAAGGAGTTACTTGAGGCCCATAATGGTTAAATGCATTGCCTCTGGCCACAGGACTAGAAAGTGTTAGAAATAGAAATTGTGGGGCAGCTAGGTGGTGCCATGAATAAAGCACTGGCCCTGGATTCAGAAGGACCTGAGTTCAAATCCAGCCTCAGACACTTGACACTTACTAGCTGTGTGACCCTGGGCAAGTCACTTAACCCCAATTACCACACCAAAAAAAAAAAAAAAAGAAATTGAAATTGAAATTAGGTGTGTCAAACACAGTGCTCAATACATGAAGTAATGTAGCCTTTATGTGAATGGTGTTAAGCACATAATTGCTTAGAATGGACTTTGAAATAAACACTTTCAGGCCCTAAATTCCTTGATTATCTGTTAACTTGGGAAACAAATGACTCTTTCAGGTACGTGGGTTATTTTTAACAGCGCTCCTGATAGCTATGGGATAGCATCTCAGGGTAGTTTTTTGTATGTCTGGTTAGGCACCAGTTACTATTTTTGCCTATTTTATTTTACCTAAAAGTAAGACTTATTGTATTCCCCTTGAAACTCACTCCTTTTCCTTACTTCATTATTTCTGTCTATAGTGCCACCAGCTTTCTAGTCAGCCATATTTCTAAGTCATCACTGACTTTTCTCTCTTCTTCACTCCCTATGTCCAATCAATTCTCAAGTTTTGTTTGTTCCACCTGAAAAACGTATCTTGCTATCTATCCTTCCTCTAAATTCATACAACCATCAAGCTTATTCATTTTCTCATCCCTTCCACAGCAAAAACCTAATTGATCTTCCTCCCTCTCTAATCCATTCTCCATACAAATACCAAATTGATATTCCTTGGGTACATGTCTGACCATGTCATTCCCCTCCTCCAGAAACTTCAGAGACTTCTGATTGCCTCTAGCATAAAATATCAACTCCTGTTTTTGCCATTTAAAGTCCATCATGATTCAGCTCTAAATTACTTTTTCAGACTGCTTTCACTTGTTTTCTCTCTCATGTCCTCTACTTTCCTGTCAAATTAGCCTGCTATTTATTTACCATACATGATATTCCACCTGCTGCTCCATCTCTGTGCTAAATCCCAGATTTGTATGATGAACCCTAGTCTCTCTCCTGAACTCTAGTCCCACATCACCAATTACATGCTGGATATTTCAAACCATGTGTTTGATTCATCTCAATATGTCCAAAATAGACCTCTTTATACTTTCCCTCAAATCCACCTTTTTTTCAAACTTCCCTATTACTATCAAAGCAACATGTGCTTTATAATTATCCAAGTTTTCAACCTTTTCATCATCTTTGACTCCTCACTGTCACTTTCCCTTAATAAATAATAATCATTTGGAAAATCTTATTTCCAATTCAACAAGGTCACTTAGATCAATTCCTTTTTTCTATTTTTTTTCCTTTCTTTTCTTTCTTTCTTTTTTTTTTTTTGGATGGGGCAATACAATGACTTGCCCAAGGTCACACAGCTAGTAAGTATCAAGGGTCTGAGCCCAGATTTGAACTCAGGTCGTCCTGACTATAGGGCTGGTGCTCTATCTGCTGTGCCACCTAGCTACCCCAAGCCCTCCTACTTCTAACCTGCACCAATGAATGTTATCCAAATTATTCTCTGCCTTAAGCCTTTCCCTGCTCAATTCCCTTCTTTACACAGGTGCCACAGTGATGTTTCTAAATCACAAATCTGGCCATGCCACTCTTCTGCTCAATAAATTACAATAGCTCACTATTACCTCTAGAACCAAACATAAACTCCTCTATTTTGCATTCAAAACCCTTTATGACCTTGCTCCAAATAAATTTCCAGACCTATACCCTTCATACACTCTTCTATCTAAACTAGCCGTCTTATTGCTCCTTACACATCACTATGTCCTGTCCATTCCTTTTGCATACATACCCATGCCTTGAATGCACTCCTTACCTCTGCTTCCTAGAAAGACTGGTTTTCCATCGATTTGGCTCAAATACCACCTTCTACAACAGGCTTTGTTCCACTGTCTCATACCTTCTTCGGGTTTTTTTTGTTGTTGTTGTTTTTTGTTTTGTTTTGTTTTTTTGCAGGGCAATGAGAGTTAAGTGTTCTCATATCTTCTTCATCACAAAAACACCTTATATTTGCTTTGCATGTGTGTATACTGTGGGGAACAATTTTTAATTGGGGAGTGTTAGCTAAGCGGCTCGCCGCAATATTGAGGCAATGAAGGAGACCGGCAGCCTCCCTCAAAACAGAACAGGATTTATTTTAACAAGAACGAACTTAAAAAAACCACAAACAGGATCAGTAGGATCAAGGGAAAGGAAATAAAATGGGGAAAGGGAAATTATACAACCTGACAAAATACCACCGCTCAGGAATCAGCTGAGAATACACAGCCCCGCTCCTGTTGCCTTCCAGCTTTCAACTAGAATGGCCAATTCTCCTCCCTCCTCCCAGCAAACCCCAGCAGCCCCCAACCAATTAGCTGGCCGCTCTGACAGTCACATGACTGCCTTCACTAGGCTTCCTATCATTATAATTTTGCCAGACTCATGTAGACTTCAGCGAGTAGTGATGACATGAGGTGCCAGCACCATGGCAATGGCTACAACCAGTGGGTGGAGCACCATGCCATTTGTGGAACCCCAGAGGCCAGTGTGGGCACCGAGGTTATTTAAAAAAAAATTCTAGCCAAAAGATGGCGTCATAAAAACTTCAAATAACAATTAATTCTTTACAATACACATATACTAACACACATATATTGTCTGTATTATATAATATTATAATAACTATTGTAATATATTACATTTTTTTTAACCTAAGCATGTACATATCTTCTTCCTCATGTAGAGTATATGCTTCTCAAGGGCAAAGATTATTTGACTTTTGTCTGCTTCCTTAGTACCCAGCAGAGTCTCTATCAAATAATCAGTGCATAATAATTACATCTTGACTAAGTGATTTACTGTCTGTCCCCCATGCTTAGAATATACTCCCTCTGCATCTCTACCCCCTTGGAATACCAAGCTATCTTTTTTTTTGTTGGTTGTTTTTTGGGGTTTTTTGTGGGGCAATGGGGGCTAAATGACTTGCCCAGGGTCACACAGCTAGTGTCAAGTGTCTGAGGCCAGATTTGAACTGAGGTACTCCTAAATCAAGGGCCAGTGCTTTATCTACTGTGCCACCTAGCTGCCCTTAATACCAAGCTATCTTAAAGATGCTACTTGAGAGCCAGCCCTAACAGAGGCCTTTTTTAAATCCTCCCCTTCCCAGTTTTCACTGTTCTCTCCCATCACTTGAAAATTAAGTTATATTTACTTTGTAAACATTGTTTACTTATTTAGCAATAACTTATTCCCCATCCTGCCAATATTTAATAAATGCTTGAATTGAGTTGAATTGAAAACAAAGTACTTTGCCTCTTTAAAATTATTTCATCATCTGTTAAATTGGGTATAATAGTAGTTGCAGAGCCTATATCATGATATGTTAAGGAGGAAGTACTTTGTAAAAATATGAAGTGCCATAGAAATAGAAAATTATTTCTGAAGTTTAAAGATCCATTACATTGTCAGTCCAACCACAAAGAAGATCATAATCTCTCTATGACTTAGTCTATGAGAATTTCTGTGATTAAAAAATGCATCACACTATGACAAACCTACAGAGGTGTTTTTCTTCTATAAAGCTTGGCTAGTTCTCAGGAAAAAATATATGCAGCTCATTACCCACCTTATGTGAAGCCTTTCCAGCTAGGTGGGTCCTGTCAGAGCTTATACTGGCATATCCTTCAAGAACCTAGGGTCTTATCAACCTGACTATAATGAAGTCTTCCTAATAAGCTCACATGAACCACATCCGAAAAATTTAGATTAGCCTTTACCTTCCTTTATATTAAAAAACACCAAGATGGAAAACCATGCTATTCAAATGTTATATCATTTCCATGTTCATCTTTTGTTTTGTTAGAGGAAGTCAACATTGTTAGGTGGACTGGGGAAAGCCACAAATTAAGAATCAATGTTGATGTTTTAAATCTATGTCTCATTAATTAGACAACAAATTCCTGCAAGAAAATATGTCACTAGTTTGTACTGAGGCTGGTAATAGAGCAAATCACGCCAATGTCTAATCAGCTCCCTATCAAACATGAATAAAAAATAAAGTTCCATTCTTCCTTTAAGTATATCTTTAGACATTCTGTTTCTTCTCCACCCATTAAATAATGGGATTTAAAGACTGACAGAATAACTAGATAAATAAGAAGCCTGTTGAACAAAATAGGTAAATGAGAAAACTGGTGTGAATTGAAAGGAAAAAAAAAACCCTAATGAATTAGATTTAGGATTTAAAGTTAGGAAGGATCATAGTGATTTCTCAATTTGCATTGTAGGAAACAGATTCACAGAAGGTCAAATAATTGTCCTAATGTCATAGGGCTAGCAGGAAGAAGAGCATTATCTAAGCCTAAGTCCTCACATTCAAATCCAAAGTTTCCCCCCTTCACCAGTGATGTTCAACTCAAATGGAACAATCACTAAACTATATATAAGGATCTCGGTGAGCTGCATGTTGACTTACTTTAAAATGTAATATTGTTTATATTTTATTATTTTTATATGATAAATATTTCCCTAAAACATTTTAATCTGCTTTGGGTCTCACTCAGAAGTGCTGTAGGCTGTATGTTTGACACCTCTGCCCTTTCCCAGTCTCAAGAAAAAATCGTTTTTTCTTTGAGGGTTGCTCATTTGAATTATATGTTTTTAGCTTTTAAAAAAATCTATAAATAAATCAAATGCATTAGGATTTCCATGTAAATGAAGCATTTTTCTATTTTTAATGTCTTTCTTATTTCACAATTAAAAGTTTCTTTCTATGAACAAACAATAACAGCAAAAACACTGAGGAAGCAAATAAATGGAAATTATTTTGTTTTAACTTTTGACCAAAATCAAGGTACTTTGAAAGGGAATCTCCTTAATCTCCCAACTTAAATTTAAAATAAATGTAATTTGTTAATGAAGGGCCTTTTTGCTATTGATATTTATCTTTTATGTAGTTTCTGCAGTATTTGTTTGCATAAATATAAATTGTTTCATCTTATTTTAATTCCTTGGCCATGAAATTGTGCTTTTAATATGTTTTATGATAATTAAAAAGAATTTGTCATCTTCACAGATTTTCTGCATGACTGGCATTCAAATTTTCACTGCAAGGATTTAATGAGAGAATTGGATTAAATGTGTTGAGAGTATATTATAATTAAACAATAAAAACAAAGGCTGATTGCATATGATTGAATTTATTCTCAATAATTCATATTTGGCTATCAAAAGATAGCCAAATAAACTTCCCCCAACTGAATAAAAAGCTATCCTATAGAGAAGAGGAGGCATTTCCAATGAAAGTTATCATTTTTTTATTTCTTCTTGTTTCAAAACTTCACATTAACTCCATTCTCCTACATACCAGATATTGCTAATAATTATTCTTCTATTTTTTTAAATAAACTTTTAAGACATTAAGTTTCCTTGACAAAATATTTGGTATCGAGGTCACTAATTTTAAGAAATTCTAAGAGTCTAAGAAAAACTGGAAGACATATTAACTGACTCAGAGCTAAGAAAGCAAATCCAAGAGACTAATACTCATGTTCACAAAAATAACACTCAGACTTAGATTATATAAAATGAATCCTTGTCCCAGATAATAGAGGAAAAATCTTTTCATTCTTCTAAATAATAATGTGGGAAAATATGGAAGTAGAATATGTGATATATTATCATATGTGGTCATTCTGTCATATAACTTGGCCTAAATTGTTCTCTTTATTATAATGGAGTATTTTGCTAAAGGTAGAGAGCACATTGCGGAATGACTGTGATACCAAAATGTATTGAGAAATCATTTTATTTAAATTTTTTAATAAGCAAAAAAAAAATCTGGGTTCTATTCTTCCCATCTCCCTCCTCCTTCCAATGGAGAATAAAATAAACAAAATCTTTATTGTAAACATTCATAGTCAAGTAAGGTCAGCTAGATGGCACAGTGGCTAGAGTTTCTGGCCTGGAGTCAGGAGGACCTAAGTTTAAATCTGGCTTCGGACACTTACTAGATGTGTGATCCTGGGCAAGTAACTAAACCCTGTTTTGCTAAGTTTCCTAAACTGTAAAATGAATTGGAGAAGGAAATGGCAAACTACTCCAATACCTTTGTTAAGAAAACCCCAAATGGGGTCATGGAGAGCTGGGAAAACACAAACAAACGAACAAACAAACAAAACCTTAACACCAAAGCAATCAAGTAAAAACATTGACTATCTCTGCTTGCTCTTTTAGATTGATTGACCATTTTCCCCTTGTAGGATTATATTTGGGTTTACTGGGCAAATTATTCTTAATTGTAAACCTACATTTTGAATATTGTATTCCAACTCTGTTCCTTTATAATGCTGCTTGCTAAATAATGTAAATAATATGAGATATTGACTCTGGCTCCTTACTACTTGAATTCTTTCTTTCTGACTGCTTGTAATATATATATATGTGTGTGTGTGTGTGTGTGTGTGTGTGTGTGTGTATGTATATATACATGTGTACATATATATACATACATACATATATATATATATATATATATATATATATATAACCTATAAACTCTGGATTTGGGCTTGGAAGTTATTATTTTGGGGTTTCTTTTACAAAGTGATCAATGGATTCTTTCTATTTTAACTTTGCCTTTTGGTTTTAAGAGATCTAGGTAGATTTCTTTTGTGATATCTTGAAAGATGATGTCTAAGTTGTTTTATGATTATAGCTTTCAAGTAGTCCAAAGATTTTTATTTTTTTTTATCTCTGATATCTTTTGTAGGTCAGATGTATGGGGTATGGGATACCTTAAATTTACTTCTCTTTTTCAATCTCTTTTGACTATTTCAATGTTTCATCTCATAGATTCATTAACTTCTATTTAGTACATTATAACTTTTAGGTAGTTTGTTGCTTGGACAAGGTTTTGTGTCTCATGGAAAGCTGCTAATCCCCTCTTCAATTCTTTCATTTTTTCCCTCATAGCTATGATTTCTTTTCTATTTGAACTCGTTTTCTTGCTTAACTTATAAACCCTTTTAATTCATTTTTTCAAAAAATCTTGCTTCATCTCTTCCAGAAATTAACTGAATTTGTGTCCATATTATGTTTTTCTTTGAGATTTTTCCTTTAAACATTTTAGACTTATTCTTTTCTTCTGGGTTTGTGCCTAGAGCATCTGTATCACCATAATAGATTGTTTATGGTGGGATTCAGTTTTTATTTATTTGATAATTCTTCTAGTCTACTTTCTTACTTCAGACTTCATCCTAGCACAAGACTGTTTACCTCTAGATGGAATGTCTAGGCTGATACCATTGTTAAATTATCGGGTTATTGAGTGTTGTGTTATTTCAGGCTCTTACAGACAGCTATAAACTCTGCTCCCGAAGTGGTCTGATCCATGGCAAAGTCAAATCACTGCTCCCCACTTCTTTAAGTTCTGCACATTCCTGATCTGAATGTGAGTCTGAAAAGCATAGACTGATGCAAGACTCAGGCAAGAGCAGCTCTCTGGGAAATTCTCCTGGTTCAAAGTGACATACTTGTAAATTTCCCTTTATTCTAGTATTCTTGCCCTGCTCATTCATCTAAAAGCTTCAGGCTGGGCTAAAAAGTGGGAATTTGAATCCTGATTTATTTCTGGGATCCAAGCCAGATCGCTACTATTTGCTCTGAATTTGGCTTCTTAGTGCATAATCTAGGACCTGCCAGTCATTCTTTAGCCTAGAAAGCCATGTTATGGGGACACAGGTCCCCTTCTCAATCTTCTTTGAACCTCTGACCTGCTAATAAGTAGAGTGTGGCAAAGTTTCTAATTGGCACCTGTCCCTGCATCCTACACAGGTTTAGGGCCTTCACTGTCCTAGATCTGGGACCCTTTTTTGTTTTGATGTACAACCTCTTCCTGAGATGTAATGTTCTGAAGTAATCCTGCCCTGACTTCATCCATGGTGTCCATAGATCTCTCTGTCTAGCTTCCTATGTTGACCAGGAATGGACAAAATCACTCACTGAGGCATTTTCTTGGACTTCCCCACCAGAATTTGGTCTGATGCTTTTTTCCCCTAGAACTGCTTAGAAGATTTTGTTTTGTTTTGTTTTGAAAAGTGGCCATAATCTCACTGTACTTCTTCCTAGTACTCTACCATCTTAGCTCTAGTCATAAATAAAGCTTCTTCTTTTCTTCTCCTCCTCCTCCTCTTCCTCCTCCTCCTCCTCCTCCTCCTCCTCCTCCTCCTCCTCCTCCTCCTCCTCCTTCTTCTTCTTCTTCTTCTTCTTCTTCTTCTTCTTCTTCTTCTTCTTCTTCTTCTTCTTCTTCTTCTTCTTCTTCTTCTTCTTCTTCTTCTTCTTCTTCTTCTTCTTCTTCTTCTTGTTATTTGTTCCCTTAATGCTATCTAATTAGATTGTATATTTTTGGAAAACACTGAAGTGGAAATTATTCTTTTAGAATTCTACTTTTTCTAAAAATATTTGGTCAAAGATTATTCAGATGATGGGGTCCTGTCAAGATATTATCTAATTCCATATTCAATCTGTGTCTCCTTTTACAACTATCCTATTCATTTTTTAAATATCTTTGGTTCTTAAAATTTTAATTCAGCATCTTATTAAATCTTAGTATCTTACATTTGGCATAGGTCTTAGATCATCTATTCTATTCTCTTGTTCCAAGGTGGATTATGGTTTAAAAAATAAAGTACAGAAAAATAGATTAAAGTTAAAGGGTTGATTTGACTAACTCATTATCCTTTTTTCCTTGCATTTTTAGAAAATCAACAAAATGACAACAATGGTACTTTAAATACCACCAAATGTATTTGGGGGGATGTGGGGAAGGAAGAAGAAGCTACTATATGCCAGACACTGTGCTAAGTGCTTTATAAATATGATTTCATTTAATCCTCACAATGATTTTGTCGGGCATATTATCTTATCATCCTACTTCACAGTTGACAAAACTGAGGTCTAAAGAGTTTGTGACTTACCCCAAATCACACAATGAATAAGTATATGAGGCTGGCTTTTTGCTTAAGTCTTTCTGACTCCAGACGCAGCATTCTATCTATTCTATTACCTAGCTGCTCTTCTTATCTTTCTGCTACTACTCCATTCCTATGGGGTTTAAAGAAATGTGAAAATTTAAAAGTGACTTCCAGATAAAATATCAGAATTATTTCCAATTAAATTCAATGAAACAGAAAATTAATTAGAGTAAATTATATGCAAGGTACTATGCTAGGTCCCAGGGATACCAAGACACAATTAAAAGGATATAATGTGATATAAAGTATCAAAAGTTGCAAATAAAAAAAAAGATAAAGAAGGATGGGAACCAGAAAGTTTTATAGACATCAACAAGAAAACAAAATGGTCTGCACTTTTTATGGTAGCAATTTCAATGTATTTTTATTTTTCAATTTTTGTTGATTAAATGATTATAGAGAACAATTTCAATCCAGTGATAGAATCAAACCTATGAGAGTATAAGAGATTGAGAAGTGATGAGAAAGTAGAAAATGAGATTGAAACATGTGGAGAAAGGAGAAATTGAGAATATAGACATTTCTGTAGAAGTTTGGCAGAAATGTAAGAAAGATATCATTGGAGTATAGGGGGGTGTGGGAAGGATTTGTCAAGGATCAGGTAAACCCAAACATGTTTGTTCACATTGGAAAAAAAAACAAGTGGGTGTGTAGAAATTGAAGATAAGACAAAGAATGTCAAAGATAGATGAATAAGATCATATTAGTGGATGAAATCCAAGGGACAGATAGGAAAGTATTGCTCTTAACAAGCAAAAGAGTCAACTCTCCATCTCTACAGATCATCCATGTAGGAAAATTTCATCCAAAAATGAGAGCATGAGGTTTGGGATGTATACAATTATTCTAACAATCCAAATTGAATATTTTGAAGTCACCCTCCACCCTGCTCAGTCCCTTGGCCCTATAGTCTTCCTTTGAAACCTTTCTCATATCGTCCCCTTCTTTCCCATCACCAACATTTACTATGCTAACATAATTATTCTTCCTGCTTCCAGTCAACCCCTTTCTGATCCAGATGGCATTTTTTTTAAACCAGGTCTCCCTCAATCATCCAAATTGGAAGTGCAACAGCCATTCATAGACTCAATGCCAAATATTAATCTATATAAGAGTTAGACTAATTTCATTTTCAAAATTGAGCAAGCTTATTCTTCCTTAGGCAGTATGGTCACTCCTCATCCTCCCATTCCTGAAGGCTCACCATATTGGGATTAGCTTTAGTGTGGACACCTAATCAGCTTTTATCTACCAAAGTTCAGAACTCCCAAACTCAAGCAATCCCAGCAGCTTCCAATTCCATAGTAGCAAGGATTACACTACAGCATGTGGTAGAGACAGCTCAAGTCAGCTCATGGGAGCTAGTTATTAAATATTTAGTGTGAACATTTATACCTCAGAAATTGACAAACTCTATAAAACAAGCTTGTTTGGTAGTTTTCCTGATTGCCCAGACTTAAGAAAAAAAATAAAGGTGTGTCATGTGTACATTTTGTTTTTAGAAAGCCAGTAATTAAATATCTAAAAGCACACCCATGGATTATAGTCATGTGCTATCAATCCCACCTAAATTATACTTTTTGTTTGCAAGATAACTTCTCATAACAATGCTTTAATTATACCTGTTGTCTGCCAAAAAACATTCAGGGCTGCTCCCTATTGCCTATAAAATAAAGTAAAATATTCTTTACCTTGAATTCAAGTTCCTTCACAATTTGGCTACAACACAGCTAGCTAACTATTATTTTCTCTAACCAATTTCTTTCCTGAATTTTCAGCTCAAGTTAACTACTCCCCTCCCAACTTTCTTTCTGCCTACTTGACTCAACACTAGCTTCAAGATCCAGTTCTCTCTCTGTGTGTCTCTCTGTCTCTCTCTGTCTCTTTCGCTCTCTCTCTGTCCCTCTCCCTCTCCCTCTTTCCCCATCCCTGTCCCTGTTCCTCTTTCTCTCTCCCTCCCCCCTGTGAACCAATCTTCCATTTTCCCAAACTCAGACTATAATTATGACTTGTATAATTCATCAGTTAAATTCAACAAGCACTTATTATATCTTAAGTGCTGGATATTATGTAAGGCCCTGAGACCTGAAAGAAGAAATAGTTCCTATCTTCAACAGGTTTACATTTTATTGAGGGAGTATAATACCCTCATAGATACATATAAAATATATCTAAAGTAAAAACAATGGCATTCTTCAAGGGGAAGAAATAGCACAATTACCTGGGTAGAACAGAAAAGGATACATGAAAATGTCACTTTGAATAACCATTGAAGGAAGCTATCCACCAAAAGCTGAATGTAAGGAGAGAGAGCACTGAACAGGCCTAGATATTGAGTATCACATAGAAGAAATAGCAAATAGATCATTTTGGCTAGAATGTAGAATATATGAAAGGGAGTTCTAGGAAATAAGCTTTGAAAGATAGCCTAGAAGTAGATTATGAGGAAATTTAAATGCCAAACAAAGCAGTTTGTATTTTATCTTAGAGATAATAGTGAACCACTAGACCTTTAAGTAAGGTAGTGACATGGCTAGAAGTGAATTGTAAACTGTAATGGGCTACCTCTTATGAAAATGGTATTTATTCCCTTAATATTTATCTTACCTTCTCAACTGGATTACAAATTCTTTGTTGATAAGAGATTTGTACTGTTCAATTTTCACTGATTTGTTGGAACCAAATTTCATTCTATAAATAACTAACGAATAAGCATTTCATTTGATAATCTTCCCCCAACCTAACCACCAGAGAAGACAAAGTGATCGCATAAAGAAAATTAGCCATTATACCAAAGTCTGGAACCGGGTTCAATCTTAGGTCACATGGAGTATTTGCAGTGAAAAGTCTTTCTATTCCCACTAGTGTTACCCTGTTTCTCTTCTTTCTTTGCAGAAGTGAGTTCAATAATACAGAATGGAGTCTATAAAAACTTTAGCTTCCACATATGCAATGACCTTTAAAACGAATAATGTAAACCTCCACAATAATAATGGAATTGCAATGTAAATATTAGATGTGGAATGCATATCTGATTCAGATAAGAATATCAGTAGCTTTCTGGTGGTGCTATTCATGCAAATATGTTTTTTTAACTACATGCAAGTTTCAGACACAAAAATAGAAAATGAAAATAGTTTCCATCTCCCCACACTCTCTCTTTTTTGAGAACTTCAGTTCTAATTTTCAATACCATTTTCACTTCTTAGCTTATGAATATAAACCTTTAGGTTACTAAATTCTTGCTGTTCCCAAGAAGGTCCTATTATATAGTCAGATGAACCACCCTTTCCTAACCATTGCATATAATTAGTTGGATATGATTACAAATTCTGACTTCTGGGTTTTGATCCATGGGAGCTCAGAATCATGTCAGAATTATGCTGTCAAGGAGCTGAGTAATATGGATCAGATCAATGCTAATAAAATTCCAATTTTTAAAAAATATCCTCCAAAAAAAAAGAAAAAAAAGATTTATTTATACAAAAAAACCATCCTTAACAGCAGTTTGGTTTTGGTTTTGGTGTTTTTTGTTTTTTTGTTTTTTTAGTTTTTGGTTTTTGTGGTGGCTAATCAGGAAATCCAAGGGATGCCTATTAATTGGAGTATGGCTAAACAAACTATGGTATATTGTTTTGCTACAAAAATGACAAGGATGATGATTTCAGAAAGGCCAGGAAGGACTTAAATATACAGATGCGCAGTGAGCAAAACCAGAAGAAAATTTTACACAGTGTCAATACTGTTTGGTGAAGAACTGTGAATGACTTAACTATTCTCAGAAATACAATGATCCAGGCAGCTGGTGGCTCAGTGGATAAAGCACCAGCCCTGGATTCAGGAGGACTTGAGTTCAAATCCAACATCAAACATTTGACAGTAGCTGTGCAACCCTGGGCAAGTCACTTAACCCTCATTGCCCTGGGGAAAAAAAGAATATCAAGAAATAAAAGTATCCAAGATAATCCCAAAGAATAAATGATGAAGCATACTATCCACCTCCAAAGAAAGAACTGATATTGATTGAACACAGACTGAAGTGGCTATTTTTCACTTTCTTTCATTGTTTTCTTTTTATTTGAATTTTCTTATACAAAATGAGTAATATGCTATTTTACGTAATTGCACATGTATAAACTATATCTGATTGCTTACTGATTCAGGGATGTGGTAGGGAAGGAGGGGAGGCAGTGATAAAATTTGGAACCCAAAACTTCAAATAAAATGTTTATTAAAGTTTTGTTTTTAATGTATGTGCATAATAAAAGTTTCCTATTTTTTTAAGTGAGGCAATTGGGGTTAAGTGACTTGCCCAGGGTCACACAGCTAGTAAGTATTAAGTGTCTGAGGCTGGATTTGAACTCAGGTACTCCTGAATCCAGAGCCAGTGCTCTATCCACTGTGCCACTTAGCGGCCCCCCTATTTTTTTTTAAAAATAGAGTTATTGGGACTTTGTAGGAAGCATCTTTTCTAAGTTTTCCCCACAGGAATGCCAAAGTGTTTACTTCTTTCCAACTCAGTTAGTATATATTTCCCTTACTTTGAGGCAGTTTGAGCTACCTTAGAGGGACCTAATTATTTCAGTCACTCCTATCATGGTCATAGAACATGAAAATGGAAGGGCGCAAAGAGCAAAACCTTTCCGTATCAACACCTGGCTGGTTCCTTGATTATCAATGTACTACAATTTTTTTTTAAATCCCTACATATTGAGAATTTTATTTCTATAATGTGAGTTTTTTTTTCATGATGAAGTTATATTGTCTGAGCCAAAATGGGGGACAAAGTGAAGCAATTTGAATTCATATGACAGTATCTGAATATCAGATCAAAGCATTGCAATAAAGCAAGATCTAGATAAGTGGACTCATTCCCTAGTTAATGATGGTTGAGATTATTCTAAGCAATCTCTCAACTGAGGAAACTACCTCATATGGAGTAAAGCATCACTGCATGGTTAGTTTTCTGGAAAGTAAAGTGATAGAAGAAAAAAAAGCATAAATTGCATATAATTCAGGGTGGGAGGAGAGATAGTCATGTCAATGTGGAGTAGGGACACAGGATTTCACACTTGTACCATTACTATAGTCCCTCATAGTATTCTGGGTTTGAGGTAGGGTCTTTACAGAACAAAAAGTCCAATGGGCACACAGGTGGTCAGTTAGTTGTACAAATGAGACTTGAATCCAAATCTGGTAATTGCAAATAGTGTCCATTTCACTATGGTCATACAATAAATAACAGAAATGAGATTCTAACCAAGCCATCTGTGAAATACTCATAAAACTATTAATAAACTCCCCTCACTTTCTGAAATGGGGAGCCCATCTCATATTCATTGCCCCTTTCTTCAAAAGAGAAAATGGGATTTGTGATCATATATGTAGAAATAAAAAGCAAAATAACAATCAACATCTCAGTTGTCCTACACAATAAAGTCTTAAAAAGGAAATAGACCCTAAAAAAGAAAATCATATTACCTACTAGTTATTAGGTGCATTAGAAACAACAGAAAAGACAGCCTCCAGGAAACTTGTGATCAGAACAAAGATGGTCTAGTTTTGTAGTCAGAGTCATGAATAAGATGGTAATCAGAGAATATTAAACAATCTAAAGTAAAGCCTCCATCATATTGGAGAACTCCTATTAAAGATTTATGGCAGGATGTAGACAAGAATTAAAACAGGATATTAAGGCTTGAATGGGTTGTAATCTGTATTGACTTACATAAATGGAATCAGAGATTTCCCCCAAATATTAAAGACATGTCCAAGGAAGAGAGAAAGGAACGATGAAGAATCAAAAGAAATGAGTGACATCACTTGGAAAAAATAAGGTTGAGTAATAGTTCAATAATCATGTTGCTCCCATCCCACTCAAAATATTTCAATGACTCATTTGGGGTAAAATATAAACTCATTTCAAGGTCATTCTGCAATGCAATTCTTGGGTACCTTTGCAGATTGACTTCATATTATTCCCTTTCATACATTTGAGACAAAAGTTCTAATTGTTGTTCCCTGTGCACAACATCATTTCCTACCTTCATGCCTTTGTACAGGCTATTCAATATCCCTGATACATTTGACAGGGACTAGCTGTGTGACCCAAATGTATGAGGCTGGATTTAAACTCAGGCTCTCCTGACTCCAGGGCCAATGTTCTATCCACTGTGCCACTTAGCTGCCCCTCCATTCCATATCCTTGAAATGTTACCCTTGTTCACCTCTACCTCAGTGATACATATCCTTTCAATGCTCAGGTCAGGTCCATTTCTTACATGAGGTCTTTTTTGATCTTCTCCTCTGTAGTCAGTTATCTATACCATCACCAGCTCTTTACTTTGCATAAATTTTGCATTTACTTTTGTGAGCATATAATTTATCCCCCTATCAAAATGTGGGCTTCTCCTTCATGGCAGGAACTGTGTCTCTATTTTCTTTTCCCCAGTGCCTAAGCTTATAGGGCCTTGCACATTATATGTACTTAGGCAAGTGTCTGTTCAACTGAATTGAAACCCATCACTTTTCCTTCTTTGTTTAAGAATGGCCTAAAGGAGAACATATTGAAGTTGTTTTGTTTGTTTTTGAATATTTGAGTTTTTTGTTTGTTTGTTTTTGAAGAGGATCAATCACATCACTGGGTGATGTCTTGACTTGAATATGAATTAGGTTTAAGTGAGGCAGAGTTGCACAAAGTCCTCAGTCTCACTCAGCCTTTCACTGTCATCAAAGTCCAGTGGCATGACAGAACTCAGAATGTCAATGGCCTAGGATGCTTTGGTTGACCTTGGCATTTTCTTTCCTTTTTTTTTTTTTTTTGCGGGGCAATGAGGGTGAAGTGACTTGCCCAGGGTCACACAGCTAGTAAGTGTCAAGTGTCTGAAGCTGGATTTGAACTCAGGTCCTCCTGAATCCAAGACCAATACTTTATCCACTGCACCACCTAGCTGCCCCCGACCTTGGCATTTCAATGCTTGACCAAGCTCTAATTATTCCACTAGCACCTGTTTCAGCTGTCTTCATGGTCATTGGAACAAATTGTTCTTATCAGGCCATTTTACTAGGGGAAGTCTTCACATGTTCTGGATAGACATCAACTTGCCTCATTGCTTTGGAGCCTTTCAGTTACCCTCAATCTGGTTTAGACCATATTCTGAGAGAATTTATTAGGCTGTAGCTGTTGTGCATGCTATAGCTTCTTGAAGCCACTAAAAAGAAAAAGAATAAAAAGCTAAGGGTATTGAGTGACCTAAGGGTATATAATGACTATATGTCATTTGTGCAAGCTTAAAGGCTAAAACGTTCATAATCCTTTCACAAATAATAATAAAATATATTATTTCTTGATTGCCAAAGAAAAACTACCTTTTACCATTTTTTCATTACATGATGTTGCTTTCTATAGTCATCTATCTCCTAGAAAATCAGCATAACTTATATCTTACCAGTTAGATTATCCAATGATTAAATCTGAGTTGGAAAAACATTTTCCAAGATAATCAGATCTAGTATTGCCTCAAATTCAGTTCTTGCTCAATGAAAGGAACAGACTGTTCAGAATCCACTTCATTTCACAAATCAATGATTTTATTGTCTTAAAATCATGTCAACTGAAGATTCTCAAAGCAAAGTCTTAAACCCTGAGTAGGTAATCTTTGAAGCAATATCCAAGCATGATAAAAATAAAAGTCTTCTTTGTAACATCTAGTCAAGGCTTTTAGAACACATAGGTATTCAATTAATATTTTTGATTCAATGCAAGAGAGAAATTGGGTGGAAAGCAGTGTCTAATCTACAATCTCCCCCATCAATGAGTATCAATATTTGTTCTTTATGCAGCTTTGCAGATAAAGAAAGATAGAGGAGGATAGTTTATTCTTCTCTTTATTGAAGAAAGATGTGGGAAGCTTTGTGCAAAGTGAGTCACAGGATTGCAGAGCTAGGAGAGACATCAGTGGCCAACTAGTTTATTCCATTGCTACGTGAAAATGCCCTCTAGTAGATAGAGATAGATAGATAGATAGATAGATAGATAGATAGATAGATAGATAGATAGATAGATAGATAGATAGTTGGATAGATAGTTGGAAAGATAGATGGATATAGAGAGATATATACATATAGACATATATACAGTTACATAGCGATATAGATATAAACACAGATAGATACATAGATAGAGACATGGATATAAAACAGACTGTAATCCATCCTTTGCCTATAGGACTCTTGTCAACTGTGTAAGTAACTACCTCCCAAGCATCCCATTCCCCTTTTTGATATTTCTAAGTATTAGAATTCACTAGTCAGGGGGCATTTGGGTGGCGCACCGGAGTCGGGAGTGCCTGAGTTCGGGTCTGGCCTCAGACACTTGACAGTTGCTGGCTGTGTGACCCTGGGCAAGTCACTTAACCCCAATTGCCTCACTAAAAAAAAAAAAAGAATACACTAGTGTCAATGTAAGAATTCTAAATCAATGCAGTGACCAACTTTGATTTCTAAAAACTGACAAGGAAGCATACCTCCTTTTTTTCAGGAAGAAAGCTACAAAATTAGACAAATTCTATCAGACATGGCATAAGCTGGGTTATTTTGCTTAGATAAGGCCTAAATTTGCCTCTGAAATTTCTATCCATTACAATAAAGGTGAGTGGGGAATGAATTAGGTTATTCTGAATCTAGGACAGCCTGCAGACTTAACTCCACCTTCCTATCCCTCAGATATTTCACTATGACTCAGTGTGCAAAAAAGTAATTCCTCATTTGTCTGTTTGTTATCTTCTGCACTAATATGCCCATCTAATCCAATGATGGGATTAAAATAGCCATATTCTTCTATTACAACATTCCCCTTAGTCATCTTTGACCTGTTTCTAGGCTTCCACACCTCTTTGGAAGATATCACTGAGTTTTACTCTTTCCCTCCTCCAAGTCTCCATAATGGGGTATGGGTGAGTGGAAGTACCATTTGGCCTCAATGATCCTTTCCTGAAGAGGAATTTAGTAGCATTTTTGTCCAGTGCTGATTTCTCTTTCTATATATCCACCTGGAACCTCTTCACCATGTGTATCAACAATGCATACTCAAGAGGTTGACTCACATATTTAATCATTATCGGTTGCCCCAATATGTCTTTGGCATACATCAACCCACCTGTTGAGCACTTAGACCTGTCTGATCTGATCTATCCAAACAGGTGGCACAGAGGGAGAAAAATTGGGGGAAAAGGCCTGTGAGTCATTGTATTATTATGTCTTGATGTTCTTAAGAATGGTAATATAAAAGAATATACTAGAGGGGTGAAGGGAAAAGAATAAAGTTTAAAGAAAACTTTCCCCCATAAACAAGGATAATTGTTTCAATTGACAATATATGTTTATATAGTTTTCTCTTCTCAGTTGGGGTTGGGTTGGAGAAGTGAGTACAATAAGAAAGATTTTTGCAGATTGAAACAAAATATAACTTTAAAAATAGTCTTTCAATTGGTCTTATTGAATTCAGGTTATCTTCTTTCTAATCCACTCTCCACACAGCTGCCAAACTGATATTGCTTGAATGTGGAAGTTGGGTGTAGGTGAATGTATACAGAATTTATTTGTAGTTTATCCTCTTCCAGAGCTAGGAGTTATATAGCCTAGCTTAAGAGTCCAAAGCTGTTCCTTTTAGGGTGTATGTATTAGCTCATCCACTACTACCTGGCTATTCTCCACTGGAACTATCACTAAGGGTGGCCACAGTTCATTCTTAGAGACAGGAAGGACAGATATTGCAATAAGTTAGTGGAAATGAGGACTGAATGAGCAGTAATGTTTTCTTCAGTAGGATTTCCCTTGGGGACTCTGAGGTAAGGGCCTGGAATAACCCAATGTTTTTTAGAAGGCATAAGAGCAAACTTAATCTTTCTAGGGGTTCAGGGATAACCCCCAATTATATCTCTCTGAGGAGAAATGGGAGATAGCTTTGATCCGTCAATGACTCTGGACAAAAGAACATTGTCCTTTTGACACTCATTCAAAAGATATTACAGCTAGTGAAAATTGGTACCTGGAGCCATGGTGCTCATGAAACACAAATCAGAGGAAAGAAAACGGAGACGCAAGTAGCTACAATGAGGGGAAACTTCTGCCTTTCTTGTTCTTGGGCATGTGAGTATAAGTGAAGGGCTTTTCTCAAACAAGCCTGTAAAGATACTATCAGCCCTGCTCCTATAGCACCACCCTGAATCCTAGGGGAGTTACTTTACTCAGCTTTCTAGTACAGGTTCAGGGGAGCTTAATAAGTGGACACAGAAACCATCACTCTCTAAAAAGTCTAAGAAATGAATGAATGAACAAATGAACGAACAAAAGAACAAACAAATGTATAATTAAATAGCAGCTTTCTCATGGTAACATACTTTGCCATGCACCTTCCCTAGATGCCACTTCAAATTCCAGGAACATTTTGGCACCTCTCAATAAATATGGGACAATCAGAAGATATGCCAGTCACTAAGGGAATTCTATCTCTATCCCACCATCTGCCAGTGCATTCCAGACTGGGAAGGCTTGCTAATAATTTGAATAGAAGTGTGTACATGTGTTTATACTAGTTAGTACCTATATACTACATATAGTATAACATATGTTATATATAATATTATATATCAGCTATACTATATATACACTGGTTAGCTATATACTATATATTATGTTATAATTATTATATATAAGATGCTAATACTGCATATTCTATATTATACTTATATATTATGTAATATATTAGCTAAACTACATATATAATACTTAACTATATTTGTTAAAAACTATATGTGTAAGGGGTAGCTAGGTGGCACAGTGGGTAGAACACTGGCCCTGGAGTCAGGACCTGAGTTCAAATTTGGCCTCAGACACTTGACAGTTACTAGCTGTGTGACCCTGGGCAAGTCACTTAACCCCAATTGCCTCACCAAAGAAAAACCCCAAACACCCTACATGTATATATGCATATACAGACAAACATATGTATATGCATGTACATATATATATATATATATATCATCCATTAATGGCTGCAAAGTACTTTATTAGTATGATTTCATTCAAGATATCTCGCATGTTTGGAATGCTATCCCTCCTTTCTACCTCATAGAGTCATTTTCTTCTTCTAAATTGTAGCTAAGGTATCACTTTCTACATGAAGCCTTTCTAGTTTCCTGTAATTGCTAATGGCCTCTAAAACTACCTTTGTGTTTATACATATGTATGTATTTATTAATACGATACTTATGTTATATATATATATATATATATTTGCATATCTATATATAAATATAGATGATATACATATAGACATAAATATATAGTCTCCCCTCTTGGAATGTAAACTCCTTGAAAGTATGGATTGTTTCATTCTTTGCCCTTGTATACTCTGAACATATAATCAAAACTTAATAACTACTTATTGGTTGTTTGATTGAGCCTCAAAATTCAGGGGCTGTAATAATTGTTATTTTGCAGATAAAAAAAACAAAACTGTTTCCAATAGGTTAAATCTTTTGCATAGGATCACATAACCAGTAGGTTATGTGCCAAAGGCAGGACTTGAATCCAAATCTTCCTGGCTAGTCCCATATCTACTATATGATACAAGGCCTCTACTGCTGAGGCCAGTGATGGGTTCAACCAAGTCCTCTCCACTGCTCATTAGCTAGTCTACTAGTTTCCCACATTTCAACAAAGAATAGGCTTCTGTGCCAAAATCTGTGCCCCCTCCCACTTACCATTTTACTACAAGGTGGTTAGTAATACAAAGCATTGTTATGTGGTCTGGCCACAATACTGTCAGTTTCTTCTCAGTGGAGTTGACCATGACATTGATCTTTCAAATGGATGAGAATATGATTGTTATACATTCTTCTCCTACCTATCTCAATATTCCTTACCTATCTCCATGTTCCTTCTCAGTTTCCTTTGTTGGATCCTCATCCAGATTTTACCCTGTAATCATAGCTCTCCTATAGGGTTAGGTCCTGGGTCCTCTTATCTTCCTCTAATATTACTTCACTTGGTGATCTCATGAGCTACCATGGATTTAATTGCCATCTATACTAATGATACTCAAATCTATATATCCTGCCCTAAATTCTCTGCTAACCTCCAATTTGATATCTACAAATGCCTTCTAGACATTGAACTGGATGTTTATTAGATGTCTTACACTCAACATTCCCAATACTGAACTCATTATCTTTTCCCCTTAAGTTTCCTCAACTGCTATATTCCATAGTATTTAGAGGTAACCACACCTTTCCTAATTCCTCAAGTTTGCAACCTACCTAAGTGCCATCCTCTATTCCTATCCCTTGACCCTTTTCCCCACATACACCAAACTATTGTCAAAATCTGTCAATTTCACCTTTGCAATATCTCTTGAATATATCTGTTTCTCTCCTTTGACACTGTCAGCACCTGATTCAGGCCCTTATCACTTGGAGTTAACTATTGCAATAGCCTGTTGGTGGATCTGTCTGCCTCAGGTTTCTCTCCATTCTAATCCATCCTTTATTCAGCCACCAAACTTATTTTACTAAAATACAGGTCTATGTCACTCCCCATGTCACATAATCTTTGATCCAGTGAAACTGCCCCCCTTGCTTACTGTTACATGAATAAACATGTTCTCTATCAGCTCTGGTTATTTTCTCTGGCTGTCCTCTGGAGCCTGGAATGCTCCCCCTACTTCCATCTACTGGCTTAACTGATTTCCTTGAGGTCTTAACTATAATTCTATCCTTTACAGCAAACCTTTTGTAACTCCCCTTAATTCGAGCACGTTCTCTCTCAATTATTTTCTATTTGTACATATATGTTTGCATTTTGTCTTCTCCAGTAGATTTTGATCAGGTACCTCCTTGTACCCAACCTATATCTTGATAATAGGGTAATGTCCTTAGATTTTCTAATCCGTTTCTAAGACCACTTGGCTCAGAATTCTACTATTTGAACTTACCTGATGGTTCTATCCTCTGCACCCCATGTCCTCCGTATTTTAGAAAGTTAGGTCCTAGAGCTGCTCCTAAAAAAATAGTCAAACAACTAAGTCCACTCCAGTGAAAATCCAGCAGTCATCCTTTTGCTAGGATACTCACAAAGGGGCAGAGATGGGAGTGGGGAGAGGGAAAAAAGTATTCATTTGATACTATAAGATAGTTCTTCAGAAAAAGAGGAATCATTTCTTGATTGAAGACTTGGCATAAAGACTGTTCGACTTAGTCACAGCCAACATCTGGAGAAATAACTGAAGCTATGACCCTCTGATGAATTTATCAGGTTCTGCTTACAAAGGTTTGGAAAGGCCACCATCTGCACAGGTGAAAGGAATATACATACTCATAAGGTTAGGAACAAGTGTCTACCATACCGCCTATTATAATTGAGAAATGTGAGCATTATTTTTAATATATACAAATATATAACATTTTGGAAATACAGACTTAGGCTTTAAAGGTCTAAGTGTTGTGTTTATGAATATTTTGGTCTCATTTTAATGGACTGCATGACAGATCCATCTTTGCACAAGTAAAGTCAAACTGCTACCCAATCATGGGTCTTAGAACTACCAGACACCTTAGAAAAATATGTGAAAATCACTTCCCCTACCCTTTCTTCCCATATAAAAAATAAGGACATAGAACTAGGGAGATGAATTGACTTGCCCATACTCATAATTAGTAATTAGGAGAGCCAAGATTTGAACTCAGATCTTTCAACTCCAAATCTGTTGCTCTTTTGACAATATTCACACATAATGTAATATATGTTTCAAATATTTGATAGGAAGATAATGTTTTGTAAATTATCAATGGGTAAATAAAATGATCTATTAGTATTAATAGAAAAAATTAAATGATAGTGAGGCCAATGATGGGTGTGAAAATGAAATCTTGTCAAATGGTAGTTGGCAGTAACTTAAGTGTGACCCTCTGTTTTTACATATGTGTGTCTTAAAAACCAAAATGTCTTTTGACCTAAGCAAATGATTTCATATTAGTCAAATTTAGAGTCACAGAATATAGCTGTGGAAGGGATTCAGTATAATCCTAGAAGAAACCAGGTGAAGAATACAAAACGCTGTGCCTACTGTCAGGAAAACTTGAATTCGGATCAGGGTTTAAACACTTACTAGAGGGGCAGCTAGGCGGCACAGTGGATAGAGCACTGGCCCTGGAGTCAGGAGGACTTGAGTTCAAATCTGGACCTCAGACACTTGACACTTACTAGCTGTGTGACCCTGGGCAAGTCACTTAACCCCAATTGCCTCACCAAAAACAAAAAAACAAACAAACAAAAAATCCCACTTACTAGCTATGTGACCCTTGGCAAGTAATTTAAGCTCTTTCTTCCTCAGTTTCCTAAATGTGAAATGGATATAATAACAGCATCAACCCACAGAGTTGTTGTGAAAGTCATATGAGATAATATTTGTAAAGCACTTAACACAGTGCTTAGTACATAGTAGATACTTAACAAATGCTTGCTCCCTTCCCTCAGACACCTAAATATGCCTATCTGAACCTTCCAGTCATTAATTCTAGTTCTGCCCACTGGAATCAGGGAGAAATAGTGAAATTCCACTATCATGAGGCAGCCATTCAAATACCTGAAGATAGCTGCCATAGCTTGGCCTGTAGACTCTTCTCCAGTTCAATCAAGTGCCGGTCTTCTTATATCCCAACTACTCACTTCAGGATGCTGCACACTAGAGGTGGTTGGAACCAAAGAAGAATGTTGTGGACACATCATTTCCTTTTATCTAGACAGTATGTCTTTATTAATGCTGTTTAAGGTAGCATTTGGTGGACACATATTTGAAAAACATCCCATATTGGAATGAGCTATACAATCTCCTGGTGTATAAGCAGAACATACCTCAATTCCAGGGTCACCCCTTAGTGCCTTGATGAGGCATAAGTAGTTGGGCTTTTATGTAAGGTAATTTTTATTTTAATGATATATTACAAATAGACCATAAGGCATAAAATATTCCTACTTAAAACCAAAGAGGAATTATTTTGGGTTTTGTGGAGGTTTTTTTTTTGGATCTGACAATTTTTTAAATGACCCAAAAAAGGAAAATCAAGAAACCCCAAAACAATGCCACTTAATTTTCCTCAAATCTCATTATAAATAATGCCCCACTGGCTAGTGTATGATCCTAGTGGCTAAGTGCTACTAAAATAGGAATTTACTAAAAGTGATTTAGTTTGAGATGAAGGCCCTGAAATTCTTGGTTATTGATGATATAGTATGTGACATCATTTTTCCTCAGCTCTGACCAATGGCAAATTAAAACAACTTTGATCACTTTGGAAACTCTGGGCAAGAGTGTTCATTTGTAACTATCAATTATTTAAAGAATCCTTTTAAAAGCCTCTTGAAGCATTCTTGGGGGTGGGACGGGTGGGGGTTCTTTAATTTGGATAGCAAATGTGAATGGTCTCAAGTCTACAGTGCCATATGGCAAGAAAAATGTTGTATAAAATAGTCACATTGCCATCTACTGACAGCTCTTTATATTAAAAAAAAGACTGATTTTTTTTCCCCATTAACTTAACCACCTGCTTGTGTACTTTCATGATCTATTGCTTGATATGCAGCTGTATAAAAACTGGGGGACATTTAGGAATATTGGAGAAATCTAGATGAAATAATCTCGCTTCTCAAGCCATTCAGAGGTTCACGATTCCATGCTGCAATCAGATATGTTTATTAATGGCATTATTGCACAGCATTTCATAGGTGGTAAAAAAGACGTTTCCAAGAAAGTAATTCGGGAAGGGCATGTTAATAAATCTGTACCGCCCGCTTGTACTGTACATGGGGACTTGCTAATAGGATTTCCATAATAACAGCATTTATCTCCAAGCATACTGCATAATACCAATCACTGGGTAACAGCAGTGTTGTTATTACATTACGTGAAAAATGGGATTTGGTGTTAAGGACATGTATTATGAACAGAAACAATTGCATACACAAGGACTGATGCACCTGTACATTAAAGCTTTCTCCCATTCTTTCTCATAGATGCTTCCTGGACTTCAGTGCTGTTGATATAAGAACATTTGATGGTACTTTTCTTGCCAGTCCTTCCTTCCACGGCACTTGTAGATCTTGGAGGTGCCCCCCTCCCACCTTGGTTAAGTGAAAGGCTCATCATTTCTGTAGCTAGAAAGTAATGCTGTGTCAATTTGGCAATTCAATTCAAATCAATAAAAATGTAATATATGGAAGTAAAAGGCAATGTGACATTGTGTCTAGATGCCTGGGTTGAGATTCAGGAAGATTTGGATTCAAATTCTTCTTCTGACATTTGCTAGGTGGTGATTAGAAACAAATTTTATAACCTCTCTGATAATACTTACATGCTAGGTAATAAATGGTTATGATATTCATTGGTGAGAGAAGTTCTCAGAACACAAATAATCATATATATATATATATACATACACACACTTGGTAGATAGTGGCAAAATCCACACACAAAATGAAAAGAAAAAGAAAGTCAGTCTGTGGCTTCAAGAAGTTTCCATTTTATAAAAATCTATGGCAGTCATGTAATTTCTGTTCTATGTTCCATAGTTATGTCTTCACACAACAAATACATTTCATGTTCTGTCTTATTTCTACTGTCTCATACAATTATTTTGCTGCAATGGTTCAAAGCATCAGAGGAATTTTTTTATATTATTATCATTTTATTTAAAATCCAATTTGTAAAGATACTTTTTCTATCTACCTGAATTATTTACAAAAATATTATAGTCCACAAAAAAAAATGGGGGCAGCTAGGTGGGACAGTGGATAAGGCACTAGCCCTGAATTCAGGTGGACTTGAATTCAAATCTGGCCTCAGACACTTGACACTAGCTGTGTGACCTTGGGCAAGTTACTTAACCCTCTTTGCCCCACCAAAAAAAAATATTAAAATCCAAACTAAAGATTAGATCATTATAAATGATAAGGGTCTCAGATTTTTCCTCTTTTCAGGTGACCTATTGAAGATATCAAGAAAGAGAAGGGAATAAGCATTTATAGAGTGCCTACTATGTTCCAGGCATGGTACTAAATTTCACAAGAACCATACAAAGCAGATGCTTTTATTATTCTTATTTCACAATTGGAGAAATTGAGACAAACAAACTTAAATTGACTTGCACAGGATCACATGGTTAGTATGTATCTGAGGCAGGATTTGAACTTAGGCCATTCTGACTCCAGGTCCATGACTCTATCTATTGTACTATCTATCTTCTTCAAGTCTTGAAACATCATAGAAGATCCATAGACACTCAAATGAGTGAGATAATCATCAATGTCCAGAGGATGTCAGGAGAATATGAAGAAGAACCTCAGCACATTGAGTAGCAGTCACCCTCACCCCTACTCCCCCATGGCATATTTATAGGAGGAAATGTGCAAGAGTTACCCAGGATAAGTGAGGTATAATCTTAATAATTAGCTTTAGTAACCACAATGATGTTATCACCTATCAGAGTATTACTAATTATGCCAAATATTATATGCCATGTGCCTTTCTGAAGTGCAAATTAAATAAAAAAGAAATTAAACTCAGGTTCTTGCTGTAACTGTAGATTAATCTACAAAAGTATGAATCTCTCATAAAAACCATGTTCCACAATCTTTAGTGTCCTGGCTATTTAAAAAAAAACACACAATAGTTAACTCCCACAGGTTCATAATGCATTTTTAACTAAAAGCAAAGGCAACCATAAATAGTTTCAACTCAAAGAGCTTTGAATACTCTAAAGGAATATAAAGTTACTTATTGGCCACCTCTCTTGCCCATTCTTTAACATTCATTTCTCTGCTGAAGAAACTCACTGAATAGAGAGTAATTTCTTGCTGATCTAACCCCAAGGTTTAATTTGTGTATGAATGGGAGGCAATGTTCTCCCTAGGTAGGCTACTCCTTCACATAGAGCCAAATGCAGGAGCTCCCTGGATTTATTATGATACAGACTGAATTAAAGGCTTCCTGGATGAAAGATCCAAGAATGGAGAATGCTCTGCTCTCAGAGCCCCAGCAGAGCTGGAATAACAGATCATTCAGGAACAGATAAAAGGCCAAGCTCTTGTGTTCACTTTCAACTAGGCCAGAGCAGATGCAAAAGACCTCAGAACAATGTCTCACCTTGCAAGCTGAGGCCATTGTCCAAATACTTTAGTAATTCAACAGTCCGCACTATCAAAATAGATAGTTATTGGAGGTTGTTCTTCCTCTGATTCTTCCTGAGTGAAATTGTATTTAAATGTAATATATAAGATTCTAGTCAATTAAATATACCACATAATACATTCCTGTAAGTTGAGCTGCTGATATATGTGCCATTTAAATATTTCACTAACAGCAACATGATTTATAGAAAAATCTTTCACATTTTGCCTATAAGTATTTTTCTTCCTTTCATATACAGTGCTACTTAATGTAGCAGTGTTTCTTAAAGAAAATTTACATGTGAATACAGAACAAGTATAATTCAATTATTAAAAACAGAAATTGGAATGAAAACAATAAATCAAAATTCCTATAAACATTTATTGAATACATGTGAAATGCAGGATTGGAAACAGCAGGAGATTTCACAACAACAATTCTGAGATAGCTGACATTTAGGAAGTGCTTACAATGTGTTTTACAAATATTATCTCATTTTTTGCTCACAGTCACTCTCTAGGTAAATGATATTATTACTATTATTATGCCATTTTATGGAGGAGAAAAGTGAGGCTCCAAAGGTAAAGTGACTTGCAAAGGATTGTACAGCTAATAAGCTAGGAAGTAAACAGCTAGTAACCAGTATGCAGCTAGGTGGTGCAGGAGATAGAGTGCTAAATTATCTTCCTGAATTCAAATGTGGCCTCAGACATTTACTAACTGTTTGACCCCTAGGCAAGTCACTTTCCTTTTCTGTAAAATGAGCTGGAGAAGGAAATGGAAAGTGGCCTTGGTATCTTTGCAAAGAAAACCTCAAAATGGGGTCATGAAGAGTCAGACAGGACTGAAAGACCAAACAATTGTTTTTATTACTTGAGAGCTTATCAGCAAGTATAAAGACCTCATGGATAGATAGATCCCTGCATAAGCAGGTTGGAAGAGAGATTTACCAGCTGTGTAATCTTGGGGGAAGTCACTAAACCTTTCTCACTTCATTCTCTTCATCCGTAAAATAAGTTGGACCCACTTGATGGTCTCTAATTACTCTTAGAGCTAAAAAAGCTATATAATTCAATGGATAGAGAACTGGGCCTGGTATTTGGAAAACTTACATTCAAATTCAATCTCAAACACTTATTAGCTGTGTGATCCTGGGCAAGTCACTTAATATCCATTTGCACATACCTCACAAAGATGTTTTGAGGATCAAATGAAATAATATTTGTAAAGTGCTTGGTATTACAAGAACATAGTAGGCACATAAGAAATCCATGTTTCTTTCCTTCCCATGTACCTAGAAAACTAGATTGCAAGAAATCATGTTAAATTCATATAAGAGATACCAAATGTCATGTCTGCCAGTGGGGGCGGGGGGTGGGGCAGAGACTGAAGTCAGAGAATCCAGGCTAAAATTTTGGATCTATACTTGAGTCAACAATAAAGTCCCTGCTAGCTCTAACTCTATGATATGGTGAAGGAAAAATAATTTCTGGTTATAGTGGGACATAGAAGACTTCAGGGAGGCAGTAGCATTAGAGTGAGCTATTAAAAAATGACCATGATTTCATTTCTCAGAAACAGGTGAAGAAAGAGACACAATAGCTATGGGCAATTGTGAAAACAAAGACAGAAAAATATAGTCTGTAATTATGGAAATGATGGCAATTTGGTTAGTCAATGTTTGTGGGAAATAAAGCTGAGAACACATGACAAAAGAAAGTCTGCTATCTGGTTAGTACCAGATTGTGGAGGGCCTTTGAGGTCATGCTAGGTAAGTCAAATTTTATTCTATAGATAACAGAAAGCCAAAAAAGGGATTTGAACAGCATAATGGCAGAGGAATATAGGAATCACAAAAACTATGTGACTCAAACTTATTTAAAAGAGGCATAGTGTTTGTTGGGCATGAGGGAAATGGCAATCCTACTATGTTCAGCTCTGTTCAAGGCAAATAAACAGTCTTGTGTTCATTTCTGAAAACCAAACCTTAGGAGGCACATTAGAAATCACGAAGTTACCAGGAAAATGTATGACTAGCATAATGAGTTGACAAAACCAGGCTATATAAGGATTGAGTTTGGATAAAACAGAGATAGTCAGTTTGGAAAAGAAAAGATGCAGAGAGTACATGACAACTTTCTTCAACTATTTGAAGGGCTCATGTGAAGAAGAGGAGGAGATTTTTTTTTTTTTTACCTTGATCTCAGAAGGCAGAATGAAAAATAATTAAGTGTGTTCTTTGCTAGGTCTGACTCAGATTATTCACTTGGTATTTTAGGTTATATCTTTGGAATAAAATGAGACACTTACAAATTATTCAGCAATTAACAATAGGAGATGTACTTAGCAAGAGGATACCCAGCAATACCACTACTAAGTTTGTATCCCAAAGAGATCATAGAAAAGTGAAAAGAACCCACACATACAACGATATTTATAGCAGCTCACTTTGTGGTGGCAAAGAATTAGAAATCAAGGGGATGTCCATCTAATGGGGAGTGGCTGAACAAGTTGTGGTATATAAATGTAATGGAATATTATTGTGCTATAAGAAATGTTGAGAAGGCAGATTTCAGAAAAACCTGGAAAGATTTAAGTAGGCTGATGCTGAGTGAAGTGAGCAGAACAAGGAAAACATTGTAGACAGTAACAGCAACATTGTGTGATGATCAGCTCTGATAGACTTGACTCCTCTCAGCAATACAATGATCAAAGACAATTCCAAAGAAATCATGATGGAAAATGCTCTCCACATCCAGACAAAAGAATTGTGGGATCTGAATGAAGATTGAACCATATTTTTTTTATGTTTTGAGTTGTTTTTTTTTCTTTTTTGAGTTTTCTCCCTTTTGTTCTGATTCTTCTTTCACAACATGACTAATTTGGAAATATGTTTTATGTGATTATAGATATATAAACTACATCATATTGCTTTCTGTCTTGTAGAGGAGGAAGGGAAGGGGGGAACAAGAAAAATTTAAAGCTCAAAATCTTATAAAAATGAATGTTGTAACCTAAAAAATAAGCTGCAAAAAAAGAAACTAAGAGATTCTGAAAGGTGGAAGTGAGGAGGGAGTACATTTCAGGCAAAGGGGGCAACCCATGTAAGGGCATAGAGGCAATAGATGGAGTAGCAAGTGTCTCTTTCATGAAATAAATTGTGTTCTTCCATGAAAATATCTAATGATCAGTCCCATCTTATAATATCCCCCAGATCCTGATGAGATTAAATTTAACCCTTTGGGCTAAAACTTTTACTTTATTATTAAAGTTTCCATGATGCTCTGACAAATGTCCTACATTTCATGCTAAAAGATTTCAAAGAAATCAAAGCTATCTCTAATCATTTGAAAAAAGCTCAAGATAAATATTGATCAGAGAAATGCAAATTAAAACAATTCTGAGGTACCACCCCATACTTATCAGAGAGGCAAATAAGACAAAAATGGAAAATATTGGATGTCAGAGGGGATATGAGAAAACTAGGATGCTAAGCAATTGTTAGTGGAGTTGTAAAAAGATCCAACCATTCTGGAGAACAACTTAGAAATATGCCCAAAGGGCTACAGACCAAACCCTTTGCTCCAGCTGTACCACTGCTAGGTTTATATCCCAACAACATACCACAAAAGAGACAAAGACCTATTTTTTTATCATAAAAGTATTTTATTATTTTCTAATTACATGTAGAGATAGTTTTCAACATTTTGGGGGGGAAGGGTGAGGCAATGAGGATAAAGTGACTTGCCCAGGGTCACACAGCTAGTAAGTGTCAAATGTCTGAGGCTGGATTTGAACTCAGGTCCTCCTGAATCCAGGGCCAGTGCTTTATCTGCTATGCTACTTAGCTGCCCCTCAACATTTATTTTTTACAAGATTTGCAGTTCCAAATTGTTCTCCCTCCCTCTCCCCTCTCCAAGACAGCAAGCAATCCAATATAGTTTATATATGTACAATCACATTAAAATATTTCTGCATTAGTCATGCTGTGAAAGAATCAGAACAAAGGGGGAAAACCTCAAAAAAGAAAAAAACAAAAAAGTAGAAACAGTATTATTTAATATGCATCTAAATTCCACAGTTCCTTTTTCTGGATTTGGAGAGCATTTTCCATCTTCAGTCCTTTGGAATTATCTTGAACCATTCTATTGCTGAGAAGAGTCAAGTCTATTGCAGTAGAATATCACACAATGTTGTTGATACTGTGTACATTTTTCTCCTGGTTCTGCTCATATCACTCAGCATTAGTTCATGTAAGTCCTTCCTAGTTTCTCTGTAATCTGCCTGGTTATTGTTTCTTACAGAACAAGAGTATTCCATCATATTCATATACCACAACTTGTTCAGTCATTCCCCAACTGATGAGCATCACCTCAATTTCTAATTCCTTGCCACCACAAAAAAGTGTCTGTAAATATTTTTGTACATGTGGTTCATTTTCCCTTTTTCATGATCTCTTTGGGATAAGGACCTAATACTTCCAAACTGCTCTCCAGAACGATTGGATCAGTTCACAGCTCCACCAACAATGCAGTAGTGTTCCAATGACAAAGACCTATTTGTACAAAAATATTTATACCAGCTCTTTTTGTGGTGGCTAAGAATTGGACATCAAAAGAATGACCTTCAGTTGGGGAATGGATAAACAAACTGTGATATATGATGGTGAAGTAATATTGTGCTATAAGAAATGACAAGCAGGATGATTTCAGAAGGGCCTGGAAAGACTTGCATGAACTGATGTATAGTGAAGTGAGCAGAACCAGGAGAACATTGTGCCAGAGACAGCAATATTCTCTGATGAAGAACTGTGAATGACTTGAGTATTCTTAACAATACAATGATCTAAGACAATCCCACAGGACTAATGATGAAACATACTATCCACTTTCAAGAAAGAACTAATATTGATGGAACAGAATGAAGCAAGCTATTTTTCATGTTCTTTATTTTTTTCTTTTAATTGAGTTTTCTTGTACAAAATGACAAATACGGCAATGTTTTACGTAATCATACACGTATAATCTATATGTGATTGCTTAACAAATCAAGGAGGGGGGAGTGGAGGCAAGGAAGGAGGGATAAAAGTTGGAACTCAAAGCTATAAATAAAAATGTTTATTCTTATTTTTTAAATAACAAAATGAAGTATCAAAGAAAAAAAAGAAAGTTGACTCTACTCCCTGATGCTTATATGATGTTACACGAGTCACTTCACCCCAGACCCTCAATGGAAAATGAAAGAGTTGTATTGGATGATCTCTAAGGACCCCCATTACTATGATCTGATACATGCTCAGTTCTTGAATATACATAAAAGTGAAAGAGGGTTTGTTTTCATAATTAGGTGTATTTGCAACCCTGACTGTAGTGTTTCAGAGTGGCTCAGAAGTATAACACATTGAAACAGAAGGTAGGTGTTTGTGTATACTGTCATACCTGATCTGAATGAATTCTTCAAAGGAAAAACAAAGACTGTTTGGTGAAGATAGAAATCAAGTTAATTCTCTTCTGTTACAGGTCATGTAGAGAAATGATAAAGAATAAAAATCGGGCTATCTGCCAAAGGCTTTTATTTTCCAAGGGAAGTTTCTCTTTCCCATCAGGTGACTAAAGGGTCTTTGGGCTAAAGAGCACTTAGAAACTAATAACCTTATATAGATTTGTGAAATAAATGATAGAATGTAAATAATAATTGCTGGGCTTAGACATCATGCTAGAGAGGAAATGAGAGGAAATATTGCCGTATAGATTTTTGCAAGAAAATACTTAGAAAACTGAGTTAGGAATTATTTTTTTCTGAGAATAATTCAATCCAATTTACTAAGTGTTTATTAAGCATCTAATTTTTGAAAAGCACTGTGAAAAATATTAGGAATAAAAAGAAGTACAAAATTCCCTAACCTTAAAGACATCACATTTTTTTTTATTTATTTATTTTTAGTGAGGCAATTGGGGTTAAGAGACTTGCCCAGGGTCGCACAGCTAGTAAGTGTTAAGTGTCTGAGGCCGGATTTGAACTCAGGTACTTCTGACTCCAGGGCCAGTGCTCTATCCACTGCGCCACCTAGCTGCCCCAACATCACATTTTATTGAACAGCAGGAGTTATGTTGTACACAAATAAGTGAACACATGATCATTGAAAAGGGGTAGGAAGCTAACAATGATGAATACCAGAAAAGACTTTCTGTAGATAAAACTCCAGCCTCAAAGAAAGGTAGAGATTCCAGGAGGTGGGGTTGAAGAGAGAATGCAGTCTAGGAATAAGATACAGAGACAGGGCCTGGAATGTCATGTACAGAAAAAGATGATTGGACTTCCTATGAAGAGTAGATAATAGGAAATAATGGGAAATAAGTATGTAAAATTAGGCCAGAGTCACACTCTGAAGGACTTTGAATGTCAAGTTGAGAAGTCTGAAATCAATCCTAGAGAAAATAAGGAGTCTTAATTTTCTTGAAAAAGGAAGTGACTTATATGTCTGTGTCACTGCTGACTTATTTTTACTTATTCCCCACCACATCTCTTCCTTCCATTCTCAATTCCACACTCTTGCCTGGTTTAAGGGAATGAAACTTTTTTCAAAAGTCAACCCTTCTCAAACCATACCCTGACCAAAGTATGACCTGCATTTGGCAGGGCTGTGTAAGTTCACACACACACAAATAGATACATGAATGCATGCACACATACATATAATATATGTGTGTGTGGACATGTGTGTGGCCCAAAGGCAAGATAAACTATCAGAGGATTTAATGTCAACAGATTATAAAAATTCTCTAAGCAGGAACAATTCATTGATAATTTGGAGGGAAAGTTGAGCCAACACAGTAACAGTGGAGCAGAAAAGGAAGTTTGAAACTTTTATAGATTTGGTGTTTAGCATTGAATTTACTCTTATGGGTCAGAACACTCACAAACATCAAGACTACTTGGACATAAATGATGGAGAGGGCAGCTACTGGCCCTGGATTCAGGAGGACCTGAGTTCACATACAGGCTCAGACATTTAACACTTACTAGCTGTGTGATCCTGGGCAAGTCACTTCGCCCTCATTACCCTGAAAAAATGATAGGGAAATTCAGAAGTCACTAAACAAAGAAATGAGAACTCCATGGAGTTTGCCAGTGGGATAATTCAACCATCTCTAAGAAAGAAGCTTTTAACTCCATCAAAAGTAAAGTGAAGGGGGCAGCTAGGTGGTGCAGTGGATAAAGCATTGGCCCTGGATTCAGGAGGATCTGAATTCAAATCCAGATTCAGACACTTGACACTTATGAGCTGTGTGACCCTGGGCAAATCACTTAACACTCATTGCCCTGCCCCCCCCCCAAAAAAAAGTAAAGTTCAAGTGAAGCTTAGAGAAAAGCAGGATTCTTGGCTCAGTGAGAAAACAGATGAAATTCACTTTTATGATAAAACTCAAAGCACTTTTATGACATGGTTCAATTTGATTTATCTTAGAAAGAGTCTGAAGATCTCCTGGCAAGATAAGGAAGGTACTAAACACTGAAGTCATTTCTTGAAGTAAACTGCCAAACATTCAAACTCTACTGTAGAGAGCAGAGCTCTGATGGACTGGCAACATTGTTTGAATGTGAAACATATTTACTTAGACTTTTTTATGTAGAACCAACACAAGGCAAACACCTACATGGAGATCAGAAGAAGCAATATAAGGACATTTTCAAGTTCTCTCTGAAGAGTTTTGGAATCAATTGCATGACATGGGAGACACTGGCAAATGACCAAAAAGCATGACATGCTTACATCAAAGAAAGTGCTATGCTCTTTGTGTGAAGGAGAATTGCAGTAGTTCAAAAGAAATGCGAGATGTGCAAATTTATAGATATATCTACTCCAAATGTTCCTATGGAATATTTGTGCCCAGTCTATGGTAAAGTGTTGTGAGATCATATTGGTCTGATAAGCCACAGTCAGACATACAAGGCCTATCACCTTGACTCCAACATAGTGATGTCATTTTGGTCCTCTTTGAGAATGAAGGCCAATAACCAATCAACCAGGATGTATGTATGTATGTAGATATGGATGCTGTAATTCAAGCTGAGTAAATCTCAGCTACCTTTGAGAATCCCCTTAATAATGAAATCACATTAAGGCTACACACAGAGATTGGTAGAATTCTAATGGAATCAGGGCCTGAATTTGTACAGAATCACCAATCATTCTAGTCCCAAAATTCTTATCTCTCTTCCTTCTTTTGGTGAAGATTCTTAAACTAACTAACCTATATTTAAAAGTACCTGGTTAAAAAAAGTACCTGGTTAAAAAAAGTACCTGGTTAAAAAAAGTACCTGGCATAGGGACATAGGAAGAATTGGACAGAGTAGAAGACTAGAATCAATGATACTGTCTGGAGGCACTTCAAAAATCTATGTAATGTTAGCATAAACTAGGTTGGTAACAGTAGGAATGGAGAAAAAGTGAACACAAAAGAGATAAAAAAGAGCAATTAGGAGAGTCTCTAATTGATTATGGATATCAAGAGAGAAGGAGACAAAGAGTTTAATTCCATTATTTTGGATGTGAATAATGGCAGTGGTATTCATAAAATGAGGCAAATTAGGAATAAAAACAGGTTTCATAGGCAATGATAAGCTTGGATTGAGCATATTGCATTAATAGTGCACTTATATGGAGAGATCAGTTGAAATCTGGCACTTCAGAAAGAAGTTTTGGCTTAAGATTTTTAAAAATAGATGTGACCTAAAGATAGTATTTGAAACAATGAGAATAAATTAAACCACCAAGGGAGAGAAGAGAAAAGGAAAAGGAAATGTTGCAAAAAATTATAATCGAATACACACACACAAATACAAACATATGTATGATTATTTACAGCTAGAATTTATATTGAATTTTATTCCTTTTAATTTATTGAATAAAACAAGCATTTCTATAGCATAGCATATTAAAAAGATGATTGCACATGAAACTGCAAATCTATGAACAACTCACTATTCTTTTCAAATATAGAAAAAATTATCATGTAAATTTATATTTTTTAAATTTTTTTCTTCCCTCTCCCTTCACCCTAGACATGGTTACCATTAGCCACAAATAGGTATGTATACACACACGTGTGTGTACACATATATGCATGTGTACATATAAATACATGTATGATTCATGTAAAATTGTTCTATGTATACTTCTATTTGTCTGTTCTTTCTCTGTATGCAGAAAATATATTTTCTTCATTTGTCCTTTATAGTTAATATGGGCATTTATAATAGACAAAATAACTTATTTGTTCAGTTTTTTTTTTTTAAATTTTCAGGGCAATGAGGCTTAAGTGATTCGCCCATGTTTACACAACTAACTAGTAAGTGTCAAGTTTCTGAGGCCGGATTTGAACTTAGGTCCTCATGAATCCAGGGCCAGTACTTTATCCACTACACCACTTAGCTACCCCCACAAAGCTATTCTTTAAACAATATTGCTAAAAAAGAAAAAAAAACAATATTGCTGTTACTGTATATAATGTTCTCTTGGTTCTACTCATTTCACACTTCATTATTTTGTGCAATTCTTCCCATGTTTTTTTCCTACAATCATTGATCTCACCTTTTCTTATCACACAGTAATATTCCATCACAATCATATACCATAACTTTTTCAGCTATCTTCCAATTGATTGACATCCTTTCAGTTTCCAGTTCTTTGCCACCAGAAATGTTTGATATAAACATTTTAGAACTACTAGGTTCTTTCCTTCTTCTCTAATCATCCTTAGAAATAGAACAAGTAGTGGTATTGCTGGGTCAAATAGTATATGTAGTTTAATAACACTTTGGGCACAATTCCAGATTGTTCTCCAAAATGGTTGGATCAATTCACAATTCCAGCAACAATGAATGTGTCCCAATTTTTTCAAATCCCCTCCAAGATTTGTCACTTTTCCCTTCTATCATGTTAACTAAGCTGCTAGGTATAAAATATTATATGAAACATGTTTTAATCTGCATTTACTAATCAATAATGATTTAGAACATAGCTTCATATGACTATAAATTGTTTTGATTTCTTCATTGTAAAACACCCTGTTTATATCCTTTGACCATTTATCAATTGGGAAATGACTCATATTTTTATAGATTTGACAAAGTTCTTTATAGATTTTACATATGAGACCTTTCTTTGATATACCATCTCTAAATATTTCCCCAATTTTCTGCTTTCCTTCTGATCTTGACTAAATTGTTTTATTTGTACAAACACTTTTAAATTTAATGTAATTGAAATCCTTTTTTCTCTCTATCTCCTGTTATTCATTAAGTGTCTGATATATTGTTTTGTAAAATCTCACTGTATATTTAGGTCATGTATCCCTTTTTACCATATCTTGGTAAACGGTGTAAAATATTGTTCTGTGTCCAGTTTCTGCCACACTACTTTTCCGTTGTCCCAACAATTTTTACCAAATAATGAATTCATATCCCCAAATCTTAAAATTTTGCACTTGTCACATATAAGGTTATTATGTTTATTTGCTGTCATAAATTCTGTGTATATTCTGTTCCAACATTCTACCTTTCTATTTCTTGGCCGGTACAAGATAGTTTTGACAATTATTGCCTTATATTTTAAGATCTCATACTGCTAAACCTTTTTCCTTTATATTCTTATTCATTATTTCTTTTGATATTCTTAGTTTTTTTTGTTTTTCCAAATTAATTTTTTACTGTTTCCTAATTCAGTAAAATCATTTGTTTGTAATTTAATTGGGATGGTATATATAACATTTTTAAGTTTGAAAAGTACTTTATAAATATCTCATGTTATCCTCACAACTACCCTGGGAAATAAGTGCTTTTATCATCCGCCTTTTACATACAAGGAAAGTGAGGCCAATAGAAGTTAGGTGATTTGTCCAAGGTTACACAGATTGCAGATTCTGAGTCCAGATTTGAAGTCATATCCTCATGACCCCAAGTCTAGTGCTTTATCTACCATGACACCTAGTTGCCTAGATTGCCTTTTCTTTTTCTTCCTTTTTTTTTGGGGGGGGGGGGACAATGAGGGTTTAGTGACTTGCCCACAGTCACACAGCTACTAAGTATCAAGTGTCTGAGGTTGGATTTGAACTCAGATCCTCCTGAATCCAGGGCCATCGCTTTATCTACTGTGCCAACTAGCTGTCCCTAGATTGCTTTTCCTTGAGAAGTGTTTTAGCGATATCTCATTTTCTTTCCAATGCCCTGATATGTATAAGATAAAAATTATCACTTAGAGTATTTGATGAACATATATGAACTTACATGTTGTTTTTATCTCAGAGGAAGTAGATTGTACAAATAAGCTTGATTATTCTGCAATAGAAAATGTGACCATCTGTAACAATTCATATTGTGAACTTATTACACAGATAATTATTATGATGAGTAGTACAATTCAGCAATCAGAAATCTGTACAAAATCCAAATGAACACAGCAGGATAATCCTCCATCTAAATGGGCTTGAGAAAAAAATACAATTTATTTGACATACTCCACGAAGGAAGCAGAATCAATTGGACACACAACTCAATCAGTTTTGCTCTCCACCACACACCAGTGGTCTGACAACAGAGCTAACATCATCCATCATGACTAGTTGGAGAATGAGATTCCAAACCATCATCAATGCAGCTGTTCCCAAACAGGACAAACAACCCCACAAACAAGTTCCTGAGATAGTCACTTCTGCCTATTCAGGATTGAAGTTTTTGAGGGAAACTTGACACTAAAGACAAAATATTTTATACTTAAGCTATGTCTATACCATGCTTAAATGTTAAATCTAACTAACTCAGTCTTTTCTTTTCTAGTTTCCTAAGACACTCATCTACTTAGGATGTGCAGGTAGCTTGTACCACATATTCTAAAACCTGGCCGTTCCACAACCTGAATAATTCAGATTGGGAAAAGTTGAGCTACCTTGAGGAATCAATCCTAGATACTATTGACTATAAAAAAGTGATCAAACATCAGAACATGGAACCTGTACACAAGAACCACTTAATGACTGTTGTTGATGATGTTTTTTTATGTTGATGATACATAGTGGAAAGGGATGAAAAGGAAAACTTAGGCTACTGAGAAAATACTTATCAGTTAGACATGAAAATGACCTTCAGAACTTGAACTCTCTCTGTTCTTATATCATTATGACTATAGCAAGACAAAGAGTATATTGAATGCTTTATGATGTTGCTCATCACTTAGTGTTCAGTTCACTGAACAAGTAGTCCAGCATATGCTTTAGACAATCCAAGTCCTAATAATCCTTAGAAAGAAAGAAAGAAAGAAAGAAAGAAAGAAAGAAAGAAAGAAAGAAAGAAAGAAAGAAAGAAAGAAGGAAAGAAAGAAAGAAAGAAAAAGAAATAAATACCTCCCACCTTCCACCAAGAAAACGATGAGAGCAGAGGGCACAAACTATTGCCACTGCTACTAGATTTCATTTTTATAGTGTCATAAGGTTTATAAGGCAGCTGGCTGGTACAGTGAATAGAATACTAATGTGCATGCGTTCAAATCTGGGCTCAGACACTTGCTAACTGCATGACCCTGGGCAAGTCACTTAATCCTGTTTTCCTCAGTTCCTCATCTGTTGAAAAGATCAGGAGAAGTAAATGGCAAACCACTGCCAAGAAAACCCTACATGGGGTCATGAAAAATTGAACGCAGTTGAACAACAACAAATAAAGTTTAGAAAGAACTTTCCCCACAACTTATTTTTCAGGGCAATGAGAGTTAAGTGACTTGCCCAGGATCACACAGCTAGTAAGTGTCAAGTGTATGAGGCTGGATTTGAACTCAGGTCCTCCTGAATCCAGAGCCAGTGCTTTATCCACTGTGCCACCTAGCTGCCCCAAAAGCTACCCTTTCTTTTCTTTTCTTTTCTTTTCTTTTCTTTTCTTTTCTTTTCTTTTCTTTTCTTTTCTTTTCTTTTCTTTTCTTTCCTTTCCTTTCCTTTCCTTTCCTTTCCTTTTCTTTTCTTTTCTTTTCTTTTCTTTTCTTTTCTTTTCTTTTCTTTTCTTTTCTTTTCTTTTCTTTTCTTTTCTTTTCTTTTCTTTAATGCTGGTCAATGAGAGTTTGGTGTCTTGTCCAGGGTCACACAGCTAGTAAGTGTCAAGTGCCTGAGGACAGATTTGAATTCAGGTCTACCTCCAGGGCCAGTGCTTAATCCACTGTGCCACTTAGCTGCCCCTCCCCACAACTCTTGATGAAGGTCATTCAGGTATTATTATTACTGTTTTGTAGATAAGGAGATTGAAGTTTAGAGATTTTACGATATTTGTCTAAGCTGATACAGATAGCAAATGACAGATCTGAGAAGTGAACTCATTTGTCCTGAAGGGTACCAGGGCAGACATTTGTAGTCCTGACATTAACAATAAAGAGGGCTACTGTTTTCTCAGACCATGTATTGGAAATATGATAGAGGTCTTACAGAAATTTGTCAAATATGATGATTCATTTCTGGTGATTTGTATGTGTATAAATGACACTGAAAGTAATCTAGAAGGCTTTTTTGTGGCTTATGAAATCCTTCAAAAGAAGTTGAAGGCCATAGAGGCAGATGCTGTGTTTTTATTGCTGCTTCTGATTGACGGTCAGTATTAAGAAAAGAAATCTTTGGGGGAAAGGGAATAGATAGTTCAAAATATATTGTTTAGGAATTAATTTGGAATTCCAGACTGTCCCGAAAGGCATAAAAATAGAGATGGAGTACAATTCACAAGGACTAACAAAATGGATTTATCTAGAGTCAGGAACTGGATCAAGAGGGATATAAGCAAGGGTGTGCTGGAGTTAACTCCTATTGGTTGAAAAGAGCCAATTGTTAAATTTTCAGTGTCAACATCCATTTACACCATGAAAAGTGGCAAATGTTACAAATTAGAATTTAATTTATTTGTTTTTACTAATTAGGCTTAAGAAAATAATGGAGAAAATGATAATAATATGGATTAAACTTAAAAGTGAGTTGTGTGTACATTTTTTTTACTGGAGAGTCAGTTGTTAAACATTTGCCAGCACACTCATGGATATAAGCTGAAAAAGTGGGAAATTGCTGTACATCTGCCAAACCAGATGATTTATAAAATAGCTGTTACAAAATATGTACAATATAACGACAAAGGCTGACAATGTAAAAGAGAAAATATCCAAGAAGAAAGACAAAAACAAGAAAAGCAATCAACTGCCTTGGAAGTAGATAGATAGATAGATAGATAGATAGATAGATAGATAGATAGATAGATAGATAGATAGATGTATATGTATATACGTATGTGTATGTATATATGCATGTATATGCATATATCTAAATTATAGTTCAGAAAGCATAGTTGTCGATTTGACATTGCATCTTTGAGACTTGTTGGGATGAAAATCATATTAAAATATGGTTCTGGAAGGGCATACATTATTGAAAAGGAATGGAATGTTTAAATAATGGGACAGAATGACAAAATGATATCACATATGTCTGCATGTATGTGTGAATGCATACAGATGGAAACCTGGGAAATGAAGGTGAAAGAATGATGGTGACAGATTGATCAAAGTCTAATGGAGGGAGAAAAAATCGTATTGTCCCTCCTCTTTATTCCAGAAATCATGGGGGAAAAAAAGATGATTTGGGAGAAACAAAATAAATCTGGCATGAAACCATGACATGGCATTGATAATAGATCTCAATTATATGAGCATCTATTGAAGTTCTCGTTATCTCAAAAGCAGAGTTTCTAAAAAAAATAAGAAATCTTTCAGCTTCTTTAATGATAATTTCATTCATTAAAAGTTGGAGTAAGCAATATGCAAAAAAATTTGTAACCTAATTATAACAAAAAAGAAATTGATATAAATTATGAACACATTGAAGAGAAGTGACTAACCATTTCTTATAATTTGTGATAAAGAAAGGAAATTGGGGAACAGTATCATTTGTATTCTAAATTTAGAGAAAATTTAATTCAGTGAATTCAGAGGAAGGATAAATTCAATCCTACAATTCAAAATTTAGCAGATCAATACAGTCTAAGAAAAATAGGAAAGACAAAAATTGAAATTTTGAAGACATAAGATTTAATGTTTCCAATAAAATAAAAGGAAGGAAGCCTAAAGAGAAAAAAAGAACTGTACATAGAGAACTCATCAATCAAGTCAGATTTGTTTTAATGTATAGAAGATAGCAACAAAAGAAACTAACTGATGATAGATACAATTCAGTAGTGTGCTCTGATAAGAGTACCAAAAGGAGTTTGAAGGGATCTGAAGCTGTTGATGACTTTTAAGAATAATAAAAATGAGGGACAGCTAGATGGCGCAGTGGTAAAGCACCGGCCCTGGATTCAGGAGTACCTGAGTTCAAATCCGGCCTTAGACACTTAACACTTACTAGCTGTGTGACCCTGGGCAAGTCACTTAACCCCAATTGCCTCACAAAAAAATAAAAAGAATAATAAAAATGGTTTTGTTTCTTATAGCTATTATATGTGTCAAGAGTGAGAAGGGAAAGAGCTGCTGTTCCAAGTACAGGGGATAGCAATAATAGACCATTATGCTAAAGTACTACTATTTAACCATTTAATTTAGTTCTGTTATCTATGATAAGAAAGATTATCTTTGCACTGAAAAAAAGGAACGAATTGAAGAAAGAGTAGGAAGATATATAGCAGTAAGAAAATAAAATGATAACAAGTCACCAGAACTCTCAGAACAATATTGCATAAAACAAAAAGATTTTGCAAATCTGATGTATGAATCATTGTCTTTAATCTTTGAAGGATCACAAAGAATGACAGAACTGCTGAAAAAATGGAGGCAGGTGAATAGTACTATATATATATATATATATATATATATATATTAATGAATAGAATCAAACCATAGAATGGTGAGCTATAATTTAACTGTTTGGTTGGTTGGTTGGTTGGTTTTGATTTTGGTTGGGGCAATGAGGATTAAGTGACTTGCCCAGGGTCACACAGCTAGTAAATGTCAAGTGTCTGAGGCTGGATTTGAAGTCAGGTCCTCCTGAATCTAGGGACAGTGCTTTATCCACTGTGCCACCTAGCTGCCCCCCCCCCATACTTTGACTATTGATACTATTCTAGAGATTTTAAGCATTTTTGTTATTTTCTTTTTGCATCACCAGTATTTCCTAAGACACACTTTTTTCCTCTCCCAAAGGGTCATTCCTTATAACAAAGAATTTAAAAAGGGGGAAAAACATTCAGCAAACATAATCAATACAATAATTAAATTTAGTATCATATGCAACATTACATACCCATAGTTTCTCCACCTCTGCGAACAAGTAAGACAGAAACATTTTCATATTTCTTCTTTCATTACTGTCATACTTTCACACCAGTTTTGATTATTTTGTGTTTTTTATTTACATTGTAGTCACAAAATTTATTATTTTCTTGGTTACTTCATTTTATATCAGTACATATAAGTCTCCCTGTGTTTTTTTTTTCCAGTATTCATCATAGTCATCATTTCTTACAGCACAGAAATTTTTATCATAGTCATGTGCCATGTATTCATCATTCCCCAAACAATGGACATCTACTTCATTTCCAGTTTTTTGCTAATTCAAAAATTGCTGCTATACATATTTTGGGATATATGGAATCTTTCTTTTTGCCATTGAATTAAATGGGATATATTTCTAGCAGTAGAATCTTGGATCAGAGGATAAAGTTATATTAGTCATATTTTTAGAAGAATTACAAGTTACTTTTCCAAAATGATTGGACCAATTCACAGACTTGCCAGTAGTGAATTGATATGCATATCTTCTAGAATCACTCTAATATTAACTATTCCTATCTTTTAATTTTTTTTAGAAAATTTATTGGATGTGACATCCAACCTCAGTTTTATTTTGATTTGCATATGCCTTATTATTAATTATTTGGAAAAAAACCTTTCATGTGATTGTCAACAATTTTTAGTTCTGTTGATTTCTTTTGAAAACAATTTTCAAGATTTTTTTATCATTGTATCCACTGACCACTTATTTATTAGGGAATTGTGGTTCTTATCCTTTATATGTGTCAGGGCCCTGCATATCTTTGATATCAGATTCTTATCACAGATATTCAATATAAATATTTTTCCTCCAATCAAATGCTCACCCACTTATTCTAATAGTTTTACACTTTTTAAAAACACTTTTTGGTTACTTGCAATCTAAATTATCTATTTTATCTTTAGTGGTTGCCTCTACACCTTGTTTCATCACAAATTATTTCCCTAACCATTGTGGTATAATTATATCACAATAAATTTATCTGATTCGATTCTCTACTTTTTATGATTTTACTTTAGATTATGGCAATGTATTCATTTTCTACATATGATGGTATGTGGTATTAGTTTTTACTCCTAAAAGAGTATTATTAATGTCTTACACCAATGTATCATCATGGCATGGGAAGTCACCCTTGTTTATCAAAGGCTATACCAGTGGAGCACATGTTCTAAGAGATTCTTTTATGGCAGAGATGGTTTCAAGTACAATTGCAGCATCAGTCTTCTTCTGTGCACCATTCTAAATAAGTGAGTAGAGGTTCATAAGCTCAAAGAAATGGAAAGAAAAGACCTTAGGGATTTTTAAAATATTTTTTGTCTCCCTCCTGTTTCTACAGTGATTGTGGTAGAGTAATGAGAAAGGAGTAGAGGAGGAAGAGGGGCCCAGAAATATTATTTCATTTTAGAGGCTGTATAAATTTCACCTTAGTTTCTGGTACTGTGTAAGTTCCCTTTTTAATGATTAATGAGCGGACATACTGCTAAAGGAATTAAACTATGCCAATCTTAATTGTTTCTTGATAAATAAAACTGCAAAATGAACAAATTTATAGCTAAGTAAAAGAATTATTAGGCCTTAATTGGAAAGACAAAAGATTTGGTTTTGTCATCTCAGGATATGACATATGCTTAGATGGTCAACGTAGAAATCATCTATCTATACGGTTGGTTTTTGTTCTTTATTCTTAAACAGGATTAAAATTACATCAACATTTTAGAGGTGCTTTAGAAAGTTATAGTATGTCTGACTGTGGCTTATCAGAACAACATGAGCTTGAAATCATCTACCATAGGTCAGGCACAAACTGTTCATGTGAACATTTGGGTTGAATTCTCTAAATCTCTGCATCTTGCATTTCTTTTGAGCTACTACAATTCTGCTTTGCTCATAAAGCACGGCACTTTCTCTGATGAGAGCATGCCATGCTGGGTTGTCCTATTGCAGTGTCTCTCATGTCATGCAATCAATTCCAAAGTTCTTAAGAGAGATCGAGAATTTACCTGTACAACTTCTGCCCCGTTTGCCCTGTATGAGTTCTCCATACAATACTCTTTTTTTAGGCAAGAATATGTTTAGCATTCAAAAAATGTGGCCAGTCAATTGGAGTTGCACTCACTAGAGTAGAGTTTGAATGCTTGGCAGTTTAGTTTGAGAATGAACCTCAATGTCTGGTACCTTATCCTGAGAGATGGTCTTCAGAATCTTTTTAAGACCATTCAAATGGAAGCAATTCAGTTTCCTGGCATGGCACCACTATAACATCCAGGTTTTTACAGGCATACAACAATGAGATCACCACAAAGACTCTATAGTTTGATAGTCTAATACCTCTTTTCTCCCACACTTTGCTTCAGAGCTTCCCAAACACTGAGCTATCTTTGAAAATGTGTGTCAGCCTCTCTGGAAAGTATGCTGCTAAGGTCAGTGAACTTTTCCCCAGTGTTCAAAACTTCTCTATTTGCTTTAACCAATGGTTCCATGGACAGATAGTGTGGTGCTGTCTAATGGAGTACCTATGATTTCTTGGTATTAATTGTTAGGCCAAAATTAGCACAAGCAGCAGAGAATTAAGCCATACTTTGTTGCATCTCAGCTTCAGAAGCTGCATTGAGTGCACAATCATCTGCAAACAAAAAGTCATGCACCAATATTAATTCCACTTTAATCTTAGTTTATAGCCATTTAAAGTTAAAGAATCTACCATCATTAGGGTAGCTAACCCTGATTTCATGTTTGTCATCATTGAAGGCATTTGACAACATTGTTGAAAACATCATGCTAAAAGCATGGGAGCAAGCACACAGTCTTCTGTCACTCCATTGATGACTAGGAAAGTGAGAGATCATCCATTATCCAGAATCTGACAAGCATGCCATTATGAAGTTGATGTACAGTACTGGTGAACTTCTCCAGGCAACCAAATTTTGACATAATTGTCCATAAGCCCTCATGACTGACAGTAGCAGAAGCTTTGGTCAGATCAATAAATGTTCTGTACTGACCTGTTTTGCTTCTGGCATTTATCCTGGAGTTGTCAGGCAGCAGACATCATATCAACCATTCCTCAGTCCTTTCTGACGTCACACTAGGTCTCAAGCCGATGACCATCTTATAGGTAAAGGATCAGTCTATGAATGAAGTCTCTGGCAAGAATCTTGCCAGAAATGACTAAGAGATAGATTCCCCTGTGACTGTCACAGGACAATGTATTGCCTTTTCCTTTATAGAGATGGACAATGGAGGAACCCCCGAATTCCTGGGGGATAAACTTCCTCTTCCCATATGACCTGGAAAATTTGTCAGCTTTTGCATGAACAATGGACCACCACTCTGCATATCTCAGGTGGAATAGAATCATCACATGTGAGCACAGAATATGTATCTAATAAATATTTTTAATTCCATTGAATTGAATTCTAGTATTCCAGTGAGAATATACATCAATAAATACAAAATATACACATTTGAGTTATGGCTATGTATTCAGCCAAATTCAGTAAGTCCTTATTAAGCTCATATTACATGAAAGGCATTGTATAACATGGATTTGTGTGTATATAAACTGTATGTGTGTCTCAGTGAACACTCATGGACAAGACAGCAAAGCATATTAGAAACAGTAATGGCCCTGAAGTCAAAGGATACAAGATTGAGTTCTGTTTCCTCCATTTATTTGCCACATGTCCTTGGTTAAATCTCTAGATTTTCCTGAACCTTAATAGAAAATGAGACTAATGATATACTACTTAATTGCAAATGCATTAAAATAGATGAGACTGGGCAGAGCTATATCCATAGCTTTCCCAAATCACTAATTGTCTCCCTTTCCTAGTCATAGTATGAGTAATCATTGTTGATGTGGCCAAAAATAGGGGGCCCACACTACAATAGTATGGTGTAATTGGAATATTTTTAATATAATGTGTAGCAGTTATTGTGTGAGTGGCATAAAATGGAGAAAGAAGCAAGAAAATATGATGTATGGAATAGTTGATTATCACATATACAGTGGATGTTAAATAAGTAAATGAGAAGAAATAATGATTCCAGAGTGTAGATCCTAGAAGCCATTTTGTGAATGAAAGGAATAGTCTTGAGAGCCATTGAGTTGCAGGTTACCCCTGCTTAACCATCAAATTTGTAGACTCTGGATCCCAATGCACATGATGCAAAATCTGCATTTGAGGAACTGTGATGAGTAAATCCTGGCAGATGTAAATATCTGAATCTCATAATCCTGTATCTCTATAAATCTCTATTGTGAAAATAAAGTGCATGTGTAGGAGCCAATGAACCCAGACTCATGATGTACGTATAATTAGTTCTAACTCTGAAGTATTTGTGAGGTTCTATTTGTGTTAGGAAAAGCATGATTTGCAATGAAAAAAAATAGAATACAGGTACATATTTTGTAACCATACACTAATAAATGAAAATTATGTATACGTGTCAGGTAATTTATTCATATTTCAGTTCCTTTTCAATTACTTCTTTACTTGTATAGACCTATGGTAATATGGGTGTACATTCTCCATTCAGCATACCAATCAAAACCTACCCTTATCTTCTCAACCTGTGAGACTTTTTTCCATAGCCTCTCATATTCCACATAAGTGTTCCCCTCAAAACAAAAGATGTCTTCTAGTTATTTTGATATGGAGTTAATACCAATTTTATATCCCTCATTTATTCCCTATTTTCCATTCTTATTCCCTATTCCTTATTCTCACTACATACTGAGACCTCTTATTTTTACTATGTAATTTTTTGTTGTTGCACAGTTTTGTTTTCTTTTTTATTAGTAATAAGCTACAGGCTGCTCACACCAACCATGCCTATCTCTGTTGTCCTTTGAGTGACCTACAGCTTTAACTTCTCAGATAGTAGGCTATTTTATGATTCTTGGTAATTCAATATCAATAGAAGAAGTCTGATGTTAAAAAGTTTATTTTTGTTCTTTCAGGATGAAGTTTGTAGTCAGAAAAAGCACTAAACAATTTACTAAAGGCAGTCCAACCAGTGATTTAACTCCTGTTCAATTTTAGGTCTTGTTCATTGTCCATCCTCAGTGTGTTGAAGATATTTGTACTGATAGATCATTTTTATGGATTGGCCATCCAACTGTATATTGAATTTGTATAATAGTTGTTCTTCATTCTCTGACTTTTTTATGACTTAAGCCAGCGATTCTTTTGATCCACTTTACTGTGTAAACCCCACTTCAGTGAATGTATCTACAAGAGTTAAATGCTACCCTCCAACTCCTAAATAGCTATATCCGGTTTTAAAAAATGAATTGAATTATACTCTCCACACATTTGGCTTTCAATGAAGCAATTATTTTATCTGACCACAGATGGTTTTCTGGAGGGCAAAATGTCCTCTTTCTTGAAGGAATAAAAGAAAGCCTAGAAAACACACACATCACTGAAGCTTATATTCTACAATATTGCCTTAGGGAGGAAATCTCCCATAGCTCACAAATAAGAAACATCTTTTGGGACTTCAATATGATTTCCCCATGGCACAACCTCATATTCGGATCATGACCTTACTTAGTAGTAAGCCTCCAAGGACCATGAAGAAAATCATCTCCTGTAGTTTCATGACAGGTCTAAACAACAGAGCCAAATTTGTACACTTTCTTTAGAAGTGGTTGGTGCATTTCTTTCCTGCCAACATTGGAGCAAAATGAATAATACTCGCTGAAATAGTTTTGACCACAGGACAAAAAATATTTATTCATACACAAAATATTTTAATAAAATAATTATTAAAAATTAATTTACTTGATTTTCTCAGAACTGGGAAGATATCTTTTCTTAAAGGTATCTAGAATCAGGTGTGCAATAATTATGAGGTTCCTTTATAGCCAAAGTGGGATATTATAAACCTTAATTCAGGAAACAGTCCTTAAGATCATAGTAGTCTCATGGCCCTCCAGGCACCACTGTGTTCTCCAGTTTCATCTCTTTCTCTCTACTCCCCAGTGTAAGTGGTGAACAGGAAGTTTCCTCTACCCACAATGCTCAGCATTCCATCCATATTACATTTCCCCATTCCTGAAGAGAAGAAAGATTCAGACTTCTCTGCAGCTACTACTTTTAGTTCCCTGGTCAGCATCACTCTTGCCACAAGCACTCTGTTTCTTTAATTTTTTTTTTTTTTGCTTAACCCTGCTAATATTATGCAGTTCAAATCCCATATGACCAGATAGTTCCATTGAGACTTTGAAATATATTCACCAGTGTTAAATATCAAAATATATTTTTCATACCCATCATTCTACAAGATAATAAATAGGTCAGAGACATCAATAATATCACCTACAATTTTTTCACTCAGATCAGAGAAGGCTATTTCTGTCTCTCTTACCAGAAGTAAGTACCTTACAGAAACCAGATCAGAGAATGGATAGGAAAAACACAATAACAATTCATTTTGTCCCAAAAAAACAGAAACCATGATAATCTGGAGACTCCTCTCCTAAGAAGGGAGCTCAGAGACTCCCCCTCTTTCTGAGGGTATAGGAGGTTTATTATCCACTGATTATAGGGCATTGTTAGTCTCAATAATATGATACAAAAATCAGCGCAGAAGAAAAAGCAATTCAACAATTTAATGGAGGTACTGCAGAAGCATCATGATAAGATTAAAGGATTCCACAAATGGGTTTGACAAGGATGAGGACACCTAGGTGTCCCCATAAGATAGGGACTTACTATCCTTAGGTAAAGAAGTTACCAGCTAGGACTTTTATCTGATAGCCATATGGGTTCAGTTTGGAGTTCACTTGAAGGGCATTTTGTTCTTATTAATTCAGGCTTTCATAAAAATACTTTTGGATAAGAAGGCACCTCCATCAAATCCAGTTGATCCATATATTCATATTAACACCAGGGACTCAGCTATTTTCAAGACCATTCTTCTCACTTACAGAGGAAGAGTCCATCCAAAGAGTTTCCACAACAGTGTAAGGGAGAGGAAAGAACCCCATATGTATGGGAAAGCCCACTTGTGGAAAAGATATTATCTTTTTTGTGGCTCAATGGGAGGTCAAATGGACATCTCTAGTCTTTTCTTCCCATAAGCTTTTCTAAGATAGATTTTCATTCCTGTCATGAGAGGAAGGAAGAAGTTGGAAACAGAAGGCCAATATTTTGTTTTCCTCAGAGTGGAGATACTGGGCTAGAAGTATTTCTATGTGCTCCCTTAAATACTTTTCATCTGGAGAATATAATTGGGTTCCATCTAACTTCTGATCTCTGTCATTTGTGGGGTAAAGGGGAACAGAAGCGCTATGTCCAAGTATTTAACTCTTCCCCACCTAATGCCAGTTTCACAATGGACACATGTAGAAAATAGCAAAGAAATGAATTTATACAAATCAGAGCAAAACAGAAATATGAGAAGGAATATATAAGAGGATATATATCAAATAATGCAGAGTGAGGGAACACTACCACTGGGAGCAAGGTAACTCAGCTTAGCCAAGAGAAAGGGTACTTTGTCTCACCCAAGTGAACAGCCCTCTGTCTGTAGTATAGCAAGCTAAGAATAGGGACATATTGGAGACTGTTAGCTTCTATCGTGTCTTCCCAGAGACTTTTACTTCAGCAACCTGAAGTGGAATTGACCTCTTCCATCTTCCCTCTTAAATCTGTAAGCCAATTTGATGCTCAAAGAAAATTTGAAGCTTGACTTGTCTCAAACAGGGGACTTGAGAACTGAAGATCTCTATCTCTAACCAACTTTGCCCAACCCAGGGGGCATTTTTTTAAACAAAGAGTTCCATATCAAAGGACTTGGGGACAGGGGCTATAATAGCTTTATAGACAGTACAATAAGGGACCTTAAAGTCAATACCATTGCATGCTCCCCTCATTTTAGAGATGCAGAACAGAGAAGTTGTGCCTTTCTGAAAGTCACAGAGATAGTAAATGACAGAGCCAGAATTCAAGGTCAGGTCCTCTGATTCTAAATATAGATGTTTGTTTTATTTTCAATAGAACTGAAGGTTCCATACTGAGAAAATTAAAACTATGCTGTAGTATCGAATAATTGATTTTTGGGCAGCTAGGTGGTGCAGTGGATAAAGCACTGGTCCTGGATTCAAGAGGACCTGAGTTCAAATCTGTCCTCAGACACTTGACATTTACTAGCTATGTGATTTTGGACAAGTCACTTAACCCTCATTGTCCCACAAAAATAAATAAATAAATTGATAGAAAGATAGATAGATAGATAAAAATTGATTCTGTTCTGTAAATGAACTCATTTTGTATTAGTGGCCAATTTTGTCAAGACACACTTCTCTCTTCTTGAATTAAGCTCAGTAGTTTAGCTTCCAAGTTAGTTAAAGTGTGATCAAAAGAAAAAGTTTTTATCATTCATACCATTAGTTCTTGGAACATTTGCTAATTTTCTGTAAGCCCCAACCAGCTTAACTTGGTGCCACCTTCCGAAAAACATGTCATCTGTGCTTGCCTTTCCTCACGCAATTAATGGAGGTTTGGTCGCTCCCAAGGGGACAGCAAACATGGTTGTACTGATCACCTAGCCAAGATTATAAGAGGCAGATGAGTCCCATAAAACAATTAACTGTCTTTAATTGTCAAAAAAGAATGTGATTAACCATACCTGAAAGCCAACCCACTTCTCTTAGTTTGTGTTTTTGTTTTTGCCTGGTTTTTTGTGGGGCAGTGAAAGTAAAGTTGCTTGCCCAGGATCATACAGCTAGTAAGTGTCAAGTGTTTGGTGCTGGATTTGAACTCAGGTCCTCTTGAATCCACCACTGCACCATCTAGCTGCCCCACTTCTCTTAGTATAGACAATTGTAGCATTCCAAAATTACCCAGATCCTCATCTCTTCCTGCATATCAATAAAGAGGTTATCATTGAGGTCCAGCCATTTTCATTGAAGCAGCCAGCCTGACCTGCTTTGTTAACAGTTATTCATGTCACTGTTAATAAATTGACCTTCTTACTCACTATAGTGCCATAGCTAATCCTCAGCTCAATGACTCTTCTACTTACAACCAGTGTCACCTTAAGCAAATCATTTAACCTATTTGAGTCTCAATTTCCTCATTTCATTTATTTATTTATTTATTTTTTGCTGAGGCAATTGCGGTTAAGTGACTTGCCCAGGGTCAAACAGCTGGTAAGTGGCAAGTGTCTGAGGCCGGATTTGAACTCAGGTCCTCCTGAACCCAGGGCCAGTGCTCTATCCACTGTGCCACCTAGCTGCCCCCAGTTTCCTCATTTGTAAAGGAAGGGAGATGGAATAGTTTGTATCTAGGGTTCATAAAATACATTACCTTTGATTGTAGTGACAAAATTAAAATAATTTGGGGACAATGCACAAGATAACTAGAGCAAAGTCATGCTTCAATTCCTAATAAAGACAATAGGTCTTTCTTGATAGCTCCAGATAATGCAAGATTAACATAGACATGCAGATGTCATGGTTGAGATGGAGAATTTGTAATCACTTTCTTGCCTTATCCTGGCCTTGAGGGGTATAAGTCCATATACCTTTTTGCTCTAGATTCTGGAGCCAATTAAAACCTAAGGGTTGTATTGTGTACATGTGTGTAATATACACAGACCTACATACATATAGTTGTGTATACATGTATGGACACACCTGCATATGTATACAAATTTATATATGCATATGTGAACACAAGTCCTAGAAGATTTCACTTTAAGAATGTTCCCTGAGGCAGATAATTAAATGGAGTATGGATCAGAGAGGGAAAAGACTGGATAGACCATGCAAGGTCAATGGTCCCTTTAAAGAGATAAAAGCAGGTTTCCCCCTACTTTTCTGGTAGAAATCCTCCTATTTGCCATCTGATAACCAGCCTAGCTAAATTCAGAGAAACATAAGGTTAGGTTCACCAAAGGATAATAAATTCTGTGGCCATAACAACCATCTGAGATTTTATATTTTATCATACATGAGTTGACATCTGAATTGGAAGGAATACTCACATTTTCAAAATAACAGATCGTTGAAGCCCATGATCACTGAGATTACAGAAATAATATAGATGACATTGATTTTAAAACATACCACACTTACGTAATATTTAAAGGTTTTCAAATGACTTTCCCTTGATAGCCTGTGAGGTAGATGGCATAAATATTATTACTGACATTTTACATATGAGGAACCTCAGACTCTGAGGTTATTTATTTATTTATTTATTCATTCATTCATTCCATTCATTCATTCATTCATTCATTCCATTCATTCATTCATTCATTCATTCATTCATTCATTCATTCATTCCATTCATTCTTTCATTCATTTATTCATTCATGTACTTATTTATTTATTTATTTATTCGTTTATTCATTCATGTACTTATTTATTTATTTATTTATTTACTTATTCATTTATTTATTTATTTATTTATTTATTTATTTATTTATTTATTTATTTATTTATTTATTTATTTATTTATTTTTAGTGAGGCAGTTGGGGTTAAGTGACTTGCCCAGGGTCACACAGCTAGTAAGTGTTAAGTGTTTGAGGTCAGGTTTGAACTCAGGTACTCCTGACTCCAGGGCCGGTGCTCTATCGCCACCTAGCTGCCCTAGACTCTGAGTTTTAATTGACATGATGTCCATGGTTTATAGCAAGTTAATGTCTAAGATAAGATTTAAACCCAGGTCTCCTGATTCCATATTCATTGTGCTTTTCCTCATAGTTCATGACTTACATTTCCCAGTGTGTCCCTTTCCTCTGCTGTTTCCCAGAATAAAGATTTTTTTTCATAATATCTCAAGATATATAATAATTAAATTGAACTTTGTTGATAAAATCATTCTAAATGTACTTTTCTAGATAATGTACCTTTATATAAAATCCCACCCCTTATAACAAATAACAAAGAGGGGGAAATAAGCTGGCCAAATTATTGGAAAATTCTCACATTATATGTATTATATCATATTCATGGTCTCTCCCAGGGTTATTCTGGGAACATCTCAAACAAGCTCTTGAGATACAGTTTTAAATTTTCAGTGTGAGGATTTACATGTCAGAAATTGCTAAATATTACAAATATTAAGCTGAATGATTGTTTTATTGATTGTCTTGATTTAAGAAAGTATGGAGACAATGCTAAGAGTACATATTGGACTTGAGTTTTCAGATACCAAGTGTCTAAACATTGACCAGCTTACCACTTCCTTGAAAAAGAAGGGTGAGCTATCTTCTCACATCTCTGGATTATCAACCTTATGATTTAAGAAAGGACATACTAAAAAGACTTGATCAAAATCACATAGCTATTGAGGTCGACTCCTATATAGGTCTTGTGACACCTAGGTCAGTGTTCTTTCAACTTTTGCTCCTAAAATTGGCTTTCTCAATGTGATGCTGCTCACAGCAACTACTGTTTACTGGAATATTGTCAGTTAATAAGCAGAAATATTCGTCTCAGTTTGCAGTAGAGTATTGGAGATGACTCTTCCCAAACATTCCCAGTGTTTGCAATGAAGCCTCAGTGAATGCAATGCCTAAGAAAGAGTCTCATAGAATCATAGGTTTCAAACAGGAATGTTAGAGACCATCTAATCCAACTCCTCAATTTTACAGCTTGGCCTTGGCCTCAGGAAGGGTATGTTAAGTGTTCAGGGATGTGAAGGAAATGCACATTAGAAGGAGGATTTTAACCTAGGTCTTTCCATTATAAATAAAATGTTCTTTCTATTGTACCAGTGAAGAAAAAAACAACATGGGGTCAGTAATTTATACATATGAGGAAGAAGCTAAACAATTAAAAATATGAAACATACAAAGATATATAATGTGCCTATGCTGTTAGCCCTTGATTTTAGAGGTCACATGAATCCATTATTTTTCTTTTTTTTTGTATTTGGGGGAACAAGAGGAAATGGATGTTTTGGGTATAAGTAATAAGACTTCTTTCAGATAATTCTCAATTGAACAAGATAATTTTTGAGACATTTACTCCTTGTCCAAGAAGAATGGACAATGGAATTTAACCCCCTCCTCTTTTTATAGAAGTGGGGAAAAATACAAGATCATAATACTACATTCACCCTCAAATGAAGTTCTGTTTCTGTTGAATGAACTATAATTTGTTGTTACAAAGAACAATTCCATGTTAGTGTATCTTGACATGAATAAAGCAAAAATCTTAATAAAAGTTTAAAAAAAATTTTAATCCCTAAAATCATCAAACCATAAAGTTTGTTTTTTCTAGATTAAAAAAAATAGTAATGGTTCCTTTGCTGGATCAAAAAAGTGACAACTTTTCCAAGGGGGAAGAAGTGTGTGGGGGGGGTTGGGGGGGGGCGGGGAAGAGAATCAAGACCAGTTATGAAGAAATCAAAAGAATCTACAAGTGTTCCCAGAGAAGAAAGAGTTCAAAGGTTTGGGTGAAAGTAATAGAGGATCACATTTAAGCTTCAAGAAAGTATAAATATCCTAGTAGTTGGAATTTCCCAAAGCAAAGTAGGCATGCTCAGGAAATATTGTAGTCACTTCCCCATCTCTAGAGTTCTTCAGAGAGAGGCTTAAAGACCACTTCTCAGAGATGGTGTAGAGGGAATTCCTGTTCATGTTCAAGTGGGCTTTTGATTTCCCTTTCAATTCTGAAGTTCTGTGATTCCAAGAACAGAGTCTTCTATTTTGATCAATAGTACCTTTGGTATAAGAGGACCTTCACATGAAATCTCTTCTCCCAATTCTACTACAGAGAACAATAGACAACTTTTAAGAATTCTTTACAAGCACCAAGAAGAAAAAAATATGAAAAGCTTCCATATAATTGGTGCTAAAAACTCTGTATCATAAGGAAACCAATTTTCAAAATGAATTTTCTGATAAGCTTCTCTAGAAAAAAGAAACAAAGCAGATTCATCGAATTATAACAATGTTATTTCCAAATCACTTGTGAGTAAAGTGTTCAAATGAGCATCTGAAAGATTTTCAAACAATATTTTTAGAGGATGGCAATATGTTTCTCCACTCTGCAGGTTAGCAGGGAGGAGGAAGTATTCTTTAAAAACAATAGAAACACATAAAAACAGAGACAGACATACAGAGACAGAGAGACAGGCACAGAGAAAGAGACAGAGAGAAAGAAGCAGGGATACAAAGTAGACTTTCAGTGTGAAAATAAAAAGTAAATAAAAGAGATCCAAAAAGGCAGAGGAAAATCTTGACCTGGGTCTTGAAATCTTGAAAGATTGAAAAATGTGGCACAGGGGAATATGAGAATAATTTTCTTAACAAGGGAAACAGTGTTTTGTTTTTTTTTCTTTTGAGGCTATATTCAATCTATATCAATGTCTCAATCAGATTTAAAGTACAATGGTCACTCACTGCCCTGATCTCACTCTGGCATAGCTTTTGAGTTACTCTGTTTCCAATTTGGGTCCATTTGCCTCTACTTAAGCAACCCTGATGTTCTTCTATTCCTGAAGACTTAAAATATTGGTACCAGATTTAGTATGGCCGCATACTAAACTTTAGCACTACTGCAGATTGAGACTCTTAAATTCAAATGATCCATAGCTTCCACAGAAGCAGCATTTTACATAGCTTTGCAAAGTGCTTTATATATGTTATATCATTAGATCTTCAAGTAGGGGTCAGAAAAAGAAGATATAAGTTGTGGTGGTTGGTGACTCCTTACTAAGGTATATTGAGGAAATCATTTGTCAACTTGATAATAATTAAGACAGGATCTGTGCTTCCCCAAGGCCTAGAGCTTGACAATATAGACAACTATCATAGGATCATAGATTTCCAGCTACACATTACTAGTTATTTAGTACATCTCCTTCATTTTATAGATGAGGAAACTGAGCCATATAAAGATCAAATGACTTTCCCAGAGCCATCTAGGAAGCAAGTATCTGAGGTAAGATTTGAATCCACATCTCCTTGACACCAATGTCAGTGCCCTATTCTCTGTATCTTTGGGGGCACAAATGATATTGGCAGAAGAAAAATTGACTCAACATTATAAAGTCAGGAGCAAGAAAGCAAAGACCTCAGGGGCATTACTAATGTTTTGGTCACTGAAATTCATTGAAATCAAAGAATTGAGAAGAGAAAGTCAGATCTGGGAATTAAGTAGCTGATTAAGATGTCTGAGAATGGACTTTGAATTTCAAACCCACTACTTAGATTATTGTATGGAGAAGTTCCAAAACATGGAATTTACCTAAAGAGAACTAATTAGAATTGCTTTTCCTGAAATCTTGTGAATCCATGCAAAAGAAAAAAAAGGTAAAGGGTGCTAATTGACTACATGATCTAGTAGGTACATTCTAATTCTGAGACCTTATGCTTCTTTCTATGATTTTTCAAATAGCAAATCGGTGTCCAATGATGCTACTAGATTTTTGAGTACAGCTTACATCAATAATTCCTGAAACTAGTGATACATGACTTGCTTGTAAACAGGCTAGTGAACAACATGGTTAGCTGACAGAAGTGTGGCAAGTTGACAAAGTGTCTGCAGACAGCTACAAGGGTAACACAGAACTCCTTAGAATAGGAGCTTTTTAAACATTATGTAACCTTCAAATTCTTAATCATGAAGGACAGATATTTCAAGTGACCAAATGACAGACCAATGCATGAACTTGCATTTTAAGTAACAAAACATGTTCACAGCTGCATATCACTCATAGCTACCTTGAGTACTTAGGAGGAAAATGAGAGTAAACCAGTTGATTGATTAAAAACTTGGCTCTAGCCTTGTGTAGCAATGACACCATATCATATTAACACTTATACATGGACAGTTGAAAGTACTTGCCTACAGGAAGACATTGAAAATACAGGTCTATGACTGGAAATTGGCATGCAAAAACACTGAATGATATCAGCACTGTAAACAACATGAAATACACTGTAAATATAGTTCCTAGAAGAGAATAAGTCTTTTGATTTGGTATTTCACAGTATTAATAAAGACATGACTTAATATCATTATTGAATATCTTCATTTTTTAGTAGTAGGCAAAAAATAATGTTCTATATGTCTTTTCTGTTATTTTATATTAATTCATGATCCACTTCATGAAACTACTAGCCATTATTCCCTCTTTTCCATTGTAATTCACTAGGTGAAGAGGAGAAATCACCTTAGACTGAGCTCTCAAATAATTCTTTATTAGCAGAATCTGGGTTGGATTCATCTCACAGGCCATTGCCCAAAGGGGTATATCTCTTCTAGGGCAAGTTTCCAGGTCATATCCACACCTTGGAGGACCTACACACATTTGTCTGAAGAATTCCCTCAAGCTCTCTACATTCTCATTTAACTAATAAACAGCTCTAAAGTATATTCTTACTAAAGAACAGAAAATAAATAGAATTCCTACTATCTGAATCATCAAGGAAATGTAAAGACAGAAGGCATCCTGTGCCAGGCAAGTCAAACAACTACTAGCACCACCTACCATGAGACCTAGATAAAGAAAATTGAAGAGTTTAAACCCATGATCTTTGAGAATAACAATGCCCTCCACACTATTAATCTCTCTTTCAGATGAGAGATTATCCCTTTGAAGATGGAGCATGACAACTGCATCTGTGATTGCCATAAACATAGCATTTAAAGACCTAGAAAGGAAAGTTCTTGCCACCAAAATCATTGGAACCATCAAATGACAGCATTGGCAACTGATATGATTTTATCAAAGGAAATAGCATGAAAGAGGATCCACTACCATGTACTGTGGAAATTAATTTTGATTTGGGGACCCTGCCTTTGGGCTGAGATTAAAAAGCCTCAGGCCCTCAGGTTTTTGCTGTGTAAGAGGGGCTGGTGCCCCTCCCCCTCCGCTTCAGCTGAGCCCAAATGCCCCATGGGCTTTAGGAGACACTAGGTCAGATGGCTGGGGAAAAAGCCCCAGCTCCCTTAGCCCTGAGGGAATCTACTCCAGAGACCTCAGGCTCATCCAGATCGGCCTCTGGCGTAGCCCGTACGCAGGTCCCTGGGTGCACAGCAAGGGGCACAGCCCCTGGAGCCCTGGATGTGGTATGCAAGGGACACTCTAGCGCCCTGCGGAAGCACTAGCATGGCCGGCAGATTAGCTTGGTGTGTGCAGGGCACAGAGAGCCAGAGGTTTGAGGGGAGAGAGGGAACATATATACAGGGCAGACCTTGGAGTAAGGGGGACGCTGGAGGACTAGGAGGACGCAAGGCAGCCAAAACATTGAGAGAACAGAAGGACACCAGAAGACAGAGAAAGTGAGAAGAGACTAGAGACACTGAGAGGTCAGTGAGAATGGAATGCTAGAGATGCTGAGGGGGAGATGGAGAAAAAAGCTAAGAGCAAGGAAAGAGAACGAAACTGTAAGAGGTTTTTCGGGGTGGGGGTCGACAAAGTGAAAGGGGCTTGGAGTTAGAAGAAAGGAGGGGAGCAGTAAAAGTGGAGTTGGAGTGAGGGAGTGAAAGTTGGAGAAAGCTGGAGCATACCCTAAGCCAAGAGGTGGCAATGGCCCTTATTATATTAAAAGTAGACAGGTTGTATAATTTGCAATTCTTAACCCTTATCATTTACATTGATTTTTATGAATAAATTCTGCTTTGATTATTTAATTAAGAGGCTCCTTAATCTTTTGCTTATCAATTTGGGAGGAATAAGTGTGGTGGAACTTTATAAACAGTCTATATTAAGTTAATAGCAGTCAGATAGCCAGTTAGTCACAAGTCCCCACATTAGTCCTCCAGTCAGATTAAGGCCCAGCAAGCTAGTCAGTTGAAATATTTTTTTCATTTGAATGGTGACTGTGGCAGGACATACGGCCCAAGTATAATTTTTCTAAACTTATATTTTTTCATATAATTATAATTGTTCATAAAAGTACAGTTATAAATTTTTTCAGATTAGTTATAGTTAAGTTAATAATTTTTTTTACAGTACTTTGCTACTGCACCGTGAGGACCACGAGGCTTCTCCAAATGACTTGTAGTTGAACACTTTGATATGTTTTTCTCCCCCATTAAAGGTAAACTCTTGTTGAGGAGGAATTTCTTTTCCTATTTGGAAACCTAGTAGACAGTACAGTAATTTGCTAAGTATTTAATAAATGTTTCATTCCTTCTTTCATCCATCCATCCATTCATTCCTTCATTCCTAAAAATCCAGAGAGGTATACTATACTAACATGTAAGAAGGAAAGAATTGAGTAAGTACTAATAAAACAGTAAGAATTACACTAGTCCACTAACCTTCCATGGTCAACCACTCTTTAACTGTAAACCAATAACTATGGGTCTTCCATAGCAAAGCATAAATCTCAAATAATCACCATAAAAAGGCTCTCTCATTAGTTTCTTCAAGTTTTATTATTGCTTGTAATCAACAGGTTCTTGGCATTGCCATCATAGCAATACCATCCTTGCTCCCCATTGAGTTCGTCCAACCAAATAGCTTTGTTTAAATACACTTATTCCATAATCCCCTTGCTGGAGAGCATCATGTTTTACTTTGTTTTATTTTCAGGTGTGTTCTACTAATCCTACTTAATGGCTCCTGGGAGTGAAGGTTTTGTTTCTATTTGTTTACCTACAGACACTTACCATATTTATTCTTGTCATTTTTTTCCCTAACACTGAAACAAAGGGGAGAAAAATAATGAAATGAATTGCTTTTGAGAACTTGCAAAGATCTTTAAATAACTTCAACTTTCTCCCTGAAATAGAAGCCCCTCTTTTTAATATCAAAGTTCTTCCATTAATATTGGATTGCATTGAGTTATGGAATGCTAGAGTCCCTAAAAAACTGAAACTGACTGTCATCCAAAGGGAAATATAGAAAGGCATGGTGGGCATGAGCAACCTGCAGTACAATACAAATGTGATATTACACATGAAAAGCTACATAAAATATGTCCAAAAATGTGAAAGTTGGGGCTGGTATTATGGTAAGAGCAAAGGATGAATGGCCTAAGCCTATTCTATGGGAAGCCATGTAATCAAGACAAATTAAAGAAGGCACACAGTGGACTAAATAGATCTCCTACAGTAAATTTAGGGAAGATCATGAATGTGACAAGATGGATGTGCAAGGATGGTGAGCCATCTGTATTTTGTTAGAAAATATCCATATCGATGGGGCAATTAGATAGCACAGTGAACAGATCACCAGACCTGGAGTTAGAAAGACAAGAGTTCAAATACAGCCTCAGATACGTAATAGCTGTGTGATCCTGGGCAGTCATTTTACCCTGTTTGCCTCAGTTTCCTGTAAAATAAACTGGAGTAGGAAATGGCAAACGACTTTAGTATTTTTGCCAACAAAACTACAAAATGGAGTCACAAAGAGTGAGACATGACAGAAGCAACTGAACAACAACAATACCTAATATGGATAAAAGCTAAAATCCAGGAAGGAAGCATTTCTAAAGCATTTAATATGTGCTTAGCATTGTGCTAAACACTTAGGGCATAAATGAATGCAAAAAGAAATAAAGTACATGTCTTTAAGAGGCTTATATTCCAATGAGGGAGACAACAACGGGAGCAGAAAATGGCCTGGTTTTTAAAGTCCAGAAGGCAGGAAAAAGGCCAAAAAAAGGGAATGAAGGCAAGCTGGCCTGCACTGTTCCACAAGGTGATGTTGTTCTTAGGGAAGAGTTAGTTATTCTCTTTATTGTTATCATTTTTATTCTCTTCTTTGTTGTGGTCATAAAAATTGTCATACAGTTCATTTCTTATTTCAATTATTTTCCCACTACGACTTATTACTACCACTACCGCCAACAACAAAAAACACAATAATATTATACTTTTACATTTGCAAAATGCATGCATATTTATATAGTAAATATACTTATTTTTTTATATATTCTTTTTTTCCCTTTTTTTTTCCAGGGCAATGAGGGTTAAGTGACTTGCCCAGGGTCACACAGCTAGTGAGTGTCAAGTGTCTGAGGCTGGATTTGAACTCAGGTCCTCCTGAATCCAGGGCCAGTGTACTACCTAGCTGCCCCCACATATAATTATATATAACATATAGTGCATTGTGTACAATGGATGTTTATATATTGTATGTAATTTTATATGTGTATATATTCATGTTTATATGCATATATACTTTTTTTTTTTGGTGAGGCAATTGGGGTTAAATGGCTTGCCTGGGGTCACACAGCTAGTAAGCCTCAAGTACCTGAGGCTGGATTTGAACTCAGGTCTTCCTGAAACCAGGACTGGTGTCATTCCACTGTACCTGCATATATACTCTTATCTGATCTTCATTAGCAATGCCTATGTGGTAGATGCTATCATCATTCCCATTTAACAGATTAGAACTTGAGGTTCATTGAGGTGAAATGACTTGCCCAAAGACTTATATCTAATAAATACCATAAGCAGGATTTAAAGTCAGATTTCTCTTGACTCCAAATCCAGAATTCTTTCCCATTACACCATACTATTTCTCACTTCAAAACATCTGATAAATAGTACAACTGTTTACTGGGCAGCCACAATAGATTTCCAAAATTCTCAATTAATAATTACAATTCATAACATCTCTTATTTTAAGATGGAAGAACATGTAGTTATCCACAGTACTCTTTTTTTTTGCTGGGCAATGAGGGTTAAGTGACTTGCCCAGGGTCACACAGCTAGTAAGTATCAAGTGTCTGAAGCTGGATTTGAATTCAGGTCCTCCTGAATCCAAGGCCAGAGCTTTATCCACTGCACCACCTAGCTGCCCCACAGTACCCTTTAAGGCAGTACCAAACCTTATAATCATAAATGAAGACAATCAAAAGTTCATATCTTGATCATTTTGACCAACACAATGTCATCCTGATACTGTTCTATAAATTTGAAATGCATCACAGACACTTCAGTAGCATCTTTCCTTCCTACCAAATGGGAGTATAGTAAATTCAACTAGGGATATAGACTGGAAGGAATGATAATTAAATTTTTGTTTGTTTGTTTTAATGAGGCAATTGAGGTTAAGTGATTTGCCCAGGGTCACATAGCTAGTAAGTGTTAAGTGTCTGAGGCCCGATTTGAACTCAGGTACTCCTGACTCCAGGGCCGGTGCTCTATCCACTGCGCCACCTAGCTGCCCCTAATTAAAATTTTAGTAATAATGAATGAACCCTCAATAGACTTAGCATAATCGGAAAGAGAAATGTAAGAGACTTTTCTTTCACTAAAATACAAATAGTGTATTTATATTTCATATAGAAACACATTCATGCTTTGAAACCCTCCCAAACGAAAGGACACAGGGTGCAGAGGTTCTGAACTAATAGATTAATGTTTTAGAATTTACAGTCTTATACATTTGGATTCACACCTTTATTTTTCACTGATTCTGCTATCCCTTATTGATACATAATGTTACACATTTCAATGTAACATGTTTAAGTACATATAATGTTAGACTTGGAGCTTGGATGGCATGCATTCAAATCATACCTTAGACACATCTATCTGTATAACCTTGGGCAAAAGATGGAACTTTTCTAAGCCTCATAATCTACAAAAATGCAGATTACATTAGCAGCTACCTCATAAGATTACCATGAAGATCCAATGATGTAAGGCATATAAAGTAATTCACAAATATTAAATTGTTGTATAAATGTCAGCTTTTATTATATCTTATTTCATTTATAGAAGCAACAGAGTATATTGGATAAAATGTAAAGCATGGAGTTTGGAAGACCTGAGTTCAAATTCTGCCTATAACATTTATTAACTATGACCCTAACCAAAAAATAAACCTTTATATACACATTTATCCTTAGAAATAAATGGAGGGAACTTAATAGCATCAGATGTCAAAGCATATTACAAAACAGTAATAGATTCTTGGCTGCAATCCAAGCTCCTTTGCTTTTCAGAATATCCTATTCCATGCCTTGCAATCCTTTAATGTTGAAGCTACCAGGTCCTATGCAATCCTGACTGTGGCTCCATGATATTTAAATTGTTTCTTTCTGGCTGCTTGGAGTATTTTCTCCTTCACCTGATAATTCTGGAATTTGGCTACAATATTCCTTGGAGTTTTCCTTTTGGGGTCTCTTTCAGGGGGGTGATCAGTAGATTCTTTCAATGATGATTTTATCCTCTGATTCTATAATATCAGGGCAGTTCTCCTTGATAATTTCCTGAATTTGATATCAAGGACATCTTAGTTCAAGTTCTGCCTTTGACATTTATCAGCTGAGTGAAATATCCAAGGCACTTAACTTCTCTCCTCTTCAATCAATCTCCTAGGACTTAGTCTACTGACTCGTAAATTGATTTCCATCTAGGTTGGTGGAAAGAGTTCTGACACCAGGAGTTTCTTAGCTGATGAAACCATAGTTTCCTTATGTGCTTATAAACTATGCTACAATTGGTTAACAGAGAGGGTAAATAGCATGAACCATTAAAACAATGATAGCAATGGAAACATTCTGGACACCACAACTTCTTGGAAAAGTACGGAAATATACAAATTAAAAGAAACCAGTAGGTTCCTAAGCTGAAAGCAGAAGAAACATTATAGCTGGACTTTTGGAGAGGTTAATGGGATTATTTCTGACCCAGGGGACATGAGGTGCTCACCCTTCCATTAAAAGATATTCTAGTGGCCTGGTACAGTTAATTCATTTCCATAGTGAAGACTTCAGATCCTTCATAAAAATCAATTTCATGTTTTTAATTATAATTTACATAGTTGAGATGGATAGAACAATTACAGAAGCCTTTAATTTACTGCCACTAATGCTCTTTATCAATGGAGCACAGTATTGGTGGAATAAGTAATGACATTTCTAACCAAATGTTCTCAGTAATAAAACTATCTAACATTTAGAGACAAAACGTGGCCTAATGAAGTTCCACATATGAATTGCATGAATACACACTGGAGATTTACAACAGAAGTGATTGAATTCATTTAAAAATGTTTCATCTTTGTTAACGGCTTCACAGATGCTATTCTGAAACCAACCTATTCAGCTAATATAAAAAAGGGAACAGAGCAAGGAGAGAAATGTAGCCCTAGGAGTTTAGAGAATTTATAGTATATGCAACAATTTAAGAGAGATAGAATGGGATGATAAATAGCATCAAGAAGACTTGATTTCCAATACCTTCTATAAAACAAGTTGGCTATATGACCCTAGGCAAATCACTTAACTTAGCAATGCCCTCATCCAACTCTGAAAGACTGGATGTTCTCAAATATTTGTCATTTAGCATAAGATGAGGGAATTTCTACAATTAGAGTTTCCTTCACCATTTCTCCCCTGATACTAAGGCTAAATATTCTTTGAAATTTCTACCCATTGCTCCAAGAAATGCCCTGCGACCAGGAAGAGCAAATTTAATTCTTCTATGAGACAGCCCTTTAATAGTAGATTCTTTTTTTTTCTTTTTCTTTGTCACAAAAATATTTTATTATTTTCCAGTTACATATAAAGTTTTAAATATTTATTTTCATAAGATTTTTAGTTCCAAATTTTTCTCCCTCTCTCCCTTCCCTCCCCTCTCTCCAAGACAGAAAACAATCTGATATAGGTTATATATGTAAAATCACATTAAACATATTTATATATTAGTCATGTTGTGAAAGGTGAATTATAACACAAGTGAAAAACCTTTCAAAAAAGAAAAAAAGTAGAAACAGTATGGTTCAATCTGCATTCAGAATCCACAGTTCTTTTTTTCTGGAGAATATTTTCAATCATGAGAGTTAAGTGACTTGCCCAGAGTCACACAGCCAGTAAGCAGGAAGTGTCTGAGGCCAGATTTGAATTCAGGTCTTCCTGAATCCAGGGCCATTGCTTTAACCACTGTACCACCTATTTGTCTGTAGGTTCACATTTTGAGGGGGACTTTGATAAATTGAGATGACTTGAAATATTATGTAAAAACTTATGAAAAAAAATTTACCTTGAGCAGAAAATGCTGAGGAAAAATGTGATACATATATCTTTCCAAATTATTAGATGGGACTCTTATCAAGAAGAGATTAGCCATAATGACAGAAATGACAGAAATGATGATTTTTGTTCAGCATTTTACTGAATATATTCAAGAGCATTATTATAGAAGTGATTCCAAAATTGATAGGAGGTTGGACTAGACGACATTGCTAAGCTTCTGAGAAATTGCAATTTTGTAAAACAGTGTAAATTGCAAGTGTCTGCAGGACAGACTCAGCATTAGGAAAAATATCAGCATAGTGAAACATATTGATAACAAAAATCAATGATTATCTGCATCTATAGATGCAGAAAAAAAGCTTTTGACAAAATGACACTTGTTATTATTAAAAAGAAAAGAAATCATATGAATAAATTTCCTTAAAATGATAAGTGGTATGTATCAAAAACTATCAACAGGCATTACCTATAATGGGGATAAGCTGGAAGCCTTACCAATAAGATCAGGGGTGAAACAAGGATACCCCTTATCACAACTATTATTCAATTTTGTACTAGAAATTTTAGCTGCAGCAGTAATAGAACAAAAAGGAAATAGAAGGCAGAGAGGAAATGAAACTATCGCTCTCTGCAAACGATATGATGGTATATTTAGAGAATCCAAGAGAATCAACTTAAATGACTTGAAACAATTAACAAATTTAGCTCACTTTCAATATATAAAATAAATCCACAGAAATCATCATAATGTCTATATATTTCAAACAATGCTCTGCAGGAACAGATAAAAACAAAAAACATTAATTTAAAATAACTACAAACAATATAAAATATGGGGGAGTCTATCTTCCAAGAAAAACTCACAAACTACATGAACAAAATTATAAAACTCTTTCTATACAAATAAAGACAGATTTATAAAACTGAAGAAATAGTAATTGCTCATAGGTAGACAAAGCCAATATATATATATATATATGTATATATATGTATATGTATATGTCTATGTATATGTATGTATGTATGTATACATATATATATTGATTCTACCTAAATTAATTTACTTATTTAGTGCCATACCAATCAAACTACCAAAATAATTTTTATGGAGCTAGAAAACAAATAATCTGGAAAAACAAAGGTCAATATCAAGGGAGTCAATTAAAAGTGTGAAAAGGGAGCTTAGCATTACTATGTCTCTAACTGTATTACAACGCAATAATAATTAAAATAATCTGATATTCACCAATAAATAAAGTAATGAATCATTAGAAAATATTACATGCACAATACATAGTAAAGGATCATAATAATCTAGTACTTAATCAATGTAAAAATCTAAGCTTTTGAACAAAGACAATTTGACAAATATTGCTAGGAAAATGAAAAAACATTTTTTTCAGAAACTAAGTATACATCAATATCTCACACTATACACCAAGATACGGTAAAAATAGGTAGACGATTTTTACATAAAGGATCATATCATAAGCAAATTAGGGGAGCATGGAAAATTTTGCATGTCAGATCTATGGATAAGGGGAGAATGTATGACCAAACAAGAGAAAGTAAATATTACATGATGTAAAATGGATAATTTTAATTACATAAAATTTAAAAGCTTTTGCACAAGCAAATCTCTTGCAGTCAGGATTAGAAGGAAAGGGGGAAACTGGAAAAAATATTAACAGCAAGTTTCTTTGATAAAGACCTCATTTCTTAAACATAGAAAACAGTCAAATTTATAAGACAAAAATTATTTGCCTAATTGATAAATGGTCAAAGAATATGAACAGGCAGTTTTCAGAAGATATCAAAACTATCGATAGTCATATTTTAAATGCTCTTAATCACTATTGATAAGGTAAATGAACATTAAAGCAACCCTGAGGTATCACCTCACAGCTGCTAGATTGGCTAATATGAAAGAAAAAAATGTTAGAGAGGAGATTTTCAAAAATTGGGATACTACTCCCTTGTTGATGGAGTTGTAAACTGATCAACCATTGTGGAAAACAATTTAGAACTATGCCCAATGGGCATAATATTAATATGTCTCTATACCAAAAAATATCAAAATAAAAGGAAAAGGATCTATATGTACAAAATATTTATAGCAGTTCTTTTTATTGTGGCAAAAAGGGGAAAGGACAAATTGAATAATAGTTGTGATAAGGGGCATCCTTGTTTCACCCCTAATCTTATTGGTAAGACTGAACAATCTTTGGTATGTGATTGTGGCAGAATACTATCATGCTATGAGAAATGATGAGCAGGAGGTTTTCAGAAAACCCTGGGAAGTCTTGTATGCAAAGTGAAGAGCAGATCCAGGAAACATTGTACACAGTAACAACAATATTGCAAAATGACCAAGTGTGAATAATTTGGCTATTCTGAATCAATAAAATGATCCAAGACAATTATGAAGGACTTATGATGAAAAATGCTATCCAGCTCCAAAGAAAGATTTGATGAAGTCTGAATGTAGATTGAAGCCTATTTTTTTTCATTTTTTTCAGTATAGATAATATGGAAATTTGTTTTGCATGATTTCACATCTAGAATTGATATCACATTTCTTGTCTTCACAATGGGTAGGGAAAGTGTGGGAAGGAGATAATTCAGAATTCAAAATTTTAAAATTAGAATATTAAATAATATTTTAAAGAAAGCTTTCTCTTACAGGACTTTTAAATCAATTTTACAAAATTTTACTAAATTTTGTGACAGATTTTCAGGAGAGTGTAGATGAGAGTTCAGAGAAGATGGAAAAGGATGGTTTGTGAGCTACTTTATTAAAGACAATATGCAGATTGATGAGATCCCAGATCTACTTGGATGTAGAGAAGAAAAAGCTGTTCAGAAGTAATCCTGGCAAAGAGTAGGTATATAGTAAATACCTGCCTCTAGATTGTTAAAATTAGGTTTATATTATTTTTAAATAAAAATAATTACTAGTATTCTAGATGTGGAGCAAAGAAAATTAAGTATGAAATGAAGTCTGGCCTCCATCTTTGTTAGAGTGACAAAATAGTATGAGAAACTATAGACAGGATGCAAGATATTTTCAAAAAGCCTGTGGCATCTGTCACTTTGGGATATGTCACAGGAATAGATAAGAAAAAAATGAAGAATTTCAAGATATTACTTAGAAATTAGAAAATTAGAACAATATAGATGTAGTTAATGAGAACTTAGTAGTGATATGAAAGTCTGTCAATATTGTTATTGAAGAAAACATATCATAGAATACCAAGAGTTCTATTTGAGGGCCACAGATTTTACACATAATACTTATCAGTGCCTTCATCTAAAAGTTTTGTGGCACTGCTCATAGGGGAGATCTCATGAGGGAATGTGGATGTTTCAGAAACATTAAAATCTCTATTGGTTAAAAAATAAAAACAAGCAAATCAAAAATAGGTTAGAGATCATGTTCACTGATAGATGAATAGTGTTATTATCTCCATGTAAGAACATCAAATAGAAAAGAGAAAGGAGAAGCCTGACGTGAAGACTTTTTAATAATGATGGTTTTCCATTAAGAAGAAACCGATATATTTTTCCAGCACATTAAGCTGTGCTAGAAAAGTTTTAAATAAAGCACTATGAAGTTAAATCAATGTTTAAAGGGAAAACGACTAAATTAAATGGAGAATTACTAATCTAAATAATCATATAAATGTTTTATCTAATAGCAACATCCATGAGTGTAAGAATTATTATCATTCTGATTGCTATCACTAATATAGATTAACTCTCACTGAAGACCAACTCTAATGCTTCATCCTGAGGTAGAGATGACCCTTGCACTTTTGAAGGGTACTCCAGTGGAGCTTGGTAGATTGTTCCAAGATTTAAAGGCTTTAATGAGAGCTATCTGACTGTACAACTCCTATCTGAGGACCAAGTTAGTTAATTTCAGAGCAACCTCACCACATTTTCAATGAGATGAAGACTTTTTATTAGTTATAATAAATATCTTTCTTAAATCATTTATTTATCCATCCATTTACTCATTTTTGTTTTTTTTTAACATTTTAATTTCTTTTAAAAATTTGTTTCTTTTTTTACTTTGCAGGATAATGAGGGTTAAGTGACTTTCCTAGGGTCACACAGCTAGCAAGTGCCAAGTGTCTGAGGCCAAATTTTGACTCAGGTCCTCCTGAATCCAAGTCTGGTGCTTTATCCACTGTGCCACCGAGCTGCTCCTTAGCAAATTAATTTCTAAATATATCCCTCAACCATCTCTGAACCAGAAAGTAATCCTTGGGGTGGGGAGGATATTTAAAAGAAACAGGGGAGAGAGAAGCAGTTTAGCAAATTTAACACACCAAAAATTTCTGACAGTGTATGCAATGTTCCACATGTATAGTCCCCAAACTCTCTGATTCGGAGAGGAATTTTTTTAATTCTCCAGAGTCATGCTTGTTCATTAAAATTATAACATTCTATTGAATTTTGTCTTTTTTCTATCTATATTATTGTATTAATTGTGTATAATGTTATTTTTAATTGGTTGAACTGACATAACTCTTCTTCAGTTTATGTAAGCCTTCCCATTCTTCTCTGAATTTTTATATTTGTTGTATCTTACAGTAAAGTTTCATAGCCCAGTTCACTGAGACTTCTTTCCCTCTAATTGTCCTTAACGTTGGGCTCACATGCACTGGGTACATGTGGGGAATCTGATATCTCAAGGGAGATGCAAAGACATTTGATAAACTTCCTCAACAGTTAAATTCCACCATGGAAAATCTTTTTTTTGGGGGGGGGGGGGGAATGAGGTTTAAATGACTTGCCCAGGGTCACACAGCCAGTAGGTGTCAAGTGTCTGAGGCCAGATCTGAACTCAGGTCCTCCTGAATCCAGGGCCAGTGCTTTATCCACTGTGCCACCTAGCTGTTCCCATGGAAAATCTTTTAAAGCTTGGGTGTATTTCATGTCTGAAATCTCTCAAATGAAGATCAACAGGTTCCATTCCAAAATGATACTCAATTTGCAAAGTAGATTGTATTGGGGACAGTTTTTCTTTTTAATTTCCTTCACCACAAAAAAACAAAAAACAAAAACATGGGTATGGATGGACCAATACTTAAAACCTTAATAAATGTGACTCCTATTATTTTCTCCAAAAAGGTTAAACTTAAAATTTTTAAATATTAAATACTTTCTGTCGATCATTTCATCTTCACCTCAGCTCTGCACTGTCTGAGACATATATTTAAGGTCTATATCTTCTGACAAGTGAAACCTTGGCTTTGATTCATTCTTCTGGCAGTGGCCAGCTTTTCTGTTGTTTGAAACTATTTCACACATTACATCTTATTCGGAATTTGGGAATTCACATGCTGTTGAATTCACAAGTTTGGCATTAAGACTAGAAGAAACTGATGGAGGAGGATAAAAGAGTTAACAGATACCCTAAGACTTGAGTTATCAATTGTTGCTAAAAAGGGTTAACAGAGAAACTAAGATCTGAGTAACCAGAGGGTTACTATCAACAATAGAAGCTTAGGAAAGGTAACCAGGGAGATTAGCCATTAGTATCCATTAATATTCCTACATGACAGGAAACAGAAACTGCACTTAGAAACCAAATCTTAAAGTAAAGAGATATCATAAATAGAGACCCTTGGGGTCTGACAAGTTTGAACATATTTTTATGAACATGTGCAGAAAGAACAAATGTGGCCGTAGGTTTACCTTATGATGTTTAAACCCCCAAAACATACCCCTAGGGGAAAAGGTATCCACCTTGGGTTATGTTTTAGGACCCCAAGAATTCCAAATTAGGATATGGACCTCCTTAAGGAGATTAAGATAATGAGGAGATATTCTACTTTTCTCACTATAAATATAATCATTTTTCCTCTCCCTATTTGAGAAAACTATCTCCTTTGGGTACTTCTCCCTGTGGCCACCAGTCTTCTAATAAAACTTGGGAAACTGAGTCACTGCATCTTGTACTTTTTTGGGACACCTCATGATCAATTAAATCCATCCTTACATCAAAATCATCTTAGAGTCAATAATTACTTGCAGATGTTAAATAAATGATCACAAAATAGAAGAGGCATCCAGAGGCTCTTTAGGTTGACTACTAAACATCTATTGAATGATGGATCTTTTGGAAGGTACTTGGACAAATAATTTTAAAATAACATCTTGGAGCATATGTTCAATATGACATACTATAATATGCTCAGTTTGCTAAAAATGTCTTCAAGCTGACAATAAAATAAAAGATACTATCTTGGAAATGGGAAGGCCGGGTAATTAGCAAGGAAAATTAAGGTATTAAAAATCACCAGTCATTAGAACCTTTTTTTGGAAAATCTTAGATCTCATCCAGTCCAAACTAATCATTTACAGATGAAGAAAGAAAAATAGATACAGGACCTGATGTGGGTCATAAATAACTCTCTAATGACTGAGGTGGGCCTGTAACTTTTACTTCTTCACTCTCAATCCAGTATCCGTTCCTCTGTAGCATACTATCTTAAAGAGGTCCTGCACCAAGCACATTTTTTTTAACCTTACTGCTCCATCCAGCTCTGTTTATAGGACTCCTTGAAGAAGAGATTACACACACATAATAGTAATGACTGATTATGAGATGTTGAGAATACAAGGATGGGACCAATTGTTTCGTGATAAATAATCAACTATGCCAGGCTTGTTTGACTCTCTGCAGAATTATTATTAGGAATTTGAACAGAGTAAATATACTTATACAAAGGAACCAGGATAAGGAAGTTCCCAATCCTACTCTTCCAAGCCGCATGTCAGAACCTAAGACAAGTATTATCAAACTTATGCTACTTCCATATCTACATTCTTTTCCCTTTCCTTTCTCCCTCCACATACCTTCAATTTGGAATCACTAAGGCTTCTAATTTGGGTTAAGGATAATCTCAAATTGTCAAATCTGGTCCATTGGGAGTGATCGTCACATTCACAGTGTCCCACACTCCCTAGATTTTTCATTCATTGATGAAATTAAAAAAAAAAAAAACTTTCCTGCATATTCCTGATTATAAAGGACTGGAATCGTCCCTAATTTTCAACCTTAATTCTATTAGTTTGGATCAAAGTCAACAAGTTCAAAATCTGGCATAGGAAATTTGGCATATGTATATTATTTTCTGTCTGAATCTAGTTATCTCTAGCTAAAATACAGCATATCTTATAAATTGACATCTACAGTGACTTGCTTAAATCAGAAATTTTTTCTGAATAAAATGGATAAAGTAGAGTGATGACAAGTGGCTGAGAAGCATTTAAGAAATCTTAAATATAACGATTTCAAACAAGGCTTTAGTATAACATTCAAATCGGTGAAGGTTGAATGATGCAAAAGGAACTTATTCACTATCACTATAACTTGCTTGTTTAAAATGTAATAAGGTTTCCAGATGAGAAAAGTAAGGCTTACAGAGGGTGAGTAACTTGCCCAAGATCACAGAGCTAACAATTTGCAAAGACAAAAATGACTCCTCCATAGTTGCACAGCTGAGAGTTGAATAACTGATCAGAAGCTAAACTGATATGTCTCAATCTTTAAGACTTATGCACTCCTCTTCCCTCATTCCATGTTCCCTGCCCCCTTTTGCAAACTTTGAGTATCTCTAAAAGTATCACAAATGACTAATTTCCATTTTTAACCATATCAGAAAAGTCAATGTCATTAGTACTTTTTAACTACATTACCATAGGCAAAATTATTTTTATGCTTTTAAAATTTGCTATCATTGATGCTTGGTTGAATTTTTTATCTTCTAACAATATTTTAATACCTATTACTAAATAATAATTCAACATAAAGTCATCATAATACTAAGATTTAGACTCTGAGGTTTACAAAGTACTTTACATGTTTTATTTCATTTTATCCACGTAATGAACTAAAATTATTATTAGCCTCATGTTAGAACAATAGAAAAAGGAAATTTAAGCTGAGGTTAAATTACTTCATTTATTTGTCCATCCAATCATCCAAACCATGCTAATTAAGTTACTTTTAAGTGCCAAGTGGGCACAGTGCTAATAGACAGTAATAAAGGGGGAAAAAACAAAATCTTCCATCTTCTCAAGAAGCATGCATTTCACTTATCCAAGGCCACTTAGTTAGCAAGGATAAAAGGAAAGATTCGAACCAAGATTTTTCCTGAACTGAAGTATAACAAGATTTCCACTAAGCCACACTATTTCACTTTAAGTACTTAAATGAATAATAAATTTAGCTTAAAATTATATTTATCAATAATCACAATAATATATCAAGTATAAGGAGTATACACATATACATATATATGCATGCATATGTAAGTATATGTAAATATACATGTGTGTATGCATGCATATGTGTATTTACACACACCCTTGAACATAATATGTTAGCCTGGCTGCAATACAATTAGTCATTCTGGGTCAAAGATGGCCAATTGAAATAACAAATGTTATGAGGCAGAGCATCATAATTGCTCAAAAACATCCCTTACATCAAGAGGCACAGTAATGACCCCCTTGTTTTCCATTAAAAGTAGAAATTGCAAAAATCCTATAATTCTGGAGCTCATTTTTCCCTCACAACATTTTGATCTTCTAATTTTTTTTACAGTACATAAAACAATACAGTAGCTGTTTTTTATTCTGCCCATAAAACTATCTCATCTTCAGGGTGATCTCATAAGAATGCCAATTTAAAATGTTGCTTTGCGATAACAAAATCAAGAAGATAATGTTTATTAACTTACTTTGAACTTCAGGCAAAAATAAAGAAAAAATTTAAACTCCTGAAATAAAATTTAAAAAGACGAAGAGGGTTCTTTAAAAGGCATTTGGCAGTTTTGATCTAAGCCCCTGGCACTTTGATCGGCATTGACTTTGAAGATGGTTCTAAGAAGAATTTTCAGATATACTCAGGTAAAGATATTTGCATATAAAACCCTGGAGCCTCTATTGAAAGAAGTGACACTCTAATACTGACAGAGACAAATGCTCTAAATGGATTCTCACTTTCATAGAAAATGGTGGAAATCAAAAGCTTGAGTGTCCCCTAAGGTATGCTAAAGTCCCTCTCAATCACATGATATGTTGTGTTTGACAATTAATTAGGTCTCTCAAAATATTTTAAAGGAAGAATAAAATACCCATATGGAAGTGCCTACATTACAGTCCTCCACATACATAAATAACCTGATGCCCACATTTTTGCTAACTAATGAAGAATACAGTTTTTTTTTGTTTGTTTTGTTTTGTTTTGTTTTGTTTGTTTGTCTTTTTTGGTCAGGTAGCCTCTCCAGCACCTGAGTCAAGCAGAAAATGTGCACTCTACCACTTAAATTGTTTGTCTTCTGGAAAACAAGTCTGCCCCATGGAATATCCTCCCTTGATTTTGAAAATAGATCAAAAAGACTTCTATACGTGGTCTTTCCCGATTTACAGTTACCACTCCCTATATTAATTAATATTTATTTAATATATTATTAGTATTTACTCATATGCATATTGTTTCCCATCACCTAAGGCCTAGTAGAATGCAAACTCCCTGAGAGTAAATATTGTTTCATTTTTGTAATTTTCCAGCAATTTACAGAATTTGTGTCATATAGCTATGAGAAATGCTTGTTTAATTCATTCAAAAAACAAGTACAGCCCCTTGATCACCAGCATCCTCTATTTAATCAATTGAAAAATGGAATCTGCCTATAGTCCATAGTATACCATCCACACATTCATCAGACTTTCAGAAATTTACTGGTGGGCTGATGATGAGTGAGATGAGCAGAACCAGAAGAACATTGTACACAGTATCATCAACATTGAGTGTTGATCTACTGTGATGGACTATATTCTTCTCACCAATGCAATGGTACAGAAGAATTCCAGGGAACTCATGATAGAAGAGGATCTCGAAATCCAAGAAAAAAAATAACTGTGGAGTATAGATGCTGAATGAACCATACTATTTCTTTTGTTGTTGGTGTTGTTGTTTTTTCTATTTTGAGGTTTTTCATCATTGCTCTGATTTTTCTCTTATAACATGACTAATGCAGAAATAAGATTAATGTTATTATGTTTTGTGTGTGTGTGTGTGTGTGTGTGTGTGTGTGTATAACCTATATAAGATTACCTGCTGTCTAGGGGAGGGAGGAGGGAGGGGAGGGAGGGAGAAAAATCTGAAATTGGAAAGCTTGTATAAACAAAAGTAACAGGAAAAAAAATACTTTATTAATTAAAAAAAAGAAGCTTGTATGATGTCTCAGTTCTCACCTTCTTTCTTTTATCTTCATTATCTTTCTATCTACTTTACTGTTGCCTATAGAAGCAATAAGGGTTCTTATTCTTTAAAAACTCTTCAGTTAGGGAAGCTAGGTGGTGCAGATAGGTGGCAAAGTGGATAAAGCACCAGCCCTGGATTGAGGAGGACCTGAGTTCAAATATGGACTCATACACTTGACACTTACTAGCTGTGTGACCCTGGGCAAGTCACTTATCCCCAATTGTCTCACCAAATAAAACAAAAACTGCTTCATTTGGCCTTGTCTTTGACTCAAGCTATCATTCTATATCTTTTCTCCTTGAAAACTGAAACTGTCTTGCATGCCTATATTTGGATTCCTATATTTTATCAGAGTTTTTGACTATTAGAATTTAATAAATATACCCCCTACTATTGCCAAACTCCTAGGAAGTAAGCTACACCTACTGCTTTCTGTTCCTCACCATTTACTCATTCCTTAACACTTTGCAATGTGGGTTTCTTTGCTCACTCCTCTTTCAAAGGTTGTCAATGAACTCTTAACTACTATCTCTGATCACCTATCCTCTGTCGTCATACTCCTTGATCTCTCTCCATGTCATCCTCTTCACACCTGACAAAATAATCTTTCTAAAATAACTGACCACTTTTCTACTGGCTAATAACATATATTGTATTAAATGCTAAATGTACTTAAGGTGAAATTTCAAAATTAAATTAAAATAAAATAAAATAAAATACCTGACCAACTCACTTCCCTCATTCAAAATCTTCTGTTGGCTACTCACAGATGCTAAGATAAAATGCTAACTCCTTACTCTTGTGTTTAATATCATCTGCAGCTGGGCCCCAACTTGACATTCCAGTCTTGTTCATTATTCTTTATACTCTTTGCATTTTATCCAAGCTTAATGGCTGGTTGGTTCCTGAATTCACTATTCCATCTCCTCCATTCCTGTTTCTTTAAACTCATCACTCATTCCCGGAAGATATTCCTTCTTCATCTCCACTCCTTAGAATATTCATCTTCCTTCTAAGCTCCACATAGTTTCCACTTTGTTGTGAAATTTTCTTTCAACCCCCAAACTGTTCTTTATTTTAAAATGATGCTGCATTTACTTATCTGTGCACATGCCATACCTTTCCCAGAAGGCCACCTCCTTTCTAGCAATTATCTAATCTTTGTCTATATTCTCAGCACCAAACATAGGGACTTTCACATACTAAACAATTAATAATCATGTAATTTGATTGAATTTAAAGTAATTGATCCAGATAGAAAGTCTGAGTATATGTTTTTCCTCTCCTTAATTCTATATTTTGTGATTTGGTGCAGGTTGGGTGTAACAATGACTGATGTGTATGTTGCTTTTAAATTTTCAAGATCCTTTTCATGCATTTTTTCATTTGGTAATTCTGTCAGATAAGAACTTCAGGGATTATTTTTCCCATTTTTTTAAAAAAGGAAAGTGAGACTCAGAGGATTAGATGCTTTGCATACAGTCATAGAATTAATATCACAGGGCAGAATTCTAATCCAGGTATATCTTGACTCTATGTTCAGCACCATTTTATGCATGCCACAGGTGATGGGGCTTTATAGGGATAAGTGTAGCCACATGACTCTGATTGATGAAAATAGCTTTGAGAGTCCTCTGATGTCTGGTATTAGTCACTCACTCCCATGATTGTAGATCAATATCCAGTGTTCATCTCTCTCCACATGAAGATTACCTCTGGTCTGTAAAATACTTGAGAAAATATCATCTAATCAGTTTTGCTGCCAATGTTTGATCTCTATATCTGAATAAGAAAAGATTTTCAAACATATCACAACACTTCAGGATAGTGAGAGACCAAAAGGACTTTGTGTCCAAAATTCATACACACTTCCTGAGAAATGGCTATCTTGAATTTGCTTAAAGACTAACCTTCAAATTCCAAAGGCATACAATGGTGCTTTGAAAATTCTCTAATTTTTAAGAAAAGTTTACTCAAGTCAAACCAACATCTGCCTTTTTGTAACTTTTCCCCATTACTTCTATTTGGACTCTCTGGGACCACGCAGAACAAATCCAATATGTCTACAATATGACAACCTTTTGGAGAGTTGATGCCATGTAGTCTTAAATTATTTAAAGGACTTAATGCTGGGGCAGCTAGATGGCACAGTGGATAGAGCACCGACCCTGGATCCAGGAGTACCTGAGTTCAAATCCGGCCTCAGACACTTAACACTTACTAGCTGTGTGACCCTGGGCAAGTCACTTAACCCCAATTGCCTTACTAAAAAAAAAATAAAAAATAAAAAATAAAGGACTTAATGCTTAAGTACCATAGTTATACTCTCACAATTTTTTGAATAGTTGAACTGTACATTATTACACCCTATTCAACTTATCATTCAAAACAGAACTAGAGAATAAAAAAATAAATTGATACATTAAAATCTTACCAAGGAGTGAATAAAATAACAGCTATATGAGACTGGATCTTTATTTTCCTATTGCATTTGGCTCTTTTGTATTTTTAACAATAACTAAGGAAGACTAGTTAAGATAATACTGCTCAATATATTATTACTACAATCCTCAAGTTATTTGTGTGACTTATATTGCATGTTTGTTTAACAATTTATCAACTTGAGATCAGGAGAAATATGAATACATTGGATTGGCTTTCTGTGGTAAACTTGAAGGAGGTCATGGATAAGAGTCACATAGAATAAGCATACATAGATCCATTAGGATTCTTATCTTTTAGTGAACATCCAAGACAATGAGATCAGTCAGCTAGGTGGATCAGAGGATAGAATGTTGGGCCTGGAGGAAAGCCTGATACTTTAACTCTTACCTCAGATACTTATAGGCCATGTGACACTGGAGAAATTACTTAAACCCTGTTTCTTCGGTTTCCTTAATTATAAAATGGGAATAATAATAATAGTACCTACTTCACAGAGTTTCTATGGGGCTCAAATGAGATAATACTTGTGAAGCACTGGTATGCAGCAGGTGTTTAATACATTCTTGTTTCATTCCAAAACAGGTCCTTTGTTCACAACACATTTAATAGTATTATCATGTTTATGTTCCTGAATGCCAAGGTGAATGTCCAGTGTAGCATAGTATATTGTAGTCTAACAATATCTTATCACACAGAATATTTGAGAGAAGTCTGCATTCCAGTATACTTTCCTTTGAAATGCATGGAAGGAGGCTAAGAGAAATGAATGACCTATTTTATTTTCTCAAAAGCATTGCTTTATCTGAAGTTAAAGTATATTTGATCAGCAGTTAAGTGGTAAATGGTACTGGTAAGTGATCTGTTCCTTGAAGGGGATAAAGCTCACTTTAGCTGTTTAGCTTATATATGTAGAAGGTATCACAAGAAATATTTGACCTTGTAGTCAACAACCCAAAAAATGAGTTCCTACAGTTTACTTAAATCATAAAGAAACTCCACTAGTCACAGAATTCTCCTGAACAGCTCTAATAAGCCCATACAACATGCTACTTTCTCCTGACCTCTTCAATATGATCAGTCATTAAATAAACATGCAACATAATAACTAACTTGGGGATGGTGGTAATAATACCCTGAGTAGTATTATATTAACTATTCCTTCTTAGTTGTGGCTACAAATACAAAACCCTCTTTGACATAATAAAATTGCCAAAGATGAAAACATTACGAAACATGAATGCCACACATGTTCTATCATCTTTGATCTATGAGGACCACAGAGATTACACACAACTGTTTTAAGAGTGAGATTGCTTAGATTCCCTGATGAATCTGAGATTCCATCAGGCCATACATTCCCTATAGTAAAGTTGATAACACTGTTTTTGCTCCTATTTTCTACTCTTTTTGTTCATATCTGCCTATATATCCTTGATAGAATTGCCAGCTATATATTTTGGAGATTTTAGTCTCATTGTTCTATTATCTCAAGGATATTGATGAGCTTCTTCAGATGTATGTCTATTGTCCATCTTGCCCACTCTATTTCTGGTATTCTGTTCCCCATCCACTGGCACCATCACTGCTCAGCTTCATCCACACTTTTCCTTCGTCATATGGGGAGTCAAGGGAGGACTGACATCTCTGGTGTGAGGGCATGCTGAAACCTCTTCAGGGCAGATTATTCACCTTTGGTGTCTACCTGTCATACAACTCTTACTTCTGGCCCCAAGAAGCTATGGTATGCCCAGTGGCCACATCACAACACAATTATCTTGGAAGACTGGTAAACCAGGTTGACGGTAACCAACAGGCTTCAAATCCATTGGTGAACTTGGGGAATGCCTACCTCCAGTATGTGAAATGTTTCCCCTTCAGAATGGACAGATGAGATCGATATGTTCCAACAGCCATGAAGGAGGCTAAATCAGGTGCTATGGAATACATAGAGCCAGGGCATCACTAGTTATCTTGAAGTTTGTCCTGCCACTGAACTTCCATTACTGTTGAAGAGAGAGTGAAGCTGACAACTCTACATAACTCTACTTCAGCTTCACATAAATCGAAGTCATGAGTAAGTCAAAATATCACCCAAGATATCATTGGATCTTTTAAAAACATGAAGGATGAATAACAATAACACACATATTTACCAGAGAGTATATAGTTTACATTTAGAATTACATAGGAAATTCTAAGAGGTGGGGATGAAGGGAAAGTATGCTCCAGGCAAAAGAGATAGCTTGTATAAAGGCACAGAGATGGAATGAGAGATAGAATTTATTATGGATAGAACAAAGTCAATTTGGCAGGGATGCATAAGTTCAAATTCTTCTAGCTGTTGTTTTTGTATGAAATAAGTAATTTTTCCTAGGTAATTGATAGTTTTCAGTTTATAAAACTTTGGATCATTGAGTTCCATTGTTTTTTATTCTCTATTGTAGTCTGCTCTATTGCTCTCTCTCTCTCTCTCTCTCTCTCTCTCTCTCTCACACACACACACACACACACACACACACACACACACACACACACATCAGTACTAAATTATTTTGATTACTGTTACCTGGAGGTCTAGAAATTCCATTTTTCCTCTATACCACTTTTCATCATTTACCTAGATATTCTAGATCTTTTTTTAAATGAATTTCATTATTATTTCTTCATAGACCTTTCTTATTGATCAGAAAAGATCTCTTTGAATTGATCTCTTTTCTTGTAATATTGACATTTGGCAATTATCATGGGAAGACATCCTGAGTTTTCGACTTATTTTTTAATCCTGATTCTACAACTTCCAACACACATGACAGTGCAAATTACTTAACCTATGGTTATGTGATTAAATCACATTTTCTTCACCTAGAGAAAGGAGGGACTCAAATGAGATGCTTCCCAAAGCCAATTTCCACTCTACTTCTGTGAGCCTATGTTTGTTCTAAGGTATATAATTTAACCAGGAAAGAAATGCACTCCTTCCTCCCCACTGTATATACACTTGGTGTCGAATTCTATTTTTTCTTCTTGCCATATTCCCCTTCTCTTCCTATTCCACACTTCCCCTCCATCCACTACATTAAATGCTGAGAGGGTTAACAAAAGCAATTCAAAAGTGTCATTGAAATATAAAAAGGGAAATGTCAGCCTTTGCGCCATGCATCTTTTCATCCCCATGTAAATTTACTCCATTCAAAATGCATCTTTTAATATTTTAATTAGGACACTGTGTTATATGAAAGAAACATCTGATTTCCAAAATTCAAATGAGAGGATGCCATAAAACAAAGATGAGGATTCTGAAAGGTAATGTGTGTAGTTCAAAATACCATCTTTGAAGACTAAGGATGTGGGGAGGATCAAGGAAATAACTTGATTTGGAAGTGAAAATTAAACTGGCAATTCTCAAACAGAGAAATTTAAAAATTGTAATGGCAATTTGAAAGTACTCCTATGCACAATTCAGGAACTATATTGGGATAATAAACTAAGCCAATCAAATAAACAGAATTGTTGAATATGACTGTGGGCCCTAGGGGAGGAAGCATGGTATTAGACCAAAGGACTGTCCCTAGAATTAGGGAGCTCTTGCTTCAAGTTCTGCATTTGACATTAATAACTTTGTGACTATGTACAAGTCACTTAACCTCTCAAAGTTCCAGGAAACTTTCTAAATAGTAAGAGACTTTTTCAGTACTGTACCAGTAGAAGGAGTTCTGCACAGGGAGTTTCCTATGCAGATTCAGGTTTGGATGATTAAAGAAATAGAAGCCAAGAAAGTAGTATCTGGGGAAGCTAATATGGTCAGTTTTAGAACAGCGGTACTAGAGAACACCTATCTTGATTGGGGAGTGAGGAAGTGTTTGATCCATTTTATCCAGATGACTCCAAACCAGACCATGCTTCACATTCCATTTGTCCATCCAAACAGGTGAGCTTGCCATCAGCACTGCTGGCATAGAGCTATCCACCTACTCCTCAAGGGATACATTTTGCATTTCATATTGTTCTCTATCTCATCTTTGATTATAAATTCTTCCCCTCTCCATAGATCTCCTCTCCTAATTTGGTTATGCTATCACCCTTTATGTCTAAATCCTGTACCCATTTTTACTTTACTTTGGTAGACAGTGTAAGATGTTGGTCTATGCCTAGTTTCTGCAATACTATTTTCAAATTTTCCCACCAGTTTTTGTCAAATAATGAGTTCTTCTCCCAAAAGCTGGAGTCTTGGGGTTTATCAAATAGTAGATTGCTATATACATTTGTTATTTTGTTTTGTCTGCCTAACCTAATCCACTGATCTACCACTCAATTTACCACTCAATAGTTTTGATGGTTGCTACTTTAGTTTTAGATCTGGTTTGGCTAGGGAATCTTTTTACATGTTTTCCACTAATGACCTTTATATTCTTTTGTTTTGTTTTGGGTTTTGGGTTTTTTTTGGCAGGGCAATGGGGCTTAAGTGATTTGCCCAAGGTCACACAGCTAGTAAGTGTCAAGTGTCTGAGGTCAGATTTGAACTCAGGAACTCCTGAATCCAGGGCCAGTGCTTTATCCACTGCGCCACCTAGCTGCCCCAACCTTTATATTCTTGATCTTTTGTTCTTCCAGATGAATTTTATTATCACTTTTTCTTGCTCCTAAAATAATTTTGGTAGTTTGATTGGTATGGCACTGAATGAGTAAATTAATTTAGGTGGAATTGTTATTTTTGTTATATTAACTCAATCTATCCATTTGTTTAGATCTGCCTTTGTATGAAAAGTGTTTTGTAATTTTGTTCACATAGTTTCTGGGTTTACCTTGGCAGGTGGACATTTTTCTCCTGGGTTTGTGTTTTGATCTTCCCTGTCACCATAGTAGCTTTCTATGGACAGAGCTCTTTACTCTTTTTGCTCATTTTTTTTTTTTGCCTATTTCCTGAATTTTAAAGTTGAGTTCTGTTCCTGGCACACAGGGGTGACTCTCCCAAGATTCTTGCACTGGGGGCCAGGGGCCTGGTTACTCACTTCTGTGGCAGGACCTCTGGGGCTTGCAGCTTGCTAACAGTTTTGGGGTAGCCTGACCTAGTCATGCCTTTTGTGCCAAGTGTTAACAGGCTGGCGGTGTGACTTCTGCACTGAGGTTGAATTGCTCACAGTGGACCTGCTGTGTAACTCACCTGCTGAGCCAGGACTGAGGGGCCTTGGTTGCTGATCTATGCTTTGGTTAAGAGCCTCCCACTGTCTAGCCCTGGCATTATCTATGATAGGCTGCAGTCCACTTTAACCCAAGTAAGACAGACATTTATTAAAGCCCCTCTAAGTTATATTAAGGTGGAAAAATTTCATTTTGTCTTTTTGTAGGTTTTGTCATTCCAGAATCCATTTAGAGGTTTGATTTAACATTGTTTCTGAAAGAAATTGGGGAGAGTTAAGTCAACTTTCTGGCTTCTCTCTGCTATCTTGGCTCCATCTCCCAATGATATTACATTGAAATGCAGCAATTTGCATAGCAAACAAATCATTTGATGATTGAAATGATTAGGCCTCCAAACACCTACCATATTTAATGAGAAGAGACAAAATATAACAAACACCTCTGTGTCCAGATTTTATTGCTGGGAGAATTAAATAACTTTTGGAGCTAGCCTACCCTGGTGAGTTATGGACCGGCTCCTTTTGAAGAGTAAATTAAAATTCCTATTACATCCAGACAGCCCTGAAAAAAATATTCCTGTTGTTAAGAAGTATAAGACATGATAGAAGGAGTTTTAAAGAAAATGCACAGTCTTCTTGTTTCCCTCTGTTTATTGTGGAATCTGCAGGATTTAGTACTACCAGCTCAAGGTTTTGTATAATTCCAGTTCATGAAACAGAAGCTGGCAAAGGCCCATATGCTGTCAAAAAAGTGCTAGCCTAATGATAGCTTAGTTCATAGAAAACACAAAAAGTGCCCCCAATGAACTCTTTTAATATTCAATGCCTTTCTAGAATCAGCACACATTTATGTACTTGCCCTTAACTAGCAACCATAACACAATACAGTAAAGATACTGATGTTTAAAAATAGTTCTTTATTCCAGAATGAAGCTTGGTGTCATTAAACAAACTTTAGAATCTTCTCAAGGAAACCTAGACCACTTCCCTTCTGTTCATTCCTGGTTGATGAAGCACCAGCTCCCACTCTTCTCTTTCTGGGGTGGGTCACTCATCCAATGTGAACTCATGCTGATAGGTTGAAAGTGGTGAAGAGTTTTAGAGAAACATAGCTGGAAGCATAGAAATATGAAATAAATATACTGGACAATTTATAACTCTAGACTTCAGGCCTTAATGTTCTTTGTCTCCCTAAGAAACAGTTACAGACCAATTTATTGATTAGCAAAGCTGCTTTTTATGACCCTTTCATCCTTATCTGGACAGGGCTACATCTCAGATAGCTGCTCTTTTGAGCTGCCAAAGGGGTTTCTAATTCTCAAGCTGTAAGGAGCAGTACTGGGAAAAGTAAAATCTAAGTTGGTCTTTCTCCAGATCACTCTTCTTAGCAATAGATGCCAAGGCAAAGCCTTCTCCTTCCAATTTGCTCTTCCAAGTAATAATTGGTGGAAATATCTCCTGGTCCAATCTCTGACAATTCTTAGACAAGTTGATCAACCCTACTGGTCAAAATTAAGGCCTCTGTTGTGAAATAATTCTTGACAAGATACAAAAATCAATGTTTCTGAAAGTTAAGCCATGGCTAGGCAATATGCAATTGTCCCAATGTCACCAAATAATTATAGCTTTTAGACTTTCTCAAATTTGACCACTAAATTTCTCATATCAGTCATGTGTCAATGAAATGCTGAAAAAAAATAATATTTTTATCTCCTTTTCTCTGAGGTTTTCTTCCAGTATTTATCTCACCACTATTCTTAATTTTTACATATTAATTGTACTGTTAAAATTATAAATATATGCAAGAAACACAGAAACACAGAAAAAGGTACACAGTTACACTCATACATATAGTCCAGAGTAAAGTAAAGATTACAAGTTAGAGGTTTGGTTTAGGCATTTCAAGCAGGATTTATAAAGTCTATACTCCAAGAGTGAGGCAAAGACAGGTCATAATTCATTTGTGTGTATCCCAGGAGACCAACTAGATTTTTTTTCTACTAATATAACATGTCAAGTTGAGAGTTGGAAAAAGAAGCAAATTAACTAAGTTAAATAAATGCTTACATAGCTAGCATTCTATTTCGTCTTTTGAATCCACATTTAGAATATTTATTTCATGAAATGACATATTAAAAGTACTTTGCAAAACTAAAACACATTTAAATAGTAATACCTTTTTATTATTATTGTCTTAATAAAATGCTAATAGTGCTACTACTAATAATAAAATAATTAAGATTTATATTATAAAAAGCATACTATGTGCCAAGTACTGCAAAAAGGGTTTACAATTATTATTTCATCTGATCCTCACAACAGCCCTAAGAGATAGGTTCCATTATAATCACCATTTATAAGATGAAGAAAATGAGGCAAATGTATGTTAAGTGACTACCCAGGTTTACACAGCTAATAAATGTTTGAGGCCAAATTTGAACTCAAGTATTCCTGACTATAGGAAATACTATCCATTGTACCATTTCACTGCTCCACTAAAGTCTTTTTTTGGGTATCTCTAAGTGTGTAGTACTCCCTCTGGTTTCTTGAAGGTTCTTGCAATGGAGCCCAAACTTAAATGGCAGTTCAATTTAGAATTCTCCATCCAGTTGAACTGAGAACCAGCCTAGTTAAGTTAGGATAAGGCTCATCAGCAAAAGTTTGGGCATGAAGTTTTATTTGTACAAGGCAATATATACACATATAAGTTTATGCAAAATCACTATATATAAAACTTATGCAAAATATATACAAGGTAATTTAGGAAGGGGATGTCATATTTGGGACCACAGCTGAGCTATAGAGAGGCATGATTAGAGGGATGTAAGCACACCAACAATCTCAGCTCTTTTTTAGATTTTGAGGTAAGAAGAAGTGATGCTGAGGAAGGAATATTGAAATAGAACTTTTCTATAATTACAAAAAAAAGTCAGCTGTTCCAAACATAACAAAAATAAATTGGTGAGATTTAAATCAGTGAAACTGGTATGTTTTATGCCTGACATATTGTACAATATGAACTAGAATTAGAGATGTTCTGATGTATAAAGAGGCCTTTTTTAAAATTTTATTTCTTTATTTCCTTCCCCTTTTTCAGTGCAGTATTCAGTCATCACATATTCCTTTAATATTTTCTTGATGGAATGTAGGTCATTCTCAAATCCATAACACAAGACACAAAAGTTGTGGTGTAAGGTTGTATGCTTTGGGCTTCAGCCTTCCTTTGTAGTTCTGGGAATATGAGACACAAAGAAATTCTAATTTTCAGAGCTGTCTCATTTACTATTTCTGTCAAAGCCACTCTTCTGAACTCATGAAAATAACAAAAAATTATAGTGATCACAATTATAAAAATGATAGGGTATATGGCATTGTAGTACAGTCAATACTATCTTCATTCAAGCCCTGCTTCTGATACATACTACCTATGTGACCATGGGCAAGCCATTCAATTCTCAGTGCCCCCAAACTTTTATCCAAGAGTATAAATTAGACATGTTGATATTCATTGATAGAGGATGGTTTTTATTCTGACAGTTCCCAACACTGATAAAACCTAAGATGAAGACCCCATACACACACACACACACACACACACACACACACAAATAAAATGACATTTATATAGAAATTTGAGTCGAACAAGCCTTTTATGTACCTTCTATCATTTAAAGTAAAATTGAGAAATAACATTCATATTATCTCTAGGATATACCTTCTTTTACCACATTTTGAGTTTTGTGATTTATTAATTTAGACTATATTTTTAATATTCCTGTATTCATAGCAAGAAAAGGTTATACTGTTGGTTGAGTTTTTAAAGAGCAATGTCTTTTGGTGACATGGGTACAACAGTTTTGAGGAGTGAGTCATCCAATTGTAATGTCATAACCATCACCATTTTCTTCTGGCAAATATGAAGCATCTATAAAAAAAATTCTAGTGGTATATCTATAACCCACATGCCCCTCACCAGTTCAAGGATGAATGCATCTCCTTGAGGCAATCTGATCTTTTAAGTTTCATTTAGAACTGAGATGTCAGTGCCATATTGCTAGCTACAATACTGTTTGAAGTTCTCTAGCTTTACAACTTTCTAGGCCTAAGAAAGATTAAAGATTTGCTATAAATAAATAGCTAAGGACATTTCAAACTAAAAATACTTGCTTCCTTTTTAAGCAAATTATAAAGTCTGTGCTGATGTATAAGAATATAAATAGAATATTACAGCAATAACACATAGTTTTCACTCATTTTAGACTCAGAATTATAACTAGGGCAGGTTAAAGGGGACTTTGTATTAAGGCATAGAAATTTAGTAGAGATAAAGAAGGTATTTATGTTTTTCAGCAGCATCAATCAGCATGGACTTATTAAGATCTTACTATGGAATAAGTACTCTGATAATAACAGAGATAAAAAGTGAAATCACTCCTCACCTCAGGAAGTTTATATTCTATAAAGGAGGAATTACATGCTCATAATAGCATATGCAAAACAATCCTAAGTATAAAATATGTAGAACATGTGTATGAGGTATATAGAAAGTAATTTGACAGAAAACAAGTAGTTGTAGCTGAATAGTAAAGTACTCACAAAGATGACATTGAAGCTCCAATTTGAAGGAAATTGAGGATTTTGGGCAGTTAAAGGAGAGGTGTGGAGGGGGTGCCTTCTAAGACTGGGAGAGAATGTGAACAAAGTTTATTCATTGAAGATGGAAAATCATGTGTGAGGAATAGCAAGAGGATCAATTTGACTGGGAAATAAAGTTCAGGAAGGGGAATAATACTTAATAGTGCCATTAGAAGTCAAGTTGTGAAATCTTTTAAATAGCAGAGATGTTTATATTTAATCCTAGATGCAATGAGAGTCTCTGAAGCTTTCTTGGAGGTCACATGGCAAGAAGAAGCATTAGCAGGAATCAGGACCCTATCAACAGTTCCAGGGAAGAAAAGAGTGTTTGTGATCACTCACAAACCAGATCATATGCCAGGAAAGCATGGATCTTGGAAGAACTGAAAACTTACAGATTCACAGAATCAATTTTGAAAACTGAAGCATAAAATCTCTAAATTTGTGGCACTTATCCCTCCACTATGGGAGAAGAGTCCATCATTAACATGAATTTAAAAATTGAGAAATAGGCTGGAAAATGCAAAAAAAAAAATCAAACTTGACTATATAAAATTATACTGACAGAGAAGATCATATCACAAACTCAAAAGAAGACAACAATTACAAAACAGCTACATGAAATGTCCCAAAGAAAAATTATTATTATATTACCTGAAAGAAATTATCAGGAAAAAAAGAATCCAAGCATCATATTTCAAAAACTTTGAAATGAAAAAATTGCCCCAATATATTAGATGTAAAGAGTAAAATAGAAATTAAAAGAAATCACCAACTACCTCCTGAAAAAGAAACCAAAATGAAAACTCTCAAGAAATATGATCATATTCCAGAACTCTCAGGTTAAAGAGAAAACAGTGTAAGCAGTCAGAAAGAAACAATTCAAATATCATGGAACCACAGTCAGAATAATACAAGATTTAGCAGCATCTATGTTAAAGCCTCCGAAGGCTTAGGATATGATATTCCAGAGGACAAAGTATGTACTATTAAAACTAACAATCATTTACCCAACAAAACTGAGTTTAATTCTTGGGGCAAAAATGGAAATTTAATGATATCCAGGACTTTCAATTATTCCTGGGGAAAGACAAGGACTGAATAAAAAAATTTATTTTCAAGAACAAGATTCAAGAGTAGAACAAAAAGGTAAACCATAAGTGATACAATAAGGTTAGCCTATTTACATTGTTTCATGGGAAATTGTTATTTTTATCTCCTATATCCTTTATCATTATTAGGACAGTTAGAAGGATTACACAAAGACAGAGAGCATGGACTATGATGGCATGATATTAAAAAAAAATGAGTGATAAAGAAGATTGCACTGGGAGCAGAGGGAAGGGAAAGGCAAAATGAGGTAAATTATCTGGCTTAAAAGTGGTGCAAATGATGGGCATAGCTAGGTGGTATAGTGGATAAAGCACTAGCCCTGGATTCAGGAGTACCTGAGTTCAAATCTGACCTCAGACTCTTGATACTTACTAGCTGTGTGACCCTGGGCAAGTCACTTAACCCCCATTGCCCGGCAAAAAAAAAAAAAAAAGTGGTGCAAATGAGCTTTTACAAAGGAGGAGAAGATGGGGGTTGGAGTTTGAAGGCAACACTTGAACCTGACTCTCATTGGAATTAGCTGACAGAAAGAAAAACATACATACTCAGTTGAGTATAGAAATCTATCTTATCCTACAGGAAAGTAGGAAAGGAGGAGGATAATAAAAAGGGGTGGAGCTGATAGAAAGGAGGAGTGGATTGGGAAAGGTTGTGGTCAGAAACAAAACACTTTTCAGGAGGAATAAGGTGAAAGGAGAAAGAAAGAGTAAATGCTGGGACTCGGGACTGAGGAAAAGAGGGAAATACAGAGTTAGTTACTGTAACTATGAAGGTGAATAGAATGGACTCACCCATAAAATGGATATAGCAAAATGGATTAAAAACCAGAATTTAATAATATGTTGTTTAAAAGAAACACACCTGGGATGGCTAGGTGGCACAGTGGATAAAACACCAGCCCTGGATTCAGGACTACCTGAGTTCAAACCTGACCTCAGACACTTGACACTTACTAGCTGTGTGACCCTGGGCAAGTCACTTAACCCCCATTGCCCTACAAAAAAAATGAAAGAAAGAAAGAAAGAAAGAAAGAAAGAAAGAAAGAAAGAAAGAAAGAAAGAAAGAAAGAAAGAAAGAAAGAAAGGAAGGAAGGAAGGAAGGAAGAAAGGAAGGAAGGAAGGAAGGAAGGAAGGAAGGAAGGAAGGAAGGAAGGAAGGAAGGAAGGAAGGAAGGAAGGAAGGAAGGAAGGAAGGAAGGAAGGAAGGAAGGAAGGAAGGAAGGAAGAAAGAAAGAAAAAGAAACACACCTGAGGCAGAGAGACAAACACAGAATAAAGGTAAGAAGCTGGAGTAAAATATATTATGCTTTAACTAAAGTATAAAAAAAAAAATCCAGGGTATCAATCAGGATCTCAGATAAAGCAAAACAAAAAAATCAATAAATAAAAGAAACTACATTTTGCTAAAAGATACAATAAACAATAAGGCAATATCAATATTAAACACATATGCACCAAATGGTATAGCATTCAAATTAAATTAAATTTAAATGGTTTTGTACAAACAAAACCAATGCAGCCAAGATTAGAAGGAAAGCAGAAAACTGGCATGGGGGGAATTGATAGCAATTTTCTCTGTTAAAGTTTTCATTTCTCACATATATAAAGAACTGAGTAAAATTTATAAAAATATGTCATTCTCTAATTAATAAATAGTTAAAGGATTTGAAAAGGCAGTTTTCAGATGAAGAAATCAAAGCTATCTAAACTTATATGAAAATGTTCTAAAAAAACCTATTGATTAGATAGATACAAATTAAAGCAACATTCAGGTACCACCCTGCACCTGTCAGAGTGGCTAATAAGAACAAAAAGTGAAAAATTTTGGAGGGGAGGTTGGAAAATTGGGATACTACTGCACTGTTGGTGAAGTTGTGAACTGATCTAACCATTCTGAAGAGCAATTTGGAACTAAGTCCAAGTGGCTATAAAACTGGGCATCTTCTTTGTCCCAGCAATATCACTACTAGGTCTTTATCCCAAAGAGCTTAATGAAAAAGTAAAATGACATATATGTACAAAAATATTATATGAGCTCTTTTTGTGGTAGCAAAGAATTGGAAATTGAGGGGATGTCCATCAATTACAGAATGGTAGAACAAGTTGTGATATTTTATGGTAACAATGCTATTGTGTTTTAAGGAATGATGAGTATGAAGCTTTCAGAAAAAATCTGGAAAGTCTTACATGAACTCACACAAACTGAATTGAACAAAACCAGGACAGCATTATACAAAGTATTGGAATTATTGTATGATGATCAACTGTGAAGAACTAAGTTTTCCTTAACAATAAAATGATCTAAGACAATTCCAAAAATACTCATAGTGACAAATGCTGTCTACCTCCAGAGAAAACTGATGGACTCTGAATACAGAATGAAGTGTTCTTTTTTCACTTTCTTTACTTTTACTTGTTTTATCTGGTCTCTGTTTCACAATTTGACTAATACACAAATATTTTTGTATGACTGCAAATATGTAACCTGTATCAAATTGCTTGCTTTCTCAATGAGAGGCATGGGTTCAGAGTGAAAGAATTTTGAACTCAAACTCAAAAAAAGAGACTAATATTGAAAGTGTTTATATGCAATTAGAAATATACATATATGTACAGGTATAAACATGTAATTGTATATGTAGATCTATCCATCTATCTATCATGTATCTATCTATCTATTAAAGAAATAACTTCACCATATTAGATAGGGTAAATAAAGTAGGAAGCCATTGAATGGTACATATTCTTTTACATACCGTCATGATAGTACACCATAGGAGCTGTTCCCTAGCCAGGCCCTGCCTCATTCCCAATCTCCTGCTACCCCATCCTCCAACACTACCATTAGTGGCAGTTCTCCCTGTGGTACCTAAAAGGTATTTTGGATTCTCTACTCAACCTCAACTAAATTGAACATCCATTTCGTAAGGCTTGAATCGGGTGCATGCCATGCTCTTATACCAGACACAATATGTGCTAGTTATACTTCTGCTTATGCCCACCTGAAAAGCCTGTCTCCACAAATGCTGAACTCTTTTGGGACAGATTTGGGCCACAAAGCATCATTCCTTATTGACGGGAGTATAAGCTAAAATGAAAGTGGGAGTGCTCATCTAGTCAACCAAAATCAACCAAAGGAAAGGGAAATTTAGGACTGACATCTCCAGGTAAAAACAAAGGAAATTAAGAGTGAAGTAAGGATTTTGAAGAAACCTTATCCATGTTCCATTGATCAGCCTTGTTTTAGATCATTTTGCACCTCCTTTAGAGAAAGCAACTTCAGAAACCGCTTAACATAACCAGTTTGCAGGAATCATGACCTGGACTGCTGATTTATCACCTTTCAAAATGTATACAAATGTGGATTAAAAAATTACTATCAAGGCAGCTAGGTGGCACAGTGGATAGAGCACTGGCCCTGGAGTCAGGAGGACCTGAGTTCAAATCTGGCCTCAGACACTTAACACTTACTAGCTGTGTGACCCTGGGCAAGTCACTTAACCCCAATTACCTCAGCAAAAAAGAAAAAAAATTTTAAAATGACTATCACTTTTCTACTCTTCTTCTGATACATACTCTTCAAATACAGTGACATTAGTCTCCTGGCTAAATCACAAATAAGACATCTCTTATGTCTGAATATTCTCTATAGCTATCTTCCATCCCCACAATGTTCTTTCCCCTCCAATCTGACAACTGACCTCCCAGCTCCTTTTAAGTAGCAACAGAAAGCTTTCCTTCTACAGTAAGCCTTTGTCAACACTTCTTAATTCCAGTGCTTTCCCTCTGTTAATTATTTCCTATTTATCCTTGCTTTCTATATATTGGCTTGCATGTTGTCTCCTCCATTAAATTGGAAGGTTCTGGAGGCAAGGGATTGATTTTTGATACTTTTTGTATCCCCAGCCCTTTGTGTCACCAGTGCCTATCACATGCTAGGGGATTAATACATATTTATTGATTGTTTTATACTTTGATGTATTAATGGTGTCCTCTGGGTAGATAATTCCTACATTTAAACAGACTGAAGCCCTTCCACGCCTTTTTTTTTCTTTTTTTTTGCCAGGCAATGAGGGTTAAATGATTTGCCCAGGATCACACAGCTAGTAAGTGTCAAGGATCTGAGGCCAGATTTGAACTCAGGTCCTCCTGACTCCAGGGCCAGTGCTTTATCCACTGTGCCACCTAGCTACCCCCTCCATGTCTTTTTACTCTGTATTATTCTCACCTATGCATAACATCAAAGCTTATTATGTGACTATGAATTTTTCCAGACATCAAATAAATCAGTAAAGATTTATTAAATGAGAATCCGTTTGTTTGCTGGATATGTTTGCACACCATCACCTCCCTAAATACAGGCACTAAATCTTCGTACAAATTTGAGTGGAGAACTAGAAGTTGAGTAATAAAGATGCTGCCTCGGACACTTGCTCATGTTGTGACTATGGACAAGTCTCTAAAACACAAGTTCCTCATATGAGAGAGTTGTTGTGGAAAGAAAATAAAATCACACATTTAAGATGACTTGGAAAGTTTAAAACATTATAAAATTGTCAGTTACCATTATCATCAGCATCATCACCATCTTACTCATTCTCAATCAATCCATCCTTTCTACTGCTACCAAAGTAAATCATTCTTGCATAAAGCTCCCATTTGCATTATGACATAAGGTTCACAAAGGACTTTGCGTTTATTAATTTCATTTGATCCTCACACTAATCATGTAAGGTATAATTTCAATCCAAGTCTTCCTGACTTTACGTTGAATATTTTATACTAGCTACCTCTACATCATTTCTCTGTTCAGAATATTACTAACTTCCAAACAAAGTAATTGTGAAACAGAGACCATATAAAACAAGAAAAAGTAAAGAAAGTGAAGAAAAGAACACTTTGATATGTATTCAGAGTCCATCAGTTTTCTCTGGAGGTAGACAGCATTTTTCACTGTAATTTTTTTGGAGTTGTCTTAGATCATTTTATTGCTAAGAAAAACTTAGATATTCGCAGTTGATCATCATACAATAATGCTCATACTTTGTTCAATGCTGTCCTGGTTTTATTTACTTCACTTTGTATAAATTCATGTAAGACTTTCCAAATAAAGTAAAAAAAAACCTCTTCTGCCTGGACTTCAAGGCCTTCATACTTTCACATCAGATAATTTTTCAATTGTTTGATATTGCACCAGTCTAACTTTGTCTATTCTCTACCCTAGGAACAAGTGATGGTCTCTTTACCTTTGTCTTCAATGACTTCTTTTTGCCTTACATGTTTAATTATTACCCATCCTTTAAGTCATAACACAAAAACTATAACCTCCAGGAAGCCTCCTCAGATCCCTCCTGTTGAAACTCATCTTCCTCTGAAAGGCCAGATGGTGTTTTGCTTTCTAACTTTCTACAACAGTTTGGATTTATCTCTTATTCTCCTATGAAAAATTGCATGAGGATAGAAGACCCATCCTTTCTAAACTTTGCATCTTCTTCACTATTGCATGACAGAGCTGTATAAGAAAGAGGAATTTAATCAATGTTTAAGATGTTGTGTTTTTATGTGATCCCAGCTGATGGTAGATGATGGATTTTAAAAAAAGGAAATGAAAACATATGTGACTTTTGTCTTCAGTGGGCCTCTGATCTACTTATAATTAGCAAAAGAGCAGACATGTTTGCAAATGAAAAGCAAAAAGGATATAGAGCTCATGGACTCAGACCTACTTGATTTACATTTGAGGAAAAGGAGGCCAAAAGATGAAAATTACTTCACCCTGATCACAGAAGAAAGATTGAGAGAGGAAGTATTTGAATGCTGGTGCTTGCCTTTAACTAATAATCTTTGCAGAATAGGTGGCCTCTAAATTACCCTACATAAGGGGCAGTTAGGTGGCACAGTGGATAGAACACCGGCCCTGGAGTCAGGAGGACCTGAGTTCAAATCTGGCCTCAAACACTTGACACATAGTAGTTGTGTGACCCTGCGCAAGTCACTAAATCTCAACTGCCTCACAAAATAAATAAATCAATAAATAGATAAATAAATAAAAAGGAGATAGATAGATAGATAAATAGACAGACAGACAGATAGATAGATGAATAAATGAATGAATTATTCTAGGTAAGAGTTACCCATCCAAAGCTTCATGAAATACAACTCCAAATACATTAATTGAAAATTTGTGTTTAGCAGTTCACAATAATCATTAGACCGAATCATTTTCAATTTACAATAATGACTAACCAATTTTATCTAACTCTGATCAGGACTAGCATTTTATAGCACTTCTGATCCAATAAAATAGGGGGGAAAAAGTGTTTTGAGAGTCACTGTTTGGGACATCTGGTTAATTCTATAGGCTCAAAATACTAAAATGATCACATAAATTTGATTAGGGTTAGGTAGGAGTCCAATATTAAGGGTCCAATATATTAAAAATCAACTGTAACTCTAAATCAGGCCTATAATAATGCAGATATTTCTTCCCCAGATGCAGATAGTAACTTATCCATGCCTGTTCATTCTCTGTGATTCATGTTCATATCCCACAAGTTCAACACAGGATGTGTGGGTAGATGGGGTGAGAAGGTCTATATAATATAGTTCGGGTCTTCCTTGAATTCTAGACACACTAGTGAACAGGTGAGTACCATCAGTTATCCTTTGCTTTAATTTTATGGCTGTTCCCATTATATCTATCAGTTATATCTTCCTTTGATGACATCCTTTACTCCAGTTCATCTTTCTTTTATTTCTTATTAGTTATGTGTTACAGGCTGGTCATACCCACTATTTTCCTTTCCATTAGGCTTTTAGTGACATAATTTTTTTTTTGGAGACTATAGTACTCAATGATTCACAGCCATATGATCTAAGATGAAACTATGGCAAAATCTCCTCAGTATAGTTTCAGTGTCACAAGCAGAAGAAGTGAGATTTATAGGCTCCATAATCTCACTGGTCACTGAGACAATTAGGTTGCTAGCAAATAAATCCAAAGTGATCAGAAACCCTCCTCTTTTTACTCTCAGCCTTTGATATGCAGCCAATAAAAGATCAGTCCTAGGAAAATAAAGAGAAGGCTTTATAGAGTAGAACTTCACACTTACATGTAAAGTGACTTTCTTGAAATCAATGGTAAGCTTACTACATATTGCCAATATCATTTTGTCTGGATAGATAATGACTAAAACAAACAAACAAACAAACAAACCCCAAAAAACCCCAATCATTCAATCTGCCACATTTGCGTCCTTGACCTATCTGTTCTTCATACCCAGAAATCACTTCCCCCTCCCTTCTGCCTCTTAGAATCCCTAGTTTCCTTTACGACTCAGCTTAGGGGTCATGTGCTGGTGATTCTTTTCATAAATCCTCCTACCTGTTGTTACTACCCTTTCCCTCTGAACATTATTATTTTTTTAAATTATCTTTAAATATATTTTATCTTCTCAGAAACTGTAAAATGCTTGGGATTATGAAAAGTTTCACTAAAATATATATATTTTGTCCCTAGTGTCTTACACATACTGGACACAATAAAATTTTATTAACCTTTATCCTTTATGTATAGAGGTAAGTAACTATGGGTACAAATATTACATACAGTTCTAGGCATGGTCTCTGTGCTAGTTATTATTACTCAAATGTTATTACATGTTACAATATTACAGTGGAAGACCCCATCGTGGAGATGAGACTATACATGCTTAGATGAGTTCAATGTAACAACAAAAAGTATAAATACATTAACTTAAAATTCTAAAAAACATTTCAATGACTTTGTTTAATTGGATTTCTATTTATCATTGCTCAAGGTCAACCTAAAAGTTAGAGTGGAAAGTCACAGTGGTACAGACTTAAGATAATCAGTTGTTATGTATGTAAGTTGTGTATGTATATGTTTGTATGTGTATATGTATGTGTATGTGTATATATATATGTATATATGTGTGTATATATATATATATATATATCCCAAAGCATTTAAAGGTTCAAGTTTATTTGCATTTGCTCCACTCTTTGAGATAGTACATCTGCCAAATTCTAAATATACTTAAAGTTAGCTTTCCATGTTTCTTCCCTACCAACAATTACAAAATTTTGTTTTAATCCCAGAATGTTAAAATTTCATTAAAGGTAGTATATAGAAAACAGAGAATCTCACTTTCCTACTTAATCGCCTTGGGGAAGTCAAATGTGGGAATTAATTGTCTCCTCCTGTAAAATGAGGTTAGAATTGTAGATTATTTCTTTCAGGTATGTTCAAGCTCTATATCTTATGAACCTATAACTTAGAGTAGGAAGGAGACTGACTCTCATTCTACTATATACAAATAAGATATTATGTATAAGTCCCTTAGCATGTGCCTGACTTTGAGTGAGTATTAAGATAAATGCTTATTCTCATTCCTCTCTCCTTATGCATATATGTATGTATCCCAAAGCCCATCAAGACTGTATCACACAAAGGGCCTGATCTTTGGACTCACATTGAGCTCAGACTAATCTTGGGAGCAACATAACCCCACAAAAAAGTGGGCTCATTTTTTTCAGATTAAACATTTTTATTTAGATTTTTCAATTCTAATCTCTTCCCTCCTTCCCCTCCCTCTTCCCCAAGGCGGCAAACAATCTGATATGGGTTATACATATATGATCATACAAAACAACAAAATATTTTTCACTTAATGAAAGAATGTTAATAATAGCATGTTTCAATCTGTTCATCAATATCAGTTATTTCTTTGGAGGTAGATAGCATGTTTCATCAATATACTTTGGGGATGGGGCAGCTAAGTAGTACAGTGGATAGAGCACCAGCCCTGGATTCAGGAGGACCTCAGTTCAAATCCTGCCTCAGTCACTTAACAATTACTAGCTGTGTGACCCTAGGCAAGTCACTTAACCCCAATTGCCTCACACACACACACAAAAAGAGTGATAGTTTGGGGGCAGCTTGGCGAAGCAGTGGATAGAGCACTGGCCCTGGATTCAGGAGTACCTGAGTTCAAATCCGGCTTCAGACACTTGACACTTACTAGCTGTGTGACCCTGGGCAAGTCACTTAACCCCCATTGCCCCGCAAAACAAAAACAAAACTATATATATATATATATATATATATATATATATATATATATATATATATATATATATATATATATATATATATATATATATATATATATATATATATATATATATATATATATATATATATATATATGTATATGTATATGTATATGTATATGTATATGTATATATGTATATGTATATATGTGTATATGTGTATATATATGTATATATGTGTATATATATATGTGTGTGTGTATATGTGTGTGTATATATATATATACATATATATACACATATATATATACACACACACACACATATATATATATATATATATATATATACTTTGGGGATTGTCTTGGATTAATGTATTCTTGAGCATAGCCAAGTCATTCATAGTTCTTTAGTGAGCAATATTGCTATCTCTGTGTACAGTGTTCTCTTGGTTCTGCTCACATTCTAAAACATCATTTAATGCATGTCTTTCCAGGCTTTTTTGAAGTCACCCTGTTTTTCATCTCTTACTGTTCAGTACTATTCCATCACCATCATATACCACAATTTGTTTAGCCATTACCCAATTGATGGCATTCCTTTGATTTCCAATTTTTATCCAGGACAAAAAGAGCTGCTATAAATATTATTGCACAAATATGTCTTTTCTTTTCTTTTGGGGGATGTCTTTGGGATATAAACCAAGTAATGGTATTACTGGATCAAAGGGTATGCACAATTCTATAGCCCTTTGGGCATAATTCCAAATTGCTCTCCAGAATGGCTGGATCTTTTCACAACTCCACCAACAGTGGATAAGCAACCCATTTTTCCACAATCCCTCCAACAACCAATATTTTACATTTTTTTTAAATTTGCCACTCTAATAGGTGTAAGGTGATATCTCAGAGTTGTTTTAATTTGCATTTCTCAGGTCAATAGTGATCTAGATAATTTTCATATGATTATTGATCATTTTGATTTTCTTTATCTGAAAATTGTCTGTTCAAATAATTTGACCATTTATCAATTGGGAAATATCTTCTATTTTAAAAAATTTGATGGGAGGAGCTAGGTGGTGCAGTGGCTAAACCACTGGCCCTGGATTCAGGAGAAACTCAGTTCTAATCTGGCCCCAGACACTTGACACTTATTAGCTGTGTGACCCTGGGCAAATCACTTAACCCTCATTGCCCTACCCTCCCAAAAAATTGATGTAGTTCTTTATATATTTGAGAAATGAGGCCTTTATCAAAGATATTTGTTTCAAAAATTCTTTACCAATTTTCTACTTGCTTTGTAATCTTGCGTACATTAGTTTTGTTTTTGAAAAAGCTTTTTAAGTTTATATAATCAAAATGATCTATGTTACATTTAATTTTATTCTCTATATCTTATTTGGTCCTAAATTCTCTCCCTCTCCATAAATCTGACAGATAATTCCATAATCCTTTAATTTTCTTCATGTACCCATTTTGACCTTATTTTAGTATTCAGTGTGAAATGTTGAGCTATACCTAATTTCTGTCATACTGTTTTCCAGTTTTCCCAACAGTTTTTGTAAAATAATGAGTTTTAGTTCCAAAAGCCTGAATCTTTGGGTTTATCATATACTAGATTACTATAGTCATTTACTATGGTATTGTTTTTATCTATTCTTTTCCACTGATCTACCACTCTATTTCTTAGCCAGTAGCAGATTATTTTGATAATTACCACTTTATAGTACAGCTTGAGATCTTGTACTGCTAGACTATCTTCTTTTGTATTTTTTTATTGATTCCCATTATATCCTTGAACTTTTGTTTTTCCAAATTAATTTTGTTATTATTTTTTCTAGCTCTATAAAATATTTTTGATAGTTTGAATTGTATACCACTAAATAAATAAATTAACTTAGGTAGGATTGTTATTTTTATTATATTGACTCTGCCTACCCATGAGCAATTAATATTTTTCTAAAGATTTAGATATTATTTTATTTTTGTGAAAAGTGTTTTGTAGTTCTGGTCATATAGTTGTCACATTTGTCTTGGGAGGTAGACTCCCAAGTATTTTATATTGGCCATAGTTATATTAAATGGAATTTCTATTTCTATCTGTTGTTATAGGACTTTATTAGTAATATATAGGGGGCAGCTAGGTGGCACAGTGGATAGAGCACCAGCCCTGGAGTCAGGAAGACCTGAGTTCAAATCTGGCCTCAGACACTTAACACTTACTAGCTGTGTGACCCTGGGCAAGTCACTTAACCCCAATTGCCTCACTAAAAAGAACAAACAAAAAGAAACTGAATTGACATTTTAGGGGCAGCTAGGTGGCACAGTGGATAGAGCACCGGCCCTGGATTCAGGAGGACCTGAGTTCAAATCTGGCCTCAGACACTTTACATACTTACTAGCTGTGTGACCCTGGGCAAGTCACTTAACCCCAATTGCCTCACCAAAAAAAAAGAAAAGAAAAGAAAAGAAAAAAAGAAAGAAAGAAAAAGAAAAGAAGAATGTAATATATAGAAATGCTGATGATTTATGTGGATTTATTTTGTATTCTTCAACTCTGCTAAAGTTGTTAATAATTTCAAGTAGTTCTTTAGTTGATTCTCTAGGATTTTCTAAGTATAACATCATATCATCTGCAGAGAGTGATAGTTTTGTTTCCTCATTATCTTTTATAATTCCTTAAATGTATTTTTCTTCTCTTATTGCTATAGCTAACATTTCTAATACAATTTTAAATTATAGAGGTGATAATGTGCATCCTTGCTTCACCCCTGATTATATTGGAAAGGCTTTTAGGTTTATGCCCATTACAGGTAATACTTGCTGATAGTCTTAGATAAATAGTACTTATCATTTTAAGGTAAGCTCCCTTTATTCCTATGTTTTTTTATAATTTTAAATTTACACTCTGTGACTTTTTATGCCTTAACCCTAGAGTTCCAAGGAAATCTTTTAAACAAAACTTAGTTATGGCTTAAATCTAAAATATCTCTTCAAAGAGATTAATGAGTTCTTTTCAAAAGAAGATACTCACTGTCTAAAATAGATATCAGGTATAGGGAAGGTATTTATTTCCTTTGCCACAGAGGAAATGGTTAAAAGATAAAAGAAACATGATATCTCATTAACAAATACTTAAAGCAGAAGACAATTATAGCTAGTTATTTTCTTGAAAGGTAAAGACAATTTTTAAGGATTACTGAAGAGCTATTTGATATTCGCTTAGAATTTTATTGTTCAAGCACGTCATAAAGTATATATTTTCTGGTTACAATATAATAAATTAGTACTTCATGTATAGATTAATTCTATTGGTGGTCATATTCACTTTTTTTTTTTTTTTTTGCGGGGCAGTGGGGGTTAAGTGACTTGCCCAGGGTCACACAGCTAGTAAGTGTCAAGTGTCCGAGGCCAGATTTGAACTCAGGTACTCCTGAATCCAGGGCCGGTGCTTTATCCACTGCGCCACCTAGCTGCCCCCATATTCACTTTTAATGAGTTGTTTAGCTGCAGGATACATTCTCCATTGAGCATCTAGACCTGACTCGGTAACCTAGGACATCAATCTTATGAAGTATCTTTCAAATTCCCCAGGTTTTTGTGACCTATGTTCAAAGGGACACGAAGGAGAAGACTTATGGACTACGAAGACTATAGATGAGAGTAGACTGCACATCTCATTATTGCTTAAGCCACAAGCTTGTAGCTAAAGGGAGTGAATTCATCCTAATTCAATTGGCAATTATCCTCAACACAACCCCTAGTCACAAGAGCCAACAGTAAGTAGTTGCTGTGTCATTTCAAAGTGCATGACCTTTGTACAGTTTTAGACATGGACAATAGGGGAATTTATATTAAATATGAATATTTATAACAAGTGGGTGCTTTTCCTTTATTTTATTTTCACTTGAGGTGGGAATAAGAAAAAAATAAATGCTTGATAATTAGAAAAAAATAAAATGTAGTTTTAAAAAGTATATGCCTTGAGCAAAAGGCCAAAGCACATATCCCAAAGCAAGGATACAGAAACCATTCTCAAATCCATGGGAAGTTCCCTAATGCAATTCCAAAACATGCAATTAACTATAAACATAACAATATTTGGGCATGGAAATCTGTATAAAAATCCCCAAATTTTTCCCACCTTACTTAAACTTTCAATTGCCTTATTTCCAACTCTTGCCCCTCCTTTCTTTTACTTGGCATCTGGTAATATCCAATTCATTCATTCATTCATTCATTCATTCACTCATAGCACTAGTCCTATTTCTGGCCTTGCTCCTGAAAATCATTTCAGGGGGCAGCTCCTACAAGGAAAAAATTAATTATCCCTAACAACTACTGATTAACTCCCACCTATGGGGCAGGCAAGCCAGCCTATCTGAAATATCAAGACACCCTGGAAGAGAAGCAAGAAGACACATTCACGAAGGAAGTCAAACAGCTATTTCTCCTCAGATCCTGATGAAAAAAGCCTAGTAGGGGAAAGGAATAAGCATGTATTAAGCACCTACTACATGCCAGACACTCTGTAATTTAGAAATATTATCTCATTTAATCTTCACAACATCCCTATGAGGTAGGTAATATTATTTTCCCTATTTTACAATTGAGAAAAGTGAGGCAGACAAAAGTTAAGTGACTTGCTATAGGCCACATAGCCTGTCCATGTCTGAGGCCAGAATCTTTGTACTCTAAACCAAAGAGTCTTGGGATAGCAATGGCTTCCAAACCATTGATCCCATTTACAATCCCAGATCCCACAGCAGTTACTAAGGGGAGAATTCATTGTGAAAAAGTGAAACATCCACAAATATCATATGCTGACCAACTTCCACTTAGCCCAAGAGCCCTGGAAATAATGTCACCCCCTGACCACTAGTATTTTTTTTAAGCTTATTCTTGTCATTCATCACATTGAAAAGCAACTGTGTGGTAATAAAGTCTGGTAGCTGATTCTTTGATGCTATAGCTATACCTACTAATGACCTAGAAAAGAAAGCTCTCCACAAGAAAGTCCTTGAAAATGTCAAATAATTTATTGTGAACTGATATGATTTTATCAGTGGAAATGACACTACATAGGGGCATTATTACCTGTTTTAAGAACAATGGGAACTTTCTATCTGAATTGAAACTGAAATTGCCCATATGTGTTATCTGACAATTAGAAGGTGCACTCCATGAGAACAATGAATTACTTTCTATTTCTATCATTGGCTTTTAACTCAGAACTTTGAACAGAGTTAATTCTTAATAAATGTTTCAGTCATTCATTCATCAAGGATTTGTATTTAATAATATGTATATGTACAGGCTAGTATGTTCAAAGTGCTGGGTACTACTAGGGTGAATATAAGTTCCCAATTCAATATCCATAAGGTCCAATGTCTTTATAAAAGTAGGTTTCTATTCACTTATTTTAACTTTTCTTTGTATACTCACTGCTTAGCACAATGCCTAAGTGTTTGTTGATCAACTTTCAAGATGTGAGTAGTATTTATCTACAGGATCCTTAAGATTAAGATTAAGCTCAGGGCAGCTAGGTGGCACAGTGGATAGAGCACTGGCCCTGGAGTCAGGAGTACCTGAGTTCAGGTCTGGCCTCAGACACTTAATACTTACTGGCTATGTGACCCTGGGAAGGTCACTTAACCCCAATTGCCTCAATAAAAAAAAAGATTAAGATTAAGCTGTCCCACAGACAAGTTGTGGAGGCAGTTAAAGTATAGTACTTATAATTTTCCTTATTTGACATGCTTCACATGCTTAACCTTCACCACCACATTCAACTACATATTAAGAAACCAAATTTCAAAAAATAAAAAAAAGAAAGAAAGTATGGAAGGGAGGGAGGGAGGAAAGAAATAAGGAAGGAAGGAAAATGGAGGAAGTGAGGATGGAAGGAAAGGAAAAGAATAGAAAAGAAAAGAAAAGAAATTCTGTGTAGAGCAAGTCAGACAGTTTTATATCCTAATGCCAACATTACCTACATTATCTTGGGGTATGTTTCATATTTTTAGCTCTAAGTTTTTCTTGACTTTGGTTTCTTTACCCATAAAAATCAAGTTTTATAGTTGATGATCTCTATTTTTTGGGGGGTGAGGCAATTGGGGTTAAGTGACTTGCCCAGGGTCACACAGTTAGTAAGTGTCAAGGGTCTGAGGCCAGATTTGAACTCAGGTCCTCCTGACTCCAGGGCTGGTGCTCTATCCACTGTGCCACCTAGCTGCCCCCTGATGATCTCTAAAGTTCCTTCTAGAACTGAATTCTACACTGCATCGTCACATTCATTCTTTCAACATTTATTGAATTTCTAATTAATGCACAAGGCAAGTTGCTAGGTGTCAGGGAAAAGATAAAAACATATTATTTAATTATCTGTCCTCAAGGAACTTACTATCTACTGTACAAATATAGCACATATGCAGAAAAGTCAATAAAATATAATTTAATTACAAAATATTGGGAGTAGGGCAATATCATCAACTGCTGGGGGAAAAAAGAAGAATGGCTCTAGGAGGACCTCATACAGTTGATGGCACATGAGCTGAACCTTGACATGAAGGAAGAAGTGAGGAAGCAGAATATTGCAAAGAGAGAGGTCAGCCTGTGTGTGTAAGTCCACGGGAACCAGTGCTGGTTTGATGAAAAGGGAGAACAAAAAGTATGCCAGTTTGACAAAAGTGTAGACTATTCTAGGGGGAGTAATAAGAAATAACTTTGCTAAGAGTATTTGGAGTCTGGCTCTAAAGAGTTTTAAAGGCCACACAGAGGAGTTTGATTTTGTAATGGGAGCAGCTGAAGCCTATTAGCTAGATAAAGGCTCAAGAAAATTTTTTTCTTGTTAGGCAAAGCAAGTCTCAGGTCTTGTCCAAGTTTGAAAGTGACCTTGTGAAAATATACTGATCAGAAAGAAGTGACCAAATCTAAGTAAACCCAGCAAATTAATCAACCAACCAAGGAAGAGTTTGTTTCAAGAAGCTGTAGCATGCACAGCAACTGTACCTTGGTAAAACTTCTTGGCAAATGGACTCAACCAGGTTGAGCATAACTGACAGGTTTCAAACCTGTTAGTGAGTTAGGAGAGTGACATTTAGTACTACCCCAAGCATGTGAAGACTTCAACCAGTGAAATGTGCAGATGAGAACAATGTGGTTTTCAGTTTCCTCCATGAAGGTGACTGAAGCAGCTGCCATGGGATGCTTGGAGCTTTGTCAGACGTCAAAGACACCAAGGTCATCCATTACATCCTACGCCATAGCCAGTCATCTCGATTTTTGTCTTGCCATTGGACTTCAATGACTCCAGAAGAGAAAGTGAATGATGACTTTTGTGCAATTCTGCCTCACTTAAATCTAAATACAAGCAAGTCAACACATCACCCTGTAACGGCTTCGGTTCCTTTTGAAGGGAAAACAGCAACAGTCTGTGCTAATTGCCTGGGATAAAAGTTCGTGCCTTCAAGGACTTTTCATTCTAAATAAATAAGACTGTGTGTGTCCGTGTATACACACACACACATATACATATTGTATATATGTGTATGTATACACACACAGATGTGTGCATATATAGGTATATATGCAAATATTGTATACATATGTGTCTACATGTATAATCTATATCTGTATTTATGTTATTGGTATACACAAATGTCCTCTAAAATAGATTCAAGTTTACCTTAAAGGGGCAGGCATTAGCAACTAGTGAGACTGAGAAAGACTTTCTACATAAAGTAAGCATGATATGCTTCTTGAAGAAAGTTAATAATTCCAAATGGCAAAGGTCAAGATAGAGATTCCAGGTTTGAGTGATTATCAATGCAAGAGCAGAAAGATGACTGATGGAGTGTCCCATGTGAGGAAAAGAAAGTGGGTCCATAGAGAAAGTAGAGAGGAGTAATTCATAATAGGAAAAGAAGTTAAGGTTTCAGGTTTTAAAGAGCTTGAAATTATAAAGAGAAGAGTGTATAGGTGATCCTAGAGGGAATAAAGAGTAATTGGAGTTTGTTGATCTTTTACTGGAAAAGCAAGAGCATTCAGAGGGAAAGAGTACTGAATGTGGACTCAGAGGAATTGGTTTCCAATCCCAATTCCTCTAATTACCATGTCTGGAACTAGGGGAAGTCCCCTTAATGTCTATATGCCTCAAACAAATTTCTAGAATGTTCCTATTGTCATAGATTGATTGTGATTTGCATTGGTGAAATACTTCGCACACTGGGAATTATCTTCACACTGATGAAATAGCAATCCTTTCTTGTATTTACATATCACATATTCATTTAGCACAGAAAAATACTAATTGAGCCAAATGCTCAAATATATTCTGATTGAAGGAAAAGAAAAGATCTAGCACTGGGTGAACTGTCTGAAGCACAGTTTTTAAAGTATAACATCAGCTGTGAGGTTTGCACACTTGATTACTGGAATTCTAAAGCACCATCCAGAGAGAACACTCAAGCTGATGATGAACACTTGACAAAGTTCTATTGCCATACTTGTAAGAATTTGTTATTTGTTATTCTGTGTGTGTGTGTGTGTGTGTGTGTGCTGTGATACAAAACTTTGAGTTTATTAATGTGGACAAATCTCAGTATAGAAGGTTATTTTACCATTTTGAATCAACAATTTTTATGTAATTTACAGACCTCAAGACTTCCTGGGTCACTGAGAGGTTGAATATCATGTTGAGCACCAGATATGTGCATGTGTTAGAAGCATAGCTGGAACCCAGATTTTCCTGATGTTGGAGCCAGCTCTTTCTCTATTTATAATACTGTATTACCTCTCTAAGTCCAGACATGGACTCTTTTGTTCATCTGTTTAACTAAAGTCACAGGAGTAGAATTTAACCTATGATATACCTAACTCAGAGACAAGATTTCTAAAAATTACAAGAAGTCATTTCACTGTTATACTAATTAATAGTACATTTTTTTCTCTGAAGTATCTAGAGATTTCCATAGTTAGTATGAAAAGCCATGGCTTACGGAGTATGGAGGTATCTTTCACCATCAAAATACCCTTGACTTACACTCATTTAAATTGGGATCACATTCTGAGTGATGCATACCCATAAACAGAGAGTAATAGGTTCTTCTTATATATTCTGGGTAATTTTGTTCCCACTCCAGAGCCTCAGGAAAAATCTCATAAATAAAATTTAGTGGTGACTCATGTGTTAGGTCTCATCCACAAGGTTTTCATCTAGAAAGTCAGACGGGTAATCCAAGAGAAAGAGTGCAAGGGTCTAAAATCCAGAAGACCAGATTTCAAAGTGTGCTTCAAATACTTACTAACTACGAGGAATCTAGAAGACCTAAGTTCAAGTGTTGTCTCAGACACTTATTAGACCCACCAGTACCCTCTGGTCATACACTTCAGTAAGAAACCAGGGCACATGTCATCGTCCAAGCCTTCCAGTTCACAGACAATTATGGTGAGGTGTGCCCGGCTGGCTGGAGACCTAGGAGTGACACAATCAAGCCTGATGTCTAGGGGAGCAAAGAATATTTCTCCAAGCAGCACTGAACTGCCCTCTGCAGCCAAGGCTGTCCCACCCCAGGGGGCCCAGGGCCTCACATCTCTGCTGTCTGCAGATCCAGAACACACATGGTTGATCTTCCCCAAGCTTTCAACTGGAAGGCCTTCATAGAGGGCGCCCAGAGGGCTAGCTGGGCACCTCCTCCTCATGAGGCCTCATTCCTCCCCCTCAGGCCAGCAGGCTGAGCCTGCCTTAGGCCTACTGGATCACCCCCTAACTCTTTTTTTTTTTCGGGGCAATGGGGGTTAAGTGACTTGCCCAGGGTCACACAGCTAGTTAAGTGTCAAGTGTCTGAGGCCAGATTTGAACTCAGGTACTCCTGAATCCAGGGCCAGTGCTTTATGCACTGCGTCACCTAGCCACCCCCTTGCCCCCTAACTCTTAACAACCAAGTGCTGTGTTAACCATGTTTGTATCAGTCAGCCCTTTGGGCTCCAGCCCATCTGATGTTTTGTAGCCTATTAAACTTGTCCTAAGAAAAAGCAAAAAAACAAAAACAAAAGTAAATTGATTCTGAGGCTTGCTCAACTTTACCAAAATATCCCATCCATAGCATATGTATACACAGAAAGTAGTCAAACTAAATGTACAACTACATGGGAAATATCTTAGAAAGAGTATATTGATGGAGGAGAGGACTCCCCTGATTATACCCATCCATCATTTCTAATTTGACATGTTCAATACCTTCTTCTAATCAGGATCTTCTTGTAATATATTACCCTGGTTTACTTGGCCATAGAAATATATCACTATATCACTGTCTGAAATTTCCCCCTGTTCCTTTATGTATTAGGTGATTAAGTACTTGTTCTGAAGTTACAAAACTAGGATTTGTTTCCTCTGGAAATATGTGGTTGATTTTTACTGCTGTTTTCTGCAATTCAATTGGCTTACTTAATAAAAATCCTATTTCCTCAAAATTTGAAGTTTGAAAGTATCTCTTGGTGGAGCCAAGATGGTGGAGAGTAGCCAGCAAATCACGTGAGCTCTCCTTTTCCCTCAAAAATAACATTAAATCAAGCCTCTAAAAGGATTCTGAAACCACAGAACCTGCAAAGAGACAGAGAGACATAGTCTTCCAACCAGAGAGACCAGGTCGGTCTCACTCAGGCAAAAGGGAGGCTCAGGTCACTGCAGTGCAGCATGTGGGAGAGGGTGCAGCAAGTCAGCAGGAAGCTGTGGGACACAGCTGAGCAACTGAAGCCCTTGGATCCTGGCACAACAAGCTGGTGGCACAGCAAAACAGTAGCGAAACCCACCTGCACCAGACGAGAGGGCAGGTTGCCTGTTGAAGGGATACACACAGGACAGGTGCCAGAAGGCCTACTGATCCCAGTGCTCTTAGACAGGAAGCCTAGGGCGACATCCACTGATCCCAGCTCACTCTGACAGGAAGCCCAGGGTGGTGAAAAATCTACAAGCTATAGAGGCCTCAGTGCAAAGAGCCCTATATCCCAGCACAAGAAGCTTGAAACAGGGACCCTGGTGCTCCCAGAGAAGACCTCAACTTTAAAAAAATAAAAAATAAAATGAGTTGCATTATGAGCAAAAAACAAAAAAGAACTCTCACTATTGAGAGCTTCTGTGTTGACAGGGAAGAGACAAACACAAATTGAGATGAGGACAATACTCCCAAATCGCCTACATGTGAAGCCTCAAGAGGAAAGATGAATTGGTCTCATGAACAAAAAGCCTTCTGGGAGGAGCTCAAAAAGGATTTTAAAAATCAATTGAGAGAAATGAAAGCAACACAAGAAAATTATGAAAAAAGAATCACCAGCTTAGAAAAGGAAGCACAAAGATTGAGTGAAGAAAACAATTCCTTAAAAAATTCATCTGGCCAAATGGGAAAAAAGGTGCATAATCTCACTGAAGAAAACAATGCCTCAAAAAATTCATTTGGCCAAATGGAAAAAAAAGGTGCATAATCTCATTGAAGAAAATAATGCCTGAAAAATTAAAATTGGACAGTTGGAAGATAAGGAATCCATAAGACACCAGGAATCAGTCAAGCAGAATCAAAAGAATGAAAAAATAGAAGAAAATGTGAAATACCTCATTGGAAAGACAACTGACCTGGAAAACAGGTCCAGAAGATACAATTTGAGAATCACTGAACTGCCTGAAAGCCATGATCAGAAAAAGAATCTAAACACCACATTCCAGGAAATTATTAAGGAGAACTGCCCTGATATCATAGAATCAGAGGATAAAATCATCATTGAAAGAATCCACCTATCACCTCCTGAAAGAGACCCCAAAAGGAAAACCCCAAGGAATATTGTAGCCAAATTGCAGAATTATCAGGTGAAGGAGAACATACTCCAAGCAGCCAGAAAGAAGCAATTTAAATATCAAGGAGCCATAGTCAGGATTGCTCAGGACCTGGCAGCTTCAACATTAAACCACCACAAGGCTTAGAATATGATATTCCGGAAGGCAAAGGAGCTTGGATTGCAGCCAAGAATATATTACCCAGCAAAACTGATCATTCTTTCAGGGGAAAAGATAGACATTCACTGATATCGGGGACTTTCAATCTTTCCTGATGAAAAGACCAGAACTGAATAGAAAATTTGATCTTAACATACAAGACTCAAGAGAAGTTTAAAAAGGTAAACAGAGGGGAAAAAAGTTACGCAATTAGGTTAAGCTGTTTACATCCCTACACGGGAAGATAATACTCATAACTCTTAAGAACTGTAAATGTATTTGGGCAGAGAGAAGGACTATACACAGAGGGTATAAATATAAATTGTCTTTGATGTGATGATACAAAAAAAAATTAAGGGGTTAAAAAGGGAGTCAATGGAGAGGAGAGGAAAGGGGAGGTGGAATGGGGTGAATTACATCATATGAAGAGGTGAAAAAAACCTATTACAATAGAGGGAAAGAAAGGAGGGATGAACATTGTTTCAACCCTACCCTCATAAGATTTGATTCAAAGAGGGAATAACATATATGTTCATTGGGATAAAGAAACTTACCTCATTCTTTTGGGAAGTAAAGGGGGAAAGGAAAGGGGGGACAGATGGAAGGGAGGACAAAACATCGGTGAGGAGGAATAGGGTGAAAGAAGGGGGAAAAAGTACAAAGGGGGTAAATAGGATGGAGGGGAATAGACAGTAATAATAACTGTGAATGTGAATGGGATGAAGTCTGCTATAAAACAGAAGTGAATTGCAGAGTGGATTAAAAAACAGAATTCCACAATATGCTGTTTACAAGAAACACATTTGAAGCAGAGAAATACACACAGAGTAAAGGTAAAAGGCTAGAGCAGAATATATTATGCTTCAGCTAAAGTAAAAAAAAGCAGGGGTAGCAATCCTTATCTCAGACAAAGCACAGGCAAAAATAGATCTCATTAAAAGGGATAAGGAAGGAAATTACATCTTGCTTTAAGGTCCTATAGATAATGCAGTAATATCAATATTGAATATGTATGCACCAAGTGGTATAGCATCCAAGTTCTTAGAGGAGAAGTCAAATGAGTTACACGAGGAATTAGACAGTAATACTATACTACTGGGGGACCTAAATCTCCCCCTCTCACAAGTAGATGTCTAGCCAAAAAAATAAATAAGAAAAAAGTGAAAGAGGTGAATAGGGTACTAGAAAAGTTAGACATGATAGTTTTCTGGAGAAAATTGAATGGGGATGGAAAGGAATATACCTTTTTCTCAGCAGTACATGGCACATTTTCAAAAATTGACCGTGAGTTAGGGCACAAAAACATCATAGTCAAATGTAGAAAGGCAGAAATAGTAAATGCATCCTTCTGAGATCATGATGCAATAAAAATTACATGTAAGAAAGAGCAATGGAAAAGTAGACTGAAAATCAATTGGAAACTAAATAATTTCATTCTAAAGAATGAATGGGTCAAACAACAAATCATAGAAACAATCAATAACTATATCCAAGAGAATGACAATAATAAGACAACATACCAAAATCTATGGGATGCAGCCAAAGCAGTGCTTAGGGGAAAATTTATAGTTCTAAATGCTTACATGAATAAAAAAGAGAAAGAGGAGATTAATGAATTGGCCATGCAGCTTAAAAAGCTAGAACTTGAACAAATTAGAAATCCCCAATTAGATACTAAACTAGAGATCCTGAAAATTAAAGGAGAAATTAATAAGATTGAATGCAAGAAAACTATAGAATTAATCAATAAAACTGAGAGCTGGTTTTATGAAAAAAACCAATAAAATAGATAAAATATTGGTTAATTTGATTTAAAAAAGAAAGAAGAAAAGCAAATTACCAATACCAAAAATGAAAAGGGTGATGTTACCACCAATGAAGTGGAAATTAAATCAATAATTAGGAATTTTTTTGCCCAACTGTATGCCAATAAATTTGACAATCTAAATGAAATGGATGAATATTTACAAAAATACAAAGTGCCCAGGTTAACTGAAGAGGAAATAAAATCCTTAAATAAGCCCATAATAGAAAAAGAAATTGAATAAGCCATTAATGAACTCCCTAAGAAAAAATCCCCTGGGCCAGATGGGTTTACAGGTGAATTTTATCAAACAATTAAAGAACAATTCATTCCAATATTATACAAATTATTTAGAAAAATAGGTGAAGAAGGAGTTCTAGCAAATTCGTTTTATGATACAAATATGGTGATGATACCAAAACCAGGCAAAGCAAAAACAGAGAAAGAAAATTATAGACCAATTTCCCTAATGAATATTGATGCTAAAATCTTAAATAAGATATTAGCAAGGAGATAACAGCAAGTGATCACCAGGATAATACACTATGACCGGGTGAGATTCATACCAGTAATGCAGGGCTGGTGCAACATTAGGAAAACTGTTAACATAATCAACCACATCAATAAGAAAACTAACCCAATATCATATGATTATCTCAATAGATTCAGAGAAAGCTTTTGACAAAATACAGCACCCATTCCTGATAAAAACACCAGAGAGTTTAGGAATAGGTGGAGCTTTCCTTAAAATAATAAGCAGTATCTACCAAAAACCATCATCAAGCATTATATGCAATAGAGGTGTTAGAGGCCTTCCCAATAAGATCAGGAGTGAAACAGGGATGTCCATTATCACCCCTATTATTTAATATTGTACTAGAAATGTTAGCTTTAGCAATCAGAGAAGAAAAAGGAATTAAAGGAATTAGAATAGGCAAGGAGGAAACAAAACTATCACTCTTTGTTGTTGTTTTGTTGTTGTTGTGTTTGTTTTTTGTTTTTGTTTTGTTTTGTTTTGTTTGTGAGGCAATTGGGGTTAAGTGACTTGCCCAGGGTCACACAACTAGTATTAAGTGTCTGAGGCCAGATTTGAACTCAGGTCCTCCTGACTCCAGGGCACTGCACCACCTAAGTGCCCCACAAACTATCACTCTTTGCAGATGATATGATGTGATACTTAGTGGTATACTTAGAAAATCCTAGAGAATCAACTCAAAAATTACTTGAAACAATTAACAACTTTAGCAAAGTAGCAGGAAATAAAATAAATCCACATAAATCATTAGTGTTTCTATACATGACCAACGAAGTCCAGCAGCAAGAGATAGAAAGAGAAATTCCATTCAAAGTAACTTTAGACAATATAAAATACTTGGGAGTCTACTTGCCAAGACAAACCCAGGAACTCTATGAATACAATTACTAAACAATCTTCACACAAATCAAATCACATCTAAATAATTGGAAAGATATCAATTGCTCATGGATAGGCAGAGCTAATATGGTAAAAATGACAATTCTACCTGAATTAACTTACTTATTCAATGCCATACCAATCAGACTACCTAAAAATTCTTTTATATAGCTAGAAAATAAATAACAAAATTCATCTGGAAAAACAAAAAGTCAAGAATATCAAGGGAAATAATGAAAAAAAAATGCACAGGAAGGTGGGTTAGCTGTACCAAACCTGGAGCTTTACTATAAAGCAGCAGTCATCAAAACTATCTGGTAGTGGCTAAGAAATAGAATGGAGGATCAATGGAATAGGCTAGGCACAGAAAAAACAGTAGTAAATGACACTAGTAATATAGTGTTTGATAAACCCAAAGACTTCAGCTTCTAGGATAGGAACTCAGTATTTGACAAAAACTGCTGGGAAAACTGGAAGATAGTATGGCAGAAATTAGGCATAGAACAACATCTTACACCTTATACTAAAATAAGGTCAAAATGGATACATGATTTAGACATAAGAGGTGATACCATAGATCAATTAGGAGAGAAAGGAATAGTGTACGTATCAGATCTTTGGAAAGGAAAACAGTTTATGACCAAACAAGAGATAGAGAATATTATAAAATGCAAAATGGATGATTTTATTACATTTTGTACAAACAGAAACAATGCATCCAAAATTAAAAGGGAGGCAGAAAGTTGGGAAACAATTTTTATGGCCAAGTACTTGTGATAAAGGCCTCATTTCTAAAATATATAGGGAACTAAATCAAATTTATAGGAATCCAAGTCATTCCCCAATTGAGAAATGGTCAAAGGATATGAACAGGCAGTTTTCTGATGAAAAAATCAAAGCTATCTATTACTATATGAAAAAAAATGCTCTAAATCACTAATGATTAGAGAGATGCAAATTAAAACAACTCTGAGGTACCACCTGACACCTTTCAAATTGGCTAAAATGACAAAAAAATAAAAGGAAAATAATAAATGTTGGAGAAGCTGTGGAAAAAATGGAACACTAATTCATTGTTGGTGGAGCTGTGAACTGATCCAACCATTCTGGAGAGCAATTTGGAATTATGCCCAAAGGGCAATAAAGCTATGCATACCCTTTGACCCAGCAATACCACTTTGGGGTCTTCTTCCCAAAGAGATCATGGAAAAGGCAAAAGGACCCACATGTAAGAAAACATTTATAGCTGTCTTTATGTGGTGGCAAGAAACTGAAAGTTGAGGGGATGCCCATCAATTGGGGAATGGCTGAACAAGTTGTGATATGAATGTAATGGAATACTATTGTGCTGTAAGAAAAGATGAGCAGGAGGAGTTCAGAGAAACCTGGAGGGTCTTGCGTGGGCTGATGATGAGTGAGATGAGCAGAACCAGAAGAACATTGTACACAGTATCATCAACATTGTGTGTTGATCTACTGTAATGGACTATATTCTTCTCACCAATGCAATGGTATAGAAGAGTTCCAGGGGACTCATGATGGAAGAGGATCTCCATAACCAGGGAAAAGAAAAGAACTGTGGAGTATAGATGCTGAATGAACCATACTATTTCTTTTGTTTTTGCTGCTGTTGTTTTTCTATTTTGAGGTTTTTCCTCATTGCTCTGATTCTTCTCTTATAACATGACTAATGCAGAAATATGTTTAATGTTATTATTTATATATATGTGTGTGTGTATGTGTGTATGCATATATATGTATATGTATATATGTATATATATATACATATATGTATATATATATATATATATAAAACCTATATCAGATTACCTACTGTCTAGGGGAGGGGGGTGGGAGGGGAGGGAGGGAGAAAAATCTGAAATTGGAAAGCTTGTATAAACAAAAGTTGAGAACTATCTTTACATGTAACTGGAAAAAAATAAAATTATTTTTTAAAAAAGTATCTCTTTCCTTTGGGGGGAGGGGGAAGGGGGAGGAAACTAGAGACTTAGGAAGTACTTCAGATTCTTTTGTTCTTTACATCTTTTTTTTTCCAATTGGCCCCAAAAGTGTACTTGACAGGTATCCTTAATATGAAATTTTCACAATGGGCAAAAGTCCCAAAGATTTTAATTAAATGGGAGAGGCAGCTAAGGAGGTTTAATTGCTATATATCAGCTGCAAATAATTTCCTAATCCCATATTTCCTGCAAATAACAACCCATATTTATAAAATTTGAAGCTTATATTGTGTTTTTCTCATAATAACTCTGAAGTAGATTATTTTGTGGGGAGAATGTTTGGGGAGCTAATGTAAGATTTCCTTAGACTAGGGAATTCCAGGAGTAGAAAATCCCTCAATTCATTCATTCACTCTTCCTTCCTTCCTTCTTTTTTCTTTCCTTCCCTCCTCAAGCATTTATTAAGCATCTACTATGTGCCAGGCATTGTACTAAGCATTGGCACTCCAACAACAAAAATAAAAGATCAAGGTAGACTGGCATCTAATCTGTAACTTCCCAACCACCATTTTCAAACCATGATACTTGCATCCTGGCAATTACATTAATCTCTCTCTTCCCTCAACCACTAGCAGAACCTTGGATTATGCCTCTAAAATGAGCTTGGACTCTGATAGATGATTTTCCTTTTTTTCCCTCTCTCTTTCCTGGTTCTTTGGAACCAGGCCTCTACCTCACTATTTGGTTATCATGCCCAAATCAGGCTGCCATGCCTATATTGCACCCTTCCCCTTCAAATTCACCTTCATGTGTTGTCAATCTCCTACTAAAATGTAAGCTACTCAGGCCAGGAAATGTCTTGCTTGCTTATATTCATATCCTCAGTGTTTTTACACACTGCCTGACACATGGTAAGTACTGTGTGTATGCTCAATGTATTCATTAAGGTATCTAATGTTCTCAAAGAATATCAGATAGTAATAATAGAGTGACCTGGATTAGTGAGAGGTTAACTGCTTTAATCATGGTCAGATAGTAGAAAATGATAGAATCCAGAATTAAACTCAGTCTGACTCCATAGCCAACATTATTCTATACTTCACATGTTATATTCATGTCATAGATGATGAAGCAAATTCAAATAGAGGAAATTGTTTGGCCAGACTCAAATATCAGGAAATAAAAAGAGAAGCAACTAAGCTCCAATGATATGATTTTAAGGCACGCACATAAATACACATACACACGCACATATGCATTTTAAAGTTAGACCTGTGTTTGCCAGAAAACAATCCTTCATGAATAATAAATTTGTCTTAATTGTATATTTACATAAATAATGGCAGACTGCAAACAAACACAGAATTGCATTACTCTACAACAAAAATCAACCCCATCTGCTTCATCTTGCTTCAGGCTTTGTTCTGTTTCTGATCTGATCCTGGGCTCCACTTTAAATTTGAAATTGGTTAAGTAAATATCAAACAGCATCTAAAATATACAGTGTTCTAGGCCATTGGGAGGAGGAAAGGCTGGAGCTGGCCATTTCAGGACTTCACATATTCAGCATTGAAAAGGAATGCACCCATTTAAGAGATGGGAAATTCCAAGGAAAAGAATGACTCTTTCATTTTAATTTGTATTTATAATTGTAATATCTGAAAATAGTGTTAATGACATTTTTCCATTTCATTCCTGTCTTCTTATCTTGTAACCTGAACCAATTCCTGGTAAAATTTGTCTGGTAACAGCCGACCATACCTTTTCATATCATCACTCCTTGCTATTTCTGACCAGGGCAATGTTTATTGTGATTAGCAAGGGACAGTGTTGTCCATTTAGATTAGTCACCATAATTTAGCAGTTCATTCCATGCATCAGCACTAACTGCAATATGTTTTTCCATCTTTCTTTAAGTACACATATACATACAAAGAGAAAGAGAGAAAAAGGGAGGGAGGAAGGGAGGGAGGTAAGGAGAGAGGGAAGAAGGAAGGGGAGAGAGAGGGGGTGGGGAGGTAGTTTTCATTCTCTAAGTAAAACCAGAATGTCATAGTTAAATCAGGAATAATTGCTGGGCTTTGTTAGTATTGTTATTATAATGATGGGAAATTCCCCTTGGGTGGTTTCTTGGTTCTTTTTTTTCTGTAAAAATAAGCTATTATATATGCAATGGAGCCTGTGGAATTACTCTAATTTTCCTTCTATGAGAGGCAGGGTCTTAATAAGAGTAAGAATCTGGAGTTTTGACCCAGGGTACTGATAAGACATGCAGTCATTCTTTAGGCAGAAACCACTGAGTTCAGAATGTAATTAACAATAATAATTAAAATAGGAAGCTACCCATGACACTCTTCTCTTCCCAATCCCCTCATACCCATTAGACAGCAAAGTCTAAGGTGAGCTTAGGGATATTGGGACCCTGCCCTACTCTTCCCTTGATCCTCCCCAAGGAAATATTCCTCCAGTTAATACCCTTTATAGTTTCTGAAGGCTATCTTCACCAAGCTCACCTAAATATTAATTGAAACTGTTATTTAAGGTACAAAATTTGCTAGTCAGACACTAGTGACACAAGTAAGCAACATGCATTTGTTAAATGTTTACTATATACCAAGTACTGTGATAAACTCTGCAGATGCAAAGACAAGCAAAAAGAAAGACAGTTCTTGCCCTCAAGAAGCTTAAATTCTAATGCAGAAAGACAAAACATTAAAGAGAGATGTAAAGTAATAAGAACCTTCCCACCAAGACTCCAGTTGATTAGGAAAATCCCAAATTTGACTCAGTTCTCTATGTTTGAGAAATGAGGCCGTTATCAAACTTGTTTAACACTTTTTTCACAGTTACTATTGCTAATTGTATTTCTCCATCCTACTCTCTCAATATTTACTTTATTCTCTATCTCCTTTCACACTGTCCCTCCTCAAGTGTTTTGCTTCTGACTGCCCCCTCCCCCAATCTGCTCTCCATTCTATTCCCCCCCTTATATCCTTCCCCTCTTACTTTCCTGAAAGGTAAGAAGGATTTCTATACCTAACAGAGGTTTTATGTTATGCCCTCTTTGAGCCAATTCCGATGAGAGTAAGATCCACTCACTTCCTAGCACCTCCCCTGTCTTCCCCTTAACTATATAAGCCTTTTCTTCCTTCTTTTATGCAAGATACTTTACACCATTCCACCTCTCCCTTTCCCTTTCTCCCAGTACATTCCTCTCTCACTCCTTAATTTTATTTTTTAAAGATATCATCCCTTCATATTCAGCTCAGACCTCTTCCCTCTGTCTAAATATACTCTATCCACATGACCTAATAATGAGAAAGTTCTTATGAGTTACAAGTATCATCTTCCCATGTAACAATATAAACAGTTTAACATTTTAGTATCCCTTATGATTTCTTTTTCCTGTTTACCTTTTTTTGTTCCTCTTGAGTCTTGTATTTGAAAGTTAAATTTTCTATTTAGATCAGGTTTTTTCATGAAGAATGCATGAAAGTCCTCTTTTTCATTGGATTATCAGTTTTTCCCTTGAAGGATTATATTCACTTTTGCTGGGTAGGTGATTCTTGATTGTAATCCCAGTTCCTTTGTCCTCTGGAATATCATATTCCAAGCCCTCTGATACTTCCTGACTGTGGCTCTGCAATACTTGAATTGTTTCTTTCTGGCTGCTTGCAATATTTTCTCCTTGACCTGTGAGCTCTGGAATTAGCCAATAATAGTCCTAGAAGTATTCATTTGGGAATCTCTTTCAGGAAGTGTTCAATGGATTCTTTCAATTTCTATTTTACCTTCTGCTTCTATAATATCAGGGCAATTTTCCCTGACAATTTCTTGGAAGATCATGTCTAGGCTCTTTTTGATCATGGCTTTCAGGTAGTCCAATAATTTTCAAGCTATCTTTCCTGGACCTATTTTCCAGGTCAGTGTTGTTTTTGTTTTTTGTTTTTCCAATGAGGTATTTCACATTGGTTTCTATTTTTTTTTCATTCTTTTGGTTTTCCTCTATTTTTTCTTGATTTCTCATAAAGCCATTAGCCTGCATTTGTTCAATCCTATTTTTAAGGACGTATTTTCTTCAGAGAGCTTTTGTACCTCCTTTTTCATTTGGACAATTTGGCATTTCAAGGCATTCTTTTCCCCATTGGCTTTTTGTACCTCTTTTAACATTTGACCTAATCTGTTTTTAAGGCATTATTTTCTTCAGTATTTTTTATGTCTCCTTTACCAAGCTGTTGGCTTTTTATTTTCAAAATTTTCTAACATCCCTCTCCTTTCTCTTTCCAGTTTTTCCTCTACTACTTTATAGTACTTCTAAAATACTTTTTAAGCAGCACTTCTATGGCCTGAGAACAATTAATATTTTTCTTGGAAGTTTTAGATGTAAGAGCTTTGACTTTGTTATCTTCTTCTGAGAGTGTATTTTAATCTTCTTGTCACCATAGAAACTTTCTATGGTCAGAATTTTTTTTTCTTTTTGCTCATTTTCCTAGCCTATATGTTCACTTTTAACTATTTATTAAAGTGGGGCACTGCTTTATTATAAATGCTACAAAACAACCCCCAGCCCAGTTATTCCAAAACATCACAAGGATTGCAAATGATGAAGCACTCCAGAACACAGATGTCTCCTTTCTACTAAAGGTTAAATTTTTTTACTGGATGGCATTTATTATTAGTTCTTATTTAATTCAATACTTAACAAAAAACAGAATAATATTCTGATTATTAGGCATACTTATTCCTATCATCAAAGCAAAATCTTTCTTTTACTTTTCTGCACATTGAGAGTAATGCTACATATATGAGGAAAATGTACAGTGAACGAAAATAATTAAATAGGATATACCTTCCTTGATTTAATATTACAGCAGCAAGATATAGTCCATAGAGGGCTATTGGACTAGGAATTGGAATGACGAATTCTAGTTCAGCTTCAGACACTTACTAATACCATGAGCCTGGACAAAATACTTAGCTACTCTGTCACAGGTTCTGCCTTGTTCATAAAAAAGTTAATAATACCTATATATCCTAGCTAACATCTGTTGTATGACTTCAGGGAGATCATGTGTATAAAGCACATTATAACTTTTTAAACACTCTCTAGGTTATTATCGTCATAATAGCAATAAGAAAAAAAGCAGACACTGAGTTCAGAGGACATTTATCCTCCATATCAACAGTAAGATTGGTTTGTCATTTACCTTTCCTCCCTCAACTTTTGCTTTATGAAGTGACAGACTTTTCTGAAGAGGAATTAAGAACACAAAACCTTTTATTTAAACTTAGGTTTGTGTGAAATAATTGCAGGGTAATTGTGTATATCTATAGAAGTGTCTCACATTCAATAATTGTTACCTCTGTTTTTCAGGTTTAGTTCTATAAAACAAAAGGATTTTTCCTCTTGCCATATTCAGGAAGTCAGTGTAATTTCAGTTATGGAGAAGTGTATATATTACAGTATTGCATGTGAGAAGATTCACTGTTTTTGGAAACAGAAGTGATATACATTTGTTGAGACCAATGGAAATCAATAATGAACAAACAATATATCGGGGGGTATATTTTTTAATTTAACTAATGGAGTCGTGCCTGGCTGTGGACAGAAATTGAATTGGGCCAGTCATGAAGATCAGATTCCCATTAATTTGAAGGGATGTGGGCTTTTTCTCACTCTAGGAATATAAGGGATAAAATCCCAGGACACTAAGTAAATAGGGAAGCAGATTGGTGTTGCAGTTCATCAATTCTAGGGAAGACTAGAGTCTGGAAGGTAAGAGTGAGCAATAGGAAGAAGAAAGCTTCACCATGGGGTCCTAACTCCTCTGTCCTTGTTGATAATGTTGACCATGTGAATCAGGTACTGTAGATAGGTGATCAGTCTCAAGAGGTTGTCAAAGGCCCCAGAAAATTCTGTCCCTGGGGAAAAGGTGCTAGAATCCTTCCCTAGATAGCTTCTAGTTACATTGCAAGTGATTTTTACAATATGGTGATATTTTTTAATCCAAAAATGTTATGAACACCCCATAGCTTATGGAGAAACGATTAAGTCATTTTCTACAAATCATTTAAATTGTACCATGGTCCCCAAAGAGTTTTTATCGTGTGTTACATGTTTGACTTAAGGGTTTTAGCAATGCTAAGTGTCTGTGTATGTTTCTTGTCTGTATTTGTGTCCCTATCTCTATGTTTCTGTCTTTCTGCCTCTGGGTTTATCTCTCTGTGCCTGATCCTTGTTTCTATCTCTATCTCTTTGTCTGTCTTCTTCCCTTCCTCTCTTTTTCTTTCTGTCTATATCCTACTTTGTGTCTGTCTTTTTATCTTTGTCTCTCTATCTCTTTTTCTCAATCTCTATCTGTGTGTGTGTGTGTGTGTGAATCTGTGTGTGCATCTGTCTCTGTCTATCTTTCTCTGTCTCTCTGTCTCTTTCTCTCTCTGTCTCTCTCTCTCTCCCCTCTCTTTCTCTCTCTCTCTTCCCCCTGTTCTATCTACCTCTCTCTCTCTTTTTCTCTCTCTCTCTCTTCCCCTCTCTCTCCCTCCCCAAAATCTCATCTCATCTCTCTCCCTCCCTCTTCTCCCTTCTCTGTCCCTCCATGGAATTTGACCCTTTTCCTTTACTAGATTAGAAATACAGAAAAGGAATGGGGAAATCAAGGTGAAATGTAACTTGGGCCTCACTTCTCAGGGTTGACTTTATCAGCCTGTTGAAATCCACAGATTCTTTGCCTTCCAGTAGAGGATGCCCCCCGATAACTGTTGTGAGAGTAAAACTTTTGAGTGAAAATAGTCAGGGGAGGTGGGAGGTCCTTGAAGAATAGACTATTCACTCCTCATGTTCCTAGGAAAGATGAATTTCAAAAAGTCCCATCCATAAAAAATCCATTTGGGAAATTAAGGAACTTGCAAAGCAACTATTTTGTCTTCAACATAACAACACTTACTGCTCCCACCTTATACCTGCAGTTGTACCTAATAGCTATAATGCCCCATTTTTTTCCAGGTACTCTGCTGATCATTCAGGAACAGAGAGTACTGAAATCAATTACACAATCAGCCATAATTATCCTTTACTTTATTCTTCCTGTTATTGTATGGCTCTCTGGCTCCCTGTAAACCAGATGTCAGGGCATTTTTATTGTATTGCTATTTGCTATTCTGTTCAATATGCTTTTCAAGGAAGACACATAATTGACATTTAGCAATATTAATATCCACTAGTGAAATAGGTCTAACTGGCTTTAATGAAATCAAGGAAGAAACTTTTCAAGGGAATGTGCAGTGATTTGTGGAGGGGAAAGAAACAAAGAGCTAATATCATGGCTTTCCAATATTTCCTAATGTTGATAAGATTGAGCAGAATGGCACCCTGAAAATATTAGGGCCTCTGTTTAATGTCAGGGGTGAGTTCTGCATAAAATGAATAGGGAAGCAATCACTTCAGTGTACATTTTGAAGTGGAGACATTGAATAATAGGTCAGGATGAAAGAAAATAACCCAATCTACAGCCTTGATTTTATTTAAAAATTTGGCCTAGCTTTGTTATCCATAGGACCAGTCCAAAAACCAAAGTATATGTCATGGGAAGAGGTATAAAATTTTTCATGGTGCTCCAGACTGGAATCAAAAAGTGCTTGGTTCATATCCTCTGAAATCTGCTTGAGCTTTGTAACACTAAAGAAATCATGTGACCTCTCAAAACCTTAATTTCCAGAACTTCAAAAATGATGATAACCATATTCATTGTAGCTCTCTCAAAGGATTATCTTTAGACTTTATTGAGATCATGGATGTAAATCACTTTGCAAACTTTAAAATACTATATATCTATCAATTATTATTATTTAAAAGGGAATCAGGCAATCAACAAAATAAAAATAGGCAATAGGCTTCCAGGACATTCCCGGGATCTCATTCTATTCCTCTTGTGAATCCCTGTTTGTAAGGAGATTCAGAGTGTATCTTTTCCAGACTCTTGGCTTCTTTTTCCTTAGTGACAAAGGATGTTAAGAATCATTTGGTCCTAAAAATAAGTGCACATTTAGAGCATGGGAGGATTACAGCGCCAGAAACCTTCTCCCTGTGCTTTGCTGACAGATGTCTGAAATACCTGAGAGCCACTGGTAGAGATTCAAAGGTGCTATGGAATCTTCATGGCTCAATGAACCAAAGAATGGGATGGAACTCTGGGGACATGCAATGCTAATGCCTCTTTCTGCCACTGCCTCATTGAGTCTAATTCTAGCCAGGCACAGAGCATATGGAACAGCCTGACACAGGAACCCATAAGGAGCCCTCTGAACATACAGAAAAATGTAGTGCACCAGACTTAGCTTATCTTCAAGCCACACCCAGGAGCCAAACAACTAGAGGCAAAGGATGTGACCTTGTTGCCAGAAATAACCCCACTCCATGGAGTAGACCCAGCTGGAATGTGACTCTCTGTTCAAAGTAGGAAAATCAGCAAGTGCTTTTGAGAGATTAATTAAAGTAATTTGTCCTGGACACATGCTTAGGTTAGGTGAATCACTGTTGCATTGCAAGTCCCAAATTATGTAATTCACTTTGCATTCTTCCAGGGTTTTGAATGCCCTACTTCTCTTTTCTAGCTATTTTTTTTTTAGATTTTGAGGGTTTATTCTGCATATAATTAGCATTGGTGCATCAACGACATACCACATAAACTGTGAATTAGAACTTTCTGAATTTATATACATAACGAGAAAGCAAATTTCCTTTAGAGAATCAAACACTCACAGAAGTAAAGCTGGAAGGGATTTAGAGACAATCTACTCCAACTCCCTCATTTTACCAGTGAAGAAACAATGGCCTCGAAATGCCAAAAAGACTTCTTTAAGGTCACACAGCCTGTAAGAGGCTTCAAATTTCATGTCCTCTGATTCCAAGACTGACTATTCTTCTACATGTCACCTCTCAACACACCACTATCAGCAGGCTACTGATTTTGTATATATTTTGTGTCTATCGCTTACATATATTTTATTCCAATAGAATGAAAGCTATTGGAATGAAAGTTTCTTGAGATCAGGAGCAACTTCATATTAACTTGTAATCCCCAGTGCATACCACAGTGTCTGGAAGTAGGTCCTTAATAATTGCATATTGATTAATTGATGTCTATTTTTGTTACTGTTGTTGCTTTGCTTTGGATTTTGCTCTTTTGTCCACATCTGTAATTTCATCTTGGTATAAGAACTCTGTCCACCAATGCTGAGAGGCAACTCACTGGTGGCTTGGGGTCTTAGAAAGGTGCCAGGAGAACTGAAAGATTGCATGACTTGCACATTGTCCCACAGCTAGAATATGTCAGAAGCGGGATGAGGAATGCAAGTCTGCCAGACTCTGAGGCCAATGGCCTTCTTTCCATCAGGTCAGGTCACTTATCATTAGTACAGGAGAACAACAAAGAACAATAGTGTGAGATTTAAGCTGATCTTTTAAAGAAAGCTGAGAAATCAATGTATAGTCCAGGTATATTATCATCCCAATTTAAGGCACAGAGCCTAGAAGTACTTTTTTTTTTTCAATTCTAAAATCTTCTAGGAGGGAGTTATTTGAAAACTCACAATACTTTTATTGCCCATTTTACTGAACTGGGACTGACTAAGGTCAATCTCCTTATTACTTTAGGTTCACTATTGTAACTCCTAGTTCATTCAACACTTAACAAAACCAGAATTACTAATCCAGAGCAAGAGGAGGATATTCCATAAGAAAAGGGGTTGAAGATACATCATGCTGATTCAGCTGATGTATTCCTTCCCACTCTGACTCACCATACAAATGTCTAAATGTGAATCTCTTCTTGGTTGCTTTATACTGAGACAATCAATGTCAACAAGCTGAGCCTTTAGTCCCCTCACCAACCAAGACTTTGAGATGATCCCAATGATATTTGGGGGGGGGCGAGACAATTGGGGTTAAGGGTCACATCTGTGTGCCCAGGGTCACACAGATAGTCAGTGTCAACTATCTGAGGCCGGATTTGAACTTCTGAATCAAGGGCCAGTGTCTATTCAGTCTATTCACTGTGCCACCTAGCTGCCCCATCCCAATAACTTTTAAGGAAAAGTTAGCTTAGTTTATCTGAGGTGGGTGGATGGGTGGGATATTGCTCTTTGAATGGATATATTTTTATATATTCAATATGTCAAAGTCTTGATATCCAAGATGTTTTTATGATCATTCAAATTTTATAGATGAAGAAAAGCATGGTTCTGAGCTGAAGTGATTTCCCCAAAGTTATATATCTAGTTAATAGTAGAGATAGGATTGAAACTCAAGTATCCAAAGTTCTATCCCTATAGAGAGTTATAGATAGTAGAGAGATATAGACATGCATATTATATCATATTATATATCATTTCATATATAATATACATTATATAGTTGTATGTTTGTATTATTTAGTAGATTTATATTATATATAATAATATATAAAATATATATTTCAATTTTACCAAAAATCACTCTCTCCTAGTTCTCCATATATTAGAATCATTTCTAACTTTACCAAAATTACAATGTATGTTTTGGATTCCCCTAATCAGAATATAAGGTTCTTTTTTTTTTTTGAAGGGCGGGGCAATGAGGGTTAATTGACTTTCCTAGGATCACAGAGCTAGTAAGTGTCAGTGTCTAAGGCAGGATTTCAACTCAGGTCCTCCTGAATCCAGGTCTGGTGCTTTATCCACTGCACCACCTAGCTGCCCCCCCCCCCAAATATAAGGTTCTTTTGGGGGGGCAATGAGGGTTAAGAGACTTGCCCAAGGTCACACGGCTAATAAGTATAAAATGTCTGAGGCCGGATTTGAACTCAGGTCCTCCTGAATCCAGGGCTGGAGCTTTCTCCACTGTGCCATCCATCTACCCCTAAATATAAGGCTTTTAAGGGGTACAACTTTCCTTTGCTATCACCAGAACCAAGTACTGTTTATATATAGAGGACTGGACCTGTGATTTCATTAGTATAGTGAATTCTCAGATTAGAAAATTCTCTCTGCCATTATAGGTCTGCACATCTCTGCAACTTATGGTATTAGAGACTTGCTTAGAGAGCTCTGCCCTGGGACACTGTGTCAATATGTATCAGTGGCAAGGAGAATAGAAAGAGGAGAGGAGGTTGGAACTCAAGTCCTCCTGGCTGCAAGGCTAACTCTCCATTATCTATCCATTACTCCATTCTCACAATAGTCACAGAGTATAGCAGATGCTTGCTGAAGTGAACCAGTTCTCTTTCATTGTTTGTCTATTTTCTAACAAAAAGAGTTCCTCCTCTAAAACAATGACATCTGTCCATCTAAAATTATCTTTCATCTTGACTACTCCTCTTTCTACTTTTCAAAAGAGCAGAGCTGCTATTCTTTCACAATCTGGTTTCTTCTGTGTGAATATATAATTATTGTGTCCTCTGGTTGATGCTGGAAATAAAAAAAATATTTCTAATAATGATAATAATAACTAATATGTATGTAGTTTTAAGGTTTGTAAAGCACTTTACAAATATGACATTTTATTCTCACAACAGCCCTAGGAAGTAAGTACTATCATTATACCCAATTTACAGAGGGAGAAAATGAGGTCCTGAGAAATTGACTTGTCCAGGATAACACAACTAAGAATTATCAGGGGCAGGACTTGAACTCATCTTCTTGACTCTATGTCTGATGCTCAATACACTGTGCCACCTATGTATACAACCCCTGCTCTTGAGGAATTTATAATCTAAGAAGGCACATAGAACATGTATACAAAGAATCATGATATAAAGTCGTATAAGATAGAAAAAAAAAAGAAAGTGCTTTAGGGAAATCAGAGGAGAGAGAATACTTGCAGCTGGAGTGGTGAGTAGTTCAGGGAAGGTTTCATGGATTAGATGACAGGTTGAAATTTGAAGGAAATGGGGGATTTGAACAGGTAGAGATGTGAAAAGACTACGTCCTAGAATGTCCCACATAAATGCATAGAGGAAACATTAGATCATGAAACAGTAAGTGGCCCGTATGACTGGAAAGAATTGTTCAGAAATTCAAATCAGTACACCAAATATTTAACTGCTTACTATGTGTCCAGAATGGTTCTGGGAACTTGGATGCAAATTTGAATCAGCCCCTTCCTTTGAAAAGCTTACAATCTAAAAAGAGTAATAACATGGCATAAAATTGTCAGGGAAAGGTGACATCATAGAACAAGTTTTCTCAATTTGGAGTCCATGACCTTTTAAAAGTACTTATCTTGATAACTGCATTTCAATATAATTAGTTTCCATTGTGAGCCAATATATTTTATTTTATGCATTTAAAAGCATCATTCTGAGAAAAGTTACATAAGGTTCACCACATTTCCAAAAGGATCCATGAGGAGAAAGAAAAAAGTTAAGATCCTCAGTAGAGGGATTTTAAGTGCTAAACCTGTGAGTTAATATTTTTTCCTATAGGCAATGGGTAGAAAGTTAAGGTTTCTGAGCAAAGCATACCTGTGTATTGGGTGTCTGAAAAACCTTTAAATGATAGTTCTTTTGGATAATTTTCTTGGTAGCTATATGAAGGATGGATTGGAGAAGAGAGAGATCAAAGAGGAGACTATTAGAATATTCCAGATAAGAAGTATCAAGCATCTGACCTAAGGAAGAAGCTTTATGATTGGAGGGGGAAGGCTGGTTACAAATAAGAGATGAAGTTTAAAAGATAGTACATAAGTGATTGGATGTTTCAGGTGCATGGAGATGTCAGAGATCACAGGTGACTAAGTTTTCAAATATGGCTGACCAGAAAAAGAGTGGGTACATCAATGCAATGAGGTTTAAGTAAAGATGATGAGTTCAGTTTTGAACATTTTCTTTTTGAGTCAATGGAAATGTCAGATAGAGATATACATTAAGGAGTTGAAAATGTGACATCAGTGTTCAGTGGGGAGAATTAGGCTACAGATATAGATTTGGGGATCACACAAATTGAGGTAACATTTGAGGTCATGGGAACGTATGAATGATAAGAGATTTCAAAGAGACAGAGACGTGGGAGGAAATAGCCACAATTAGAAGCTAGGAATAGAACAATGAATCATAAATGATCTTAGTTGTGTCTTAAATAAAGTGGTCAGGATAAGGTCTATGGGCAACACATAGTTGAGTCATTTCTTAGTCTGGAGGGGAAGCAGCGGGGCCTACCTCCATAGTAGCATTTTTTAAGACATTTAAGGAGGAAGGACAGTTATTTCCACTTGGCAATATTTTTAACTAGACTGGCTGACTTTTGTATTTTCAGGCCATCTGGATTATTCACAGACAGAAAGAACAGAATGATCTGGGTTTTGAAACTGGCTTAGTTTGTTGAAGAGCATATCATAGATATAGAGATGTTTTTAGTGCCTCCTCCTATAAAGTAGTTAGGGAATGTTGGGTCTAAGTGTCCCTTAATTATGTCTGGAGTCTTGTGTCAGTGCTATCAGCCTTATGTGTCAGGGAGTCATTTCAGAGACAGCCTCAAAGCCAGGAGGACCTGGGCTCCAAGCCTTCATCTAAAACATACTAGCTATCTGACCTTCATCAAGTCATTTAACTCCTCAATGCTCATAGCAGTTGTCTGTAAGTTGTGGAGAAGTTAACTAATGTGCATTGATAAAGGGAGTTTACTCACTTAGGAGATCACTATTCTTTGAAATCACAGGTCTAGTCTTGATCTTTATCCTTCAAATTATAGGTGATGAAGAAAGTCCATTAAACTTTTTAATTTATAATTCCAGTCAATGACCCATAAGAGTAATTACTTTCTCAAAAGTGCCCAGGTTTCATAGGAAAGCTACTATTATCATGACCTTGATATTCACCTTTAACATGGCTTTTGAGTGCTTGTGGCAAAAATGATGGAAATAATTGAAGTGAGAAAACACTCCTTTTTAAAGTGAGAAAGTGGATTTTAAAAAGCAAAACAGAATCATAAAAAAAATTGTCCAATGTAAATTCATTTATCAAGACAATTCAAAGATGATTTATTTAATGGCTACTGTCTCCACAACACTGTGCTATGGACTGAAAATGCAAACACAAAGCACACCAAAAAGAGAGTCCCCACTTTCCAGGAGACTTTATTCTGCTTGGGGCTATAGTTTAATGTTGTAGGCAACTTTTTACAGGGGACCCTGTGTTTTGGTTTTCATCACAAAACCTCTGTATATTATATAGGGTTTAGGTTAGAATATAATCTCCCTCAGGGCAAGAACTGTTTGATTTTTGTCCTCGTGTCCTGAAGGCCTATTATGGAGTCTTGGCACAAATAGGCTTCATCGATTGAAGGGCATTGAAAATCTTCCCACTGATTTAAAGTACAGCATTTCAACCAATCGCTTCATTTCCACTCATTTTGCTTTTTAGACAGTAACAACTCCTAACTTCAGATGGAATTTAATAACAGGTGAAAAATATGCCAAGGCTCTCTAATGAAATCTATTCTGCTTGTGGATATAACTTTATTCAGTGACTCCAAAGATTATTTGGTTCATTAAAATCGAATGTAGATTTCCTAGGCTTATTTTTTGCATATTGGAATTTTTCATCTCCCAAGTGAAACATTCTTTATAAAAATGACCAGACCAATAACACTAAAATCTACACCTCAGTGCCTAACATATAAATACATGTGCCGAGTGAGACCAATAAAATGATGGTTAAATGCTTTGTGTAAATTTCCAGAAATAAGTCATGTTGTTCACTTAAGGATTTGAATTCTTGTCAATTAAGGGATATTTTATGATCACTTTGCTTTTCCACTAACAAGAATTCCAAAATCATAGAATGTTAGAGCTGGAAGGAAGCTAAGACAGAAAACAGTTCTTACCCTCTTATTTTGCTAATGAGGAAACTGAGGTGCAGAAAAGTAGAGAGGCCTTGTCTCACAAAGCTAGCTAATACTCAAGCCAATAGGAAGATTAAATTCTCCCAAAAACCTGCCCAATGCACATCTCCTCTAGTTGTGATTTTTTACATTTAAAGTTCTCAGGGTGTATTGCACCAAATGAGTAGAGTATTTTCATTTGAGTTATGACTCTCCAGGTATGACTTAGCCTGATTACATATTGTGACCTATGTTTCTACCTTGTCTTCTTCTGTTTCAGTAGTCTGAAATATTCTCATCCCCATGTAATACTTGTATAACCTTTTACACAGACCAGCATAGTTTTGCTGCATAGGCAGCATGGCATAATAAAGTGAATGCTGGTATTAGAATCAGAAAGAACTTGGTTCAAATCCTGTCTTGGATATTCATCAATGGCTCGACTTCAGGCAAAACATATTACCTCTCAGAGGCTTAATTTCCTCATCTGTAATATGTGAATATAGTTCCTAACTCATTGTGTCATTTTGAAGTTCAAATGACATAATTTATGTAAAGTGCTTTATAAGCATTAACTCCTCACACAAATGTCAGTAATAACATTAAATGATTAAAATGCTATTATTATCAATAATAAATTGTATACATTAAATACAGAGACAGTAAGTGAACACCAAGTTGCCCTTAAAGAGTTTGAAATATCCTAAAGAAATGTGAGGGGAAAAATGTCTCAACCAGGGCTGTAGTGATAAGTATTTAACAACAGGCTCTGTGGGGGAAACATAAACACATGCACACCACTTTTAAAGTATAATCTGCACTTTTAACACTTTCTCAATAACATTATTAAGTCTAGATAATCATCAAAACAATAAATCAAGCCCCAAATTATAACATTTAATGATTTCTGAGGTATAAAGTCTCACACTGAAAATTTCTCAGTCAGCTTTCTTGAGCCAGTTTGAGCTGGTTCTAGCATTCTGCTTTCCTTATCAAAAATTACAATGGTGTCTTAATGGAGCAGTGATGGCTGCTCCAATAGCACAGTGGACAGAAATCTGAACATGGAGTTGGGCAGGACCTGGATCCAAATCCAACCTCTGACTGTTACTAGATTTCTGACCCTAAGCAAATTATTTCAATTTTCTAGGTGTTCAGTTTGCTCATCTGTAAATTATTATTTTTGTTATTACTATTACTATTGTTGTGGTTAATAATAGTAATGATAATGGTAATAACAACAATAATACAATGTACCTTGAAATATTTTTTGAGACTTAAGCTAGATAATATATAAAAGATGCTTTGAAACCTTAAAGTGATATAAAAATGTGAGTTACTATTATTTTTTCTAATAAAATTTTATAATGTAATATTAAAAGAATGGTCACTAAACATCTAGCAAAGGAACTCTCGTGATGTTTGCTATTTGTATATGCTGGTTATAATACTAAAAATTTACTTAGTTATGAGTACAGCCATTGGACAGCTTTTCTTTATACATAGAGAGCAGTTTGTCACATATATATCAAAATATAATATCAAAATAAAATAAAATATCAATTATTTATCCAGTTTGTAGGTAATTATAGTTAATTGGTTGACAATCAGGTGATATTCCATCTACTTCTTATTAGCCTACTCTCTCTACCCCACACTACTCTGCCAATTACTGAGATGACTTCACAGGTGCAATAAAAGTATAAATTTTTGCTCTAAAATATAAAATTACAAAAAAAAAAAAAGGAAAATCTCAAAACTCACATTCAACTACCTCAATTACAACCTTCAAAATCACAGGATTTTACAATTCCCTGTTAGTTGCTATGTGATTTATTAACATATTTGAATAGCACAAGAAGCTCAAAGAAATAATAAATGCTTCAAATAGCAGGCTGCAATAAGCATTAATCCTTGGATCCATATTCTTCCTACTGATCTAATAATAATGTGGAAGAAAAGGGACTGGACAGGTTTTAAATTATCCAGTTTAGTCAGCAAATACCAGAAGTGGACACAATGAATCTGTGGAGTAGGGATTACACAGATAAGAGATTTAGTTTCCCCACTCTTGTGTGTCTGGCAATACTGAGTTCACCTGTCCACAACTTCGTCATTGCCTCCCTTCCATTTTGATGGTGTTTATATCACATTTGTGCTCCCTGACTCACGGCCTGCTTCCAAAAGAGATTTTAGTTCAAGTTTTGCTTTCCTTGGCCTGAAGGCCTAACAACTCTAAGAAATGCATTCCTCAATATACTGCCTATCTTAGATGGTCTGCGATACCCTATTCATCCTAGTGAAAGCAATTATGTATAAATAAGACAAGAGAAATCAGGAGTAGTCTCAGAAAAGGCCTGGGAAAGCGTCTTGCAGAAGGTGGGGCTTTAATTGAGGCTTGAAGGAAGTCAGGGAAGTCAGGAGGTAGAGATTAAGAGAGAGAATGTTTAGTAAGCATTTAATATGTGCCAAGAACTATTTAAAGTACTGGAGATACCAATATAAACAAGCAAGACGCTCCTTGTCCTCAAGGATTTTACATTCTTTTTTTTATTTATTGTTTATTGTTAACATTATTTTCTTTGTAAATTTTGAGTTCCAAATTCTCTCCGTCCCCCTCAACTCTCCCTCAAGCACTGAGAAGGCAAGCAAAATATCAATGAATTACAAATGTGAAATCATGCAAAACATATTTCCATATTAGCCATATTTCTCAGAGTTCATCAGTCCTCTCTCTGAAGGTGGGTAACATTTTTTCATCATAAGTGCCTTGAAATTGGCTTGGATCATTGTATTGATCAGAGTATCCAAGTCTATCACACTCAATCATGATTTCAACATTGCTGTTCCTATGGAGAATAATCTTTCAGTTTTTCTCCCTTGACTTTGCATCAGTTCATAAAGGTCTTACCATGTTTTTTCTTTTTCTGAAACCACTCTCCTCATCATTTCTTATAGCACAATAGTACTCTATCACAGTCATTTAACACAATTCATTCACCCATTTCCCAATTGATGAGCATCCCCTCAATATCCAATTCTTTACCACCACAAAAAGAGGTGCTATAAATATTTTTGTACCTAAAGGTCATTTTCCTTTTATCTCTTTGTGATATAGTCATAGTGGTATCTCTGGTCAAAATAGTATGCAGTTTTGCAGCCTTTGGGAATAGGTCCAAATTGTTCTCCAAAATAGTTGGACCAGTTCTAAATACCAAGAGTTCATTAGTATACCTACTTTTGCTCATCCTCTCCAGCATTTGTTATTTCTGATAGGTATGAGGTACTTCCTCAGAATTGTTTTAATTTGTATTTCTCTGATCAAAAAGATTTAGAATAGGTTTCATATGATTATAGATACCTTTGATTTCTTCTTCTGAAAAATGCATGTTCATGTCTTTGACCATCAATTAAGGAATGGCTCATATCTTTTACAAATTTAATGCATTTCACTATGTATTCGAAAAGTGGATTCTTTGTCAGAGAAACATAAAATGGGGGGTTTATGTTATTTCATTATCTATGGTACTTTTTAGAAAAACATATTTTCCTTGATTATCTAGGCCTATTTTTCATTTGCTTTGTCTGAGATCATGATTATTATTACTGTCTTTTTTAGTTCAGCTAAAGCATAATAGAATATGCTTCAGCCCTTTATTTTATCCGTTTGTTTATGTTTCAAGTATGTTTTTTTGTAAAAAAAAAAAAAGTTCTGTTTTCTAATCCATTTAGCTATCTGCTTCCATTTTATGGGTGAGTTCATCCCATTCACATTCACAGTTGTGAATACTGTTTATTTCCCTCCATGTTATTTTCATGTTTCTTCTCTTACTTTTAAATAATATCTCCCTCTTCAAAAGTTTATTTTGCTTCTGACCATTGTCTTTATTGATCTACCCTCCCTATTGAAATTCCTTGTATATCTTTTATCCCTTTCCCTCTGCCACCATTTTTCTATTGGTTAAGAGATTTCTGTACACAACTAAATGTCTCTATATATTCTTCCCTCTTTGAACCAATTCTGATGAATGATTTTCAAGTATTGCCCACAAAGCATTATCTCCCTTCACTACAAACAATCTTCCTTTCACACTTTTTAAATCTGAGAGAATTTTCCTTGTTCTACTCATTTCCCTCCTTCTCAACCTTACATTTTTTGGAGATCATCTAAACATAATCAACTTACACTCATGACCTCTGTCTGTGTAGACTCCTTCTAATTACTCTAATAATGATAAAGTTCATAGAAGTTACATTTCTATATAGAAATATAAACAATTTAACTTTAATATGTATTTTAGGATTATACCTTCATGTTTTCAAGTTTTGTGCTTCTGTTGTGTCCTGTGTTTGAATGTCAAATTTTCTATTCAGCTTTTTTTTTTGTCAAGAATGCTTGAAAAGCCTTTATGTCTTTAAGTGTTCATTTCTTCCCTGAAAGATTATACTCAACTCTGCTGGGTAGATTATTTTTGACTGTAATCCTAGTGGCTTTGCCTTCCAGAGTCTCACAGCCCAACCCTTTCTCTCCATTAATGTGAAAACAACTAAATCCCAACTGTGGCTCCATGATATTTAAAGTGATTCCTTCTGATTCTTTGAAGTATTTTCTCTTTCACCTGTGAACTCTGGAATTCCTTGGAAATTCATTTGGAAATTTAATTCAGGATGTAGCAAGTTAATTCTTTCTTTTAAAAAAATAAAGCATTTTATTCACATATTTTGCAAATAATTTTGTATGTGATTTTTGGCAAATGTTCAGAGGATTCATTGTTGGATATAATGTCAGTTGTTTTCTCTACTGACCCGAATGATTTTATTGTACTTACCAAACAAGCACAATGAGGTTTTGTATTTACTAAAACTTTCAGTTAGTTGTGCGATTGTACAGATATGGCCTTATACGAAATATAATTTTAATAGAAATGGGAAAGTAATAATGTGACTGATAGTAATTATTATTTTAGTTGTTTTTTAAATTGGCATAAAAATTGTACTCATCTAATACAATAAAATTCACCTTCCCCATAATCCTTTGGTAATCTCCTTTGATATTTTCAGAGTTGTGTCATCTTAAGGGTGGACCTCTTTTGTGTTTATGTGGTATTCCTTCAATATCTATTATACCCTCTAGATCTAAGAGATCATGGCAGTTTGCCTTGATAATTGCTTGAAATATGATGTCTTGGCTCCTTTTTAGTATCACTTTCAGGTAGTCTAATAATTCTTAAATTATCTTTCTTCAACCTATTTTCCAGTTTAGCACTTTTTTTTTTCTAATGAGATAGTTCACATTTTTTTCTTCTTTTCATTCATTTTTTTAACTTTGGTTTTTTGTTTGTTTATATCTTATGAAGTCATTAGCTTCCAATTTCCCAATTCTACTTTATAATTAGTTTCTTCAGTGAGGTTTTGTGCTTCTTTTTTCATTTGACCAATTCTGTTGTTTTCTTTAAGAAGATCTTTTTTTTTTTCATTTTATTTTTGTGCCTCTTTTACCTTTAGGCTATTTTTGTTTTTTGGGTTTTTTCCAGTTATTTTCTTCAGTATTTTTGTTTCTTTTACCAAGTTGTTAATTCTCTTTTCATAATTTTCTTGCATCAAAGTCATTTCTTTTCCCAATTTTTCTTCTACCATTCAAATCTCTTTCTTTAGCTCTTTCAGGAATACTAGTTGGTCTTGGGCCCAATTACCCTTTTTCTTTGAAGCTTTGCTTTTATCTGTTTTCACATTGTTATATTCTCTAACTATATGTCTTGGTCTTCCCTGCCACTGCAGTAATTTTTATGATCAAATTATTTATCTTGCTTATTTTTCCATCTTATTTCTTAGTTTTGAACTCTGTGTTAAAGTTGGACTCTGTTCATTTGGAGGCTAAGTGGCACTATCCCAAGCTTCAGGATTTATCACATTGTAGTTTTCTGAACTAGTCATTGAGCTCCACAAGACTCTTTGTTTGTTTTGGTGCTTCCTAGATGGTATGATCTGGAGATAGGTGTGGTCAATAGTTTCCCAATTTGCACCCCTGTTCCTCTGAAGCCACAAGCATTAGCACTCATATTGATCCTAAAACTGTTAAAAGGTCATGTAGTTGGGGGCAGCTAGGTGGCACAGTGGATAAAGCACCAGCTCTGATTCAGGAGGACCTGAGTTCAAATCTGACCTCAGACACTTGACACTTACTAGCTGTGTGACCTTAGGCAAGTCACTTAACCCTCATTGCACCATGGAAAAAAAAAAAGGTCACCTACTCTCCTATAGCCCCTCTTTGCATTGGAACTGTGACCCAGTACTGTTTTTTAGCAATAATGTTGACAATCAGCACCAGTTGCGCCCGGTACCAGAAAAAAGGATCCCCTATAGTCTCTTTCTGACCAGTTTTTTGACTACCTTACTGTCCCTAGGAAGAGACATCCTGAAGCTTCTGTTGCTTCTACTTATGCTGTGACAGCTGCCTCAGGAATTTACATTCTAATGAGAGACAACAGCAAATAAAAGGCCAGTAGAATTGGAGAGATGACCATGAAATTCTCTGGGCCCTGGAAACATAAGACAACTCATCTATCAAAGCTGAGGTACCAAAAGGTATAGTCCAAGTTCCTGGTGGGAGGTAGACTGGGATGATAATCCAAAAATATACAACATGCTGTGGAGATGGATGGCATATAAAAATTGATGTCATAAGAAAAGAATATTGTAGAGATAGAAAGGAATGAAAAAGCATTTATTAAATACCTACTGTGTTTCTGGAATTGTGTTGTGCTTCCTGAATATTATGTCATTTGATCCTCACAAAATCCCTGAGAAGTAGGGACTAATATTATTTCCATTTTACACTTAAGGAAACTGAGGCAGACAAAGGCTTAGTGACTAGTCCATGGTCATGCAGCTAATAAGTGTCTGAGATTATTTTTGAAAGTATGTCTTCCTGAGGCCAGGCCTAGATTTCCATCTGTTGCACTACCTGAGTGACTCAGTTTTTTTTTGTTGTTGTTGTGTTGTTGTGCTGTTGTGCTGTTGTTGTGGTGAGGTGTTGTGTTGTTGTGTGGTGGTGGTGGTTGTTGTGTGGTGATGGTGATGGTGGTAGTGGTGTTGGTGGTTGTGGTTGTGGTTGGTGTTGTTTGTTGTTTGTCCTATGAACTCAAAGAGCACTATAACATCAGGGGATATCATGACTTGCACTGAATTAGATTTAAGTGAGGGAGGACTGTGCAAGATCACCAACCTTACTCTTTCCTCCAGAGCCATCTGGCTCCAGTGGAAAGAAATACATCAGCATGACTGGAGATGGTCCGAGATGTTTAAAGCAATTGACATTAAGAAACTTGCTCAGGGTCACACAGCAAGTAAGTGTCTGAGTGAGATTTGAACTCAGGTCCTCTTGACTCCAGGGCAAGTGCTCTATCTACTTCACCACCTAGATGATCCATGTAGTTTACTTACATTATAGCAAAGCATTTAATAAAAGTACCTCATGCTAGTCTTTTAGACAATAGGAAAATATATAGCTGACATAAAAGTATGATTAGGTAAATTTGAAACTGGATGAATAACTAGAACTAATGAGTTACAATGAGTGAATCTGTATCAACTTAAGATTCAGTTCTTGAATAGCATTCACTAGGAATCTGCATTGATTCTTTGACCTCTAATAATTCTAACAATGCTCTAGAAAAAATTAGATAGCATGTCCATCCAATTTTCAGATGGCATAAAGCTGAAAATGTTATATAACAGAATGCAGAGATTTGAGATCCAAAGAGATGTCGATAGGTTAGAACCATGGTCTAAACTAATTTTTAAAAGTTTTTGAAATTAATATAAAAAAATTAAAGTTATATACTCATATTGCCAAATTGAATTCACAAATTCATGATGGAGGATATATGCCTAGTTAAACAACATTTCCTGTGAAATATATTGAAGAATGCTAATATATTTGAAATGCAATGTCAGTCAACAGTAAACATAGCTGCCACAGAAGGTAATGCCTTTAATGGTCAGGCCACATCCAAAGTACTGTCAGTTCTGGGCATTGTATTTTTTTTTTAACAACAAACTTTTATTTTTTCTAGTTAATGGAAGGGTAGTTTTCAACATTTAGAGTTCCAAATTTTTCTCCCTCCCTCCTTCCCTTTCCTCTCCCCTCCGCAAGATCGCAACCAGGTTATATATGTACAATCCACAAGTGTTCTTTTTATCTCTTCTTTCTGTGGGGTGCATAGTAAGCTTCCTCATTAGTTCTTTGGGATTGTCTTGGATCATTGCATTGCTGAGAGTAGTTAAATCATTCACAATTGCTCATTGAACAACACTGCTGTCACTATGCACAATGTCCTCCCGGCTCTGCTTACTTCACTATACATCAATGTTCATTAGTCTTTCCAGGTTTTTCAGGGATCATCCTGTTTGTCATTTCCTGGAGCACAAGACCATTCCACTACAATCATATAGCACAGCTTTTTCCATCATTCCTCAATTGACAGACATTCCCTTATTCTCAATTCTTAGCCTCCACCAAGAGTTGATATAAATATTTTTTGTACAATTTTTCCCCCTTTTCTCTTTTTCATGATTACTATTGTTAACTGTTTCCCTTCCATCCTATTACCTTCCCCATGATATTTATTCTATTATCCATCTTCTTTCATCCTATCACTCTTCAAAAGGGATTTGCTTCTGTCTGTCCCCTCCCCCACTCTGCCCTTCCTTCTTTTGCCCCTCTCTCTTTATCCCCTTCCCCTCCTATTTTCCTGTAGGGTTAGAGAGATTACTCCACCCAAATGAGTGTGTACATTATTCCCTCCTTGAGCCAATTCTAATGAGATTGAGGTCTTTGAGCCACTTTTGATTAGTGTTAGGTTCATTTACAGCCCAGATTAAATAGATTACTCCACCCAGTTGGGTGTGCATATGTGTGTGTGTGTGTGTGTGTGTGTGTGTGTGTTAGTCCCTCCTTGAGGCAGCTCTGATGAGTTTAAGGTCTTTGAGCCTTTTCTGATGAGTGTAAAATTCATTTACTGCCCTGCTCCTCTCCCATCTCTTCCCATACTCCATCAGCCTTTTCCTGTTTCTTTCATGTAGGATTTCACCTCTGCCCTTCCCCTTCCCCCAGTGCATTCCCTTCACCACTCAATTTAACCCTAAAGATGTCATCACCTAGCTAGGTGACACAGTGGAGAAAGCATCATATATATATATATATATATATATATATATATTCTTTGAAGGACCTGAGTAATTTGAATTCAAAAAAATAAATCATATTAGAAACATGATAGTTTTCATCAATTTAGTTCAAGTCAAGATGCAAAGATGCATTTATTAGGCATAAGCTCTAAGCAAGTCAATATGCTCGGTTTTTAATTTAAAAAAAAAAAAACTCTTTACCATCCAGAACTTTCTATTTTATTTATATTTTATTTGGAAATTTGTCATTGAGATAAAAAATAATGCAGTATAATCAAAATAGGAAAATAAAATAACTACAGGGATCAGGGAAGACATCCCTTGCAACATTATAGAATCAAATTAGGAACTGGCTATGGAAGTTAAAGGAAGGAAGACATGCTTATTATAAGAAAAGGCTTCATAAGAATTAGAGTTATACAAAATTGCAGTGGGTTACCTGGGGCCCCACGCTGAAAGTCTTCACCAAATCCTAAACAACCAAATATTAAGGATATTCTAGAGGAACTTCTCTATTTGGAGAAAGTTGGGTCAAATGACCTCCAGGTGCCTTTTGACCCTAAGATTCTGAGATTCCATGAGGTCTCTCCACTCCCATAATCAAACAGTGGTTTGACAGGAAAGCATGATGACTTTGACCATTTTAACCCCTTAATAAAAAGAAGTGGAATTAAATCAAGTGATTATACAACCATATTAAAATTACTAAAATGTATAAATATTTCAGTTAAAACAAATTATATACATTATCATCATCACTATTCTCATATTTCAATATCATCTTTGAAGTACTAGTGCCTTGCACATAGTAGGAACTTAATATATAATTGTAAAATTTAATTAATTGTGACTCTTTTACTAAGATCATACTACATTTTTGCTGTTACCAAAGGGAGAAAATTTTGACAGAACTGTCAACTATGAAATGAGAGTCCTTTTTATTTTTACATATTTTAAAATGTTGCTTGGTTTCACTAGAGAAATCTAAGGGAGGGAGGCACAATAATAGCTAATAATAATAGTTACCATCTATAGAGTGTTTTAAGACTTGCAAAGTTTTTTATAAGTATTGTCTCATTTTATTTTCACAAAAAAACCTGTGATATAGGTAATATTATTATCTCCATTTAACAGATGAACAACTGAGGCAGAAAATGGTTAATTGACTTGCCCAGGGTCATACAGCCAGTAAAAGTATGAGTCTGCATTCAAAGTCAGGTCTTCCTTATTTCAAGTCCAACACTTTATCTACTGTGCCACCTATCTGCCTCCATTTAAAAGGGAATGATACAAGGATGACCCAGTGACCTCTTCACAATGGGAACACCAAATACAGTAGGACATCAAATTCCTCCCACTGAGACTGGAAATGACACGGCAATGTGGGACTAGTCAGAGAAGGTGATACAGTCAACATCATTGCCAGGGAGCCTTCATGCCACAGTGGAGGGAAGGAGTAAAAATGGTCTGAAATTCATGGGTGCATAGTCTCTCCATGCTTTAGGATAGCTTGCTTAGCTCTTGGGCCATAGCAATTCCTCAACAAGAGTATCTTGGCCTTTTGCAGACTAGGCAGGGCTCCCACTGAAAGAAATGTGGTTGGATGTCACCCTGTGAGGTCATAGGCAAAGAATTATTAATCATCTAAGAAATTATAAGTATGAAGCCTGAAAGTTTCCAGATATAAGACTCAGATATGGGAAGGGGGAGGGTAGAGAAGGGTGGAAAGGTTGTACAGGATAGGGTAGCAGAAATGTAATTAGGCAGAAAAAAAGGAACTTGGCTAGGAATACATAGCTTTTTTTAGGAAGATTGAGATAGGAAGAAAAAAAATCCTCCAGACAATAATAATTGACTTTTAGACCATCCAAACTTGGAGCTAAAGAAGGAAGAGTTCTATGATTTGAGTATGGACCAATTCATCAAAAACTCACAGGATACATTAAGTTCACAGGTTATGTATTCTGTCCTCAATAAGGTTACAGTCATAATTTTCTAGGCAAGAAGGAAAATGTTGTAGCAAAACAGATATATCTTATTACCACCTTTCAAAGTCATTAAATTATTCTTACAGGAAAAGTAGGTTGGTGAATGGACTGGATTAATGAAATGAGGTTCCCAGGAAGAGAGAGCCCTTCAGCTGTAATTTGAATGAGAAGAGAGATGAAGCTGTGTGTTGAAAGAGTCCTATTGTTCCACAAAATCAGAGGCAGAAGTAAGGCCACAAAAAGGATAACACAGAGAGTAATAGAAAAATGTCATACTATGATATATTTCTTATGTTTATTACAATCTACCCCTTGGTCTCAGGCAATGGGAAGTGATAACTTTTTAAAAATGTGCTGTTCAAAACTGTTTTAAATGATATAAAATTGTCATATCACTTTATATATTTTTAAAAAGCAGTTAAACATGTGGGCTTCCCACTTTGATATGCTAACCTACAAATATAGATTTGGAACTAAACCCTGAAGGCCAACACATTTGGTCTTTGTCAGATGAGGAAGGGAAGGAACTTCAGAGACATGAAAATTTATTTGAATAAATTGGATTTGAAGTATTGAAATGTACAAATTTCTAGCTTCCTAATAAAATATGCTGTCCTCTTACCAAAGGAATGACCTTGATTCAAGTGTTTTCTGTGTATTATAGGTACAGTGTGAAACATTCTACTTGGCAAGGGGGTGTTGGGGTATGGGTCTTAAAAAAGAGATAATTTCTTGATAAGGGAAACTTCAAAAGTGGCACTAAGTCAAGCATAAAATTGAGAGAACAATTGAAGAAGAAGAGAGATGTTGGGGATTGGAAGGGTAGGCCAAGTTATAACAAGAAATCATGAGGGGCAGTTGGGTGGCACAGTGGATAGAGCACTGGCCCTGGAGTCAGGAGTACCTGAGTTCAAATCCGGTCTCAGACACTTAACACTTACTAGCGGTGTGACCCTGGGCAAGTCGCTTAACCCTAATTGCCTCACAAAAAAAAAAAAAAAAGAAAGAAATCACAGAAGTATAATGAACTTGAGGGGGGAGCCAATAGGAAAACATGAGAAGGTTGAAGATTTTCAAGAATATAAGTGAGATTAAGTAGTAAGAGGAAAAGAAAATTTTGTTTTATAGAATGCTATATTAAGGAATTGGGAACATTTAGTACAGAGGATAGGGCAAGATGGCAGAAGACTTTTGTAATAGCTTTTAGCATATATACATATATACATATACACATACATATACATGCATACATATCTGCATGAATGCTCACATATATACATATATAGTATAATATATATATTATATATACATATGTGTACATAGTATATTCAATAAAGGGCTAAAGATTAGGTATGTTTATCATCTTCTAAAAATATAAATGAAAGACAATTGTTTTATATATATCCCCCTTTAAGACATTCAAGAATGTGAAGGTAAGGCAAATAAGCTTGTAAATCAGCATGGGAGGGGTCACAAAACATCAAAGCAAGCTTGCCAAATAAGAGTCAAGAAAGCCTGAAAAAAGAAATATCATGGGATATTAAATTTAGACAGGGGAGAGGGTTAAGCAGCCAACTCCTTAATTTAATAAATTAGGAAACTAACGTCTAGGGAGGTTAAATTGACTAAGGGGCAAGCTGGTAGTAAATAGCAGAGCTGAGATTTGAAACGCAACCTTTAAAGGTCACTGCATCTTCCCCTACATCAGTAAAAAATACTAGAATGGTGATTAAGGTGAATAGAGGTTAAAGGATTCTTTAAATTGCTAGGAGTGGGGTGGGGGACACTAGATGCCATAAAGAAATGAAAAAATGAAAATGGGCATACAGTGCAAACTAATTGAGTAGGATATTTACCACTTTCTTGATATTTTCCCTAAATGGACTGAGCAATCTTCCTCAACAGTGAATCTTTCTATTCTTCTCTAATTAGGGTCATAATTATTCTGCTAAATACACAAGGCTGCAGGATATCAGGCTTTGTCAGGCACTTGGTCTAATTCCCCACACCGGTGTTTTCTCCCAGTAAGCATTAAAAAGAAGAAAAAAAACCTATTATAAATCATACCAAATCACATTTTGTTTTCCTGTGTTCTGATGAAATGAACAGGTGGTTGTGCTATAACAAACATCCAAGAGCTTTGTATAGTGATTTCCATGAATTTTTTCTGTTCTATGCTTTGTTCTGGAAATTGTCATTTACAAATTTGGGGATGTTCCTAACTTCAAGGTTTCTATAGGCTTCAGGTGCTCCAGTTTGACCAAGAATGTTTGTCAAATTCAATGATGTCAAGAGCAAACAACCACAAACTTAAGATTTTCTTGCTATTTGATTATACAACTATTGATATATTTTTGTTTTTCAATGAATATATAATAATAATTAATAATGATACTGAAAAGGGACAACTACTCTGTTCTTATCTCCTAGAGTTCTTTAGATCTAATGATATATTTAGTCTGCTACTTCTATTTCTACACTGCTCATATAATATTCAACCTGCTGATGCTTGTTTCATTTTTTAAATGGGAATTTTTGATTCTACGAAATAAACAATGAGGAGCAGAAAGACAAAAATCATAATATTATAGACCTGGAAATTGAAGGATCTACAGAGGACATCTAGTCTAACCCTCTCATTTTACAGGTAAGAAAACTGACTTGTTCAATGTTTATTATCAGAGGTGGAATTTGAGCACAGAAATTCAGACTCTGGAACCAGTAATCATTCCATTGTACCTAGATGTCTCTCACAACACATATCCAAACACAAATACACACAACAACCACCAGGGGAAAAAAAGGTAAGGGGCAGAGCCAAGATGATAGAGAGAAGCCAGGAAGTTGCCTGAGCTCTCCAGAGTTTCCTTCAGAAACAACATTAAATGAAGCCTCTAAATGGAATCAGCAGCTACAGAACCTACAAAAAGACAGAAATCTCCAACTTGAGATTAATTAGACGTCAGGAAAGGTCTGTCTCACTTGAACAAAAGGGGAGTTCATCACAACTGCACATTTCAGAGGGTGTCTTGGCAAGTCAGCAGGAGGCTCTTGGCCAAAGCATAGATTAGCAGCTGAGGCCCCTTGGTCCTGCTTCAGCAGGCTGGTGGTGCAGCACACTAGTTGTGAGAACCAGAACTCCCCAACTCGATTTGAGAGGGCAAACTGACAGCTAGAGAACCTCCCCACCCCCACAGGACAGGGATGACTAGGCCAAGCCATCCAAGCACAGGGAGCAAGCCCAGGTTGGTTAGGAAGGCAGAAGCCACAGAGGCCTCAGAGAAGAAAGCCAGTAACCAGGCCTCTATCCCCCAGCAAAACAGTAGCCCCTATTCCCCAGGAGCAGACCTCAACTTTAATAATCAAAAAATAGGCTAAATATGAGCAAGAAACAGGAAAAGACCCTTATAATTGAGAGTTTCTATGGCAACAGGGGAGACCAAAACAACAACTCAGATTAGGACAATACCATCAAAATGCCTACATGGGAAGCCTCAAGTGGGAAAATGCATTGGTCTCAAGACCAAAAAGCCTTACTGGAAGAGCTCAAAAAGGATTTTAAAAATCAAATAAGAGAGGCAGAAGAAAAACTGGGAAAAGAAAATGAGAGAAATGAGAATTATGCAAGAAAATTATGAAAAAGACTCAACAGATTTGAAAAAGCACAAAAATTGGAAGAAAACAATTCCTTAAAAAATACAATTGTTCACATGGGTGTGTGTGTGGGGGTGAATTGGACAAGTAGAAAAGGAAGAGTAAAAGCTTACAGAAGAAAATAATGACTTAAAAATTAGAACTGACCAGATGGAAGTTAATGACTCCATGAGACACCAGAAATCAATCTAACAGTATCAAAAAAAAAAAAAGAAAGGGAAATAAATAGCAGAAAAGATTACATCACATGTTCAAATATTTTAGCTCACATGACTTTATTTAAAGTGCATACTATATGTACTAAATCTGATGCTAATGATTATTATTCCATGGGCCTAGATTTGGGAAATATCTATATTCGATACATCATCTCTTTCTTACTGATCTTATATATTGGTAGTTGTATCTGTAGGTTTTATTTATTTTTCTTTTCAGTTTACAAATTGCCTCCTTCTAAATGTTAACATGACCTTGAGTTTACTTATGGCTCCTCTGTTTTATCCAATATATCACTAAGTCCTCTCTGAAATTATTTTAAAATTTTCTCATAATTTAATCTAATCCAACCCACCTACCATGTTCCAAGCACTGTGCTAAACTCTAGGGATACAATTAATAAAAAATAAAAGTCCTTGCCCTCAAGAAACTTATAATCTAATGGGAAAGGAGAGACAACACAGGAGGTAGGGAACTAAGAAAGCCAAGACTAGGGGGTACAAAATATGAAGGCATCTTGTTCCAAGGAGCTGAAACCAGACAGAACAGTAGATGCAAGGGAGAGTTAGTGAAGAGTACAGTCTCTGCCTCTATAACAAAAGGCATTGAGGAGAGTTTGGTACTTCACCTTCCACATCTTTATTCTCAGGGAGGAGAAACTGAGGGAGGTGGTGTGATTTAAGACTTAAATTAGAAGCATGGTGATGAGATTAGAAGTGATGAGTTTAACCTGAGAGGAGCACCTTGTTCCCTGAAGTTGAACCCAGGCAGAGCAGCAAATGAAAGATAGAATGAACTCAATAATCCAATCATTTAAATAGTGAATTCAATAAACATTTATTGTGTCCACTAAAGGCAATAAAGAAATGCATAACCAAAAAAGATAACTGAGGGATGACTGATTGTGTGCATGCACCATTGGTGTACACATGATGTCAGGAGAGCTGGAGGAAAATCCTCATTAAATTGGCTGAGCCCCTTGTAAGTGAACTTATGAGAAGAGGCCAAGAGTGATATAGCATGAGCAAGAATGGAAGATCATCATTGAAAGGAATGATCAAAACAATGAGATCACATTTCTATTTGAATATAGGCAAAGTACAAGACTGGAGAATGGTGAAACAAAGAATAAAATAAATTATCACAGTTGCTACCGTCAAGAAGTTTCCAATCTACTATAAAGAGGATACAACATGAACACAGAAAAAAGTATAATAAAGGTGATAAGTAAAAAGGAGAGATTTAGAATAAGTGCAGGAGATGAGAAAGAAAGGATTTTATAATCCCCTAATTAAATATATATTTTGGATAATTAAATGGACACAAAATAATCAGATGGATGATGTAAGGAAGTAGGATATTCCAGACATCAGGAGCAATCTTCAAGGATGCACAGAAATAGGAAATAAAATATAAAGTTCTGAAGACAGCTAGTAAGTCAGTTGACTACAATAAGGACTGTATAAAAGGAAGCAATACAAAATAAGCCTAGAAAGGTAGGTTGAAGGAAATTATTAGGGTCCTAAAATGCAAGATTAAAAATTATACCTTGTTTCCAGAGACAATAAGGAGTCACTGATGATTACTGAGTTGGAAGGGGATGTAGAAAGGGAGAAGGGAAGATTGACTATTAAAAATGAAATGTGTGAAGATTATTTTGGCACTTTTGCAAAGGCTGGATTAAAGAATGTAGACATGAGGCTGAGAGAACAATTCTGAGTCTATTCTGTTACAATAATCCAGGTAAATGGTAAAAATTACCTGAACTAAGGTAGTGGCTGAGTACAGAAAAGAGAATGAATAAGGGAGAACTTTTGAACATAAAAGCATTAGAGCTTGATTACTAATTGGAGGTAGATATAGTGAGGGAGAGTGATAAATTAGAGATAATCTATGACATTTTAGACTGGGTGGCCTGGAAGGCAGGTGGTGTCCTCAGTAGAGATCAGAACACCTGGAGAATAAAGAAATTTCAGCAAAGAGATATGATAATTTCAGCTTTGGGCATTTTGATTTCAAGGCACCATTAGAACATGGAAGCAAACATAATCAGGAGACAGCTGGAGATGCAAACACAGAACTGGGGTTCAAGAGAGAATAGGGACTGCTTATGCAGATTTGAGAATCATCTACAAAGCAGGCATATTTAAAATATGCTAACCTATAAAAAGTATGGAGAAACAGAGAATGAGAGAGAGAGAGAGCGCCAATGTCAGAGCCTTGGGTGGACTATATGTTAAGAAAAGAGAAGAAGAAATAGTGGGTAGATAGTTTGAGAGAGAATAATGCGAAAATGCAATGTGATTGAAGCCAAGGAAAGAACAAGAAAAAAAATGTATGGAATGATCAATGGTTTTAAAAGTTGATGAAAGGCCAAAGAAAATGAGTATGAAGAAGTCATTGGCTTTAACAATCAAGGTCTTGTAAGCATCTGTTGAGATACTAGTTATAATGGTAGGTTTATAAGCATGATTGTAATAGGTGCTGGAGGTTTGGAGACAAGTGTAGACAATCTTTTTTATCAATGAGTCACCAATCACAAATCTATTATATGTGGTTCCTGTGAAAGGTAGGATGAGAGGATACAGGACACTGGTAGGTCAAATGAAAGGTTGGTGGTAGTAGTGGGGTGTGTGTGTGTGGAGGGTGTGTTTGTGTGTGTGTGTCTGTGTCTGTGTGTGTCTCTCTATGTGTGGTATAGTTGTTGTTTGGGAAATAGGCCCTGCCTAAAAATAGTTGTAGGTAATGGGGAAGATGCCAGGAAATATAGAAGAATTGAAATAGGTAACATACTCAGAGAAGAAAAGATGGGAGGGGTTCAAGGAACCAAACAGAGAGATTAGCCATGGTAATAAAAAGGGCTATCTCATCTTTTAAATAAGAGTAGAAGAAAGAGTAGAAGAAGATGTAGACAGGTTTTGACGTATAGGAAAAGGAATTGAAATAGATTATGATAAAGGGTCTTGGTTTTCTAAATTGTGTTTATATATTCTATCCCCAAAACTTGTGCTGAGTATAGCAATTGAAAATGTTTCTGTATTTCCATCCATATGTTGGAATTTTCACAAGTCTTGAATTTCACACACTAGGAAGCCAGGCTCATCAAATATGTCCATATGCTAAAAATTTCCTTATTGAGTCAGAGAGCTTTAAAAACCAATAACAAGTCTATCCTGGAGGTGAACTAATTCTAACACAATTGATGAATTTGCTAATAGTTTTTAACTTCCAAGAATGTTTTCCAGGATTTGGCCTCCAGCAGTAACATATGCAGGCCTATGCTTGAAGATTCTGTTGGGCTCTGGGTAGGAGTTAGAATATTTCAAAGGAGCAATGCGCTTTTCATCACTAACTTTCCACAGCATGTTGGAAGGCAAGGAACCATAAAAGCAGCAATTTCCATGTATACTTTCTGTCCACAAAGCACATAAACCATGAAATAAATAAATAAATTACAGAAAGAAAACAGAGGTATTATTGGATCATAGATTCATAGCTAAAAGGGATCTTAAAGGCCATCTAGTCCAACCCTCTCATTTTATAAAATAGGAAACTGAAGTCCAAGGTAAGTGACTTACCCAGTGTTCCATATTTAGCAGTGGTCAAAGGTCAGGCTACTAACTTCAGAAACAGTGACATTTCTACTCGATGACACTGGCTCTCTAAACATGAGACCCAACACGTGGACATCAAGATTTCTTCCAGTAACTGGAATAGCATGTGATATTTAGGTCTAATGCACTTGATTTTGAGTATAAGCAACAACAGATAAAATTCATACCTTAGAACCTTAGAGTTTACAATACACTTTCTCTGACAACTCCAAGACAACAACAACTTATGTAGGTTTTAAGGTTTACAAAGCACTTTACATATATCATTTCATTTGATCCTCACAATCACCCCATGAAATAGGTGTCATTATAATTCATAACCTCATTTTGTAAATGGGGAATATAAGAATATAGAGTTTAAGTGGCTACTTGGGGTCATAAAATTCATAAGTATCTAAAGCAGAATTCCAACCGAGATCTTCCCAACTCTATGGTCAACATTAGTGAAAGGAATTTTCACCCATGAACTTTCTTATAGGTGGGAAATAATGGATACATTTCCTTCCCTCTCCCTGGGAACTTCCAGTGATAACATTTAATCTTTTAATGTCTGAATAAAAACAAATACTTGATCCCTGTTCTCTTAAAGCTTTCAATTTCTGAGAGGACTATTGCATACTCATATAATTATATTTTTGATCTACTGTAATGTAATCTTCCTAAATCACAGATCTGACTCTTCCATCTATGCCTCTGTTGCCTCTAGGATAAAATATCCAACTACCAATCTTCACATTCAAGGTTTTCCTTAATATGGTTCCAACCTACCAGGATTCATAGCTACTTTGCAAACTCAATGTTCCATCTCTTGCAAAAACTATTACCTATGCTTTGAAGAAAATCTCTCCAAACCCCCAATTCTCTAAATCCTACCTTTCTCTAAGGCTTAGTCCTAGATGTGGTCTCCTTTGTGGAGCTTGCTTGATTCACTCAATTGTTGGTGCTCTTTCCCACTTCAAAGCAAAGTCTAATGGGGAAGACAACATGCAAACTATGTACAAACAAAATGTATGCAGGATCATATGAAAGCAGTCATAGAAGAAAGACAGCATTAAAGGGGAATGAATGGGCAAGGATTCTCGTAGAAGGTGGAATTTTATGTGACACTTGAAGGAAGCCAGGATGTACAAATTAGGTTGAGAGAGAATTCCAGGTACAGAGAACAGTGACCAGTGAAAATAGTCAGGAGATAGAGTGTCCTAAGCAAGGAAAAGCAAGGGAAGCAGTGTCGCTGAATCTTAAAATGTATCATCAAGAGTAAAGTGAAATAAAACAGGCAAAGTATGAGTCAGGTTATTAAAGGCTTTAAAAGCCCAATAGCATTTTAAATTTAATTCTGGAGGCCTTGCGTCATTACTTTCTTCAAGAAAATATTTGGAAGATGTTGGACATGGAAGGCAACAAAGGATATCTCTCTCTCTCTCTCTCTCTCTCTCTCTCTCTCTCTCTCTCTATCGCTGTCTCACACGCGCACACACACACACACACACACACACACACACACACACACACACACACACACACACACACACCAAGGATTAAATTTTTGTGTATAGGATATAATGGTCTACTTGTATATTAATTGAATGAGAATCACAATGTATACAAAAGGCTAAGTAGAGCAAAAGCCAAAATCCATCTTAGATCAAAAGAATTGACTGAAAAAAACACTTAGAAGAGTTGCAACAGTTTTAATCTAACTTAATAAAAGGAGAAACAAATGCTATGAAATGTACCCACCAATTTAAAAGCACCGAGTGACGATTTTACAAGATGAAGCTACAAAACAAAACAACAACAACAACAACAACAAAAAAAAAAAACAATAAACACCTCACACAGGCTATAAATATCATCCAAAGTGATGCAGAGGACATTAGTAACTACCAATCCATATGCTTACTTTCTTATTTTTGAAAGAGATTTATGAAAACAATTAATATTGTGCCAAGGGTATACTTGATTACAATCTGAGCAGGGATTAACTACACTTATATATAAACTCTTTTTTATAGCATAGAACACCTCTTCAGTCATATAATTGATTGATTGAAAGATCCAACCTGATTGATTGAAAGATCCAACTATGATTGCTATTTTTTTAAGTAATTTAGTAAATGTACCCCTTAATCATTCTCCTCTAAGAAAGAGGCTCTTTTGCATTTGTCATGATTATGCAAGATTACTTGATAATGCAACCACAGAGATAATCCTGTTCAATGAAACATTGATCTCCAATGTCATAAAAATTCAAGAAGAGATTATTATCCATATTGTTTGTGAGAATTTAGAAATGAACACAAACATCAGCTGCCATCAAAGTTCATTATTAAAAACTTAAGTCAAACTAATTTTCATCCCTTTCTCTAAAAATAATTATCTTCATCATCATTCCAAATTAATTTCTAATCTTCTCTCTCCTTATCTACTGATTTCTTCCCTCCAGCTACATATAAACATGCCTATGTCCCTCCCTTCCTTAAAAACAAATGAAGGGGGTAGCTAGGTGGTACATTGGATAAAGAGCCAGCCCTGGATTCAGGAGGACCTGAGTTCAAATCCGGCCTCAGACAACCTGGGCAAGTCACTTAACCCTCACTGCCCTGCAAAACAAAACAAAACAAAAATGAAAGCCTTCCTTGATCTGGCTTTCATCTACTTTCTCTTCTACTTCTTGGGTACACATCTTGACATATCCATCTATATTGGATGTCTCCAATTCTCTCCTCTCACTTCTGGTTTTTATTTTAATTTTATGGAAGTATTTTGTTTTTACATTACATACATTTACAGATTGCTTCCTCTTTGTAAGGGTTCTCCTCTAACAAGTTAAAATAGTTGAGCAAAACTAATAGTACAATGACCTCATCAGAGAGTGAATATAGCAATTCATGTTTATAGTACCCCATCTGTTTTTTTAATTAACAAAAAATCTACTTTTTCTGCTTTCCATTCCTACCCATTAAAATAAAAGAAGAACAAAATTATTATAACAAATGTCTCATTCTACTCCCTAAGTCTTTCATAGTTCTGTAAGACACCATGTTTCCTTAGTCCTCTGAAATCATGAATGGTCATAGTTCTTAAGGCTCACTTTTAAACTTTCTGCAATCTGAATTCTGACTTCATTGTTCAAATAAAATTCCCTACTTTCAGCATAAATTATTGCCAATCTCTTCCTTAATTGACAAATTTAATGGCCTTTTCTAAGTCTTCCCTTTTTTTAAACCTTTTTTTGGCCTTAGACATTGGTGATTATCATCATGTGCTCAATATGTTATCCCTTTTTCTTACATTTTTGTGACAGTATTCTTTCCTTATGCCTCCCATATTTTTGACAGTCCCTTTTCATTCTTTTTTTTAGGATTTCACCTAAGTCATACCGACTTACATTGGATATTACCCAAAATTCTAATCTGTATCTTCTTTTCTCCTTCTATACAAAGTTGAGTGATCTTAAATTAAATTAGTATGATTGTCATCTCTTTCATAGAAAGTGATTCCCAGATCTAGATGTCCACCCCTAGTTTCTATCCTAAACTCAATTTCCACATAAGCAATTACTTTTGAACATACAAAACTGTATGTTCCATATGAATCCCACATACAACTTACTCAAAATGGAATTTATTATCTTTATCCCCAAACCCTTACCTCTTCCCAATTTTTCTATTGATGTTGAGAGCAAAATCATCCTCCCTTTTACCCAGATTCATAACCTAAATGTAATCCTTACCTCTTTACTTACAGTTACCTGATATATTGACACTATTGTCAAATCTTTCATTGCTACCTTCACATGTTTCATATACATCCCTTTTTCTCTACTCACACAACTATCATTCTAGTACAACCCCTTATTAAGTCATGTCAATATCTTTATAATAGATCTCCCTAATTAAAATCTCTCTACTCAGATGCTAAAATGATTTTTCTAAGGCCCAATTATGACCATGTTACTCCCCTACTGAAAAGAAAAAAAAAAACTTCCAGTGTCTCCTTATTACCTCCAAGATATGTTTGTCATAAAAAGTCTTTCATAATCTGCCCCCTTATTATCTTTCTAATGTTTTTATACTTTATCCCCTTCTACATACTTGATAATCTAGCTACATTGGCCCACTTGTTCCTTACATATAACACTCCTCCCTATCCTTTTTAATGGATGTCTCCCATGCCTGGTATGCTATGCCCCATGATCTTTGAGTCTTAAATTCCTTGGATTCCTTTAAACCTTATAGGAAATTGTAACATTATGCCAGAGGCCTTTTATAGTATCTTTTTTTTTTTTTGCTGGGCAATGGGGGTTAAGTGACTTGCCCAGGGTCACACAGCTAGTAAGTGTTAGGTGTCTGAGGCCGGATTTGAACTCAGGTACTCCTGAATCCAGGGCCAGTGCTTTATCCACCGTGTCACCTAGCTGCCCCCCTTTTATAGTATCTTGCTCTTCATATCCTTTTTCCTAGTACATTTCCTCTGAGATTATCCCCCCCCATATATAGATATATGTATACATATATATTTGAATAGATATAAATATATACATAGACATATCTATCTATATATTCTATGTATACATAGAGAACATATAGTATTATAGATATGTATATACATAACAGTATATGTATCTATAGAGAGAGTTTGCATGCATAGATATAGGGAGAGACAGAGACAGAGAAAGAGTGCCATTTTGTTGTCTCCTTCATTAGAATGTGAGGTCCCTGATGTCAGGGACAATGTCTTTGTATTTCTTTGTATCTTCTTCTCTTAACTCAACAAAAAGTAAGAGTTTAATAAATGTTTGGTGATTCACTGTCAATGAGTGGAGACCATTAATGGTGTGCCCAAGTTCAAGCAACAAGGATGGGCATGATGAAAGATTTAAAAAATATGTTCTAAAAAGAATGCTTTGGAGAAGTGAAAACAACTTTGCAAAAAAAGAAAAAAAAGAGTTGGGTAGAAAGAAATCATAGCAGTTGTTAAGCTTTTCTAGGCTTATCATATAAAAATAAATTAATTGTGTCATATTGTATTCCAAAGATCATAACTAGGACCTATGGGTAAAATTAAAATGTAGCAGATTTCAGCTCTATTAAAGGAAATGTTTTATGACTATAATAGAAACCATGTCACAGTGGATAAATTCATGGACTTGAAGTTACAAATATCAGCATTCAAATCCTGCCTTTCACAACTTCTAGATTTGTGACCATGGAAACTTCCCTGAGACTCATACGACTCTCAAAGGCTTATTCATTAAAAGATAGAAAGCCTGTGATCTGCATAAGAGGTGGGGAGTTTTTAGACTGACATAATCATCTTCAAACTCTTAACATAAAATTTTAATATAATGAATTGACCTATCATAATGATATATCAATATAATAAATGGGCCTCTGACAGGAAGCATTCAAGTGGAGATTGAATGACCTGTCAGGAATAACTTATGTGGGATTTTTACATTTGAAGCAAGGTTGAAATGATTTCCTCTTGGGGCCCTTGAACTCTAACATTCTAGGGCTCCAGTGACTTCTCAATTGCTTTTTTATTTTTTATTTTTTTTTATTTAGTGGGTTTTCCTCCTAGTGTGCCCTGTCTCCTTCATTTTATTGTCATTTCCTTTAGGAAAGCATAAGTAATCCTCCTTTATGGAATAATAAGAGATTAGGGCATGATGGTATTTCAAGTTTTTAAAATAGCCAGAATTGACTGACATGAAAAGTTTTCTATCACTAATTGTAACAAATATATGTAAAGAAACTTTTCCCAAAACAAAGCTGAAAGAACTTTTTTTCCCCACAAATAAACAAGATTGGAATTTTTTTTTTTCTTAAATGCATACATTTTGCAAATTACATTCCTGGGCTATAAGATTATCATCTTAACTTGGACATTTTAGTGGTTGCTGAACCAAAATGAAGCTGTTATTTTTTTTCCTGAGGAGTGTTTAATATTATTTCCATATAAAATCAGAAATGAAACTCAATCGCATATTCTAATTAAGTCTTTGCTGATAATCAGTCCATTATTACATCACTATTCTTGGTTGACTTAAGCTTTTGGTTGTACCATCTGTTATAGAAGTAGATTAGAAACAAAAGGAACAATGCTTCATTTGTGACTATTAACTAGGTGTTTAATACATATAAGGCATTTTATAAATCCAAATTTGAATAACCTTGCTTCCTTGACACAGACACAAAGTCTGCAATATGTGAGCATGGAAATGAGTAAAGGGAATGAAAATGGTCCTGTAAAAACCCAAAATTAAAATAATGAGCAACCAATGGCTTTTGTTATATTTTTTTTTTCAGTGCAAGAAACATTTATTTTATTTTTTCCAGTTATATGTAAGGGTAGTTTTCAACACTCATTTCCATAAGATTTAGAGTTCCTAATTTTTCCCCCTCTCTCCCTTTCCTCCCCCCTCCACAAGACATCAATCAATCAGATATAGGTTATATATGTACAATCCAGAAGTGCTCTTCTTATCAGTTCTTTCTATGGGCATGGATAGTGTGCTTTGGAATTAGTCCCTTGAGATTGTCTTGGATCAATTTATTGTTGAAAGTAGCTAAGTCATCCCCTATTGCTCATTGAACAATGAACTGTCACTATGGACAATGTCCTCACAGTTCTGCTCACTTCACTATACATTAGTCTTTCTAGGTTTTTCTGGTATCTTCCTGTTTGTCATTTCCTATAGCACAATACCATTCCACTACAATCATATACCACAGCTTCTTCAGTCATTCCACAATTGATGGACATTCCTTTAATTCCCAATTCTTAGCCACCACAAAGAGTGGTTATAAAATTTTTTGTACATTTTTCCCCCTTTTCTCTGTGGTGTCTAAAATCTAACAGTTATGACTAAAATCTAATGTGTGGTTACCTTAAATTAGAAACATATAGCACAAGTATCTAGGCATTAAGCATTTATTAAAGTATACCAGGTATTAGTAAAAACAGAACACGTGGAGTTCAGAAAGTTAGGAGATCTGTCTACTCTGCCTGTCACTCCTGCCACCATGACTTTGTCCCTGCAACCAAAGAGAAAGTTTCCCTTTTGGAGTGGAAGCTTCCTGCAGGACAGTTAGAGGGGTGGTCCCCACATATAGCTCCAAGATAATTGGCTGATAGAATTGATTGACATGACTGACAGGTGATTCTATGAATAGTGACAACTTCCAGACATCAAGCCAAGAAACATGTTTGCTGGGGGGGGGGGGGGGCTGGTTCTTATATCTCTTTTTCATGATTACTATTGTTAACTGTTTCCCTCCATCCTATTGCCTTCCCATGATATTTTACTCTATTATCTATCTTTGTTTACCCTATCCCTCTTCAAAAGGGATCTGGTTCTGTATGTCCCCTCCCCCAATCTGCCCTCCCTTCTTTTGCCCCTCTCTCTTTATCACCTTCTCTTCCTATTTTCCTGCAGGGTTAGAGAGATTACTCCACCCAATTGAGTGTTTATGTTATTCCCTCCTTGAGCCAATTCTGATAACATTGAGGTCTTTGAGCCAATTCTGATGAGTATTAGGCTTATTTACTGCCTAGATTAAACAGATTACTCTACCCAATTGGGCTTGTGTGTTAATCCCTTTTTGAGGCAACTCTGATGAGATTAAGGTCTTTGTGTCTATTCTGATGAGTGGAAAATTCATTTACTGGCCTGCTCCTCCCCCATCTCTTCACCCACTCCATAAATACTTTCTTTCATATGGGATTTTACCCCATGCTACTTCTGCCCTTCCCCCTCCCCCAGTGCATTCTCCTTACCCCTCAATTTTACCCTAAGGATATCATCATGGGTCAGCTAGGTGACACATAGGACAAAGCATGCACCCTGGACTCAGGGGGACCCCAGCCAAAACCTGGCCTCATACATAAGACAGTCACCTACTGCATGACCCCAGGTACATCCCCCAACTCCAATTTTTTATGGTTCTCTAGGGTCTTGTATTTGAAAGTAAAATTTTCCATTCAGTTCAGGTATTTTCATCATGAATACCTGAAAGCCCTCTTTTTCATTCAAGTCCCATTTTTTTCTTCTGAAAGATTATACACAGTTTTGCTGGATATGTGATTCTTGGTTGTTATCCCAATTCCTTTGCCCTCTGGAATATCATATTCCATGCCCTACTGTCCTTTAATGTAGAAGCTGCTAGATCTTGTGCTATCCTGACTACGACTCCAGAGAACTTAAATTCTTTCTTTTTTGCAGCTTGCAATATTTTCTCCTTGACCTGGGAGCTCTGGAATTTTGCTATAATATTCCTGGGAGTTTTCCTTTTGGGATTTCTTTCTGGAGGTGATTGGTGGATTCGTTCAATTTCTATTTTGCCTTCTGCTTCTAGAATATCAGGGCAATTTTACCTGACAAGTTCTTGGAGGATGATTTCTAACCTCTTTCCTTGATCATGGTTTTCAGGTAGACTAATAATTGTCAAATTATCTCTCCTGTACCTATTTTCCAGGTCAGGAGTTTTTCCAAGAAGATATTTCACATTGCCCTCTATTTTTTTTATTCATTTGGATTTTCTTTATTGTGTCTTCGTTTCTCATAAAGTCACTAGCTTCCATTTGTTCAATCCTAATTGTTAGGCAATTATGTTCATTGGAGAACTTTTGTACCTCCTTTTCCATTTGGCCAATTTGGCTTTTCAAGCTGTTAACTTTTTTCTCATGTATTTCCTGCATCACCATCATTTCTCTTTCCATTTTTTCTCTACCTCTCTAACTTTATCTTCAAAGTCCTTTTTGAGGGCCACTATGTCCTGAAACCAGTTCATATTTTTCTTGGACGCTTTAGGTATAGGGGTCTTGATGTTGACATCTTCCTCTGAGGGTGCACCTCGGTCTTCCTTGTAACTAAAGAAATTTTCTATGGTACTCACCTTTCTCTGTCTGCTCATCTTGACTTTCTTTTACTTGACTATTAGCTCCTTAAAGTAAGGCACTGTTTCCAGGCAACATTATTCCAAGCTTCAGAAGGTCCCAGGTGATATCATTTAAGGAGGAGCAGGTTCTTCACTTGCCTGGCCTGTTCCCTGGTCTGTAGATAACCCCAGACCTACTTGATAATCAACCAGCTTTGTGTGCTGTGGTTGTCCACTCCAATGAGCCTGTGCCCCTCTCCCACCTCAGCCACTGCTACTCAAGCTTACCTCCTGGTTCCAATCAGGGGTGAAAAATCCAAATTCTGCCTCAATACCAGCTTAGATCCCAGTAATCTACCCCCCCCCACCAAGGGCTCAGCACTCTCACCAAACTGTGAGCTTAGTTCCAGTTGACACTGGTGCTGCAGCTGATTCAGAGTCTCTGGGGGTCTCTTTCTCTGGTAAGGCCTTCATGGGACCAGATCTGTGCCAGGGTGACTGTGGGGTTGGGCTCCACTCCTGTCTCAGCACATCAGCTCCCTCCTGACCTTCCAAGCCATCCTTGGTTGGAAGGTGATCTCAGCACATTCTTCTGTGGATTTTGCTGCTCCAGGAATTGTCCTATGGCATCATTTGGATGTTTTTGGGAGTGATTGTGTCATGAGTTCGAGTGCTCACTGCCTTTCCTCTGCCATCCAGATCTGATGATTCTCAAATATATCAATCCTTTTTATATATTTTAAACAAATAAATGTTATTGCTATATTTTATTTTTATACAAACTACATTTTCCTTCCCCACTTTTCAGAGAATCATCTCATAAAAAATAAAAGAACAGAAATTTATGTGATAATTTTATTATATATTTAAAATGAGTAGCAATTTGAACATAAAAGACTTGCAGTTTTACATGAAATCATCTTATTTTTATCCTACTGTGTTGTGGAAATATTTGTTTTATTTCATAAATTAGAAATAAAATGAATAAAGGGGGCAGCTAGGTGGTGCAGTAAATAAAGCACCAGCCCTGGATTCAGGAGGTCCTGACTTCAAATCTGGCATCACTAGCTGTGTGACCTTGGGCAAGTCACTCATTGCCTTGAAAAAAATTTAAAAAAATCCAAAAAGTAAAATAAATAAAAATTTTAAATAAGAAAAATAAAGAAAAAGTTAGCAAAACATGTCAATTGTTTGACAAATTGAAAAAAAATTGATATTATATTAAGGTAACATACTTTGAAATGATAATTTAGAGGACTCAAAACTAAACAAGATTGTGTGGGAGGAGTGACTAAGCCAGGTATATGTGCATGATGGAGGGAATTTAAAGACAAATTTTATTATGCAAAGACTGTGTCTCTAATGACATGGGTTAATTATATGAAATGAAACCACAGGTCCAGACCTGCTATCTATCTTTCACATATTCTCTCTCCCCCAACTATTTATTAAATTCCTCATAATAAATTAAAGGTAGAATAAAAATCAATAGTTCAATAAATGAACCATACTTCAATTAGCTGGACATTCAAAAAGGTGGACTTTGCATATGGCACTCCACACCAGTAGTCCTTTATTTATAAAAACCCTGTCTCTCACTCTTACTAGCTGTGTAACTATGGAAAAATGACAAAATTTATGTGTTTTACTCAATGCCCTAGAAGTCATCTTCAAAGTCATAAGATAATTGATCTAGAACTAGAAATTAACTTAGATGTCATTTAATTCAATACTCCTTATTGCCCACATGGTCACAATCATTTTGGATTCTTTGATTTCTCAACCATGCCCACAGGAACCACATCACTGGGAAATCTCACCATGATATAAGATCCAACCAGCTTTGGCACTCACACTTCTTCAGTATCCTCTGTTTCTCTGATTGGAGCGTGCGGTCCTGAAGGAGAAAGGACAGGAACACACATCATATTTCCTACCCCACTGCTCTCATGTTGAACTTCTTTAACTTCACCACCCTTCCCTTAGAAGGATGCCTACCTCACTTCCCCATGTTCCCTGCTCCTTTTCAGTTTTCTTTTATGTATCCTTGATTGGCTGAAATATAGTGTGTCTGGAGAGGAATGTGTAATCAGCCTGGAAAGATGCACTCTATGTTAGTGGATGGAATTTCCACATCAAGAGTTCCCAGAAATTCAGGTCATTGAACCTCCCCATGTTCTTGTCTGTCTTTCAGCAGTTACAATAATATGTTCATATTCATTCTGTAGTAACAAGAACATAGACTTTATGGGTAAGCACATTTGAGTATGGAAGGTATTTTCCTTCCCAGGGTAATACCAGCATTTGGGAACATAAAAATACTAGAAATGCAGTTCTACATATGCACTGCACTACTGTAAGCTCTAATTTTCATATATATATATACAATGAGTGACTACTAGCAACCCTTCTATCATCAAATATAGAAAGCACTATTTTTACTATTTTCTTATATCACCTGTATTTTCCAGTATTTTCCTTTCCTCCCTTAGACATTTTATAACATAAAAAGGGGAGAGAAAGAGTAAACAGTTCAGCAAAACCAAATTTCACACATTGTATGTAGCACTCTATGCCCATAGTCCTTAATTTCTGCAAATAAGAGAGAGATTCATTCTTCTATTAATTTGGGGGTCATAATTTTGGTCATAATATCAATGAATTCAATTTCTAATGTTTGTTGGTTTTCCATTCATGTTGTAATAATTGTGTATATTGTTTCCTGATTCTGCTCACTCTTCATCAGTTTATATATCTTCCTATGCTTCTCTGAATTCTTCATCTTCATCATTTCTTATAGAAGAGTACTATTTCATCATATGCTTTCCCCACAAAGTGTATAGTCATTCAATGTATAGGCATCCACTTTCCACTTGTTTGTTATTACCCTAAAAATGTGTTATAGTAAATATGAAGTTGCTAATATGCAATAGGAATAAGTATCAATGAGGACACAAAGAAAATTTAGCTGTTCCTCTTCTGGAGTTTCCATTTTACTGGATCCTTTTTGAGAATCTTGACCACATCCCACTGGTGGCTCTAACTTCAATCTGCCATTCTATTGGTCTCATGCAAAGTAGCACCTACCATCACCACAGCTTGAGGATAACCTTATTAGGCACCAGAGAGAGAAACAAGAGTCCCAAATCCCAAGACTCCTGGCACCTTATTTCCCTGCTTAGGCAAGATTGTGTAAGAGTAGTTTAATTTTCTTCATCTGCCTCTGCAGCTCTCAAGTAACTCTGGTCCTCCAGTGGGATGGTAAATTAAGAGGCATTTTGTTTGTATTGTTAGTCACTCAATAGAAGCAGTCACAGAGAAATGTTTTATTATGGAAAGGAAGGACTCTTTTTAATATGGCTCTTAGGAGGCTGGGTTTTAATGATGCTTAACACAATGTTTTAAACCACACGCCCCAGCTACATGTTATTTCTTGTTAAATGCTGGTTATTAAACAGCAGGCTGGCTCCGGCTTGCCTGCTGAGGGTAGTTAGGGTTGGCTGATACATCTCTGACAATCTGAATAGTTGATGGAGTGGCAACTGCCATTCGCCTTTAAAAGATTTTATGTCCTAACATCTGCACAGAACACCAGTATGCACAATTACCCTGTGTTCTCGCCCACAATTTGGGAACAGTTAAAGTCCCCAAACCCAGCCCCAAGTCTCCCTTTCTTCTAGAATTCCATGTTCTCATTCAAAATCACACTGGAACCTTTTTCCAATCCACTCCAGCCCCCTCCAACAACACTTAACCTAGTGATCTCTCCTGTACAGTAAATATCCACTCAAACCAGCAGACCAGGAGAATGAGCCTGTGAAACATAATAATATGCCTGATGGAGAGATTTAAGTCAAAAAGGAATAAATGGTTGAAGCTCATGCCATTGTTTTTTTGTTTGTTTGTTTTTTTGTTTTGTTTTGTTTTGTTTTTGCGGGGCAATGGGGGTTAAGTGACTTGCCCAGGGTCACACAGCTAGTGTGTATTAAGTGTCTGAGGCTGGATTTGAATTCAGGTACTCCTGAATCCAGGGCCAGCACTTTAACCACTGCACCATCTAGCTGCCCCCATGCCATTGTTTTTTAAACCAAACAAACTCTAAACATTTCAGATAGAAAAGCAAATATAACAATAGACTCTTTTCACACACATAATCTCCTCAATGCTATGTCATTTTGGTTAAAAATATAAAGGAATGTTAGAGAGATTGTCTTTAGACTATTGGGAATATTCAAAAAACAATGACAAGTTCAAATAACCATTAGGAGAATGCTGCCATATATTATGCCCAGTGCTCCTTGGTTCTGATGTTTAGAATACGACAAAAGAGTAGCATTGATATAGGAGAGAAGGAGGAAGAAGAGGAGTAGGAGGAATTCATTAACACAGTAACATGTAAGCTTCTACATCTAAATGAAAGATCTTTCTGGGAACTCAAATAGAAATGTCTGAACAAGAGAAATAGAGTATGTGTATCATCTCCTAAATGTGATCATCAGTCAACTAATCTGAGTCCAAAAAGGGGCAGTATAAAATAGCCATCCCATGTAAATAACATTTCAAATAGGTTATTACTATACCAAGCCAATAAAAATTTGTACATTCCCATAGCTTCATTTTCCAAATCTTAGAATTAAAAATTTTTAACCAGAAGACTTAAAAGAAAAATGATAGATCATTATGTTGTGTACTATCAAAGTATTTTGCTTCCACCTCAGTTTACCAAGTTTTGATATGGAAGACACTGTGTAAGTTGGTAGACATGAAATGTAGAACAGAAGCATCGCATACTCTATGTGAGCTTACATGTGGAAAATACAATAAATACACAGATACCTAAATTCTCAGTAATTTGAGGGGGGGAAGAACAGAAATGACTAACTAGGGAGATCAAGGAAGGCTTTATGGAGGAGACAACACCTGAGCTGAGCTTTGAAGGAAGATTTAATTGAATAAGCATTTATCACAATGCAAACATCATGCCAGAAGCTAGAGATGAAAAAGATAAAAAGAATTCTCAGAGAGAGCTTATATTTTACTAGGTGAAACCAATATGTACACAGATAAAATTGTATTAAATATATACTGAATGAATACAAAGTAGTTTCAGATGGGGAAACTCAAAAACCTGGGTGAAATGAGGAAGATACTCCAAAAGGCAGAGGTGAGAAAGAAGAGAATTTCAGTCATGGGAGGAAACCTGTGTAAAGGCAAAAAGTGAGTAGGTAGAGTAGCATATATGAAGCACAGCAATCAAGCCATTTGGGCAAGAATATAGAGTTCCTAAAGAGGTTAGATGCCCAACTGTCCTAAAAAATAGGAAAAATCTAGATTGGGAATGACTGGAAAAAATCTTAACATAAAAGTAAAAGGCTGGAGACAGACAGGGCAAACACTCCCATTTCTCTGACAATAAAACTTGAAATGGAGTCACAAATAGTTGGACGTGAGTTTAAAATGACTTAACAATAACAAAGATAATATGGTGTCACTAGAACTTGCTGGGGACTAATGCTATATGCTAATTATGCCAAATTTTGTGTTTATTCCTCTAAAGAAAAAGGTAGTAAAAGGAAAAATATACCCCAGAGGTACTGTGGAAACCAAATTTACATCTGTTTTTTCTATATATGTGAAATAAATATTCATTTGTAAAAGCCACCATGAAAAAGTTACTCAAATGCAAGTGGTTAAATGTAACCAAGGTGCTAGTGTTGGGATCCTAATCAACAAGGGGAATATAGCTTGAGCTTGAATCACTGAAAGAGAAAACATACAACTTTACCCCTCAGGTACCCTAAAATCATGAGGCAAAGTGTTACCAGAGCCAATGAGCATCCTTACACAATCGAGTTTGAGGAAAAGCTGTTTGGCATATTTACCTATCAAGTAGAATGCTGGAAGAGGAGTAACATAGTAAAGCTGTAGAAGGAGTTTGAAGTCAGATGGTAGTTGATATCAAGCAAGAAGCAAGAGTTAGTATGTATCAGGCATGTGCCAAAAAGAGTTGGGCAAAACTCTCTCTCTGCACACAAAGTAGACTGATGGTATCAGAACAAGAAAAGAGGATTAGTTCTGAGTAATGGGCATGCAAGCCAAGAAGATTAAGATATATGGTGATACTGCACAAACCTGCAAGTGGTAGACACATGAGACACAAGTAAGACAAAGTTCAGTATGTAAATAGGGGTATTTGAACCACATAAAAATCTAACAAGAGGTCTGAAGGGTGCTACATCCAAACAGCATCCCTAATGAAGTGGAGGCTTAATCAGTGAAATAAATGAAGAACACTGCACCTCACTTAAAATAACAGGCGTAGAAGACAATTATAATTACATTATTGCTAAAAATTAAAACTGCCATTACTCTGCACCTTATAGTTCATAAAGGGTTTGTGAGATAATGATTACAAGCAATGTTCATAGTGGAAAGAGCTAGATTTGAACCCAGAAGAATAATTTTTGAATACTTCTCAGCTTTTCTTACTACCTGTGTGACTTTGGGGTAAGGCACATTATTTTCCTGGGCCTCAGTTTCCTGAGAAAATTCATGGACTCAACTTGGCATCTGTGAACTTGTTCTTTTTGTAGTGAATTATGTTGATGACTATATTTTAATATAATTGTTTTCATTGGTAATTCCATGTATTTTATAAATTTAAAATCATTATTCTTACAAATACGCTATAAGCTTTAGCAGACTAATATTTCTGTAACTCCTGGTCTAGATTATACTAAGATTTCTTCCAGATCCCAATCTCTCAGGGGCACACAGAAGACACAATCACTAGCAGAAGACATAATTAGAATTCAGATCTATATTTTCCTGCATATGCATTCCATTACTTCAGTCAGTAATGTTATATGTGTATATGTGTTTGTCCTTCATTCTCGAAGAGGACCATGATATTGGAGTGATGTCATGAGTTGCAGTGAATTGGATTTAAGTGAGGGAGGGCTGTACAAGGTCATGAACCTCACTCCCTCCTCCAAAGCCATCTGAGTGCATTGGCAAGATATACATCAGGATGACTAGAGATGGTCCCAATTGTTTAACGCAATTGGAGTTAAGGGACTTATCCAGAGTCACACAGCTCGTGTCTGAGTGTGAGATTTGAACTCAGGTGCTCCTGACTCCAGAGTAAGTGCTTTATCCACTGCACCACCTTGCTGACCCAACATAAAAAAGATGATGAAGGAAATAAAAGGAGAGTGAAGATGAGGGAAACTGGCAGTCACCTAAGGTCAGCTTATCTATTCCATAATTTTGCCTAGAAATGACCCTGTTGAAATGCTTATATGCTATTTCAGCCTATCCAAAATTATTTCCTTTCTTATAAACATAGTGTTTACTTGCTAAAAGTAAATACTTGTGCTTTTCTTGGCTACTGAGACATTAATGGTAGCAATAAATGTGGTAAAGGGTCATTTCTTTATAAGGAAAGAAACATTTATTCAAGGTGCTGATAAAAATTAGACAACTTCAAACTTTAGGAATTACACCACTTTTCCTGATCCTTAAGAACATGTGATATACAATATAATAATGTAATGCTGTTGTGGTTTTTTGCGGGGCAATGAGGGTTAAGTGACTTGCCCAGAGTCACACAGCTAGTAAGTGTCAAGTGTCTGAGGTCAGATTTGAACTCAGGTACTCCTGAATCCAGGGCCGGTGCTTTATCCACTGTGCCACCTAGCTGCCTCCTGCAATGCTGGTTTTATGTACATTAAAGTAATGCATATCAATTGCATAAAAATTGGGACGGGGGTGGGGCAGCTAGTTGACTCAGTGGACAAAGCACTGGTCCTGGATTCAGGAGGACCTGAGTTCAAATCCTGCCTCAGACACTTGGCACTTACTAGCTAGTAAGTGTGTGAGCCTGGGCAAGCCACTTAAGACTCACTGCCTAGCTCCTCCCCCAAAAAAACCAATTGGGACCAGGCCTTCTCATCTTATCACTGGACCTCAAATACATGGAGACAGATTTTTTTATGCATTAAGAGAAAACAATTAAAAGGATATAAACCAGTATACAGGATTAGGGAATCTGATTTTTAATTGGAGGAAAGATGATAAATTTCCAAAATTGAAAGGGACAAAGGAAACAAGTGCAATTCCATGAAACCAGAAAAAGATATCTCACTCCCACCTCCAAGAGTCTCTATTCAATCAAAGGAAAATGGAAAGAGTAACTCATTAACCAGTACAGATCCACTTTGCAGAAAAGACACATGTTTTTCTTTATATGTATATTTGTGAGAAGACCCCTTGCGTCAGTTTTCAGATGTGTATGGGTTTCTAGACTGAGCATAATGTAGGTCCTTATTTAAGGTTCTCTAAGGTTCTCTAAGCATCATGGAGAGGTGGCCCAGCCTCCTATCCATGCAGGGATAATTTCAAATAGTGCAATAAAATTTTCTCACAAGACCTATTAATTGAATCAAGTTTTCTCACAGGGCCGAATTTGGATTAGACCCATAAATGAATAGAAATGGAACTGAGTTATATCCAGAATTAAGTTACAAAAGCGAGCCAGTGTGGTTCCCACAGTCCCCACAGTTTCCTCTCTGGAAAATACCACTATAAAGAGTATTTTTTATAATGTTTCTTCCCTCATTAAAATGAAGCTCCTAATTTAATTAGCAAGTTCTAATATTTGTAGATTAAAGGCATTTACAAAAGTAGTTCATGTATTCACAAGTAGTAGGTGACTTTATTTGCAGTTAATAGTCTATTGGATCCATTACAATTAAATTCTAAATTTATTTTTTCTTTTAAGTGTTTTATTAAAAATTCAATATTTTAAATCCATTCAACCAACTAAACTTGCTTAGTAACTACATTTAAAATGATTAATTTGAATTGATAAAATATCATAGCATTTTTTCAGTCACTTCTCCTAAATACCCTATCAGGATTCTTTTCATTTCTATTTGCTATTCTTATTATATGGTATATTCCATTCATCTTATTCTGCTCTGTATCGCTTTGAAGTATTTCATAAAGGTCTTTCTTTGTAATTCTTTGTATTCCTTGTATTCATTACATAAAATATGTTTTCCATTTTTTTCTCTATTCATCCAATAATATCCTACTCTAATGCCTCATGAACTGATTGTCATCAAACAATAAGCTTCATGAGGACATGGAAAATTTTTCATTTTTGTCTTTTTATCCCCAGCAACTGCCAAGTGTCTTTATACATAATATAATAAATGTTTATTGAAGTAGGTTGAATTGAATTATTAAGGGTTAGATTAACTAAGCATAAGTTCTTCCAACATTCTAGAAAGCTGATAAGGATTACTCAAGGACAAAGAGTAAAGAGGTTATGTAGTAGGTCTATAGGGGAGCTTCTTTGCAATAAAGACAAAACAAACACCTAAGGATCTAGCTTTCAGTAAGTTTGAAGAACATGGAGAATTTTACAGTAAATAGCATTTTATGACCAATAACTTCTACCAGCCTAAATTACCTCAGCCTATATTCATTCAACGTGTAGGTTGATCTTCTCCCAAGAAATGAAAGTGGAGGAATTTAAGGAGCCTCAGTGTCCACACTGAAGGTTATCAGGGACAATGGTATGTTTCCTTAAAATAAAAGCATAAGAGAGACTTCAATATGATGACTAATGCTTGTGTTGTGAGAAAGAGGAAGATCATTCATTAATTAATTTATTGGGCTACAGTTATTGAAGAAATGGTATTATAAGGCATAGAAATAAAATCAATTGCTATTTCATGGTGAGAAACAGGCCAAAACATTAAAATCATAGTTCCTTAAAGGCAAAAAGACAAAGCAGTATGCACACACATGTGTTTATGTAGATATATTTTTATCTTATATTTTTATTTTTATAGTTTTTAACTTTCTTTTTTTAATTTTATGTTCTGAATTCTCTGCCTTCCTCCCTCACCTCCATACTCAAAAAGTCAACCTATAATATAGTGTAAGGAATTAGTTATGATTTGGGGTTTCCATGACCCCATCTTTGCTTTATTATGGTCAGACTGAAAAGATGTAATCTTGAAAAACAATGCAGCTTTGGCATCAGGAAGTGATGTTTGCTTGTGGGTCCTGTCAATCAAAGTTGACAGCCAATTAGCTTGGAGCTGTGTGTGTGTAAACAGCCCTGTTTCCTGTTCCACAGGAGGTTTCTGGGAGGAGGGAGGAGTGAGGGATGCACTCTTTTGGCTGGGAGGGAGAGGGAGAGAAGCTGGTAGTGGTTGAGCTTTGGACTGAGCCAGGAGACACTGCACAGTTTACTGACTCAAATCTTAAATCTGCCTCCTACCCTGCCGGCCCAAAGAGCCAGCCTCACTTCAACAACACAAACTCACCACCACCTGGAATCTGTAGTTCTAAGGAGAATCAGCTGTGCAGTTTCTCCTGGCTCTGACCGAAGCTCAACCACCACCAGCTTCTCTCCCTCTCTCCCAGCCAAAAGAGTGCACCCCTCACTCCTCCCTCCTCCCAGAAGCCTCCTGTGGTACAGGAGACAGGGCCATACACACACACACACACACACACACACACACACACACACACACAGCTCTAAGCTAACTGTCTGGCAACTTTGATTGACAGGACTCACTTCCTGAGGCCGAAGCCACATGGCTTTTCAAGATTACATCTTTTCAGTCTGACCATAATAAAGCAAAGATGGGGTCACAGAAACCCCAAATCACAATTAATTCCTTACAATAGGTTATACATGTCCCATCATGAAAACATATTTCCATATTAGTTACATTGTAAAAGAACCCAAATACCAAAAATAAAATAAAATAAAATAACCCAAACAAACAAGAAAAATGAATTTAAAAATAAATTCTTCAAGTTTCGTTCAGAACCCATCAGTTCTTTCTCTGGAGGTGGAAAGCAAGTTTAATCCTAAAACATTCAGAATGGTCTTGTATCATTGTGTTGCTAAAAATAGCTGTCATTGACCACTGTACAATATTGCTCTCACTGAGTGCTCTCCTGGTTCTTCTCACTTCACTTTGCAATATGTAAGACTTTCCAGGTTTCTCTGAAAGAATCCAGCTTGTCATTTCTTACAACACAATAGTATTCCACCACAATTGCATACCACAACTTGTTCAGCCATTCCCCAATTGATGGGTATCCCCTTAATTTCTAATTCTTTGCCACAACAAAAAGAGTTGCTATAAATATTATAGATTCTTTTTCTTTTTCAAAAAAATTCTTCAGGATAAAGAGCTATTAATGACATTTTGGGCATAGTTCCAAATTGGTCTCCAGAATAGTTGAATCAGTTCACAACTACACCAGCAGTGCTTCAGTGTTCCAATTTTCTTATACCCCCAACAAAATTTGTCATTTTCCTCTTCTGACCTGTTAGACAATAGGATAGTTATGAAGTGGTACCTCAGAGTTGTTTTAATTTGCATTTCTCCAATAAATAATGATTTAGAGCATTTTTTTATATGACTATAGATAATTTTCATTTCTTCATCTGAAAATTGCCTATCAAACATTTATCAATTGGGGAATGACTTGTATTTTTATAAAATTGACTCAATTCTCTATATATTTGAGAAATGAGGCCTTTATCAGAGAAAAGTCCTTTAAAAGTTTTTTTCAGAGTCATGATTCCTAACTGTGCCTATCCCTCCATTCTATTTTTCTGCTGTTTATCCTTCCCTCTGCAACCACCTCTCCCCCCCCTTAATCTCTCCCTCTGTCCCTCCCTCCATCCTTCCCTCTCCACTACTTTCCTCTCCCCTTTGTCCCTCTCTCTTTTCAAAATTATTTTGCTCGAACACCACTTCCCCCAATCTAACCCCTTTCTCTTATTATCATCCCATCCTGCTTTCCTGTAAGGTAAGACAGATTTTCAGAACTAACTGAAGGTGTATTTTATTTCCTCTTTTAGTGAATTCTGATGAAAGTAAGGTTCAAGCACAGTGAACCTCCCCATTCATCTTCCCTTTTACTGCAAAAGCTCTTTTGCACCTCTTTATATGAGATAATTTAACACATTCTAAATGTCCATTTCCCTTTTTCCTTGTGCATTCCTCTTTCTGACTCCTAATTTTATTTTTGTTAGATATCATCCCATCATAGTCAACTCACACCTATCTACGTAAACTCCTTTTAACTTGTTTAATAATGATAAAGTTATTAGGAGTTACAAGTATCATCTTTGCATATGGGGATGTAAATGGTTTAACCTGATTGAATTCCTTATGATTTCTCTTTCTTGTTTACTGTTTTGTTCGTCTCTTGAGTCATATATTTGAAATTAAAACATCCTATTCAGCTCTGGACTTTTCATCAGGAATTATTGACACTTCTCTATTTTATTAAATATCCATTTTTTCCCTGATGGAGTATACTGAGATTTGCTTTGTAGGTGATTCTTAATTGTAATCCTAGCTCCTTTGGCTTCCATGATATCATATTCCAAACCCTTTAATGCTTTCATATAAAAGATGTGCTGTACTTACTGTGGCACCACAGTATTTGAATTCTTTCATTCTGGCTACTTAAAATATTTTCTCCTTGACTGGGGTTGTTCTGGAACTTGGCTATAATATTCCTGAGAGTTTTCATTTTAGGATCTTTTTCTGAAGGTGATTGGTGCATTCTTTCTATTTTATACTTTACGCTCCAGTTCTAGGGCAATTTTTTCTTGATAATTTCTAAAATATGATGTCTAGGCTTTTTTTTAAAAATTATGGCTTGGGCATAGCTAGGTGGAAGAGTGGATAAAGCATTGGCCCTAGATTCAGAAGGACCTGAGTTCAAATCCAGCCTCAGGCACTTCATACTTACTAGCTGTATGACCCTGGGCAAGTCACTTAATGGTCAAAAATAAAATAAAATAAAAAATGATGGCTTTCAGATAGTCCAACAATTCATAAATTATCTCCCCTCAATCTTGGAGTCATTAGCTTACAATTAACCAATTATACCTCCTTTTCTATTTGGCAAATTTTACTTTTTAAGGAGTTCTGTGAATTTTGTGTCTCTTTTTTTTTCAATTTGCTTATTATGCTTTTTTCAGGTGTTATTTACTACATTATTTCTGTACCTCCTTTACCAAGCTAATGGCTCTTTTTTCATGACTTTGTTACACCACTCTTATTTATTTTCCCATTTTTCCCCTCTAACTTTCTTATTTGAGTTTTTAAATCATTTGTGAGGTCTTCCAGGAATTCTTTTTGGGCCTGAGACCAATTCACATATTTTTTTTTCTTTGAAGTTTTGGATATAGCTGTTGTGATGTTGTTATCTTCTCCTGAATGTGTTTAGAATGTTCCTGTTACCCTAGTAACTTTCTATTGGATACTTAAAAAAAATGCTCATTTTTTAACTAATTTCTTGACTTTTAATCTTATGTTAAAGTTGGACTTTGCTCCCAGTGTAGAGGGGGCACTATCCCAATCTTTAGGGTTGTGTGTGTGTGTGTGTGTGTGTGTGTTGCTGTTTTCAGAGCTAGTTCTAGGGGTAGGTAAGTTTTTAATTCTTCAAAGGTGGTATGATCTATGGAAATGTATGGTCACTACTTTCTTTGCTTCTTGTCTAAGCTACCATAAACATTATTTTCTTCCCCAGAACTGGAACCAGGGTATCTCTTCTTCCACAACCACATGCTCTAATTTTTAATTCTCCTCCTCACCCTGGGACCATGACAAGAAACTGTGTAATGTTAATGCGACAGAGTCTTGCACCCACTGCCAACAAAGAGTCTCCTCCAATCTCCTTATAACTACTTGTCCAGATCCATTGCTATCTATGGGCTGAAAGCTCTAGAAGCTGTGCTACCATTCATTCACCCCCAAGCCTGCTGCTTACTTATCACTGGACTGAACTCCATTCTCAACCCCAGTGAGACAGACTTTTCTTCCTGAACCTCTAAGTTGTCTTGTGTGAGAAAATTATTAATAATAGGTGTTAGTGAACTCCTAGGGGCCTCCACTGAGAGAGCCAGGCCTGAAGTTTCTTAAGGTCAGACCAGAGTCAGGAAGTTACCTCATTTAAAACCACACCTATCTGAAAGCCTTGTTCCCACCAGAGGATCTGTTCTATGCACCCTGATCTGAGCATGACTATGCTGAACCACCTTCAAATCCAGTGAAACAATGAACCTTTGAACAATGTGTATGGGTGGGCTCTGTTCCTGCCCACAGCAAGCTTGCACAAACACTCACTCTCTTTGGCCTGGGAACTTGATGAGAGCAGACATATCCCTCTGGGGTTCCCCATTTTCTCTCCTCTCTCTTCTATTTCTTATATAGGCTTTTCCTATCTTTCAAGGCCATGTGCTTTATCTTTAATAATATTTAATATGCTTTAATAAATGCTTAATTCCTCAAACTGGTGCTAAAGCTCCTAATTTATAAGTAACACATGTATATTAGAAACCCCAGCTAATTTTCCCCAAACTTGGGACAGAATTAAGGTGACCATATATAATTTTACTCACTACACTTGGGTTGGAAAATTGTTTCACTACATCCTTTTGTGAGTTTTGTTGCTCCAGAATCCTTTCTGAGGTGTAATTTTAGAGTTACTTGGAGGGGGATTTGGGAGAGTTCAGGTGAATGAATCCCTGCTTTTACTTCACCATCTTTACCACAGATTTTTTTTTTATAGTTTGCTGGATCCATAATCTCATCATTGTATATATTCCTTCCACCAATACCTCATTCTCCACAGATCTTCTCTGATCCTTCAAAAAGGAATTATTCAACAAGACAAAAGCTTGCTCTGAATCTTTAAATATTTCCTGACTATGAGTGTAATACTCATGTTCTCAGTCTTACAATCTTATAAGACTAGCCACAAATTCCTCTTGATTAATGCTATTAATAATAATGCATTTAAACTCTTCAAGCTCCAGGCCTGTGACTGGCAACGTGGGTAAATGCACCAAGAAGGCTAGAATTGTTGGTAAATATGGAACATGTTATGGTGCATCCCTCAGAAAAATGGTGAAGAAAACTGAAATTAGCCAGCATGCCAAGTATACCTGCTGCTTCTGTGGCAAGACCAAAATGAAGATATAGGCTGTAGGTATCTGACATTGTGGATCCTATATGAAAACAATAGTTGGTGGTGCATGGTCCTACAATACCACCTCTGCAGTCACAGTCAAATCTGCCATCAGAAGACTGCAAGAACTGAAAGACCAGTAAAATATTCTCCCCATCAAATATCTATAGTCTATAATCCAACAATAAATGGGTTAACTTATGGAATAAAAAAATCACTTTTGTTTTGAATAGTCAAAAAATAATAATAACATTTATATAATTATTTAATGCTTTCAAAGTACTTTATATATATTATTTCATATGTGCTTAACAAAAACCTTGGGAGGTGATTGCTATTAATATTCCCATTTTACACTTGAGGAAATTGAAGTTTAATGGAGGTTAAGACCATGGTCACAAAGGTAGTAAGTATCTAATGCTAGATTTAAACCCATGTCTTCTTGGTTCCATGTCTAGTGCTATATCCATTGTGCCATGCAGCTATCAATAGCTTTGAGGATCTCCTCTATAGCACTTCTTCACAACAAGTTAAAATTACTGCAGAAACCTACTACTGTCTACTAATACCTACTGTGTGTCTTTTAAAGTAATTAATATAAAAGGCCTTATCTTTATTCATTTTTCCTAGTCCAAGTAGTCAATACGTCAAGTTATTAATGAACATAGTCATCAAATGATTGCTAAATATTATTCTCTCATTTTTCTCTTTTCTAAAAGGTATAAAATAAGTTTATTAAATAGAAATAGATCACTGGAATTCTGTTTGAATTTAGAGGTAGATGGAGTGTAAGAAAATTGGCTTTCATTTTCCAGATAAAATTAGTTGAGCTTGAATGGTTTTGAGACATCACAGTGCTTCCCCTTCCCCAAACTCTCTAAACTTCTCAGGCAGAAAAACAAATTGTCATTCTCCAAAACAACCTTTTTAGCACACATATGCTCCACCTTAACCTTGTAGTGCCTACAAGGAAAGCTTTCTCCTAATTTGTCCTCAGCTGACATATCCTCTGTGTGTTGGGATTTTAGTTAACCTTTTATACTTTTTATAACAGATGCCTCATGTACTCTAGTCAGGGATTTTGTTAATTGCTTCTCTGATGGAGAGACCATCTCTGATGTGAAGGATTAGGAAAGATTCAGGAAATCAACAACAGGTAAATTAGGACCAGATCAAAGACCTCCCTACTGGAAAAAAAAAATTAAATGTTAAAAGCTTCATCTGATCCTCATGTTCATGCATATTTCTAAAATGGGATTTGTCAATTGCAAATGCAAAGTCGTTCCAATTTGATATTAGCAGCTATGTCTGCTCTATATTCCAAAACATTAAAGCAGCAGAAATGCCTGCCAAGTATTGATGTAAGCTTATTGACAAAACAGAATGCTTCACAGTGAGGCCACCGTCTCACACGGTGCCATACAGTGAGTCTGTAATTACGACTTCAGTCCCTGTATATCAGATCTCCCCCACGCTGGGCTAGATTCACCCTCAAAAAAAGCAAGAGAAGGAGTGGGATGGGGTGGGTAGTGAGTTAGCTGCTGTAAGTAGGAATAAATTACCTGAAAGACATCATCTTGGGGAATGGAGGGGAAAGAGCTCTGCTCAAATGAGCAATTATACTTGTCCTGAGGTTTAAGAGGCGTTCCCTCCTTCAGCAAATGCTACTCCAGTTGGGCACACAGCTTCAATGTGTCCTTTCAGAAGATAACACACTGTGGGGCAAATGGCCTTGCACCAAGACATTACCTAAAAAGAGGCCAATTGTAAGCCTGAGTGAAAGCATGGTACCAAGCCATAAATACTGCAAAACAACAGGGGTTCAGTGATAAGTCTAATTTATGTTCCTCATTAACTCTTGTAGTAGCCCAGAGGTATTCCCAACATATCATGAATGCTTATCTTTCTGAAAATTGTCCTGTTTGCTGCACTAGTGTGAATAGAGTTAGCCATGGAATGGTTAACTCTATGACATCCTGATTTGAGTGTGATTTGGATCTGGAAAAGGATGTGTGGTGTTTTGTTTTGTTTTTAATTTGAACCTTGAGGACTTTCTTGTATGTTTGGCAATTTACCGTGGCTACTTCTATCCTCTCGCTTTTAATGGCTGCATCCCTTCTGCTTCATTCTGGACTTTATGCTTTGTAAAAACAACATGGCATAGTAGCAAGAGCCCTGGACTTCAAGTTGGGAGCACATGGGTTCAAACCCTATCTCTGATACCAACTAAGTGGGTGATCATTACTCACTCAACCTCTCCAACCCTCGTTTTCTTCTTTATAAAATGAGAATCATATGAACAATGCATTTTATAGGATTTTTGTGAAGATCAAATTTATGCATTTAAAGTATTTTACATACTTCAAAATATTATTAAAATATGGGCTGTAATCCATCTATATCAATTCATGATCAGAAATAACCAAGTTATTTTACAGCAATAAAAATGCCTTACAACATTTGCACAGTGAATCATAATGTAGAAAGCACTTTTACATTGTTCTTAAAAGTATAATTGCTAATACTAATAAGAATAATAACATGCAAGACTTTGTTTTAAATTTCAATATTCTTTCAATATTGCATGATGTGAGTCTTAATATATCAACGTCTAAAGAATTAAATCTGAGGATCATGGAAAAACAATTAAGATACCTGTGGTGGGCATGAGCAGACCATATACCACATTATCAACCAATAATGAGAACTACACAAGAAAAATGGCACGAAGAATGTCACCCAAGAGATGTATGACCATAGATGCTGGATCGATAGAATGATTACAGTGAAGGTAAAAGAATTTATGCCTATTTAAGGTCAAGGTAACTAGAACCAGAGCTCCCATGCACTCAGTATTCAGTATTTTACTGAACATGAAGTAAGAAGGGAGAAATTGCTGTTAGGGCTGCATGAAAACACAATCCTTCTCTATGACTTCAGTGACTATCCTGCTGGCTGCATCTCTAAACTCTCTAAGGATACATACGGGCAACCATTCTAACATACACTGGGACTAGGGTTTCTGGTCCATTTCTCATTTATCAATGGCAATCATCTTCCCTAGCTGTGTAGCAAATCACACACACACACACACACACACACACACAGAGAGCTTCCTGTTTGGCAACCACATTTTTTGACTTTTCCCTAAGGAATAGAGCACTGGCAACAAAGTCCTAGTCCCCAATAGAGAAAATAGTATGATTATACTGTTCATCCAGTGCTGCCAACTGTCCATGTCTACTCAGGAAATAATCTAGGATGACTGAACAAAAGTAGGGAGCTAATCTAGAGTAGAAGTTCTCAACCTTTGTGTCATGAACCCCTTTGACTGTCTAGTGAAGGCCAATAGACCCTTTTCAGAATAATGTTTTTCAATGTGTAAATTAAAATGTATAGGATTATAAAGAAAAACAAATATATTGAAAGAAGTTCATAGTTGCAATGTTAAGTATCCATGGTATAAATGTTTCATATTTAATTCTAATACTCTAGTCTTCTGTCAATACTAATAATGTAAACCACATGGTGAACCTGGAATCAAGAAGGCCTGAGTTCAATTCAAACCTCAGATACTTACTAGCAGTATGACCCATGCAAATTATTTAACCTCTCTCTGTTTCCTCATCTATAAAAATAGGACTAATAGCACCTACCTCACAGGATTGTTTTGAAGATCAAGTGAGAATATTTGGACATTTCTATGGGACTTGATAAATTCATCATTTCAAGAATGATAAGGATCCTATATTTAATCATAGGGTTTCAGAAGTAATTGTTTTTTATTACTTCTAAGATAAAAAAACAAACATGCAAACTCCAATATCTGGTATTTAAAACTTCTTGGAGTCTTCTTGTAATGTATCCTTCCAGACTGATGTCAGATTACCTTATCTCATATAACTAATGTTCAAGACTTGCTATTTCCAGGAAGTGACATCCTATATACTTCTCCACCTTCACCTCTTGTATTTCTTAAATTCTTTCAAGATTCATTTCAGGGGGGAAGCTAGGTAGCACTGTGGAATAATCACCAGCCCTGGATTCAGGAAGACCTGAGTTCAAATGTGGCCTCAGACACTTGACAATTACTAACTGTGGAACCCTGGGCAAGTCACTTAACCCTCATTGCCCTGCCAAAAAAAAAAAAGATTTATTTCAAGGACTACTCTAACAGAGATATATTCCTGACCTACTCAGGTATTAATTCATTTACTGTACTTTCTCCAGAAACTAGGAAATGTTGGCAATTTGGTCTCTCATTCCTCTGCCTAATGCCAAAATTCACTGGGATAGGGAGAAAGGAATGCAGTTCCAGGAAAAAAAAATCTGCTTACTTATAGACTATACCAAAGCCTTTGACTGTGTAGATCATAACAAAATGTGTCAAGTCCATAAAAGGATCAGAGTACCTAATAATCTTTCTTGTCTGGAGCAACAGTTAGAATCAAACATAAAACAAATGATATGTTTAAGATGGTAAAAGGAGTATGACAAGGCTGTATATTGTCATCTAATTGATTAAACTTATAAGCAAAATGCAAAACTATGAATTAAAAGCTGGAGTTAAGTTTGCCAGAAGAAATATTGGCAATCTCAGATATGCAGATACTATCACTCTGATGAAAGAAAATGAAGAATTAAGAAGCCTCTTGATGAAACTGAAAAAGAAGAGAATACACATTTACTTGAAGCTTAACATAATTAAAAAAAAAACACCCAAGATCTTGGCAACTGCTACCATCACGTCCTGGCAAATAGAGGGAGAAGAAATGGAAGCAGTGTCAGACTTTTAATTTTTGGGCTCATAAATCACTGCAGATTTTTACTACAGCCATGAAATTAAAAGATGCTTGCTCCTTGGAAGGAATGATATGGTAAATCTGTACATCAAAGGAAAGATATCGCATTGCCTATAAAGGTTTATATAATCAAAGCTATTGTTTTCCCAGAAGCAATGTGAAAGTGTGACTCACAGTGTCATACAGTGATGTGGCGAAAGTTGGATTTATAATGAAAGCTGAGTATCTCTGAATTGACACTTTCAAATAGTGATGCTGGAAAGAAAAATGATAGTCATGCAGGAGAATCATAAGAAAAACGTTAATAGCATGAAAAGCCAAATGGGAGAGGAGATACAAAAGCTCTCTCAAGAAAATAATTGGCTAAAAATTAAGATTGAACAAATGGAAGCTACTGATTTTATGAGAAACCAAGACACAGCAAAGCAAATCCAATTGACTAAAAAATAGAGGGCAATATGAAAAATCTCCTTGGAAAAACAGCTGACCTTGGGGCAGCTGGGTGGCGCAGTGGATGAAGCAACAGCCCTGGATTCAGGAGGACCAGAGTTCAAATGCAGCCTCAGACACTTAACATTTACTAGCTGTGTGACCCTAGGGAAGTCACTTAACCCTCAATGCCCCAAGAAAGAAAGAAAAAGAAAGAAAGAAAGAAAGAAAGAAAGAAAGAAAGAAAGAAAGAAAGAAAGAAAGAAAGAAAGAAAGAAAGAAAGAAAGAAAGAAAGAAAAAGAAAAATAGCTGACCTGGAAAATAGATCCAGGAGAGATCATTTGAAAATCATTGGACTACCTGAAAACCATGACCAAAATAAGACTTTAAACACCATATTTCAAGAAATTGTCAGGGGAAATTGCCCTGATATTCTAGAAGCAGAAGGTAAAATTGAAATTGAAAGAATCCACCAATCACCTCCTGAAAGAGATGCCAAAAGGAAAACTTCCAGGAATATAATAGCCAAATTCCAGAGCTCCCAGGTCAAGGATAAAATACTGGAAGCAGTTAGAAAAAAGGAATTTGAATACTGTGGAACCACAGACAAGATAACACAGGATCTAGCAGCATCTACATTAAAGGACCAGAGGACATGGGATATGACATTCCAGAGGGCAAAAGAACTAGGACTACAGCCAAGAATCACCTACCCAGCAAAATTGAGTATAAACTTTCAGGGGGGAAAATGGGACATCAATGAAAAAGAGGACTTTCAGGTATTTATGAGGAAAAGACCTGAACTGAATAGAAAATTTGACTTTCAAATACAAGACCCTAGAGAAGCATAAAAAGGTAAACAGGAAAAAGAATTCAGGAGGGATATTAAAAGATTAAACTCTTTACATTCCTACCTGGGAAGATAATACTTCTAACTCATAAAAACCTTCTCAGTATTAGGGCAGCTCAAAGACATAGACAGAGAGCACAGGTGTGAATTGAATATGAATGGATGATATCTGTAAATCATTTATTTTTTGTTTCTCCTTGTTTTTTTGTGGGGCAGACAGGGTGGGGTGGCTTATGTCTGGGACTGGATTTGGGCTTGGGGCCTCTTGGTTCCAGGGCTGGTGCTTTGTCCACTGTGTCATTTAGCTGACCCATGATGACATATTTAAAATAAAATTAAGGGATAAGAGGAATTCAATGGAAGAAAGGGAAAGGGAGAGGTGGACTGGGGAAAAGTAGCACACATAAAAGTAACAAGAAAAATCTTATAGAGTGGAGGGGAAGATGGGGAAGGATCAGGGAGTGAGTGAACCTTACTCTCATTAGAATTGGCTCAAAGAGGGAATAACATACACACTCAAGTGGGTCTAGTAATATATTGTGCCCTCAGGGAAAGTGGGAGGAGAAGGAGATGGGGGAGGGAAGAAGCAAAGAAGGAAGTGTAGATAAGGAGAGAGGGAAGTAAAAAGCAAAACACTTTCAAGGAATGATAGGGTAAGGTAAGATATAAAATAGAGTAAATATCAAGGGGAGGGAATAAGATGGAGGGTAATATAGTTAGCAATAGTAACTGTGAAAGAAATAATGAGCAGGATGATATCAGAAGGACATATGAAAAATGCAAACCATCAAGAGAGGAAGAATTGATGGTAACTGAGTAAATATTGAAGTATAATTTTATTTGTTAGGTCCTCTTTCTAAAGTTATTTTGTCTATTTTCTATCACAACTGGACTAATGTGAAGATGTTTTGTATAACTCCACATGTATGACTTAAACTGAATTGCTGCATTTCATAGGGAGGCACGAGGAGGGAAGGAGGGAGGAAGAAAATTTAGAACACAAAGTTTTAAAAAATCAATGTGAAAAGTACTGATGAGCAGGAGTTCAGAGAAACCTGGAAGGACTTACATGAACTGATGCTGAGAGGAGTAGAACCAGGAGTTACACAGTAACAGCAATATTGTGTGATGAACAAATGTGATAGACTTGACTCTTTTTAGTAGTGCAATATCCAAAACAATTTCAAAGACCTTCATGATAGAAAATGTTCTGCAGAAAAAAGAATTGTGAACTATGAATGCAGATTGAACCATACTCTCCACTTTGGGGCTGTTTTTTTATTTCCTTCTTTTTTGAAGTTTTCCTTTTATGCTCTGATTCTTCTTTCACAATATGACTAATGCAGAAATATGTTTAATGTTATGGCTCACATATAACCTATATCACGTTGCTTTCTGTCTTGGGGAGAAGGGAGGGAAGGGAAGGTGGGAGAAAAATTTGGAACTAAAAATTGTATGAAAAAAAATTTTGAAAACAATCCTTATATGTAACTGGAAAATAATAAAATACTATTATTAATTTAAAATATCCATTGATCACCTCCTGAAAAAGATCCCCAAATAAAAACTTCCAGGAATATTATAGCCAAATTCCCAAACTCCCAGGTCAAAGAGAAAATATTGTAAGCAGCCAGAAAGAAACAAGTCAAGTATGGAGGAGCCACAGTCAGGATAACACAAGATCTAGCAGCTTCTACCTTAAAGAATCTGAGGACTTGGAATATGATATTATGGAAGACAAAGGAACAGGGATTACAACAAAGAATCAGCTACCCAGCAAAACTGTGTATAATCTTTCAGGGAGGGAAAATGGGAATTCATTGAAAGAGAGGACTTTCAGCCATTCTTTTTTTTTTTTGAATAAAAGTATTTTATTCTTTTCCATTTACATGTAGAGATAGTTTTCAACATTTTTTTATAAGATTTACAATTTCAAATTTTTCTCCCTCTCTCCCTCCCTAGACAGTAGGTAATCTGATATAGGCTATATATATATATATGTGTGTGTGTGTGTGTGTGTGTGTGTGTGTGTGTGTGTGTGTGTGTATGTATGTATATATGTATATATATTTATTTTTATATTTATTTATATATAAACATATTTCTTCATTAGTCATGTTATATGAGAAAAATCAGAGCAAAAAGGAAAAACCTCGAAAAAGTAAAACAACAGCACAAAAAACAAAAGAAATAGTATGGTCCAATCAGCGTCCATATTCCAGAGTTCCTTTTTTTTTTTCTTTCTGGATTTGGAGAGCCTTTTCCATAATGAGTCCTTTGGAACTTTCTTGTACCATTGGATTGGTGAGAAGAATCTAGACTATCACAGTTGATCAACACACAATGTTGATGATACTGTATACAATGTTCTTCTGATTCTTCTCATCTCACTCATCATCAGTTCATGTAAGTCCTTCCAGGTTTCTCTGAACTCCGCCTGCTACAGCACAATAGAATTTCATTACATTCATATACCACAACTTGTTCAGCCATTCCCCAATTGATGGGCTTCCCATCAATTTCCAATTCCTTTCCACCAAAAAAAGAGCAACTATAAATATTTATGTACATGTGGGTCCTTTTCCCTTTTCCATGATCTCTTTGAGAAAAAGACCCAAAAGTGGTATTGCTGGGTCAAAGGGTATGCACAGCTTTATAGCCCTTTGGGCATAGTTCCAAATTGCTCTCCAGAATGATTGGATAAATTCACAACTCCACCAACAATGCATGAGTGTTCTAATTTTTCCAAAGCTTCTCAAACATTTATTATTTTCCTTTTTTGTCAAAATAGCCAATCTGATAGGTGTCAGGTGGTACCTCAGAGTTGTTTTAATTGGAATTTTTCTAATCAGTAGATATTTAGAGCATTTTTTTCACATGTCAATAGATAGCTTTGATTTCTTCATCAGAAAACTACCTGTTCATATCCTTTTACCATTTCAAAATTGGGGAATGACTTGGATTCTTATAACATTGATTTAGTTCCCTATGTATTTTAGAAATGAGGCCTTTATCAGAAGTACCGGCCATAAAAATTGTTTCCCAGCTTTCTGAATCCCTTCTAATTTTGGCTACATGGCTTCTGTTTTTAAAAAACAAAACAAAACAAAACAAAAATTAAAAAAAAACTTTTTAATTTAATGTAATCAAAATCATCTATTTTGCATTTCATAATATTCTCTATCTCTTGTTTGGTCATAAACTGTTCTCCTTTCCAAAGATCTGAAAGGTAGACTATTCCTTTCTCTCCTGATTTATCTATAGTATCACCTCTTATGTGTAAATCATGTACCCATTTTGACCTTATTTTAGTATAAGGTGCAAGATGTTGGTCTATGCCTAATTTCTGCCGTACTATCTTCCAGTTTTCTCTGCACTTTTTGTCAGATATTAAATTCCTATCCCAGAAGCTGGAGTTTTTGGGTTTATCAAACAGTACATCACTAAATTCATTTACTCCTGTACCTAGGCTATTCCATTGATACTTCACTCTATTTCTTAGCCAGTACCAGATAGTTTTGATGACTGCTGCTTTATAGTAGAGCTTCACATTTGGTACAGCTAACCCACCTTCCTGTGCATTTGTTTCATTATTTCCCTTGATATTCTTGACTTTTTGTTTTTCCAGATGAATTTTGTTATTATTTTTCTAGCTATATAAAATAATTTTTAGGTAGTCTGATTGGTATGGCACTGAATAAGTAAATTAATTTAGGTAGAATTGTCATTTTTATTATATTAGCTTGGCTTATCCATGAGCAATTGGTATGTTTCCAATTATTTGTATCTGATTTAATTTGTGTGAAAAGTGTTTTATAATTGTGTTCAGAGAGTTCCTGCATTTGTCTTGGCAAGTAGACTCCCAAGTATTTTACATTATCTACTGTTGTTTTAAATGGAATTTCTCTTTCTATCTCTTGCTGCTGGACTTTGTTGGTCATGTACAGAAATGCTAATGATTTATGTGGATTTATTTTATATCCTGCTACTTTGCTAAAGTTGTTAATTGTTTAGTGTTTCTAGCAATTTTTGAGTTGATTCTCTAGGATTCTCTAAGTAGACCATCATATCATCTGCAAAGAATGATATTTTTGTTTCCTCCTTGCCTATTCTAATTCCTTTAATTCCTTTTTCTTCTCTGATTGCTAAAGCTAACATTTTTAGTACAATATTAAATAATAGGGGTGATAATGGACATCCCTGTTTCACCCCTGATCTTATTGGGAAGGTCTCTAACTTATCTCCATTACATATAATGCTTGTTGATGGTTTTAGGTAGATACTGCTTATTATTTTAAGGAAAGCTCCACCTATTTCTAAGCTCTCTAGTTTTATTATTATTATTATTAGGAATGGGTACTGTATTTTGTCAAAAGCTTTTTCTGCATCTATTTAGATAATCATATGATTTTGGTTAGTTTTCTAATGTTGAACCAGCCCTGCATTCCTGGTTTAAATTCCACCTGGTCATAGTGTATTATCCTGGGGATCACTTGCTGTAATCTCCTTGCTAATATCTTATTTAATATTTTAGCATCAGTATTCATTAGGGAAATTGGTCTATAATTTTCTTTCACTGTTTTTGCTCTGGCTGATTTAGGTATCACCACCATATTTGTGTCATAAAACGAATTTGGTAGAACTCCTTCTTCACCTATTTTTACAAAAAATTTGTATAATATTGGAATTAATTTTTCTTTAAATGTTTGGTAGAATTCACCTGTAAACCCATCTGGCCCTGGGGATTTTTTTCTTAGGGAGTTCGTTAGTGGCTTGTTTAATTTCTTTTTTTAATATGGGCTTATTTAAGTATTTTATTTTCTTTCAGTTAAACTTTCAGACATTCTTGATGAAAATTCCTGAGCTGAATGGAAAATTTGACTTTGAATACAAGACCCTAAAGAAGCATAAAAATGTAAACAGGAAAAAGAAATCACAAATGATATTAAAAGGTTAAACTGTTTATATTCCTACATGAAAAGATGATACTTGTAACTCATAAGAACTTTCTCATTAGTAGTGCAGGTGGATGGTGGATATTTAGACAGAGGTCATGGGTGTGAGTTTAATATAAAGGAATGGTATTTTTAAAAAATAAAATTAATGGGCAAAAGTAATGCAGTGGGATAAAGGGAAAGGGCGGGGTGGAATGGGGTAAATTATCTTCCATAAAAGAAGCAAGAAAAAGCTTATAGTGTAGATGAGAAGATGGGGAGGTGTGGGGGGAGTGAGAGAGCCTTACTCTCATCAGAATTGGCCCAAAGAGGGAACAATATACAGACTAAATTGGGTAGAGTAATCTATCTAACACTGCAGGGAAGTAGGAGGGGAATGGGATAACGGGTAAGGGGTGAAAGAAGGGAAGGCAGATTGGGGGAGGGGGCATTCAGAAGCAAAACACTTTTGAAGAAGGATAGGGTGAAAAAAGATAGAAAATAGAGCAAATACCATGGTGAAGGAATAGGATGGAGGGAAGCACCAAAATAGTAACTGTGAAAAAAATATTGAATCATTGGCAAGAGCAATGTAAGACGATGATGACAGTGATGATGTTTGACTGATTCATTGAGTGAATTGATTGATTGATTGGTTTATTGATTGACTGATTAATGAATAGATGGATTAATGATGGTTGGATGAAGATAAGAATTTATTGATGAGGATTGATTGAATGATACTTACTTTGCTGGGATATTGTGAAGAGAATTCTTCGTCAGATATAACGTACTATGTAATGCTTTCTATTACTGTTATTGCAATAATCGAACCCATGGGTTTATTGTAAGGAAATCTCTTTTTAAAGTACTACATAAATGAAACTTGCTATAAAAATGATGAGCAGGATGCTATCAGAAAAACCTGGAAAGATTTACATGAGCTGATGCAAAGTGAAATGTACAAAATAACAGCAATATTGTAAGATGATCTGCTGAGATTGACTTAGTTATTTTCCGCAAAAAATGATCCAAGGCAACTCTAAAGGATTTATAAATAATGCAAACCATCTACAGAGAAAAAAATAATGGTAACTAAATGCAGATTGAAGTATATTTTTTTTTGTTAGTTCCTTTATCTGAAGTTTTGTTTTTGTCTGTTTTCTTTCACAACCTGGCTAATGTGGAAATGTTTTGCTTGACTACACATGTATATCTTATATTGCATGAGTTCTTACAGGGGTTGGAGAAGAAGGGCAGAAGAGAATTTGGAAGACTAAGTTTTTAAAAATTGATGTAAAATTTTGTTTTTACAAGTAATTTGGGGAAAAAATTCTAACTTTTTAAAAAAGGAAAATCAGTCAGAAAGGACAATTGGCCAAAGGGCATGCTAGAATGAAACCACAAAGTTGGAGAGACAAGAAATAGAAGATGCTAAGGTCAAAGCTGGTAGAACTCTACCTAACCTATAAAGACAGAATGAAAAAAATGCTAAATTGACCCACTAAATCCTAACAAGATTGCAAAATGTAGGAAAACTATTTTTACATAATTTTCTGTCTAACACATTTCCAGGACAAGAAATGGTAAATATTCTAACTGAAGAAGTGGTGTAAAGCATAACACCCAGTAAGTACATGATGGGAAGAGGACATTTGAAAGTCACATGCCCAGATTCAGGAATAATGGATGAGCAGTCTAAGTTGTATAGTATGGCATAATGAAGAATGTTCTGACAGAATCAAGAAGACCTAAATTAAAATCTTGCTTCCAATACTTATGTGTCACCATGTACAAGTTATTTATTTTGTCTAAGCCTCAGTTTCTTCATGTAATAATACATGAATTATGTACCTCAAATGATGTCTAAGCTCTTTTTTTATCTTGGTTTTCAGGGAGTCCAATAATTTTCAAATTATCTCTCCTGGATCTATTTTCCAGGTCAGCTGTTTTTCCAAGGAGATATTTTACATTATCCTCTATTTTTTCATTCATTTGAATTTGCTTTATTGTGTCTTGATTTCTCATAAAGTCATTAGCTTCCATTTGCTCAATCCTAATTCTTAAGCAATTATTTTCTTCAGAGAGCTTTTCCATTTGACTTTTCAAGCTGTTGACTTTTTTTTTTTGACACTTCTCTATCACTCTCATTTTGCTTCCCATTTTTTCTTCTACCTCTCTTTATCTTCAAAGGCCTTGTTGAGTGCATCCATGGCCTGAAACCAATTCATGTTTTTTCTTGTAAACTTTGGATGGAGGGAGCTTTGACTCTCATCTCCTACTGAGGGTGTATTATGATCTTCTTTGTCACCAAATAAACTTTCAATGGTCCACATATTTTTTCTGTATTTTTATTTTTCTAGCCTATTTCTTTACTTTTAACTCCTTCTTAAAGTGGAGTACTGCCTCTAGGATGCACTGTCCCAAGCATCAGGAGGACCAAGGTGGTATGATTTAAGGAGAGGCAGGTTCTCCACTCCCCTGGCCTGTGCTCTGCTCTATGATGTACCTCAAATGAGATGATATATATATAACATTTATGACAAATTGCAAAGTGCTAGAGATATAACAATTATTATTACTTACTAAATATTAAAAGACCTTGAAGAATCATACCAATAACAATTTTCTTAAAACACTACATTCAGATATCTACTTTGAGGATGGGGGTTGGGTGGAAGAGAACAGTGACTTCAGGCAGCAATGTGGTCTAATGGATAGAGTACTGGACTTGAAGTCAAGAAGAACTTAGTTCAAATCCAGGCTGAGATACTTGTTAGCTGTGTAATATGGGCAAGTTGTGTAATTCTTGTCTGTCTCAGTTTCTTCATCTATAAAACATCCATAACAATAGCATTTACCTTTTAGGGTTGTTGTGAAAATAAAAAGAAGGTATTCGTAAGGCATACTGAGAATATTAAAGTACTATATAAATGCTATTATTGTTGTTGTTGTTTTTGTTGTTTCATGGGAAACAAAGAGGAAACTTCATCAATGCAGATAAGGAAGTGTTCTGAAACTTAGTCAAAGAATTGCCTGGTGCACTAAGAGTTAAATGACTCACACAGTAGCATATCATTAGTAACTACTTAAGGTGGGATTTCAACCAATGTGTTTTTTTGTTTTGTTTTTGCTTTTTTTTGCGGGAAAATGAGGGTTAAGTGACTTGTCCAGAGTCACACAGTTAGTATATGTCTGAGGTCAGATTTGAACTCGGTTCCTCCTGAATCCAGGGCCAGTGCTTTATCCACTCCACCACCTAGTTGCCCCCCAAACATCCTAGCGATCAACCAATGTTTTCTTTATGCCAAGGTCTATTCTCTACCCTCTAAACCTTGTTGCCTCTCTATCCATAAAACATTAAAAGATCTAGCAAAAGGTCTTCCACTTCAAAATTTCCTAGAGGATTTGTGTCTAGATATCCATCATTTCACTGCTCAATTTGCTTTTGTGTTATACTTACTTCATTACATATGAATTATCCCAATATAATGTAAGGTCTTTGAGAACAAAAGATGTTTTATTTCCATCTTTATAGCCCCAATACCTAAAAGTCACACCTAGATAGTAGGTGCTTAATTTTTTTCGTGAATGGAATGTTAGCTGAACTGTTTCAATATTGTAGTAGTCTGTATAAAATGATCTTTCTCTTAAGCTTCTTTTTTTGTTGTTTGTTTGTTTTTGTTGGTGAGGCAATTGGGGTTGAGCGACTTACCCAGGGTCGCACAGCTAGTAAGTGTCAATGTTCTGAGGCTGGATTTGAACTCAGGTCCTCCTGAATCCAGGGCTGGTGTTTTATCCACTGTGCTTCCTAGCTGGTCCCAAGCTTCTTTTTTATATAATAATTTCTCAACATAAAGAAAAGAAAATATATAGAAGCATAGTTTTAGAGACTGAAGGGCCCTAAAAGGTCATGTGATCCAAACACTTCATTTTAAAAGTGAGGAAGCTGAGGATCAACAAAGTTAAGTACCTTGTTTAGTGTCACACAGCTACTGCATCTCAGACAAAATTCAAACTCAGTTTACTAATCAGAACCAAGGAATTAAAGTACCATCAAATGAATATGACTGTTAGATCTTAGATGGATCTCATCCATCTCAGGTTGTAAATGTTTCATCCAATTATTCTTTGAGCTGGAAGCCAAAAGTATTTCAATTTTGCCTTTCATCCAGGGCTTTTACTGTTACTATTTCTATGCCACTAAAATTAAAATATGAAGGAACATTAATAATTAAATCAGACCATTTTGAAGGCATGATATTGGTTTGAATACAAAATATTATTGGATTGATCAATATTTTTTATCTCAGGAAGTCAAAGAATGTCATTGTTTAACCTTTGTGTTTCCTAATAGATACTTCTATATAAAATTATACTGACAGTCATTTGTGTAACCCATTACATGGAAGAAAATGTTTGGTTTTAGGGTTTTTTTTCTGTTTTTAACCATCCTTGGGGACAATATCAACTCAAGGTATCACATACCTCTGTTTCACATAATATAGATAATTACAATGCTCTTCATTGTCTTTACCTTTTTCTTTTCCTTCTGTTTTTTTCACCCTCTGCCTCATATTTAAATTCTTTCCTATAACTTTTTTTTGTTTTGTTTTGTTTTGTTTTGTTTTGTTTTAGTGAGGCAATTGGGGTTAAGTGACTTGCCCAGGGTCACACAGCTAGTAAGTGTTAAGTGTCTGAGGCCAGATTTAAACTCAGGTACTCCTGACTCCAGGGCCAGTACTCTATCCACTGTGCCATCTAGCTGCCCCTCCTATAACTTTTAATGTTGAGTCCTCCATTTTACTGTCTGGGAAGTTGGTCCCTTCATCAATCTAGCAGTATTTATGGAGTATCACTGTGCTGTATTAGAAAAAGCTCTGATTATGAAGTTAGGAATACCTAAGTCTGAATCTTGCCTTAGACACTTAAATAGGTCTGTAACCTTGGGCAAGCCACTTACCTCTCTGAGCCTCAATTTTTTCACCTATAAATAAGCATAATTATGTCTCTCTCACTAGGATATTGGGGGAAGCTAGGTGGCACAGTGGATAGAGTACAGATCTTGGAGTCAGGAACACTGATCTTCCTGAGTTCAAATCTGGATTTAGATACTTACCAACTATGTGACCTTGGGTAAGTCACTTAACCCGGTTTGCCTCAGTTTCCTCATCTGTGAAATAAACTGTAGAAGGAAATGGTAAATTATTTCAGTATCTCTGCAAGAAAACCTCAAATGGGCTCATGAAGACTCAGACACAATTTAAATGACTGAAAACAGCAACAGCACACAGATCTTCTGAGGATCAAATTCAAAAAGACATCCTGGCTACTTTATAAAAATTTTAATTATTATTACCTGATGGATGTATATTATTACCACAGTGACACTGAGTGTGGAGGAAGGGGAATCCAAAAGAGGTTACATCCATAGTTTCTCAAAACAAAGGAATTTTAATATTCAGTGTAATGAAATACTTTCTATTTACCAGGTTCTCTGATAAATCCAAAGAATAGAAAGAAAAAAGACCCTGGCATCAAGGCGCTTACATTCTTCAATGGGAATATGGGAGAATAAAACAGGTCTAATTATGTTCAGAGAAATTATTTACCAGAAGATTGCTCACAAGGTAGTATGGTTTTCCCCAACCACCATAATTATCAGACAGTATGATATTGTGGAAAGAGGACTCTATTCAGAGTTAGAGGAGTAGGTTTCAAAAGCCAGCCTGGGTGGGACAGCTAGGTGGCGCAGTGGATAAAGCACCGGCCCTGAATTCAGGAGTACCTGAGTTCAAATCCGGCCTCAGACACTTAACACTTACTAGCTGTGTGACCCTGGGCAAGTCACTTAACCCCAATTGCCTCACTAAAAAAAAAAAAAAAAAAAGCCAGCCTGGGCATTTACAATCTGTGTGAACATAATCAAGTCTGGACTTCATCATCTTCTGTTGAAAGAGGGATTTCCACTAGGGGATCTCTAAAATTCCTTCCATCAGTAAATCATACAATCCTATCTCTGTCTACTAAGAACTGAATGTCTTGTGATTTGTCAATGGAGGAAGAACTCACACTGAATCAAAAAGTCTTAAGTTTCTTTAAATTCCCCTCAATACGTCTCATCGTTATCTCAGCACTATGTTGTGACTAAGAAAGTTTTGATTACATTTAATTCTACCATCTCATTTCCCTGATGGTGAGGATATAGACCCAGAACAACATCACTATATACGTATGTGTGTGTGTGAGTGTGTGTGTATGTGTATGTGTGTATATATATATATATATATATATATAATTATAATATAATTCACTTATTTAATTACCTATTTTATTTTCTGCCCTCATCAGCCTTTAATTAATGGATAAGGGATAGTCTAAAAAGGTTTGGACTTCAGTTTGAAGGACATGGACTGGAATGCCAACTCTGTTTCTTAATATTTGTATGACCTTAAACAACAAACTTAACCTCGCTAGGCATCAGATTCCCCATCAAAAATTCAAATGATAATATTAAATCAGTGCTGTCAACAAATAGGAACTGGGGTCACTAAACCATAGTCAAAGATCCCTGCAGGCCACATATTGAATTAGAAAACCATATGTTAATAGTATTTATGTTCTGCTGTATTTTTATTTATTTTGTTAAATATTTCCCAATTAGATTTTTATCTGGTTCAGACCCCACTAGGGAATGTTGAAAACATGATGTATCCTGCCTGCCTCATGTTTGGCACGTCTCAAAAAGATGAACCCTGAGGTCTCACTTCCTCCAAATCTATGATCTGATGGTATTTTTAGGGAGAAGGGCAGATCTCTGATTTCACTGGTAAAGAAAATTCCTAAGTGAGGAAAAACTCTTTACTGCTACAAGTTGGTATCTTCTCTAAAATCAATAATCTTAAGGTGTTATATATGACAGAGAGAGGTAAGGCAACTTTCCAAGAGTCTTACACCTGCCATGTGTCAGAAGCAGATTTCCTGGCTTTAAGCAAGAATCTCTATTCATTATGCACACTGCCACTTTTGTTCCTAGTAATGCTTCTAAAAAGTCTCCACACCTGAGTTCTTATTTCTAGTCTTCACCATTATCAAAAGTAACCCATAATAATTGATTGCAATTTCTTTCCACATGGATCTTTGAATCACATGACTTCTCAGTGGCCATAAACTGCCTGGTCTAAAGTAGAATAATTTTTGTTGCATTATTTCTCTGGAACATCATTTCTATTATTCATCAAGAAGATGCACAATATCTTTGAGTAACAATAACTGTCCCAGTCATTCCATAATTCATGAATTCATTTTTAAATGATAATCCATTGGTATCAGACTTGCCCTTTGATTCTCAAAATTTAAGCCAGATGAGTAGTGAACAGCACTGGAAAACAACTGTCATTTTCTGCAGCCTCCTGAAAATCTGCTATTTGGATAAAGTTCATATTAGTTTCATATCTAGGAGGAAAAAAGCTATTAAAAGTAGCCCCCCCCCGCATTGATCCAAATTCCATTTTATTTATTTTATTTACATTTTAACAATGTGTGACTAAGTAAACCTCTTAAATACTGTATCATGTGCAAGCCTGGCTGCTGAATGTTAAGGAGGAAATAGTCTCAGCCATGGCAAATACTCCCTTGAAAGATTTTTTTTTTTCCTTTGAGCAGCTGTCAGTCAAAGAAAAAAAATAAGAATAAGACTGTTCTTTGAAATACAATCTTGACATTTGTAAGAGGAGAAACAGTGCCCAGGTGTAGAGCAAAGGGATCCTTCAATCACAAGGCTATGGGCAGTCATAGGTACACAACAGGATATAATTTAAGAGGCTAAACTATCATAAGAAACCATTATTCATTTCAACTCTTTGGGGTTCAATTTCCTCATTAATTAAGACTCTTAGACTGGTTGACTTTAAGATCCATTCCACCTCTAAATCTATGATCTTATAATCCTATGATCCCAATAATATTCCTATGACATAGAAGTCCTCTGAGTCTATTGGCTACTCAGAGTTATGTGAATAATTGTAGTGAATATTATCTTTAAGGGTCAGGTAGCATTTCAGATTCTGACTTTCTAATGTAAGAAATGATCAGATTAGTGTCAATTCTGAGGTGATACAATTATGTCTAATTAAAATGTATTTATTGAATATAATTGTAATTTGTTTTATGTTTTTTAATCATTAACATTTTTATCTTGTCAGACCTAAAATCACAGATTAGGGAAAAAAAACCAACAACTTGACATAGTCAGGCTGTGGTATATCAGCATCACTATATAGAATGGACACTCTATAAATATTGATTAATTAAATTAAAAGTTCCTTGAGGAAAGATATATTTATATGTGTACATTTCAGAAATATTAAACCATACCCTCTGGACATGAGTTAATTTTATAAGTGTCTAATGTATTAAAAGACCACAGCGTGCATCCTATGAGAATCCAGGTAATGAGGTACCCATGTGCCCTTTTTTAAAAGAGAGATTTAATATTTTCTATCCATCTTGTGTTCATCATAAAGCCTTTCAAACATTGGTCTCCAGCAATTGGAAGCAAAGCACAATGGATAGTGTCCTTGCCCTTGGATTCAGGAAGACCTCAGATACTTACTAGTTGTGTGATTTGGGGAATTTCCTCATTAATAATAAGAACTACAGGGGGCAGCTAGGTGGTGCAGAGGATAAAGCACCAGCCCTGGATTCAGGAGGACCTGAGTTCAAATCCTGCCTCAGACACTTAACACTTAGTAGCTGTGTGACTCTGGGCAAGTCACTTAACCCTCATTGCCCTGCAAAAAAAAAATGAAAATAATAATAACTATAACTTATATAGCACTTTAATGTTTGCAAAGCATATTACAAATGCTATCAAATTATATACTCAAAACAACCTTGAGTGGTAAGGTACTATTATTATCAGTGTTTTACATATAAGGTATCTGAAGCAGACAAAAGTTATGTAACTTGACCAGAGTAAAACAACTATTAAGTGTCTGATGGTGGATTTGGAGTCAGGATTTCCTGACTCTAAATCCAATATTGTATCCATTGTGCGATCTAGATGTTTCAATAAATTGTGTGTATTTGTGTGTCTATCTTATACATGCACAAATGAATGTTGGCTTCAAAAGTCTGGCATTTAGTAGTTTGTATGTTTATAGTATATAAACATACATATATAAAAGGATGTGTATATGATGAGGGATTCACTCAATGGCCTATATGGTCCCTTCCAGGTCTAGATCTATAAATTCTTTGTGGGTATGTATAGGCCATGAGAAGTAATGTTGCATAGTGGATGGAGAGCTAAATTCTGAGCCAACAGGACCCGGGCAATTCATTTCTCTAACACACAGAGGCTGTTTGACTTAATCTTTCAGTGCTTTCCCAATAACTTTCTTTGGCAAAGAAGGTAGGAAGGCAGAAAGTCTAGAAGGAGGGAGGAAGGAAGGGAGGGAGGATAAAAGGAAGGAAGGAAGAGAGGGAGGATAAAAGGAAGGAAGGAAGGAAGGAAGGAAGGAAGGAAGGAAGGAAGGAAGGAAGGAAGGAAGGAAGGAAGGAAGGAAGGAAGGAAGGAAGGAAGGAAGGAAGGGAGGGAGGGAGGGAGGGAGGAAGGGAGAGAGGGAGAGAAAAAGATGAAGAAATAAAGTCTTTTCCCATTATATTCTCTCCATTTACAAAGGTGAAAGAGCTTTTCCTGAATGTGGATTAATTACTAATTTCTCAGTACTGGTCTATTTGGATCTGTGGGAGGGAGAAACATCTCATGTTTATAGGGAATTTTCCTAGAAATAATTTATTGAGATTAAAACAAAGATTATAATAAGGGCTTTTTCCAGTCTTTCACAAAACTACCTAGATTAATTTTTCTTCATCTGGTATCTTCCTAAGGAAAGAACTGGTCAGTTCTTCTAGGATGGCATACTGGTCTGAGTGACTTTTACAATTATGCCAATATGTCTTATGCAGGTATCTTGGAGTATAGCAATCATGATTGAAATATTTATGGATGTAGATTGGGGTTGGTAAAATTACGTTGGAGTTTGGTCAATGGTTACACTTATGGATTTATCAGTTATTCCAGTTTTTCAGTCTCTATTCTACTTCCTTTAGGGAAAATATAGATTTACTTTGATCAGATTATCTACCATATGTGCAGAAGCTTCATTAGATTCTACCAAGTTATTATAGCAGATATAATGCTGAACTTGGAGTCGAGAAAACAACAAATCCTGTTTCAGACAGCTACTAACTATATGGCCCTGAGTAGGTTATTTAACCCCTCTCAGCTTCAGTTTTCTCATTTATAAAATGGAAATAATAATATTGCTGTTGTGAGGCCCATTTGAGGTAATATATGTCAAAACTTTTTGTAAACCTTAAGTGCCATGTACTGTTGGCCACCATCATATTCATTATAACTATTCATTAGGGGGCAGCTAGATGGCGCAGTGGATAGAGCACCGGCCCTGGATTCAGGAGTACCTGAGTTCAAATCCGGCCTCAGACACTTGACACTTACTAGCTGTGTGACCCTGGGCAAGTCACTTAACCCCAATTGCCCCACAAAAAACAAAAAAAAAAAAAAAAAGAAAAAAAAAAAAATAACTATTCATTAGATTTAACTGTCGTAAGTTTTGAAAACTAATGCTTATGTGTGGCCATATCAAGAAATAGATGAAGGTTTTATGAGTTACTTTATAGTCCTCTGAGATCCCCCACATTTCCATTTCTTATGCTTAAGATATACCAGGAGCATCATCTTGATGTGTGATATTGATCAAGTCTGTTTCTATATTTTTAGCAGGTACTAAGTCCAGAGATATAACTAAAATAAACATTGATGTGAACTTTCAGATGTCTTTAGTACCTTTTCCCCCTTGTTAAGTCTTTAGATGAATCTCCTGGATGTAGCCCTATCTCATGCCAACAAAATTATACTTATATCTCTTTTTTTTAAGAGCAGCAATAATCTTGAGGAAAACAGGTCTAGAGATTTCTCACATATATTCATTCCTGGAGTTTCTGAACTATTAAAGGGGGAAAAAAACAACATGATATTTAACCATATATCTCTGTCTCTTTTTAATGTGCCTAACAGATTTAAGAAAATTAGAAATTTGGACATAGTTCATATTATTTCAATTCTGAAAAAAAAAGAAAAGAAATATGTTAATTATCAGTATGGGATATAATCACAGACCCTTGTAATTTAACATCTTAGAAAATTGTCTGAGGATCAGATGTTGTGACATACATGATCATACAGATAATTAGAGAATTTGAATATACATTTTCCTAATTTTAAATTCAATACTCTCTCTGCTGTATCACATTGCCCCAAACATTAAGAGGGATAGGGACAGGAACAGGACCTGTGATTGCATTTATAGAGAGAACTCCTTATTTTGAAAATGCAGGATAGTCCCTTCTCTGAAACCCAGAGTCTTAGAGTCTGCTTAAGCACTAAGAGGTAAAAGGTTTTGCCCAGCATCACAGCCAGTTTTGCAGCAGAAGAACTGGAACCCAGGTTTTTCTGTCTTTGAGGCTAGTTTACGTTCTACTACTCCAGGCTATGTATACTTTTAAAAATGAATTAGATACAAATGTGTTTTTCAAAATTTTACATACTGTCAATATAAAATCTGGTACTCATTCCTATTTTTTCCCCCCAGAGGAAACAAAAGACTGTTGAAATCAATTGAGCTATTAAAGGCTGAATGTAAAAGGCTATTAAAAATGGGAAATTCTAAGGCCCTGCTGGAGGAGATGATTATCCCAGAGACAGGGGGTATGGACTGACCCCATTGAGTGTTTTGGAGGGTGGGAAGACTGATCGAATCTCAGAATCTCATAGTCACTTTATTTTTTGTTTTATTTTATTTTTTTTTTTTGGTGAGGCAATTGGGGTTAAGTTACTTGCCCTGGGTCACACGGCTACTAAGTGTTAAATGTCTGAGGCCAGATTTGAACCCAGGTCCTCCTGAATCCAGGGCCAGTGCTCTATCGACTGCGCCACCTAGTTGCCACCTCATAGTCACTTTAATAGCCACTGGTGTGGTTTGTCTCCTAACACAATCACTTTTCCCCTATCCTCCAATACTCCCTCACTCTAGACCTTCTCTATGCAAATCAAGCTCCCATCCTCCCTTCTTGAGAGCTGGATGTTGACCCCTCAATGGATTTATAATCTAAACTGGTACTCAAAGAATCTGTACAGTGCCTTTGGAAAAATAATTGTCCCCAGATCACCTTGAGGTTGTGACTGGTAAACCTCAGAAATCTAGCTCTGTGCTTGGGGACAGTGACCAGCAAATGAGAACCCTGATACTTTCATTTTGAATGGAAGTGACTCACACAAGATGAGCAGGCTTGATTAGACTGTGATCTGGATCACAGGTATCATTATATAACATCCACCCCCAAATGCACCCATCTTTTTAACTTCTCTATTACTTGCAAGGGTACTCACTTTCTTCCATTCACCCAAGTGTTTATAATTTCCCTGCTACCTTTAACTCCACATTTTCACTTAACACTTCCTTCACGTATCTTATCAGTTGCCAAATCTTATTGCTTCTACTTGCCTATCTATTAAATCTTATTCCTTCTATTGTATAAGTTACCACCCAACTTCAGACTCATCACCTTTCATCACCTTGGACTACTGCAATAACCCAGTGACTCATGATTCCTTGCCTGAAGTCTCTTCTTTCTCTAATCCTTCCTCCCCAAAGCTGCCAAAGTGATTTTCCTAAAGTACAGGTCTGACCAGGGGTTCTCTATTGACTCTAGAATTTATCTTTATCTCAAACTTTTAAAATTTATTTTGGGTAAGTTTTATAATATATGTCATTACTGCAGATGAAAGTAATTTATATTGTTAAATATATGTATTAGAAAGTGTACGCTGAAAAAAAAGTTTTACTGATATGGGTGTTTGGTAAAAAAAAAAAAGTTGGAGAAGACTTCCATAAAGGAATGATCTCCACTGGTGTATAAAGAGAGAGGCATTAGGCCTCTCTGTATGTTCTTCAAGACCTTTATTTTACAAATCAATAAATTAGCAAGAATTAATTAGTCAAATGTGGAAATGTTTTACATGACTATACATGTATAATTTATATTGAATTGCTTGAGTTCTTAAGAGGGATGGGGAGGGAGGGAGTAAGAGAATTTGGAACATAAAATTTTGGAAATTGATGTTAAAAATTGCTTTTATATGTAATTTTGGGGAAAATAAAATTCCAAATAAATGGAAAAAAAGAAGAATTAATTAGTCACTTACTATGTTTGAGATACTTACAAGGTACTGAATAAACAAATACAAAAAATAATATTCCTGCCCTCAATGAGCTTACATTATATTAATTGAGAGAGAGAGAGAGAGAGAGAGAGAGAGAGAGAGAGAGAGAGAGAGAGAGAGAGAGAGAGAGATCGCTCTATTGGCAGCAGAGAGAAGTTCATTAAAGCCTTCTGGGCTTGTAACCAGATATTCTCCCAATTATGAAGCATTAACCAGGACCTCAACAAATAACCTTACAAAAGCCAAAAAGGAAAGAAAATAATGGGAGTCTTTCCAAATATATGTTATGTTGGGGGTGATATGACAGCACAAAAGAGCCAGAGCAGAAACCCAGAACTGAAGCTGTAATAAAACCTCATGGTCTGTGTCTAGCACTCCAGTTATTTTGAAAATGGGGCTGAGGGTCACAAAGAGACTAGTTCCTCACAAGGAAGGGCCTTATTATCAGTCCTTTCAGATTCAGGTACCAAGCATCAAAAGTAAATAATGGCCTTGTACTTTTCATGGAGCTTCCTCAACTCTCCCCCAAAGGCTATCAGTAATGACTTCTTGTCAAAAGAAATAGAGGGAACATTTTTCAATTCCTCCAGAGGTAGTTTTACATTGATTTCAGAGATGGAGCCATCTCCCTGGCCAAGTTGGCAAGTGGACAGAGAGTGCCCTCCAGCTCTCCTAGGCAAATTATAGCTTGCAATGAGAATATCAAGGGCCAAAGATAAAGCCAGCTCTTTGTAGGCTCCCATAGAATTTAACTGCAGTATTATTAGGGACTAAGTTATCATAGCCTTGGTATGCTGTGGCCTGAAAGCAGCATGCATGTAGCAAAAATCCTCTTTTTTATTGCCTAACTAGGGGATTATAACTGATGGAAACATGTATAATACATGAGTTCAGAGGTCCTGAACTTAAATTTGTTTTTCTATAGACAATCTAGTCACTTTCCTCAAAATTTAATCCTCTGCAATAACTTAGTCTATTTATCACAAATGAAATCTTTCCAGATTTTCTAAAGCCTCAATTAATAGATCTCCAGTGCATCATCAACCATTCTAATTCATAGGAATGGAAGAATTTTTTTTCAGCAATAAGAATACTAAACTATGATGTTATTTTGAAGACAAATATTTAATTTGTGTTTTTTAAGGGAGTTCAAAATTCATTTTTTTACTCCAAGTTCTTTCATGGCCTCACAATACAGTGCACAGAGTATGAGCCTTGGAGTCAGGAGAGGCATGGTTTCAAGCACTATGTCAGGTATTTATTAGCTCTGTGACCTTGGACAAGTCACTGTCTTATCCTGCTTTTTTTCTTCTACAAAGTCATGGTAATAATACCGGTAATATCCACCTACAGCCATATGACATAGTGGAGAACATACTAGATGCAGTCAAGAGGACTACCTCACTTCAAGTTCACCTCTAATACATAACAGTAATGAGACACTATGAAAGACAATTAGCACCACTTTCCCAGGCTATTGCCTCAAACTATAAGGGTAGAACAAGTATGAATCTCCATTGGTAAAATAGAATTCCCTTACCAGGTACTCTATATTCCACAGAAATAATAGAATGTGTATTGCATGTATATCATGGGCATTGCCATATATTTACATGCATGTATAAACATGCATATAGACATGTCCATTGTATGCATATGCACTGCACGTTATATTACATATGTATATACATGCATATATGTATATGTGTGTACATATGTAATATATGCATACATGTATATGTGTGTGTATATAGTTACATGTAGAGACATAGATGTAGATCTAAATATATTCCTAGATGTATTTATCTACTTCTATACATAACCATTGAATAGTTGCTGTCTGTAAGGTAGCTAAAATTCTAGCTAGGCTGTCTAAAAATCTAATGAGTGGTTGCCAAGAAATTAGAAGCTTTAGCAAGAGTTTAGAATTTTAAGCATTTATTAAGGAGCATAAGAATTTGGTGAGGAGAGAGAAAGAGGTCGAGGTTGCCCTTATCTATCTAAGGGAGCCAGCATCTCCAGCTCCACTCCACCTGAGGTCCCCGGCGAAAGAGAGAGAGAGAGAGAGAGAGAGAGAGAGAGAGAGAGAGAGAGAGAGAGAGAGAGAGAGCCCAAGCGTCCCCCTTCTTCGCCCCAGAAGCCTCCTTTGAAAACCGGAAAACATCCCGTCCACCCACACACAGCTCCAAGCTAATTGGCTAATTGGCTGGTAGCTTGGATCAACAGTACCCACGAGCAAACTTCATTTCCCAACATAAAGGAACTGACCTTCCAAGCCATATAGCTTGTCCTCAGATGCTTCCTCCTCATGATGGAGCTTTCCTATACTATCTCTCCAGCAGGGGGCATCACTCCATTTCTCACAACATGTAACATGTAGATATATCCATGGTTGTATAACACAAATATATGAATATTCACGTTTGTATGTGAATTGTGTGTATATTTATGCATATATGTATGCATTTCCAATAGCAAATGCAGATTACCACCTGTTCTAACATTATAGTCTATAAAATAATATATAACTTAGTCCACGAGGCACTCATGAATTTAAATCAGGTACTGTATTTAAGTGTTAAGTGACAATATTATTCCTATTACTGTGCCATATTCAACCACTTTAAACTTCTTAGAGGTTGTAGAAGACTAGGAGCCCAAGGATTGGCTTCACTTACTCAAATCCATGAGGCTTAGTGTGACTAGTATTCGTGTACTTTTCATCCACAGCTCTTGAAGATTTCTTCCATAGATAACCCATCTCTCTTATATCACAACTTTCTTCCACATCCCTGTTTCCTCTCAAATTGCCTTACATAGTTTTGTGTCTGGAGAGGTCCACAAAAGCACTACTAATATATTTCTGGGGGCAGCTAGATGGCACAGTGGTAAAGCACAGGCCCTGAATTCAGGAGTACCTGAATTCAAATCCAGCCTCAGACACTTGACACTGACTAGCTGTGTGACCCTGGGCAAGTCACTTAACCCTCATTGCCCTGCCAAATATATATGTATGTATGTATGTATGTATGTATGTATGTATGTATGTATGTATGTATATATATATATATATATATATATATATATATATATATATTTCTATCTAATTATCCTTTGGAATACCCCCCAAAAAAATCTTCTCCTATGAGAGGGCCTGTGGACCAGCTCAGAACTGAGGCAATATACTATGTGTTTCTTTGCATCTTTGATTAAAGGATCCTATAGCTATGCCAGAGAGCATGAAGCTAAGACTCAGGACTGGCTGTGCATAATTGGGCTCCCATTTGATGGCAGACAAGAATGACCTGTGGAGTTGCTGATCTCCATCTGACACTTCTTATTCTACAGTAAGTATTTACTATTTCCTTACAAATTGTTCCATCCCTTTATAAATCAAATTTAAGCCTGGGTACACCAGGGTAACAAAAAATCATATTTTAAGACATATAAAATTCATGAGCTTAAGCATAGAACTTGATGCATGGATACAGTGGTAATTCTATGTCTATAGCAGAACAAAGTAGTGCCTTAAAATGGAATAAAATGGTGCATTTCATTTTGGTAGGGCATTTCCATAATGTTTTTTTAATTCTCCAAAAAATTACAGCATTTAAAATTGGCATAGAAGCAAAGGTATTTTATGTTACCAAGGGGAGGTTTCAGTTAAGTTGGATCATTTATGCTTATAGAGACAGGTAAGACTTTCACCATCAGGGCTCTCAATCAATTCTTGGTGAGAGTCCTAAGATTCACCAATAGCTACAGAGAACCTTGCCTGACGGTTGTCAGGCATTCAAGGACAGAAGGCAATAGAGTAAAAAATAGTCTATAACTGATTTTGAAATAAAAATAAATTTCACTCCTTATCCTCCAAAAGAATACCTTCTGGCCTTAAGAGAGGCTTTAATGGATAAGGGATACCTCTGAGTAAGAGCATTTATGTGAATACTTAGATAAGAAGTCATGAACATAGAAAGTCTATATGTGGTCACTGAAAAGTCATACTACAAAGATGAAAGCAAAGAAAACCATTATCTTAATAATACCTGAATAAATGATAGCTATCACTGTACCATAAGGAAATTAAGAGTATGACAAATTCAAAGAAGCATGCGACTTGTATGAATTAATACAGGGTGAAATAGAGCAGCTATGTGGCACAGTGGATAGAGCATTTGCCCTGAAGTTGGGAGGACCCAAGTTCAAATATCACCTCAGACACTTACTAGCTGTGTGACCCTTGGCAAGTCAGAACCCCAATTGCCTTAAATACCCTGAAACATCCCCAGTCATTCTGATGTATATCTTGCCACTGGACCTATATGGCTCTGGAGGAGAGAGTGAGACTGATGATTGCACAGCCCTCACTTAAATCCAATTCACTGCAAGTCATGATATTACCTCCCAATGTCATGGCCCTCTTTAATAAATGAAGGCCAAACAACAACAACAGGGTGAAATAAGTAGAAGAAAATAAAATATATGATGATTATAATTACATAAATGAAAACAACACTAATAAGCAATCCAATTTTGATTAATTCTAATAATAATCTATCATAAAGAATTGATGATGAAACACACGTATCTCCTCTGAGTAGAGAGGTGGAGTAATATGGATATGGAATATAATAATCTCAGATATTTTTCATTGTGAATTTTGGCTTTCCTTAATTGATTTTCTTTGTTACAAAAGAAGTATTTGATCAGGGCTAAGGGATGGGGACAGAGATGCGGGGGGTTGATCAGAAAAGTAGTCATGAAAGATTTCATTTTTAATTTCATTTTCTGATAAGGTTAAGAGATGAAAGAAATACTTACATGTTGTCACTGCATTGCCAAATCTAGGTATACTAAATTTCCTGCAATATCATCATGTACAAAATAGGTCAATATGGGCTGGTTGATAATAGTAAATTTGATAAAGTAATTGTTTCAGTGGTTGGAACCAAAACATGGTGATTAATGGATCAGTGTCAAGCTGGGCAAAGATTTCTTGTTGACTATCAAAAGAATGGGATCAATATAGTAATGACTTAGATGAGGTATACCAGGCATGTTCATACATTTCTCATACAATTGAGGCAAAATTTGGCATGAATAGTTTACACATAATTTCAGAAAAGGTAGCATACAAAATAAAATTAGCAGGCTAGAAGAGTGGGCTATACCTAATAAGGTGAAATTTTATAGGGATAAATGGCAAATCCTGAATATCAAATTGCACAAGTATAGGAGAAATGAGGCATGACTAAACAATAGTTCATGTGAAAAAGATCTGGTATTTCAATGAATCACAGTTTCAATATGAGTGAACAGTATGATATGGTAAACACATACACATACACATACACGATGTTCAATTTCTTTAATGATAGCATGGTATGCCAAATGATTCTTCATGAGCATTTATTCTCTTTATTTTTATTGCATAAATACTTAGGTATTTATATCTGTCCCTTTAGTCTACTCCAATGGAACTCAAACTACTTGCAATGAAGATTGTTTGATTCTTTTTTTTTCTCTTAATGTAAGGGTTTTTTTTAATTTTATAGAAGAAATACCTTCAAAGAATATAAATGACAGAATCATAGAGGAACATGACAATAACAACAAAAACAGAGATGAATACTGGTTATAACTTAATACCATAACAGAAGAGTATTCATTTCAATGGTTAACTTCATGAGCAGTTAACAATGATTGTAGACAGAGAAACATATCCATTTGACCCTCTGAAATGCTATGTTGAAATAAACCAACTTTTAAGCTTTTATTGCTTTTGTTTGACATGTTACCAAGTGTTTATCAAATAGGAGTATTAACATTGATGCCTCTACACTTAATCACTTTCTGTCTAGAATCACAGTCAAACCAGGGCAGAACATTCTTCCTTAGGTAAAACAGTAATTGGGCAAAATGAAAACTAGTGATAACATCAGCTTAAAACATCAGGATTTCATTTTCAGGCTGAGTATTCCTTGTCTGGGACATTTTTAGTGACTGTACATTCCATTTACTGAGTAGGAGGTATGGTATGGCAAGTTTCATTATTTTAGCAACTGAGAAATCATGGTGAGTAAGTTTTGAACAGTCATGGCTACCTCCTTCTTGTTTCAGGGATTCTACTGACATCATCTTGAAGGTTCCAGCACTAGGCTTATTTTTTTTAAGCTAGGGTGTTTCATTCTTCTGTTTGTATCCCCAGCTTCCAGCACAGTATCTAGCACATAGTAGGAATTAAATACATGTTAATTGAATGGGGAAGTGATCATATCATTCTACTGTTTTAGTTAGACCATATTTGAAATACTGAGTTAATTTCTGGGTATAATATGACAGTGAAGGGGCAGCTAGGTGGCACAGTGGATAAGCACTGGCCCTGGAGTCAGGAGTACCTGAGTTCAAATCCGGCCTCAGACACTTGACATTTACTAGCTGTGTGACCCTGGGCAAGTCACTTAACCCCAATTGCCTCACTAAAAAAAAAAAAATAATAATAATATGACACTGAAGAAGCTGCCTCTTATACCAAGGAGAGTCACCAGGAGGCTGAGATGGATATGAATCTATACCAGAGAAGAAATGATTCTAAAAATCAGGGTTATTTAACATGTAAGGGAAACAATTGATGAGAATACATAGCTGTGTCAAAGTATTAAATAATCTGATTGTCCCTAAAGTGTGGAGAGAAGAGTAAAGGGTAGCAATTATAGAGATGGATTTAGAATTGATATGAAGATGGGGGAAAAAGTTAAAACTTCCTAGCAGTTAGAGCTCTCAAAAAGATTCTGGGGGGCTTTAGGGAGGTAGTAAATTCACTCTCACTGGAGATTTTAATCAGAGATTGGATGACTTCTTGGGTTAAAGCTCTTGCTTTAAGTATGGCTTGAATTATCAGTGAAGCAAGGAAATAATCAATAAACATTTAAGTGCCTACTATATACCAGACTACTAGGTGCTGCCAATATTACTACAAGGAGTAAAATAGGCCCTACTCTTAAGGAGTTTACATGGGGGGGGGCATTATATATATTCAACAGAGGCAAATTGGTGCACACACACCACACACACACACACACACACACACACACACACACACACACACACACAAACACACAAACACAGAGCATACTCAGATATTCAGAGCTTCCCTTCCTGGTTCTGCTATAAATCTTGGGAGATTTGGGGAGTGGTACAGTATTCCAGCCCTCTAAGCCTATTGGTGATGCTTCATTCATATATATACACACACACATACATACATACACATATATGTGTGTATATACATATTTATATTTTATGCATATATCTTTATATATGCATAAAATGAAACATCACTGATATATCTGTGTATATGTATCTGTGTACATATGTATATATATGTGGATGTATGTGTATATGTATATATGTATGCAGATTCATATGTATTGTATATGTGTGTGTGCATATACATATGTGTATGTATATGCTGTATAAATACAAATCAGTGAAAAGTATTTAGGGGAGTAAGGCACCAGAAACAAGTAAAGAGAAATTAGGGTCTAAATTTTTTTAAATGCAATTTCATATGGAACTTTTTGAAAACAATGAATTTATCACTTTTATTTGTTCCACTTCCTGCCATATTTACTTGGAAGTGATTCAACAAGTTATGCTTGATGCTTAAAGGAGAGTAACAGACAAGTTGCATTTCAGTGGGGGTGGACTGGAGTGAAAAGTAATTTGTTTCATGTAGGTGATTAAATATTTCTCACTCCTGCTGTGCAGCTAAATACACTGTAGATACTCAAAGCAAAACTGATTGCATTTCATTGGGACTAGGACTTAATTTTCAATGATGTCACTCTATTACATTCCTTGGTGAAATTTTTAGGATATGAAAAAGAAATCTCTCAAATATAATTAATTTGTACATTTTCCCCACAATATGAAATACTAATCTTCTTCCTTACCATCATCTTTTATTTCTACAACTGTTCTCAAGAGACTCCAGTGTTATAAGGATCCCAAAACATGTCCTCCCATTCTTCCATTGCTAATAACAAAAAGGCATTGGAGAAAGATTCCATTTGGATTTCAGTTCAGTCTGTACTCTACCAACAGACAGATGTTGATGTTTGGCTGCAGACTGCAGCAAAACGGTCTCATTTGTAAAACTTCCTAAGTAGTGATATAGATAAATGATAGCCCCATAAGGAAGCAAATGTAGAATGAACTTTTTTTCTTAGGATGTGAGGGATTTGGCTTCCAATTTCTTATTTGTGCATATGTAGCTTTGAACACTTAGTCATAAATATGTCATCTGAGCAGCATGTCACATATGACATTTTAATATGCTAAAAGCTGTATTAAGATACTCCCTTGTATAATAAAACAAACAAATATTTTTACATTCTGCCTGAATAAAATGTGAATAAGAAAAGGTCTTTACCACTGGAATAAAGGAAAACTTATATCTGATGTGTTTTCATGATAAAAAAGAATCAATGTTTCTTTTTTCTCCTCACTTCTCAAACTTTCTATGTAAAGGGAATAATACTTTTACTTCAAAGTGTGAGGGTTCCTAAGCTGTAGGTAAGCATGAATTATTGCTTTTGTAGTCAGCAAACACACTTTGCATACATTGGAAAAAAAATCCCCTCCTTCAAGTCTGTAGAATCATAACCAAGTGCACAAGAAATCTATAATCATACAACTATTTATATCGATTTGCAATATGCAAGTTGTCTATGATGTTATCAGTTAGGAATTCCCTCTACCAAGGCTGATTACAACCTTTCTATGATTCAGGTAGATAAGTCCTCTGAAGTTGCCTGAGGTTTATGGAAGTTAGGTGATTTGTTTAAAGTCACACTGCCAGTTTAGTGTCAGAGGAAAACTTTAAACCCAGATTTTTTTTGATCCCTAAACCTGATACTCTTTTCACAAAAACCACACTGCCTCTTTAGAAGGGAAGTAAAGCAAATAAATGAAGAAGAGATATTTCATCCCATAATGATTGTACTCCAGATTCACAAATATCATGTGATGCTGAAAAAATAGAGCACTTCTTGGTGGGAAGGAAATCTAATAATAAAGATGATCACCTTTCCATAAAAGAAAAGGGACTTTGCTCTTGCTGACAAACCCTAAAGCTTTTTCACTTCACCTAAAGCTAAGAGGTGGTTTTTAAAATTAAAAAAATGTGATGTAATTCTAAGAGTAGTCCAGTAAATAATGTGGACAAGATGGGTTGACCAATGTATAAGCATACCATTAAATAATCAGGCTGGTAAAATGTAAAGAGACTTTTCAAGGCCATTTAGGTACATAAATTATATAAAGCCCTTTTTAGACAATAAAGGTATAAATTCTACCTTTGTTTCTCCTATTGTTGTTACTTAAATTAACCAAGTGACTCTCACTATTTCACATGACATGAAAGTTTATAACTTTTTTACAAAATCCTGGCAGGCTAGAATTTCTGACTAAGATCTTATGACTACATAGAAAGTCATAGATAGCAATTCTAGCATCTAGGGAAAGTGTCCCAAAACACATCTTATGAAATCAACATGAAACATGGACTCAACCCAACATTTTGGGACAAATTGATTTAGAATAGAGACTCCATCATAGCACTCCAGAAACCCAGTGAGCTTACTGTGACTGGAAGGAAAGGGAATGGAGGGACTAAACTAAAAAAAGATCTCTCCTAGAGGTATATCCTCCATGGAAGGGTAATTACCAATTTTACCTAATAATTCTTGGCAACTAGGCACTAAGTGCAGTTGTTCGCATGGTGCTGAAGGAGTTCACATACTTTCATCACCATCTAAATTTTGGTATTCTAGGGCAAAACCCTCATTACCTTACCCTAGGCACTGCTCTGACCATATATATATATATATATATATATATATATATATATATATATACATATATATATACATAAGTTTTAAACTTTCTTCTTCAGGTTTATTTCACTATGCGCTTATTGTTTGCTGTGACAGATAAATAGGCAATATTTTTTATTTACTTTGATTCCTCATGAGATGAGGAAAATAATGTCTAAAATAGGAAGAGAAAAGAAACATTTTAAATGGTGGTAACCTCAAAAGTAAACATGCCTTTTAAATATTTACAAAGCTTCTAATTTCTGAATTGTGCAGCCAAGCATGCTTGTATTGCAAAGAAGAAATAAATAATGACCTTCAGGCATGTTGAAAATAACTGTTGTTTAGCTCCCCAACTCCCCATTCTTAGAAGAGCAGATATTGGTTAGCCAATCATGAAATTAAATTTGACATTTCACAAACTGATAGTCAGGTTGCTGTTTATTTGTTGCTTCTGTACATGCAAACCATGCAGCTTGCAGGCATACACACTACAGAGCAGGCCCACCATAGCCATCAGCAGCCTTGGTAGTGAATACTGAATTAAAAAAAAAATCTCAGATACATCTCTATAGTTTCATGGCATAGCCTTGGCCTCCCTCCAATAGACCAACAAGACGTTTCAACACATTTCAAATAAAACTACCTTTTCAGATAATTTATTGGTCATACTTGGAAGTTGGGAACAAGAAAATGTATTAATTAAATTATGGGAAATGGAAACTTTTGGAAGAAGTTAAAGGAAAAAGGACAGCAATTGCTGTCCTCTTAATATCCAACCCAACTCTGAGTGATGACCAGATGACCACCTGTCAAGTATAGTTCAAAGATAATGCTTGTCCAGCCAGATGACCTCTTAAATCTATTTCAACTCTGAATTTCTGTAGGTGAATAATTCTATTACAAGGTCTAAAACTTTGTGAATGCAAAGAGAGAAAATAGTGTATCAGCAGCCACAGCTTCTTTGGAATGTGAAAATGATAGATGGATTCTATTGGTCTTATTCTTCTAACAATATAGGCTGCATTCTCTATGACCTTGCTCACCCCCTCTACCCCTTCCAGCCTCCCCCCAAAATGGACTTAAATTGAACCTGAGTGTAGCCTACTATTAAATTCTGTGGAAATATTAGAAAGAACAAAAATGATAAAGGTACTAATGTTAAAGACTAGTAAATCTATTTCTATGATCATTATGCCATTTTTAGTGTACATTATATCTCCTAATACCCTTTTTCAAGATTTTGTTATATTAGTTCAGCGTATATTTGAGGAAGGCATGCATTTGAACCAATATAATAATACTTTTGGCTCAGATAGAATTTAATTAATAAAGGGAGAAGTTTATATTTGTAGGTCATCTCATGAAGAGCATCTGGATTCAATGAAATATCCAGGTTTCATGTCCAAGCCAATGAATACCTATTATACAGACTATGCTATCTATATATTCAACTCATGGAGCACATGTATCAGTAAATTTATCTTGGACAAACATTGCATATAAAAATGCGATGGACCTAAAGTTGGCCAGAAGAAGGATAATTTTGCCTATGAGAAAATTTGGCTCTTTTAATAGCTTAAATTTTCCCTTAAACAAAGAACCTAACACCAATATTCTTCCATTGATGTATGGCTTTAAGGAATAGAGTTCCAGAGTCTTCAATGAATTAAAATAAAGGAATATCAAAAGGGCAATGGTTAAGTAGGTCATCAGGCTGTAACACATAATAAATGGGGAAATATGAAATCCGAGAAAAGCATGCAGAAAGAGCCAGTCGCATCATAAGAACAAGGGATAACTTAAGGACAAATAACAGAAGTATGAAAGCAGGAGAATGGTAGAATATGAATTTAGTATGTTGACAAGTATCCTAAGTGATAATATCTGGGCAATTGATCAGGATAGGAAAGATCAGGAAGAAACCCTTATTGTGTTGAGGTCAGAGCTAGGGAACTTGGAATTAGCAAAATAATATGAGTGAGTAGGAAACAGATGTGGGTATGTTTCAGGATTATGAGATTTAGAGTCAGTGTACCAAGAAACCATATAGTTTTGAAGAAACCAATTCTTTAGTCAGGACAAGGCAGGAGAAATGGGCCTTGAACCAATCAAGTGTTCAAGTTCTGCATCAACTTTTGTAGTCAAATACTAGACAATTTTCTGAATGCAGAGAACTTTTGCCTAGTCTAGCAGTACAGTATGGAAAGTTTCTCTCTGAAGATTCATACCTGGTCAAATGATGAAATTAAGGGCAAAACTGAAAGAATTTGCCATAGAGAAGGTTGAGGTGAAACTAAATCAGTGTTGCCAAAGTGTGAATTTAGTTTCATGTTTGTGAATCATTCACAAGTTAAAATTCACTTTCAAAACAAAAACATGATTCAGGAAAATAGGTCCAAAGAAACAACATCATTGAAGAAAATGCAAAGTCGGCATGTGAAAAGGTTCACGCAAACCTTAAAAATGCTATTGTTGCATTCTTTAGAATAATTATAAATGTCAGCTTACTTTTTGTGATACAGATGTTATGATAGGGATTTGTTACATAATATTTGCCAAAGTTCACATTAATCTCCCAGTTAACACTGTCAGCAAATTTTCTCTTCCCAAAGTGACATGTCAATTCAGTAGAGATAGTCTTAACTTTCCACTACTATAGCTTTTATCTAAAAATTTCTCAAAAAGTAGATCCAGTATGTCTCAGAATTATTATTTAAATATTCTAGAAGGAATCAGATTGTTCTAGAAAGGAACTGGTTCAATTAAAACACATCCAACAGGTAAATAATCATAACTTAAGACAATTATGCGTGTAACGTCCCATTAAATATGCTTCCATAGTCATTCTTTTTTTGTTGTTGCTTTTTGTTTTTCTGTATTTTTTGTTTTTTAAATAGGCTGAAATTTTAATGAGGCATTTTTATAAATGGGCTTTAGGAGAATCAAGTGATACTGCCTGTATTAGATGCAATCCTGGGCCACAAGTCAGCACACTCTTTGGCAACAGGCCCCATAATGGGTGAACCTTTCATCTCCCTTTATTGTTTACTATGACCCCTGCATTGTCTTCAGTGTATAGGAACACACCATCTTGTCTCCAATATGACTTCCATTGCCATACTACCACTGCTGGATGAACCTTCCTTTGTAGTTCTGGTTTCGCCTTTTTGACTGGCCATTACCATGTCACCCACAACAGCTGCAGGAAGCCTGTTCAATCTTCCCTTAATTCCCTTCACAGATATGATGTACAGGTTCTTGGCACCTGTATTATCAGCACAACTGATGGCAGCTTCCATTGGGAGAACCAATGAAATTCAGAACTTCACTCTGGAAGAACTACCACGTGCTCACTTAGACATCTTGACTCCCAGAAAGCAAGAAAGAGGTCCATAGTCATTCTTCTCAAAATCCTCCTCCTTTATTTTTCTTCTGAGGGATGATTACAGAATTGGTGACTAGGTGAAGACATGATTAATGTTTGAATCCTAGTTTTGTCATTTACTACCTATATGATTTTGATTAAGTCACTTAAACTTTTTTAGGTCTCAATTTTCTCATCTGAGAAATGAGGGGTTAGATTAAATGACATTTATGGTCCCTTTCAGCCATGAATCTATGATATTGACACTTTGACAGAGTCAAAAAGACATGGGTTCAAATTTACTTTTGAGATTTATCAGCGCTGCAACCCTTTGCAAGAGAATGAACGTCTCTCAGCATAGTTATGTCTGCACTAAAATGGGAATAACAATTGCACCAAACACAGAAGATCAAATTAGATAACTTGTACAAAGTAAATTATAAATCCGAAAGTGTCATATAACTGTTAGTCATCATTATTCTTTTCATTGTTCATTGATTTTCCTCAGGGAAAGTTGCTACAGTCATAGTCTTTCATGTTAGGAAGGGACTTCAGAGTCTATCTAGTCTAACCAATAGGTGATGCATTTATTCAATTGTCAATATTCCTGACAAATGGGAATCCACCTTCTCTCTCTGCAACTTCATGCACGGCCAATTCCATGTTGTTTTAATACCTGCACCATCACTGCCCTCTTTTGGACATGTTCCAAATTGGCAATACTATTGCTAAAATTCAGAGCCCCAATAAGGATATGATTCTTTAGGTGTGGTCTGATCATGAGAAAGTACAGTAAAGCTATCACTTGCTTAGTCTTGTCTTTCTTAATGTAGACCAAGGATGCATCAGCTTTCTTTTGTTTGTTATATCACTAAACATTTTAAAATTCTTTTTGAATGTCATACCACTCATATTAAGTCTATGTTCTATTAAAATCTAATGCTTTTCTTAGGATCAAAGGATTAGAGCTAGAAGCCCAGACCATAAGAAATATTAAATACTTGCTGAATAATTGATAATTCAACACAAATACTATAAGGAAACTAAATCCCAGAGAGGAAGGACTTGACCATGGTCACATAAGAAGTAAAAAATAAAACCATGATGCAAAACTAGATTTTATAAGTTAAAAATCCAGATTTCTTTGTTTTGTATATTTTACCCATTGATTCTCCTCCAGTAATCCACAATTTATGTTTATTTCTTTTACTGACATCCTCACAATGTCAGGAAAAGTAAGGAAAGTGTCCAGCATGTTAGATAAATTCTCTATGGTCAATTTATGGGATTATATAGGAAGGACATAGACAAAAGTTGCATGGCATCTTTAGAAGAAATATCCAAAATCAAGCAAAACAGCCTAGATAAAATCTCAGAATGTCTCTTGCCCAAGGAAGCAAGAGGCTAAAGAGTTTTACTACTAGGTTTACAAATATTATTCCCCTGTTTGAGGTTTCTATGAATTGCTCCACAAAGAATCATTTATTGCCCTAAAACAGCCCTCCAGAGAAGGAGGTGACACAGAGACAGTGATCCATTTCCCATAAATGTCAAATAGTACTTGAAGGTAAAGTCAGGGACATTTGTAAAAAGCTAGGGAATGAATTTTGAACAGGGTTGGAAATCTCCTTTAAAAAGTCAAGAGACAGTAAGGTAGTCCTCTGAGTAAAATCAAGGGCTAATGGTATGATTACTGCAGTAATGTATAACTTGACTAACATCACATTGTATCACTTGATGTTTAAACTTCTTGTGCCAAGCATTGAGATATCTCTGATAAAAGGTATAAAAAATGCTGCATGATTATACATCCATGCATTGACTTTCACACTTACTACTATGCAAGTACTGAACCTGTGTTAGCACACAATGAACCATTTATTGATGATTGATCTCTTACCCACATCAACAGATACTAAATTAAGCAGAATTAGGAATAAGTAAAGAACTTTCATTGTCATGGTCCCAAAGAAATAAAAATGTGTTGATTTTGATCATTTATTTAGCTGAATATCAATATAAATCAATATAAATATTCAATCCCATGCAAAGTGATGGAATTCTCTAACTGCCCTAAGAAGATAAATGTTGTCAGGCACACTGAATTCTCAAGTTACAGACCATCAAGTCAACTTAATAAGTTAACTCTAAAACATTTTGTTTCAAGGTCTTATTGTAAAAATTAGGTTTTCTTCAAATCCATGAGGACAAATTTAAATAAATTGAAGTCATTGTATACACCTCTCCCAATCATTATATTCTGGAAAGGGATAAGAAACTTTCCACAAACATTTTGTCCAAAGGGGAAGACTGCAATCATCCCACACAATATAGAGTTCTCTGCATCTCCCAAAACAAAACATTAATTGTAGGGATATGATAAATCAATATGATCCCCTTAGAGCCAGGCTCACCTGTTAGTCAACACTACCCAAATAACTATTGAATTAATGTAGTATAGTAGAAAAAATTGGATTTAAAAACATTAGATATGCTTTCAAAGAGGTACACAGTGGTTATTAGGAATGTTTTCTTTGCCTTGGACCTATATCTGTTTCTCTGAGATATGCACCCCACTGTTCCAAGCCTTAGAACCCTAATAAGCATTTCCATACCCAGGTACATGCTTCACAAAACAAGAATGAGCAGCACAAAAAGCAACTAACTAAATCTATTTCATTTTGGTTGCTGAGGGAGCATAAAGGAGGAGAAAGATGCAAAGACCAGTCATGGAGGTACAGCAAGGTTTCTCTATGGAGTTTGGGAGGAAGTTTACATTTGTTGTACTGGTCTTCCAAGTCTTCATTTATAAAATAAGGGATTTAGACTAGAAAATGTTTGTTTTAGTCATTTTTCAGTCTTGTCCAACTCTTTGTGACCCCATTTGAGTCCTTGTTGACAAAGATACTGGAGTAGTTTGCCATTTTCTTCTTCAGCTCATTTCACAGATGAGGAAACTGAGGCCAACAAGGTTAAGTGACTAGCCTAGAGCAACACAGCTAGTAAGTATCTGAGGCCAAATTTGAAGTCAGATCTTCCTGATTCTAGGCCAGGCACTCTATCCACTGGACCACCTAGCTTCCCTAGAGCAGTAGGGTCAAAATCTAATAGAAACAGTTGACTGATTTAGAGAAACACAAATTAACATTGTTTTAATTTTATTTAGTTAAGCATTCCCCAATTATATATATATATATATATATATATATATATATATATTTGTGAGGCAATTGGGGTTAAGTGACTTGCCCAGGGTCACACAGCTAGTAAGTGTTAAGTGTCTGAGGCCGTATTTGAACTCAGGTCCTCCTGACTCCAGGGCTGGTGCTCTATCCACTGTGCCACCTAGCTGCCCCCCCCCCAATTATATTTTAATGTGGTTCAGGCAGCACTCTGGACATTTGCTGAACTTTGATGACCACAGGCAGCAAGTTTGGAACCTCTGGACTAGAGTGCATGATCTCTCAGGGCCTTTCCACAACTAAATCCTATGATCCTGTGGAAGCTACTAGAAAAATGCCTGAGCCACCCATTGAGCAAGAGGCCTCTGCCTGTATAACTCATACGCTTGAGAAAGATTCCAGCAGTTATTTCATCCCTTTATCCACTCAATCAATCAAACAACAAGCATTTAAGTGGCTACTTCATATCAGGCTATGCTATAATAGTACAAAGATAAAGACCATACTTTCCCCTCCCATGCCACATTCTGGATTTCTCTAAATAGGGCTTCTATTTCTTTCAATGCAGGGCTCTACCAACTAAAACATCAACTGATTTCTTTCATACTGTCTCAGTGGCATTTTCAGATTGGAAAAGTGAACCCATCAGGGAATTTTTCAGTACCTGTATACTGTAATTTTCAACTTAAAATGTGAAGCTGATATGATTGCTCTGAGAAGATTCAAAAGCCTAAGTTATTACGACCACTGCATGCAGGTGAAAACACAGCCTAGTGTATTCTCCAACATGCTATAGTTTCTTTCCTTATCTGTCACTTTCTGCATGCAGGATTTAAGTAATGCCTTTTTCTTTAAAGATAAATTTGCATCTTGTTAATCTGACATTTAAATGGAATCAAGAAATACCTTTTCTCTTGAATTGCCTTTTAGCCAACTAATCCCGTTACTTGAAAAGATATATTCCTGAGCCATGCAATAAGCCTTTGAAATTAATTGCGACCCAGAGTCCCTGCAGTGCACCTTCTCGCTAAAGCTGTTAGGAGGATTAGCATAAAGACTGAATGAAGATTCCACTTGGAAAATCTAAACTCTCCCAAGCTCATTGCATTCGTTGGAGCCTGCCAAATGGATTCCAAATATTTACAATTTGGGCTTGATGAATGCCTTAGAGAAGTTTCTACCCTGACAATGCCACTGCATGGCATCACGCAAAAAATGGAGTTTATTCTGGGATGTGAAACAGAAGAGGGGGAAGAACAAAATATAAGTAGCATCTTCTTGACCTAGGAATAGGGACTGGAAAGATTATTAAATTGATAAAAGGCACCACCAGCTGAGGAAACTCTCTCAGTCACTGCCCATCAGCCCCCTTTCTTCAATTTATAATCTTAGAGAGCTGATTGAAGCATGAAGTAATTAAATGACTTGTCCAGGGTCACATTGCCAATATGTAAGGCAGAGTTTGAAACAAAACTTCCTGGCTTCAAGACTTAAACTTGCTCGCTAGACCATCAGTGCCAAACTCAATTAAAATGAGGCTCATTGCTCTATACATTATTCATTTTTAAAATGTAAAGTTATTTATTTTTGTTCTATTGTATTAGATGTGTCTGACTCTTTGTAACCATATTTGTGGTTTTCCTGGCAAAAATACTGGAATGACTTGCCATTTCCTTCTTCAGCTCATTTTATAGATGAGGAAACTGAGACAGAGTTAAGTGACTTGCCTAGGGTCACACAGCCAGTAAATGTCTGAATCCAGATTTAAACTCAGAAAAATGAGTCTTCCTGACTTCAGACCCAGCACTCTATCCACCATGCGACCTAACTGCCCACTATTATCTAAGTTTTATGCTATTTTTATTTTTTTTGTTAAATATTTTCCAATTATATCTTATTCGGGTTGAAGCCAAGTGTTGCTTGCTACAAGCTACCTTATATATCCTGTCTGATAGCTCTGTGCTATGCCATACTGTCTCTCTTCTTCCTGACTTTTCTTGACATTGATATGCAAAAATGGATGGGTAGTCACATTTTTCCATGCAGGTCCATGGATAAATAGAATAAATCATCTCTCTTAATCAGCTTGCTTTATTTATCCACAAAGGAAGTCTTACCAACTAGTTGACTTTTGTGATCTCTCTAATATATTCCAACTTAGTGAAGTCTTTAGGACAGGAGTTCTTAATCTTTTTGGGGTCTTGAGCCCCTTTTGTGTTTTGGCAAAAACAATGGATTCATCAAAATAATGTTATTGTCTATATCCATGATTAAAGGAAACACCAATTTTCAATTAGAGATTAGTATGAAAATATATTTTTCCTTCCTGGATCACAGACTCCCTGAAATTTATCCACAAATCCCTTGCTTGATTGTTAATAGCCCCTTACTTAAAAGCATACACTTAATGGACAGCATTCTAGGCTACCTGATAGCAAAATGTAAAATACTTGGAAAGTTTGGTCACATCCTTTCACCTTCAGTTCCCAAGCTCCTTCAATTCCATATTGACCTTGTTTTGGCATATTAGTCATTTTAATGGAGGGATTGGAGGAATATATGGAAATTATGTTTTCAACTCAAAAAAAAAAAACCAAACTGTAATTATCCAGAGCTATAACTAGCATAAGGTTAACCAAATTTTCTCTTAGAATGCTGACATAAGGTATAGTTTGCCAACAATGTCTTCCTTATGGCAGATGCCAAAGCAAAATCTAAACAATGTCTATTGACATGCAGCTTAGCTGGTCTTAGCTACCCAATGGATCGATAGCCTTGGTTTCTCTAGGCCAGGCTTCACTCTGTCTCTATACACATTTAGATATGTGATTCACACTATCTGGGGACAGCTTGCCTCTTTCCATGATGGATATATCTATGGCAAAGCTACCCTTTCCCCCATACCTAGAACTGCAACTTTCAACCAAATTTTCCTGAAGTTATCATCATTAAAATAGGTGACTAATGAATTCATCACTCCATATCTCTTTAGTCCCAGCACAAACTCTGTATATAAATGAAGCTGCAGTAAATCTTGAGAAGCAGCATGCCATAGAAGATAGAATACTGAAAATGGAGTCAGCAAGACCTGTTTCAAGTCCTTACTGGCACACTTACTATTTGTGTGACCCTGGGCAGGTTAATAAATCATTTAACATTTTATCTTTACAAACACTTAAAAACTTTACTTCAAAGAAACAAGAACAAAGTACAAACAATTGTCTCAATATCTACAACCTGTATTTTCCCTTACAACACATCATTTACCCTCACCATATAGAGAGCTAACCAAAACCAGTTATTGAATATCTATGTATGTTCTTCAAGGTGTTTCCCTTAAATGTCATTAGCACTCTCCCATAAACAAGCTCCCCACCTCTCTACAATGAGAAATGTTGTCCAAGGTCCCCTATTACATATGCAAATGGCTTTTACTCCCCAAATGAAATCTCTTTCCTAATTCTTATCTCTTTACATGGGCCTTTTGGCTCCTTGTTTTGTGTTTTTAAAAACAATATAAAGAACTTTTGTCTAGAAAATTTGCATACTTTCCTGTCACATTCATTAATCCTGATCCAATCTGTTCCCAATCACCGAAAGCTGGATTAGTGCCACAGAAATATTTGTATACTAGAGAGATTTAAATAAGAAATAAGACTTTGATGGACAAGAACCACATTTGTCTTTTCATTTTAGTATTTTGAATCAAGGACAAATTATATATTTCCCTATTAAAATGTAAGTTTCTGGTATCTGGTATATAGATAGAACTTCACTTTGAATCTTCTAAAGAACTAGCCACCCTTACCTCCAAATCTTAGCTAAAGCATGATGGTGATAATTATCCTTATATCCTCTTTCGATTGCATAGGAAGTACATTCTTGTTTTGTTTTGTTTTTGTTGTTGTTGTTGTTTTTTAGGCCATTGGGGTTAAGTGACTTGCCCAGGGTCACACAGCTAGTAAGTGTTAAGTGTCTGAGGCCAGATTTGAACTCAGGTCCTCCTGAACCCAGGGCCGGTACTCTATCCACTGTGCCACCTAGCTGTCCTGGAAGTACATTCTTATGGACTAAGAAGCTCAACTGTCAAAAGTAAAAGTGAATATGAAGTCCTCTTGCCTAACAAGATCTAAACAAGAATTTTTACATCATTCCCTGCCAATGGTCATTCAAACAATATTTGAAGATCTTCACTGAAAGGAAATCCACTGCATCTTAATGTAGCCTATTCAACTTTAGGAATTCTCTGATTGTAAGGGCATTTTACCTCAAATTAAAGCCTAAATTGGTCTCTTCTTAATTTCTCCATAGAGATACTTTTTCTTTCTCTCTAGGCCAAGTAAACTAATTTTTTACTTTTTAAAAATATAACTGCCATTCTGTTACCTGAGGATAGGTATTTTATTTCCATCTAAATCTTTTTGTCTTTAGGCTAACCATCAGCTTTCCTATACCTCATCTTATTATTTCATGAACCCTAAACCTCTCACTTCCCTCTTTCCCTTCTGAGTACCATCTGAGTTGTCAAAGTGCTTCTTAAAACATAGCACCCAGAATTCCACACAAAGCTCCATATATGTTCTGACTTTCTGACCAAAACAAAATACAACAGAATTATCAACTCACTAGTCATAAACACAATAGCTGACTCACCTTGAGCTTTGCTTTTATCAAAACACCTAGATAATTTTTAAAAGAACTATTGTCTCTCTAAACTGACCTTACCTGGAGGATAATTAACCTTTTACATAGTGACCCAGTTTAGTTCATAATCTTTCTATAAGAAGTCTTAGCACTTAGTCTCTGAGCTAGGATTCCATTCCACCCCAAGGTCATCCTCTTCAGTAATGCCATCAAATAGGCCAATATTAAGTTAGATTGTTACCAGCTTCAGGAGAAACAGTATGCCACATTAGATAGAGACCTGGCCTTGAAACTAAAAGGACCTGGGTTCAAATCTCACTCCTAACACATATTGGCTATGTGACCCTGTTCAAGTCCCTTAAATTTTTAGTTCTTTGAGAAACTAAGGGGCTAATTTGCAAAGAAGGTACTGGCCTAAATTGGTTGGTGCAGGGGTTGCGGGGCTTACCTAGGAGTTTCCTGTATTAGTGGAATCATAGGTTCAATCTATCCCTATTAGCAGCCTCACAGGTACCATATAGAGAGAAGGAAGCAAAGAAGTAATTTATGGAAAATAGATTGGAAAAATGAATATCCTATAAAAATATAACTTCCTTTTATTTTTCTGTCACTACTAATAAGAAATATATGTAAGGAAAAAAGAGGTGGGTCAGTCAGGTAGTCAATTCAAAGAAGAACAGACAATGAGTCTGAGTGAGTGCTGAAATGGCAAACAGAAAATGTAAAAAATAAAAATCTAGAAGGGTTTAAGAATGTCGAATAGATTTTCTTTATAAGAGTCAAGAGAATGAAATGTGGAGGGTGTGATCTGCACTAATAGAGGAAATACCTAAATTAATGAGATCACAGAGCCATTTACCTAAATATCTTCCCCTTACTCCACGTGTTTCTTCATCTATAAAATAAAGCTGTTTTCTAGATAAAGGCTTATTTAACTTTTTCCACTCATGACCCCTTTTTGCCTGAGACATTTTTACATGACCCCAAGTATGTTTGCATATAATAAACTTTTACTGTTACCAATTTTTTTGACCCCCCCCATATTCAGTTATATGACCCTATATGGGGTCATAACCCACACTTTAAAAGATTTAGTCTAGATTATCTCTAATATACCACCAAATTATCTCCAATATCCCATTAAATACTAAATTAATACTCATAAAAATGTCTGATAAAACATAGATTATGTACACTGATAGAATAGACCTAGAGCAAAATCATAACAGCTACATTTAGAAACAAACATGGAAGGAATCTAGAGAAATTATATTAAAAATTAAAAAAGCAAAACTGACATATTTGTTTTCATCCCTCTCTAAAATTCCATTGGATGTCCCTGTTGCTTCTGATTGGGTATGGGGTAAAAGTATTTCTTACTGTTCTAATTTTTCTATATTAACATCTCCTGGGACTTTATTGATTCATCCTCCATGAGCTTGTCTTGCCTTTCTTTTCTTCCCAGAAGAGAAGCAGTTGTGTAAGAGACAGTCTTCACAGAAATTTCACAGTTCTATTTTAATGCTTGTGGTAAAGTTGGAGACACACGTTAAAAATTACAAAGACTATATGATGATTAATTTTTCAGCAAAACTGCTATAGAGAAAGAAACATTCTGGTCAGGATCCTGCCAATTAATTTTATATAATCAGTGAATTTCCACATAGTGTTTTGGCTTTTTATTTAACACATGTTTATTCTACTAAAAGTCAAACCCTAACCATTGGGGTTCTTATGCTTGTGAATCCACAGTAATGTTTTCTGGTTTTTTTGGGGGGCTGGGCAATGAGGGTTGTGACTTGCCCAGGGTCACACAGGTGGTGAGTGTCAAGTGTCTGAGGCTGGATTTGAACTCAGGTCCTCCTGAATCCAGGGCCAGTGCTTTATCTACTGCCCCACCTAGCTGCCCCTTACAGTAATGTCATATAATTTCATATTTCAGTAATGTTAGAATTCTGGCGTATATACAGGGTGGGCCAAAAGTCACAACATTTCAATAACTTTTGGAAAAGTATATTTTCTTTATTTTTCACCACTTATGAGATTTGACTTCTCACACATAATGTAAATTAATTTCCTCTATATACTGCATATGATGCTATAGTATTATAATTAAAAACAAAAAATAAAGGCATTATTAAGTCTTGTAAACCTTTCATGACTTTTTACCTATCCTATATAAGATAATGTGGGAATTAAAAAAAAAAGATGTACTCCTGAAAGATACCTCAGAAGAACCTTTCATTTTACAAATGAGGAAATTGAGGTTCAGAAAAGACAGATTATTTTTCCATTGTCAAATGAGTCAAGGATACATATTTAAACCCAGGTCTTCTTTCTCCAAAGAAAATACTGATTACAATGTAACATTTAATTACAAACTTGGAAAACACTACCAGGAGAAAATTCTTGACTTCTCTGTGTTCTTGCTTTGTTTTAATTATTTGGGATTGAAGGTTTTATTTTGAAAGAAAAATAAATTATTGAATTTATGACATGGCTTGAGATAAAACACAGGCCATGACATCTTTTGTTAAGCTGTTGTTTTTATTTAATCATTGGACACAAGAAGTTGTTTTGGCCAATGAGATGGAACTCTCTCCTTTTCCAAGAGATTCTGAAGTCATCAATCTTGTATATATCACTTGGAGAGCTTGTTTGACAGTTTTGATGGGCTATTACTGTAGGTTAAATTTCATTTCTTGAAGATTTCTGTCAATGTCTCAGACATCATACAACCTTGAAATATAGAGCTTTATTGGGCTCTGTCTCATATCTCAGGTTATTCATGTTAATAATGCATGAAATAAATCCTTATTAACAACCAAAATGAAGTGTCTCTTCTTTTCAGTCTTTTTGACATGTAATTGTATTCAACAATTTGAATTTTTGTTTAAATTGTAGAAAATACATTTTAAAATATACTTATTAATGGTTAAGGTAAGTAATAATCAGTTGTAAGACCTTATTTGCCTAAAGGCAAGTTGATCTGTTAAGTATAATATTTAGAGTAGAAAACAGAGTTATAGACTACATGTCTCAATTCTCTTTATTTTATCTACAGTTTTGGTTTACCAAATCCAAGTACCTTTGCAGAAAAGTAACATGGCATAGACTTGGCATCAAGAAGACTTACTTTCAGGCCCTGATATGACACATGCTGATTGTAATAACCTTTCAGTGTCACAGGTAAATATGATTCTATAAAAGGTATAAGTGAATAATCATTCTGATCAATGGAAGAAACTATGATAAAATGATACCTAAGTTCTTTTCAAGATTTGAATCTAAGATCCAATTCAGGGGGCGGCTAGGTGGTGCAGTGGATAAAGCACCAGCCCTGGATTCAGGAGTACCTGAGTTCAAATCCGGCCTCAGACACTTGACACTTACCAGCTGTGTGACCCTGGGCAAGTCACTTAACCCCCATTGCCCTGCAAAAAAAAAAAAAGATCCAATTCAATTTAACTCACACATTCATTATAGTGCTTCTGTATCAGACACTGTGCAGGTAAATGGACAAAAATAAAGGCAATCCTGCCCCCAAGGAACTTAATGACTGGGGATAATGTGAGTATTTCAGTTCATTTCTTTTAGGGGGCTCAAACTACCTCCCTCTCTACTCTATCACCCTTAATCATGGAAGGAAGGGTGAATGTCAGTCCTGAGAAGCAGAACTAAAGTATTAACAACGTCATAATATTTTTTTTTCTTTTTGCATGCACTCTTTTTATTTTTTTAAATCATAAAGGTATTTTACTATTTTCCAGTTACATAGAGATTGTTTTCAACATTTGTCTTTATAAGATTTCTAGCTCCAAATTTTTCTCCCTTTGTCCCTTCCCTTTCCTCTACCCAAGACAGCAATCTGATATAGATTATATATGTACAATCACATGAAACATATTTCTGCATTAGTCATGTTGTGAAAGAAGAATCTGAGTAAAAGGGGAAAATCTCAAAAAAGAAAAAAAAACAACAACAAAAAATAGAAACAGTATGGTTCAATCTGCATCCAGATTCCACAGTATTTTTTTCTGTATGTGGAATGTGTTTTCTATCATGAGTCCTTTGGAATTATCTTGGATCATTGTATTGCTGAGAAGAGTTAAATCTATCACAATTGACCATCACACAATATTGTTGAAACTGTGTGCAATATCATAATCTTTTCAAAAAATTTTTCATTACATCAAAGTAATTTAGATGGACAGTGGAGTGTTTATTGTTCAGGATATGAACTGAACAATTACTTTTATTATAAATTTATCTTTAGACTTTTCAGAACACAAATACAGTTTTGGAAAATTTTAATTATATCAACAGTTTCCTTTCCATTAGTTTCCTTTAGCTACTGCAGTACTTTATGAGCATGTAGAATCTTGTTTAAATGGATTTCCCAGGATATCATATTATTTAATTCTGTGCAGATTTCATTTAAAGAGTCTTAATGCTGCCATGTACTGAATGGGAATATTACTTTGGAGTTCTAGGCCTTCTTGTTTGTGTCAATTAAGAGATACACATGAAAAGTATTTCTAGTTTTCACTAAGGTTAATTTCTCCACCTGAGTCCTGACTCCCATTCTTAGGAAATGTATTTTCTTATCCCTTATATTTCAAGAAGCTACAGTTTGTCCCTTTCAAACATCTCCTTCATCTCTGCCTAGGATAAGGGTAGTATATACATTATTATGAGAAAAAGCATAAAATTTAGTTAAATATTCCTGAATGCATCTGATAACACAAAGGTAGTTTCAAGGATTGAGACCAAAAGATAAAACCATTCTACTATAGAAGGAGACTCCAGAAATTTGGTCTAGGGGATGAATTTCAAAGACTCTCCAAATTTGGGAGCTTAAAGGGTCCTCAGTAGCAATCTAAGCCAAAAATAAATCTCTACTATAGTATTCTTGACTTTGCTCATCCAACTTCTCCCTAAAGATCTACAATGAGAGGCAACCTACAACCACCCAAGGTAGACAGTTTTGTTAGGCACTTTTCCCTGATATTAAACAATTTTTTTTCCTCTTTGCCACTTGTATCTATTGCTCCTGGGTCTGACAACTGTGACCAACTCGAACATGTCTAATCCCTCTTTTTCCAGGTGATAGTCCCTTCAGTTATTTAAACACAACTATCATGTTTCCATTGACTTTTCTCCAAATTAAGGATCTTTATTTCTTTTAGTAAGGCAGCCAGGTGGCACAGTGGATAGAGTATCAGGCCTGGAGTTAGGAAAACTCATCTTCCTATATTCGAATCTGACCTCAGACAGTTACTAGTTGTGTGACTTTGGTCAAGTCACTTAAGCCTATTGCCTCAACTGTAAAATGAACTGGAGAAGGAAACAATAAACTACCCCAGTATCTTTCCCCAAGAAAACCCCAAAATGAGGTCACAAAGACGCAACTGAATAATAACCAAATTCTTTCAGTAGATTATCATTTTGCATGGAATCAAGTTCCTTCACCATCCTGGTTAGCCTTCTAGATACCCTCTTAAGTTCATAAATGTATTTCCCAAACTGCCATACTGTGAGATATTTTGATGACTAGTCTAATTTTGGGGGGGACTGATCTATGGATAACTAATTTGGGGACTTGTGACTATTTGGCTGACTTCGTTAATTTAATGTGGGCCGTTTATCAAGTTCCACCACACTGCTCCCAAACTGATAGACTAAAGATTAAGAAGCCTCTTAACCAAATAATCAAAGCAGAGTTTATTTATGAGATACTATTTAAAATTAGGAATACAGGGAAATAAAGTGTACAACCTGACTGCTTTCCTGCAGTCTCTTTCGCACCTGCTGCTCTTTGAACTTCTTGAATACAATAAGGGCCTTAGCCGCCTCCGGCCTCAGGGCACATTACACTTTCCTTGGTTTGTATTAAGGCCTGTAACCTTGTCAGACCCTTTTCTGAACCTAACTCTCCTCTGTCCTTGTCTGGGCTCCCCTCTAGTCAGCTTCTCTCCTAGTCCATCCTTCTCTAGTCCATCTCCCTCTAGTCTCCTTCCTTGCTCTAGTCAGCCGTTCTCCTCTAGTCCATCTCCCAGGTCTATATATACCTTTTCTTCTCTCCACTCAAATCTCGGGGCTTCCTTCGCCCCCACAGACCAAGCTAATCTGCCAGCCAGAGCTGTGACTGGTGGGAGAGGGGGTGCGCTCCAAGTTTCACATGCCTCAGCACAGGCTATCCGGGATCCACTCAGGTCAGAGGGAGCTGGGGGCTTTTTTTTCACCCCCAGCTGTCTGACCTGGAGTCTTGTATAGCCCACAGGGCTTTTTCACTCAGCTGAAGCTGAGGAGGAGGGGGGAGACCCTGAGGGCCTAAGGCTTTTTAATCTCAGCCTAAAGGTAGGGTCCCCAAATCAAAATAAATTTCCACAGTCCCCCCTTTGCTTCGAAAAGAAACACGTAGTGTTTCCTTGATGAAGCACCAAAACAAAGTACCATAACCTATGCTAGAACACAATGTCAATAGCAACACAGGAAAAGAAAATTGTCCAGAGAGGCAATCCCTCATGGATTCGCGCTTTGACAATATCCACAGAGGGAAAACCTCTGCAGAAAATACACATTACAGATGGTGTATGTAGGAAAAAAAATGAGTGTCCATTTAAAGTCCTTTTAAATCTTGTCTTCAAAAGAGGTGTTGTGATGTCATCAGGGGAACTGGACTCTGGTCTGGATTCTGGCTGTCTCTGGATACTGCTGCCTGAGCTTTCACTAGTCTTTAGTATAACATTGTCCAAAATTGTTCAATAAATAGTGAAAGTTCTTCAAAAAGCAGTGAAAGTTCTTTAAAATGTACAAAACAAATCTGAACTATATATATATATATATATATATATATATATATATATATATATACACACACACAAAACACATTGGAGTCCCCCCCTTTTGGAGGATGTCTATATCCGTAAGCAATAGAAAATTGAGACAATATATCAATAACACTTTTTACCATTATATGTCTGGATCAAGGCCGAATTTAGTAATGTGTCTGTGATGACACTTGAAAATGTTATGGAAAGGTTACCATACCACATCATGTGGTACATAGACATCCAATAATTGTGCTAGGCCTCAGGTGGATGGATTCTAACCATGCCACCAGACTGAATGAGAAAAAAAAAAAATTAAGTTAAACCAAGTTCATGGGCTGGTGCTTCCATGACACCAGACTATTTTTGGAGTGAGAGATGTGCCCTATATGGTTGCTATTATCAGCAAACTATGAACTTACTGAATGTATTTGGACTAAGGGAATCCTGCCTCCAGGTTTCACTGAATGGCTGTTCTCTCAGCCTCCTCAGGGCAGCTTACAAGTACTTGTCTCTCCTCCTGTTTGTACATATATTTTCTCCAAGGCCTGCATCGTGGAGTGGAGTCATCTCCATCAAGCTCAATGTAAGAGTAATTACACTCTGAAATGGTAAGTTTCCGTAATTTAAATCTGATATTAATTTCACGAAAGACAATATGTTGGTAAAAATGCGTGTTACGCTGCATAACTAAATACACTTGCAATATATACAACAATTCCAAACCATATCCAGAGTCAATTGGGAAAGTGGTATAATGACCAATACAACAAAATTACTACTCTTTCACTAAGGATAATAAAAGCTATATACATAGTCACGATGACATATTAATGATAAAATAATACAAATGTAATATTAAACATTATTACAAAATCTTCATCAAGCAAATAAACCAGATCATCTTGTTCATGAATTCTCTCTTTAGTACAATGACAACAATAGATACTTAAATTGATAAACAATTTATCCAAAAAAAACCCTTAAACATCAGCATACTTGAAGTGATAAACAATTTATCAAAAGAACTTAAACATTAGCAATAATCAATGTCCATTAATTGTCTTACGAACCAAATAATAGGGTTCAATAACCCTTCTTTGAAGTTAGAGTTTCAATAACCCTTTTTAGAAGTTAGAGCCATATGTTCTTTGTGAAGAAGTTCTTCTCCTACAAATGGTACAGGTGGAATGAAATGATGAGGACCAAACCGGGTCCAAGCAGGAACAGGAACAGCAACACCAGCAGGCCAGGGTAGCTGCTTCAATTCTGCCACAGCTGAAAGATACTGGGAATCCAGCTGTAAAGATACTTGTAAAGAATTTTTTGTTAGAGCCACAAGTGGCTTAGCAATTTTACCAAAACAGGGTATCCATTGCCTGCAATACCCAGCTGCTCCTAGAATGTCCCTTAGCTGCTTCTTAGTTAATTTTGCCACTCTTTGGGCTTTTAATAAGCAATAATAATGTGTCCCCAACTTTGAGGATCACATGAGGTTTGTTATTCTGGGGAGGAGAATGAAATAGAATAAGAGGATTAATGTATTTAAAGTCTAGAAAAATAAAATTTTCAGTATTTACTTTTGTCCATTCCTCCCCTGTGCACCGTCATTTTTCCATATTTCCCTGATCTTTATCCTTTTGAAAGGGTCTGTGACTGTTCTCAGGTTGCTTCTTTATAACTTTCTGAAAAGGCCTATACCTGTTTTGACTCTGCTTGTCTGTATCTCCCTCATAAGGTCTACGTTTATTTTGATTTTGCTTATAATAAGGCCTATAATTGCCTTGGTTGTGTCCTTCTGTACCTTCCTGATAGGGTCTTCTAAAGTTATTCTGATTTTGTTGGTAATAAGGCCTGTAATTGCCTTGGTTGTGTCCTTCTGTACCTTCCTGATAGGGTCTTCTAAAGTTATTCTGATTCTGTTGATAATAAGACCTGTAATTGCCTTGGTTGTTTCCTCTTTAGAAAAAATTTCTCTGATTATTTCTATTTCCCCTAAAAAAATCTTTAAGGGTTTCAGTCATTATCTGTCTCAATTCATACCTTCTGGTTCTACATTCTCTCAACAAGTGTCCTTGCTTCTCACAATATTGCCACACTTTAGGGTTTTTATATTAACTCTTAAATGTTTGACCTGAAAGTGCAGGTGCTAGGATGCTTCTGTGAGCATGCTTTGCAGCATCTTGAGGCTTCTGCTGACCTGCTTTTAAAGACTGGTCAACTTTTTTTCTAACTTCCGGTCATTTTTAGTAGAGGGAGCTCTGGCATCCCTCTTAATACATGGCTCACTATGGGTACAATTATTTTTCTCTCTCCAGAATTGTATAAGAAAATACCATGCTATAATATTAGTGATGGAGAGAAAAAAAATTACAATTGCTAGGGCTGTTATTACTTTATCAAAATAAGGCTAAAAATTGGTCAAAATGTCCCCAGTAAGTAATATTAACCATGGGTTCAATGGGTAAAATAGACATTATGCAGTCCCAGAACAACCCAATGAAAAAAGGTAAGAGGTGAAACAAATATTCAATCATGGTTCAGTATAGATGCTAAGGCTTTTCTCTGCTAGAGGCTTTCAAAAAATTAAATAGGAAGCAGTTGGGTGGGAAAAAAATTTTTCCTAGTGGCCCTTTAATTTTTATTATTATTATTTAAAGATTTACTAGGTTAGTAGGTTAGAAACTCCTACCTGGCTCGCCATTAAATATTGTAAAAAAATTAATTATTAATAACTATAACTATCCTGGAAAAATTATATATAATTGGATTTATGAAAAATTATGATTATATGAAAAATGATAAATTTAGAAAAATTATAATTGGGCCGTAAGTCCCTTCATGGTCGCCATTAAAATGTAGAAATACTTTTAAATGACTAGCCTAATTTTGGGGGCTGAAGCTGACTGGAGGACTAAACTGGGGACTGTTGACTATTTGGCTATCTGACTTCGTTAATTTAATGTGGGCCATTGATAAAGTTCCACCACACTGCTCCCAAACTGATAGACTAAAGATTAAGAAGCCTCTAACTAAATAATCAAAGCAGAGTTTATTTATGAGATATTATTTCAAATTAGGAATACAGGGAAATAAAATGTACAACCTGACTGCTTTCCTGCAGTCTCTTTCCACTGGGTCTCTTTCGCACCTGCTGGCTTGGAACTTCTTGAATACAATAAGGGCCTTGCCGCCTCTGGCCTCAGGGTATACTTTCCCTGGTTTGTATTAAGGCCTGTAACCTTGTCAGCCCCATCTCTCCTTTTCTGAACCGAACTCTCCTCTGTCCTTGTCCAGGCTCCCCTCTAGTCAGCTTCTCTCCTAGTCCGTCCTTCTCTAGTCTGTCCCCCTCCTTTTTTTTCTAGTCCGTCTCCCGCTAGTCTCCTTCCTCTAGTCCGTCCCAGCTCCTTCTTTTCTAGTCTGTCTTCCCCCTTATCTTCTAACTCCCAGGTCTATATATACACCTTTTCTTCTCTCCACTCAAATCTCGGGGCTTCCTTCACCCCCACAGACCAAGCTAATCCGCTAACCAGAGCTGCAGCTGGTGTGTGTGTGTGGGGGGTGCTCTCCAGCCTTATGCCTCAGCACAGGCCATCTGGGATCCTTCAGATAGCTCCGCTCAGGTCAGAGGAAGCTGGGGGCTTCCCCCCCCCCCAGCTGTCTGACATGGCGTCTTGTATAGCCCACGGGGCTTTTTCACTCAGCTGAAGCTGAGGAGGAGGGGGAGAGACCCTGAGGGCCTAAGGCTTTCTAATCTCAGCCTAAAGGTAGGGTCCCCAAATCAAAATAAATTTCCACAATACCCAGAACTAAATACATAATTCTAATAGTAATAATACTGTTGACTATTATGGAATGTGCTATCCATTAAAAGTCCCCAGGCCTTTTGCAGATAAGGCCCAGTCTAACCATGCCTCCTAAATTTTGTACTTATAATATTAGGGTTAAAAAAAGTATGGGGCAGCTAGGTAGCACAATGGATGGAGCACTGGCCCTGGATTCAGGAGGACCTGAGTTCAAATCCTGCCTCAGGCACTTGACACTTACTAGCTGTGTGACCCTGGGCAAATCACTTAACCCCAATTGCCTCACCAAAAAAATAAAAAACATATTTTTACACAACCCTTTTGAAATTCATCATGCAAGATTTTACACAATTCTAGCCTGTCCAATCTTTTTTTGATCCTGTTTCTGTCACCTAGTGTGTAAGCTATCTTCATTCTGAGTCATCTACAAATATAATAAATATATCACCCACGTCATTATCTAAAGTATTGAGAAAAGAGTTAAATCTCACTAGTGTAAGCACAGATCCGTGGGGCACTCCATTGAAGATTTACCACCAAGGTGACATTGAACCATGAATGATTGCTTTTTTAATTTAGCCATTCTCTCCCAAAACCAACCAATTTTATTATTGTTCAGTCCAAAGTATCTCTCTTTTCCACAAGAATAGTATGATATTTTATGAAATGCTTCTCTAAAATTGAGTTACCAATATTTATGACATTTTCCTGATATTTACTTCAGTAACTATGTCCAAATAAAAGGAAATAAGGTTAACAACATGAGTAGTTTTTGATGAAGCCACTGACTAATTGTAGTCAGTGTTTCCTTTCTTATCCAGACATTTACCGATCATCACTTATGTGATCCATTCCAGAATCATCTTAGAAATCAAAATCAAGGTCACTTGCCTATACCTTGAATATGTCATTTTTCTTCTTTGTAAATCAACAATCAGCCCCTTTTGTAGTCCACCTTTTCTTTTGCACACCATCTTTCAAATATCCCTGAATCACAAACAATAGTTCAGTGACCACATCCATCAATTCTTAGGGTATTTGAGAATATAGTCAATATAGTCCTGGCTACTTGAATTCATCAAGGGCAACAAGGTGCATTTTTCTCATCTCCTTTGTTATCCTGATTGATACTTCACTACTTACCTCTCTAGGGAGAATGACAACAAGTATATGCTCAGAATTGGACATGTTTCATCTAATAATCTGGGCATTAGCTAAGATTTCATTGGTAAGTAAGTCTAAATTCTACATACCTATATGTTACTTGTTTTGTATCACTGTATCCATAATTAAATAGTTAAAAATTAATACATACAAACATATGCACTTTCACCATTCCCATGAATCTCTGTATCTCTGTGTCTTTCTCTCTCCACAATTATAATTATTCATATAGACATATGTTAATATTTATATTTATATGTGTGTGTATATATACATATATATACAGATTCATAGAGATACATACATATATAATCTTCCCTCAGGAAGCTTATAACTAAGCATACAACTTAATAACTAAAATAATGCATTTCACAAGCTTAAGAAATTAAGAAAAAAGTTAACAGTAATAAGGAATTACTTTAGAAGGGACACATGAACATAGCACAGTGCAGTAGGTGGCTTAAGTGTTTGTTGCATTGAATTTGTTGTTATATTATTAGCAAGTAAAGGACAGAACTCTACTTCTGATTTTCGTTAAGATCTTTAATTAACTCTGTTAGTGTGGGTGAGGAGTCTTAACATAGCTATTGTACTTGTTGATAACTAAGTGGCAACTAGCAATTCTGGTTCCTGGAGCAAGCAGCATGAAATATCCCACAAAATGACTTTGCAATTCATGATATGAAAATAATTAGGGAGAGCAAAGAAAACAAATTCAGTTGAGCAAGAGGGAAAATTAGTTGCCATAGCTTTCTATTTAAAATAATCATTCTTGTTAACTAGATGGTAAGCTTAGTTGTTTCAACACTACTGAAGACATAATGTGTTGGATTTTGATAATGCTCTAAATTTCATTTGCTGAGACAAAACCTGGTCAAAATATTCTGTTATAATTTTCATGGAAATGAAGGGGACAATGATATGAACAGGTACCAAATAAGTACTTGATACTTCTACATAAGGATTCATGTGAGATGCAATTTAACTATGAAGAAAGAGTCAGCATAGCACAATGCATAGTGTACAGAATTAGCAATAAGGAAGACAAACTTCAAATCCATTCCCTAACCCCTGGCTGTATAACTGTTTGAAATTTTGTTGAACCTCTCTAAACCTGAATTCATTGGCCCAACAAATGGAGTCATAATACCAGTTATGCGTACCTTACAGTGTTATTGTGAGAATTACATGAGCTAATATTTGTATTGTGTTTTGCAAACATTAAAGTATAACAAAAATGCCAAGAGTATTGAGGTGTGGATTCTTACTTGGAGTAAGGAAGAATTGAATTTGAATCCTTTCTTGGTCAGTTACTATGTGACCTTGGCAATCGTTTAACTTTTCTCACACTCAGTTTCTTCATATGTAAAATGAGGATATTAATAGCACCTGCCTCAACCCTGTGAGGCAAATAAGAGAATATGTAAAAAGCCCTTTGTAAACCTTGAAGCATGATGTAAATACAAGGGATTATTAGTTATGATTGCTACTAAATCCCCAATCAGAATGTCAAAATTTTTATTCATAATTTCTATTGTACCTACCTACAAAGTTTTCAGAGTGGGCAGGAGTTCCTAGAAACTGCATAATGCCCTTAAGAAAATAATACTTTTCAAGAGATGATTATATAACAGAAGAATCAGTTTTGCTTCTTTTCAAAAAGCATTCATTTCAGATTTCCCTGGATAGAAATGGATTTTTTATTGAAAAAAGAAACTCATCCAATCAACTGACATTGTTCTTTCCTTTTGTTTGTTCTAATAATCACAGTATTTTTCAGCACTGAAGATGTGTCCTTTCCTTAGAAGCTATGTACTTCCCCTTTTCTCCCCTAGTATTAAAACAGGAAGGACTATACAGACAGGAAATGTAATAAGCTCTATTGCAGTTCAGAAGGAAACAGCAAAGAATCTGGGCTCTAAGTTACATAATGAAAAGGTTTATGAAGAGGCAGCACTTAAGCACTTTAAGGGCTTAGGAAAGTAATTGGGAGCATGTCCATTTCTTTATTAGAAGGCTTTCTACCACGCACATGCTGTGCCATCATTTGTCAATAGCGGATTTTTATAGGTTGAAAAAGTAGCCATTCTAACTGATGTTTCTCAACTTGCACGCTCTTTCCATTAGATTCATCAATGCACATTATGTACCAACTGGCACTATTGAGACAATTAAGCTAAGTTGCCCAGTGCAGTCAAATACTTAGAGGTTATTTTGCATGTGTTTAGTGAGTGAGTAGACTCCTGCGTTTTACATTTTTGGTTTTATTGGAAGAGGTGTTAAAATGGTTTTGTTGCTCTACCTTTACTGTTTTTAGCATTTGTTCACTAATGAAATAAGAAGCAAGACAGGAGAAGAGTCTGGAAAGTGGATGTCTGTATTCAATAAACATCACTGAGCAATGGCATTTATTTCCAATACAGCTGTCCTTAAAGGTGCCTATCTCTTTAGCAAGAGGGAAAGAAAGTTCTTTTTGCAGTGTTTACTTTCTAATCAAAGATGCTGAGAAACTGTCAGTTTCCCTTAATTTTTTCATCATGCTGAAGTACTAAAAAGATATTTTCTTTACTTGCTTAAAGTATAAATATTGACTTCTAACATGTTCAAAATGCCCAATATATTCCAATTAGGTAGGTGGTTAACAAATAGCATGGTATTTGAAAATATTTTTCTCAATATCTTTGTTTTTACAACAAAACCATTTCCTTATTGATACTTCCCCTTACCCCACACCCAGAGAAGTCCTCCTTATAAGAAAGATAATGTTATATCTATATAATCAATCTCTCATTCACATCTATGTATATATGTCTTGAGTATCTCAACCCTCTTCTCCTCCACTACCCCACCCCCAATCCCATTTCTTCTCTACTGAGAGGAGAGAGGAAAATACATTGAAGACAAACTAGGTGGTTCAGTGTGAAGACATAAATTCAAATCCAGCTGTAGAAACTTCCTAGCTGTGTGACCCTAGGAAAGTCACAACTTCTGTCTATCTCAATTACTTCATCTGTTAAATGGGGATAATAAAATAATCAGTACCTAGCTCCCAAGGTTGTTATGAGGATTAAATTCAATAATAATTGTAAAGTACTTAACACAGTGATTTGCACATAGTGCTATATAAACATAGCTATTATCTACTATTATTACTTGATCTTCTCTATATAGGATATCCATCTCCCACTTTTACACCTGAATACTACCTCCTCACATCTACCAATTAGAAACCTTAGTTTATTTTAAATACCTTCAAAGCTCAACTCAAAAGTGTAACCTTCCATGAGAATTTCTTTTTGATTCTCCACATATATTGTACCTCTCCTAAGGCTCTGCATTTTCTTTCTATAGATATTTTTTTTCTGTGTCTGTGTACACATTGTCTTTATACCTATATTCCTTCAGAGAAGTTAGTTTTTTTCCTTATTTCTAATAAAGCTTAAGAACTGGGTGAGGCTGCCATTGGAAAGGATAAAATGGGGCTAACTCTAGGGCAGGGGGGCTCTTCAGGGGAGGAGAGGAAGAGGGAAGAAAAATGGGATGGGAGGCAGGCTGGGGTCTGGACTCCAAGGGGAGGGGTGTATGGCAGAGAGCTAGCAGGAGAGGGCTCAGAAAGGAGCTTCCCGGGAAGTGCGAGCAGCCATCAGGACCCATTTCAGTTGCTCGTAGGTGACAAACATCACTACATTCCAGGAACGCAAGCGGAGGAAGGAAGGCATGAACCCTTTGTAGAAGTCTTGGGGCCCCTCCTTCCGGAGCATGAAAGTTGGTGCACTGGCATACTGGCCCCAGGCAGAGTTCATGTACTTCGTCTTGACCACGTCCACAAGGGAGGCAATGATGGTGGTGCAGAAGCCAGGCCCAAAGGCTGATGTGAAGTGGCATAGAAGGTCATCAGTCATGCGGTGGGCCTTCAGGAGGGCATCTTTGATGAGATTGTATGTCACCAGCTCAGCACCGTTGACAGTAGCATAGCGGGCAACATTGGGTGAAGTTCCTTCCCATAGGCTCCGAAGCCCCTCCTCTCTGGCGATAGTCTTATAGGCATCCAGTGTACCCTGATATCTCCGGCTGCCACCTGCATGAGCCTGGGCTTGGAAACGTACCTTCACCACATCTGTGGGTTGGGCTATGGCCACTTCCAGTGCCCCTGTGGTACAGCCTGCCAGGAGGCGGCTCCCAATGCCTGAATGCTCACATCCCTTGGTGTAGAACTGCTTGACATAGCCATAGAGGCCAATGAGGACACAGGCAAAACTCATCTGGCGCTGCAAGCCAGCCACCAGACCATTGTACAGGCTGCCAGGGCCCTTAGTCTTCACCATGGTCAGAATGGTGCCCAAGACACCCCGATACTGGGCAGTGGCAGAGGAAGCTCGGACGGCCCCCCGGCTCTCTCCTTGAATCTGCAGAGAGACTAGCTGTGTCCAGGGGGAAGGTGATGAGGTCAGTGATGCAGGCATCAGTGCCAGCCCCAAGGAATGTGACAGTGGCTGTTGGGGGGCACATCTGTAGGCTTAAGTCCAACCATGATTCGACACTGGTTTTCTGCTACTTCCCAAGAGGCAGAGAAATGGTAAGATGGCCTCCGATGATTAAGACAAGATAGAGGAACTCTGCCAGAGTCCTGACTTGGAGGGTCTCGCAATGATGGCACCTTGATCAAGCTTCCCTAAAGGTGTCCCGCTCTTCAAAGTTGCTCACAGCAACCATGGCCCACTTCCCTTGATTTTCCATAGAAAATTGCTGGGAAACTGAACACCTAATGATCATACTATGTGCCTGGGACCGTAAAGGAAAACAAGAGGAGGCGGCGGCGGAGTTGGGAAGCACAAGCCCTGCAGCGGAGTCTGGAGTCTGGAGGGGCTGCCTGGTTCTCTGTTGGGTAGCTAAAACGTCACAGTCTTGGACTGGGGAGACGCGCTCAGTATTTTTTTGTTGTTGTTGTTTTCCCCCCACATAGAATAGTGACTTAAACATAGTAGGAACTAAATAAATCCTTGTTCTAAAAGGAGCAATCTGTCCTATGGGATTAGTATTGAACACATACACACACACACACACACACACACACACACACACACACACACACACACATATACATATATTCAAATGTATCTACTTTATCAAGCAGTTGAATCTTTTTTTTTCAGGGCAATGAGGGTTAAGTGACTTGCCCAGGGTCACACTGCTAGTAAGTGTCAAGTGTCTGAGGCTGGATTTGAACTCAGGTACTCCTGAATCCAGGGCTGGTGCTTTATCCACTGTGCTATCTAGCCGCCCCTAGGACATCTAGTTTTAAACATCCAATATGCAATTGGTGATATGAGACTGAAACTCAAGAAATCACTATAGCTATAGATAGGTAAGTAGGTAGGTAGATAAAATGATATATAGATAGATTTGTTTGTCATCTGAATGATAGTTAATGAGATCACTAAGACAAAATGAGGAGAGGAAAGAGAAGAGGACATAGGATAGAGCTTTAAGGAACACCAACAGTAAAAAGTTTGGATATAGATTATTAAACACCAAAGGTAGACTGATAAAAGATGGTTAGACATACTTTTTCCAATGCATCTAAAAGATGATACAAAGCTAACCCATACAGTTCAAAAGCAAAATAAACAACAAAATGAGTATTTTTTATTCATAGTGCCAAACTCCCTTATATCATATTTGGCTTATCCTCTTATAAACATACAGAAGTTAATGTCCATATGAACAGGCTTATTTGTGAATAGTAGGTAAGATGATCACAGTAGAAATGTGGGAAGCCACTTATTAAGTTGAAGGTAGTTTTATATGCAAAGTTCTCAAAACCTGAATGTTTCCTAAGTACTCTCTAGGAGGTTCATTGCTTTATTTCATCTGTTCAAGTAAGTCAGGGAAAACAACATTTTTCAATTCAATTAAACGCGCTTTTCCAATTTGTTACTAGGTTAGAGACATAATTGAAGAATGTTTGGAGAGCTGGTCTTGGAGTCAAGAAGACTTAGTGAACTAAATATTTCAGTCTGTATACCATCCACATTTGGTTGCACATTTAGAATGGTTGTCTTACAAAGATAGCCTTATCTTCAAACTTATTTTTAACCCAAGACCATCTAGGTTTTTTTGTTTTGTTTTTCAGTCTGGGTCCTTGTTTGTTTGGTTGGTTCGATCTGATTTTCTGGTTATTCAAAGAAAATTACTAGATTCAAATACATACACACTTTTTTGTATGTAATCACCATGTAGTTGAACATATCTGTGAACTCACCACTGTAACCTTCCACATAATAAAGAACACAGTTCTTCATCTTCTCAATCTGAGTGATTCTTGGCAGAGATAGCCAATAAATATTCCACAGGGAAGTCAACTCAATGAACCTGGCCTTCTGAATCTCTCTCAGTGGAGCATATACAGAGCAGACATTTAGATGGTTCAGTGGAGAGAGTACTAGATTTAGAATCAAGAAATCCTGAGTTCATATCTGACCCCAGATATTTATTAGCTGTGATCCTTGGCAAATAATGTAACCTCTGTCAGCCTCAGTTTCTCTCCAGTAAAATGCGAATGATAATGACATATATGTCTCAGGACTGATGTGAAGATAAAATAATAGTTGTAAAGTTCTTTGTAAAATTTAAAGCACAGTATGAATGTTATCTATCTTCATTATTCCAAACTTTCAATATGCAATGACCTCCTATCTTTTTGAGTATTCATTTCTTTGATAATGTATATTTATGCCACTTTTGGTGTTTATGTATTTTGGCCAATGTGCTGTAGTATACACCATGCATCACATCATAATCCTTGGGATAGTCAGTAATTTTTAGTTTTGTTTGTTTGTTTTTGTGGGGCAATGAGGGTTAAGTGACTTGCCCAAGGTCATATAGCTGTTAAGTAAGTGTCAAGTGTCTGAGGCCAGATTTGAACTCAGGTCTTCCTGAATCCAGGGCCAGTGCTTTATCAACTGCGCCACCTAGCTGCCCCCAATACTTCTTTATTTTTAAGATTGTGTTATTCTATATTGCATGTCCATTTAGAGTATCATTAGGAAAATGTACTTTTTTAAAATGATGGGCCATTGTTTCAAGAAGAAGCTTGGGGTCCTTAAATCCTTACATCACCTCTTAAATTTGAGTCATCCTGGGACTGTAAACCAAAACTAAATATTTTTCTAATAATATAGTAAAACATTGAATATGGTGACATTATCACTATGAATTAATCTATAAAGTACACACACTTTCAAACCCTTGCATTTTGATCAAATGTATTTTGGACATTTCTATTTTTGCCCTGAACTTAGAAAATGACAAATAATATGGGCATTTGCATATACATATAGAGTAACAGAAAGAGATTATTTGTGATTTATTGAAGTTCTTTTATGATAAGTTCAATCTCTAAGTTTCAGAGCTGTTCTGCTTGTCTCTTCTAGCCTTGCCTTTCTTCTGCATCTAAAAAAAATGCCACAATGACCCCCTGTATTTCTTTTTTTTCCTCTTTTTCTATCCTATCCTTATCCCCCTTTGCTCTTACACTCTGTCTCACTGGAAAAAACAAGACCCTTTAAAATATGCAGAATCAAACAATTTCCCATTTTGGCTTTGTCTAAAAATAATTAATAATACCTAGTATTTCTTATAAAAATGACTAATATGGAAATGTTTTACATGATTGCACATGTTTAACTTATATCTGGTTGTTTAAAGGGAGAGAGGGAGGAATAGAATTTGTAACTCAAAAATTTCAAAAAAAACCCCAAATGTTAAAAAATGTTTAACATGTAATTGAGAACAAATAAAACATAGTACAAAAGAAATTAAAATTAATAGTGTTTATATAGGGCATATTTTGTTCCAGGTACTACGCTAAGTGCATAGTATTTGTAATAGTTAAGTGTAACGTTCAGTACATTACAAATATCTTGTTTGTTCCTAGCAACAATCTTGAAAAGTAGGTGCTACTATTATCCCCTTTTACTGAGGGAACTGAGACAAAGACATAAGTGATTTGCACAAAATCAGCTAGTGTTTGAGGCCAGTTTTTTACTCACAATCTTCCTGACTCCAGGCCCAACGCTCTAAGTGCTATAGCACCTAGCAGCCATGTATGCCTTATCCAAGATTTCAAACTCATTATCACTCTGAATGGATATGTAGCATGCTTTATCATTAGTCCTTTAGAATCTTAATTGGTTATTATATTGATCTGAATTCTCAAGTCTTTAAAAACCATTTTTTTTCATAATATTGTGAATATTGTGTAAATTATTCTCTTAGTTGTGCTTGTTTCACTCCATATGAGTTCATAAAGGTCTCAGGTTTCTCTAAAAACTGCAATTTTGCCCTTCTTGTGGCATAATAATATTGTATTATAATCATGTCCTATAATTTCTTTAACCTTTCTCCAATAGTTGGCCCCACTCTCTCACTCCCCTTAGTTTCTAACTCTTTACTACACTAAAAGAAAGTGTATTATTTTGATGACAACTTATGAACACTTGGCTACACATCACCATCCACCCAAGAATACAACAATTATTTCTATGTTTTTCATGTCAATTATAGATATTGATCTCAAGAGAGATTAGAAATGTTTCCCACAAAAGTTGCCAAATGAAACCACGATGAGCTGGTTAATAAAATGGTGGCTAGTTATTCCATGTGCTGCCAGATAATCTCCCTGATAGAGAGATTTAAGAACAAACAGTATCCAGCAGAAACCAAGCCAGGTAACAAAGACCTTTCAGATGAATTATACAGGGCCCCTGAAAATGCTTCAACTAATGCTATGGAAAGATCTTTTAAACGTCTGGTGCAAGACTTGAAACTCTTCTATACATGAACAATTACATAAAGTTCAAAATAATTATATGTGATTTTCTATAATTAAAACAAAATTGTTAAATTAAAAAGACAATTAAAGCTAGAGTGAAACGGTGTGCATTAAAGTCATAAAATCATCTTTGTCCTAATTATTCAAACAATCCATTTTTAATCTGTGACATTTCTGAAGCAATAGCTGTTAGTTATCCAGTCTTATTAACATAATAAAGGACCATTGCACTTTACATGCTTTCAAAGATAAGTTATTCTCCTCATGTTTAAGTTTTGCCTGACAAACAGAATTAACTGTTCATTGAACTTAAAGGTTAAAATTCTCCTCATTAGTTTTCTCATTGTTCTTCTAAGCTAAATTCTTTATTTGCCTTCACACATTGACTTCCTAGCATGAATTCCAGTCATTTTTTTAAAGAGTGATAGATTGGCAGGAGGCACTTTTGAGGAGCACATTTACTGGAAAAGAAACTCAACCCCTCGTCGTTTGCATCTACATGTTCTATTTTAGATTATAAACATTTTAAGAATTAGAAAGGACCTTGAAAGCAGCTGGTCCACCAACACCACCCAATATTTATATGAGGAAAGAGAGACCCAAGACTTACTCAGATTAACACAGAAAGTAAATTATCAGAACAAGGATTTGAACCTAGATTTGTAACTGCAAGTCCAATCCTAAATGGAAATTATTCTTGAAATTGTTGTCTCTTCTTACATGAACTAATGCTGAGTGAAGTGAGCTGAACCAGGAGAACACTGTACATAGTAACAGCAACACTATTTGATTATCAACTTTTATCGACTTAGCTCTTCTCAGGAATATAATTATCCAAAACAATTCCAAAAGACTCATGATGGGAAATGCTCTCCACATCCAGAGAAAGAACTCTGGAGTCTGAATACAGAACACTGAATAATATTTCAATTTATTTGTTGTTATTGTTTAGTTTTGGTTTTCTTTCTTGTGGTTTTTCTCTTTTGTTCTGATTTTTCTTTCATAAAAGGACTAATATTTAACATGATGGTACATATATAAATTATATCAGATTGCTTTTAATCTTGGGAAGGGAAGAGAGGAAAGGAGAAAAATTTAGAACTCAAAATCTTACAAAAATAAATGTTGAAAACTAAAAATAATACTATCGTATTTTAAATAAGGATAGTGACACTAGGCTTGTCTATCTCACAAGTTTGTGGGCAAGCTCAAATCAAAGTATGAGTAAAAAATAAGCTTCAGAAAAAGATTTTCTTTCAATATGTATTTGAAGAGAGTAGAAAATAGCAAACCACAAATAAAAACCTTATTATTCCCCCATTCCTTCAGTATTTCTAAATGTCTAAAGATTTATTTTTCTTAGTTTTGTCTTTTAAGGGTAGGTTTCTAAGATCAGAAAGCTAAAACATGGGTGCCTTGGGATTACAAATAGTTGAGATAACCAACCTAAAAGCTTGTAAAATCCTCCATTATATTCAGAGTTGTTTGAGGATTTGTCTTAACAAAACTGTTGTAACCCTTTCAATGCCTTGAAAACTATCTCCTCTCCAAGTATTCAACAGATGTCTGCTGGGTGTACTGATTTATCATTTACATCACTGACTTTGTGTTCTCAACTTTCTGAAATGCCAAAATCCACCAAATGACTATAGATAATTTATTAGTGGCTGGAGAGGTAATTGTGTATGATAGATGCATAGGTCAACAACATCCTATAACTAATGAGTCTAATTAATCTCAGTTCCATGAGTCATATAACTATCATGTGAGCATCTATGAAATTTGATTTTAAAAACTTGTTCTCATACTCAAAGAAATGAAAAGCCATAAATCAAGAATAACTCCCAATGTCTTTCTTTAGAACTATTCTCTTTTTGTCCCAGACCAGCAAAGTTTTTATCTTTCAATTACTAGTCCTTGAAGACAACAAATCTTTTCTGGCCTTCTTTCCATAGATTATTCCTAGATGGAAGATAAAAATAATCTTTATATTATACTTATGTTATTAGTCCTATGTCTAGAACCTTTTGTTCTTGTCACTTACCTAGGTCACTAGACTCTACTTGAACACACTCACAGTCACAGGGACATAACTTATTAGTAAGGCTGCCTAATCAATTGTTTTGATCATTAAAACATTCTCCTGAAGGCAGGTAGGTGGTGCAGTGCATAAAGCACTGGCCCTGGATTCAGGAGGACCTGAGTTCAAATCTGGCCTCAGACACTTGACACACTTACTAGCTGTGTGACCCTGGGCAAATCACTTAACCCTCATTGCCCCACCAAAAAAAAAAAAAAGTTCTTCCTAATATTGAGCTATAAATATGACTCATTGTAGCTTTCACCCAATGGTCTCAAATTCTGAAATAGCAACAAATAATATCAGGACATAACTTGGTTTTGTCAGTTAAAGACCCATATGCCTATGTTACTGTGTCTCACGGGACAGAGAAAAGAGTGTTGGATCTGGATGTAGGGAACCCAAATTTGAATGTTAACTCTGACACTACCTGAGTGGCATTAACAAATCACTTTACCTCCTCAGCCTCATTTTCCTCATCAGCAAAATGAAAATCACCTTGCTCCAATAGTTTGTAGTCCCTCACCAAATCTCTTACTTCATTCTTACTACATTATAATCACTGGGAGGGAAAAAATGTAACATTGATTTTTGTAAAATTGGCTGAGCTTAGAACAGGATCTTTTTTTAATAGTAATTATTCAAGAGATATCCAGTTCAATAAACATGTATTAAGTATCTACTATATGCCATGCACTGTGCTTTGCACTGAGGATAATAAGAAAAAGAAAGTCTCTACTCTTAAGGAGCTTACAGTCTAATTGAGACAACACACAAAAAGAAACCAGAAAGTGGGAAAGGAACTGCACTTGTTTCAGGGAGAGTTGAAACCAAGCAGAGCTGGAGACAGAAAAGTGAAGTAAGCTGTAAAGTAGAAATCCTGCCCTCTATAAAGTGTGTTGTTTAAAATCTAAATGTGGGTCCTAACCTGCCCCACCCCAGTTTTTTGTTTTTTGTTTTTGTTGTGTTTTTTTTTTTTGGGGGGGGAAGCTGGCTAAAATCACTGATAAATTCAGCAAGATTTTAGGCTTTTAAGGATTTATTAAAGTGTATTAGAAGTTAGTGAAGAGAGAGTTGGTATAGCCAGAGAGAAACCCTTGCTTTTCCTAGCAGTCCACGTGAAGTCCCTCACCACCCCAAAGTCCTGAACGGAAAGGAGGGCCCTCCTGTTCTCCATCTCCCAAGCTAGTTCCGGACCAAAAGAGAGAGAACCAGAGAGCCAGCCTTCACTTCCTACTTGCTGTCTCTCTCCTCAAAAGGGGAGGTCCTTCAAGCTGATTGTTTGAGGGTCATCTGCTCATGTCAGTAGTCCACAGACTCTGAGAACAACACCCCACTCAGGGTCAGCCAGGCATGGTCTTGATTTAATCATTCTTAAGTAGGTACTCAGTTTCTCAGTCTCACCCAATTAAAATAATTCTAAATCAGTCTTGAGGTGGGGACCCTGGGCATCTGCCAAATCCCATTATTTTATCACAAAAGGAAACCTTTGGGGAAATATCTTTGTTGATTAATTGATTGAATGGGAAGTCAAGGCTCCAAATTTTGGTCCTTCTGTTTTTCAAATGACAAGTTAGTCTTACTCCCTACTAGTACCAAAAAGACACTCTTATAGCTTCAGTAATAAGATCACTGGTTCTCTTCAAGTCTTTTTTTTTTGGTGGGGCAATTGGGGTTAAGTGACTTGCCCAGGGTCATACAGCTAGTAAGTATCAAGTGTCTGAGGTCAGACTTGAACTCAGGTCCTCCTGAATCCAGGGCCGGTGGTCTATCTACTCTGCCACCTAGCTGCCCCTCTCTTCAAGTCTTAAAAGGATTATTACATGGAAGAGGAATAAGATGGTTTGTGTACAGAGAAGTACAAAGGGGAGAAACTGCAGTGGGGTTCAAGTCTAAAGCATTTGCATGAGTCTCTTCTTATCAGTGGAGAGGAGCACATCTCAACATTTCATGTCTGTATGAGAGGCAGAATTAATGAGAAAGCTTTTCAGGGGTTTGGGGAGGGGGTCAAGAGACATTCTTATTCCTTTTTTCATTATTAGAGGACATATGTGGTTCCAGATCCTCTTTGGGGAGAGATCCAGAGAAAGAAAGAACAGACATTGAAAAGGCTGGCAAGTAAAGGAGCTAGAGCTTTAACACATCGCTGGTTTTCAGCCTCCTTCCCTTGAGATTTTGGGGAATATTCACTTGGTTAATATCAGGCACTCAGTTAAGATAAGGTATGACATGAGTATGACACACTTAAATTAATCCATGTAATTAACGTTTTCCCTTTTTACTTTCTTAGGTCTATAAAATCACCAAAATAATAAGTAAATCAAGACCTAAATTGTAGTGTTTGGTAATTTCTGGGGTGTAAATACATTGAAAATTTGACAATCAGCTCATGTGAGCCAATTTCAGCTCTCTCCACAATAACCCTGTGACTATCTCACTCTCAGTGGGATAGTTCATTTATTTTGTGTATTGGCATATTCTGATCTGCATACTTTCTCTGATTTCTGTTTGCTACATTCTTAGATAAATGGGTTTATTAACTATTCACCATTTGTAATGGTCTTGTTGAATTAATAATAACTGGGAGGAAGAAACCAAGCTTTAGAATATAAACTGTACCCCTTCTTCGTTAAGAGAATGAAACAAGGAAAGTAATTTGAACTGAAGAATATAATTTTCCTCACACTAGCAATATTTAGGTGAGCAGATATATAATTCTAGTCTGGTAACCCTCTCTATGAAAAGAGCAGAATAGCTAGTTTTGTGGCCACTTCTCCAGCTCCCCTCCAGGCAGGAATCAAAGTGTACCTTAGAACGGGGTGAATAAGGTTCCAGATATATCTATTAACACTCTCCCTATGAACAACATTTAGATAAATATGTAATCTATATGGGCAAAGCACACCCTACGTAAGAGGAAAAAAGAGTCTCATAAAAACTGGAACTGTATAAATGTAGACTGAGCTGCCTCAGGAGGTCATGTAATCCCTCTCACTGCAGATCTTGAAGCAAAAGCTGAATGACCACTTATTGAGGATTTTGTAGAGGGTATTTCTGTTTGAGTATGGTTTGTTTTAGATGGATGTAGAGGCTCCTTCCTTGATTCTGTAACTTGAACACGTGGGGAAAATCAAACTCTCTAGGGTATCAACATATGACAGGGGTGGGGAGATAGGAAATGTATCCCTGAGAATTTCTATATAGCACAGGAAGCTTTGAATGAAAAAATAAATCATACATTGGGAGGAAAAGGAACAGCTGAGATTTTTAAAATAAATTGTGTAGTAGGATTCTTGGGAACCAAGGTTGGAATCAATAAGCTCCTTGGACCGTGAATACGAAAGAACTCAGAATAATAAGTACTTCCTTTCACATGATGGTTCCTAATGATTTCCATTAGACTTTACTTTTTGTTAAAAAGAAAAAAAAACACACACATTTCTCAAGAAAAATTTATAAACTATATTACTGATTATGATCAATCGGGAATATTTATTCCATGAGAGTTTTTTTTTCTTTTTCTTTCTGTTAATTTCTGTTTTCCTATTGATAATTTCAGGTATTGCTTGCCAATTTAAATATTAATTTCCTTCTTTGTAGAAAAGATATTTCCACTCCTTGAATAAAGGACCAAATGGACAACTGAAATACATTTTCCAGACTCCACTGATGGAATTCTATCACAACTTTAAATTCCTTTGTTTCAAGTACTTCTGTTTAACAGTTGGAAGTAGCAGCCTAGCACAGTGGCTACCATCCTCAGTTACCCAGGTTCATTACTTCTGTGATTCCTTACTCTCATTTGCCATGAATATCCAATCAGGTGTCAAATCTTATTTCTACTTGCAAAAAAAAAATGTCATATATGCTCTCCTTTCTCTAACAGACACAACTCTAGTTCAGACCCTCATCACCTCTTACCTTGTTGCAAAGGCTTTCTAATTGATTTTCTGACCTCCCATCTCTCTCTATCTCAATCCGTTCTTCACACAGCCACCAGTGTGATTTTCCTATACTGTAATTCTGAGTATCTTACACTGCTGCTGAATAAAATCCACTGATTCCCTATTATTTCTAGAATTAGATATAGCATCTTCTGTTTCTCATCCAATAAGTCTTCACAACCTGGAATCTGGAAGGATGACCTTTATTCTACTCTCTGAGTATTTTATATATAAATATTTTACATGTTCCATTAATATATAAAAATCCCCATTGATATACAAGTATCGCCAACACTTAGCATAGTACCTGGCTCATAAAAATAAATATCAAGACTGGTTGACAGATCCTACCTCGGAGTAACCCAGACCTAGAGACAAATCTTAGATCTTATATGTGCTAGCTGCATGACCCTCGACAGATCATTTAACCTCAGAACCTTGAAAATAGAGATGAACATTTTTAATAAATTCATGTATTAAGTGATTAATATGTGCAAAGCAATATTTTAAAGGTAAGGTTTCAAATACAAAAAAAGTAAGACAGTCCCTACTCTCAAGAAACTCACATTCTAATGGGGAGACAACACATGAAAAGTGTTAGCTAAAAGTCAGATGCAAAGTTACCATGGGCTTTAAGGAGCACCAGCAAATCAGAAAACAAGTCCATCTTTATTAAAAAAATGTTTTTAAATTACATGTAAAAACAATTTAAATAGTTTTATTTTATATTTTAAGTTCCAACTTCAATCCCTTTTCTCCCCTAATCCCCCTCATTGAAAAAACAAGCAATTTAAATAGGTTACACATATTCAGTCATGCAAAATATATTTCCATATTAGTCATGTTGTGAAAGGAAACAGAGAGAGAGGAAGGAAGGAAGGAAGGGAGGGAGGGAGGGAGGGAGGAGAAGGAAGAAAGGAAGGAAGGAAGGAAGGAAGGAAGGAAGGAAGGAAGGAAGGAAGGAAGGAAGGAAGGAAGGAAGGAAGGAAGGAAGGAAGGAAGGAAGGAAGGAAGGAGAGAGAAACAAAGAAGGAGAAAGAGAAAAGAAAAGAAAGCTTTTAAAAAAAAAGTATCCTTCAATCTGCATTCAGACTCTTTCAGTTCTTTCTCTGGAGGTGTACAAGATTTTTTTTTTATCATAAGTCCTTTGGAAGTGTCTTGGATCATGGTATTGCTGAGTATAGCAAAGTCATTCACAATTGATCATCATAAAATATTTCTGTCACTATGTACACTCTTCTGGTTCTGCTCACTTCACTTTGCATCAGTTCTCATAAGTCCTTCCAGTTTTGTTTTGTTTTGTTTTGTTTTTTCTGAAAATATCCTGCTTACCATTTCTAATAGCATAATAGAATTCCATTGGAATCATATACCACAGCTTTTTCAATCATTCCCCAATGGATGGGCATTTACTCAACTTCCAATTATTTGTCACCACAAAAAGAATTGTTATAAATATTTTGTACATTTAGGTTCTTTTATTTTTTATCTCTTTAGGCTATAGGCATAGTAGTGTTATTGTTGGGTCAAAGGATATGACTGGTTTTATAGCCCTTTGAGCATAATTTCATATAGCTCTTCAGAATGGCTGGATCATTTCACAATTCCATGAACAGTGGTTAATACCCCAATTTTCCTTCATCACCTCCAACATTTCTCATTTTCCTTTACTATCTTATTAATAAATCTTATAGGTGTGAGGTGGTACTTCAGACTTATTTTAATTTGCATATCTCTTATTAATAGTTATTGAGAGCATTTTTCATATGACTATAGAACTACCTGTTCACATACTTTGACTATTTATCAATTGAGGAATAAGGAATAATTTGCATTCTTATAAATTTGAATTCAGTTCTTTATATATTTTAAAAATGAGAACTTTATCAGAGAAAGTTGCTGTATTTTTTCACAGCTATGTTTACTTTGTATTTTCCGCCATTCTATTTTCCCCTATGTATCCTTCTCTCTCTACTTTCACCCTATCCCTCTCAAAAGTGTCTAATTTCTGATCACAACTTCCTCCAAACTGCCCTAACTTATATCAACTTACATACCCTCCCATCAGTGCTCTTATATTATTCCCCTCCTCCTTCACTATAGGGTAATGTAGATTTCTATATCCAATTGAATGTGTATGTTACTCCCTCTTTTAAAAAAATTCTGATGAGCATAAGATTCAAGCATTGTCCTTCAGCCCTCCTATATTCCCCTCTACTGTAAAAGTTCTTTTCTATTTCTTTTGCATGTGATAATTTGCCCTATTCTAGCTCTCCCTTTCCCCTTCTTCCAGTGTATTCCTCTTTATCACTTCTTAATTTTATTTTTTCTAAATATCATCCCATCATAGTCATCCTTCTTCCTCACATCTTAATTTATTGTTAGGTATATACTTATACTAAACTCACACCTATGCCCTCTATGTATATGCCATTTAAGTACCCTAATAATGATAAGGTACTTCAGAGTTATAAGTATAATCTTCCCATGTAAGAATATAAAGAGTTTATCTTTATTGAGTCCTTTATAATTTCTCTTTCTTGTTTACCTTTTTATGGTTCTCTCAAATATCATGTATGATAGACAAATGATCTATTTAGCTCTGTTTTTTTTTTATTAAGAATGCTTGAGGGGGCAGCTAGGTGGCGCAGTGGATAAAGCACCAGCCCTGGATTCAGGAGGACCTACGATCAAATCTGGCCTCAGACACTTGACACTTACTAGCTGTGTGACCCTGGGCAAGTCACTTAACCCCCATTGCCCTGCAAAAAAAAAAAAAAGAATGCTTGAAAGGCCTCTTTTTCATTAAATTTCCATTTTCTCCTAAAGGATTATATTTAGTTTTGCTGGGTAGATGAATTTTGGTCATTTTCCTACCTCCTTAACCCTCCAAAATGTCTAATACCAAGCCCACCATTCTTTAAATGTAGAAGCTATTAAATCATGTGTTATCATCACTGTGGCTCCATAGAATTTCTTTTGTGCTTCTTGCAATATTTTCTCCTTGACCTAGGAGCTCTGGAATTTGGCTCCAGTTTTTCATTGGCTGCAAATTTTCATTTTTGGATATCATTCAGGAGGTTATCAGTGGATTGGTTCAATTTCTATTTTATCCCTTCCTTCTAGGATATCAGGGAAGTTTTCTTTGATACTTTTGTGGAATATGATGTTTAGGGATTTTTTGTTTGTTTGTTTTAATCATGATTTTCAAGGAGTCCAATAATTCTTCAATTATCTCTCCTCAGGGGGCAGCTAGGTGGTGCAATGCATAGAGCACCAGCCCTGGAGTCAGGAGGACCTGAGTTCAAATCCAGCCTCAGACACTTAATACTAGCTGTGTGATCCTGGGTAAGTCACTTAACCCCAATTGCCTCACCCCCCCAAAAAAAGCTCTCCTCAATCAATTTTCCAGGACAATTGCTTTTCCAATGAGACATTTTACATTTTTTTCTATTTATTTACTCTTTTGCTATTGTTTGTTTCTTGATGTTTTGTGGATGCATTAATTTCCACATACTAATTGTTTTAGAAATGATTTTCTTCAGTGATCTTTGGTACAAACTTTTCAATCTGGCTAATTCTAATTTTTTTAAAAGATATTTTCTTCAAAAACTTTTTGTACCTTTTTTTTTCCATTTGGCCAGTTGTATTTTTAAAGATTTCTTTTCTCCAGTAAATTTTTGTTCTTTTACCATCTGTCCTATTCTGTTTTTAAGGTACTTTTTTTTCAAGCTTTTTGTATGCCTCCTTTACCAAGATATTAACTCTTTTTTAAAGATTTTCTTGTATCACTTTCTTTTCCCTCTTTTTTCCCTCTACCCCTCTGATTTGATTTTGAGAATGCTTTTTCCATTCTTCCAGGAATTAATTTGGTCCTGAGACTAACTCAAATTCCTCTTTGAGACTTTGGATATAACTGTTTTGACTTTGTAGATTTCTTCTGAGTTTGTATTTTGACTTATTCTGTTACCATAGTATTTCAATGCTCAGATTCTTTATGGGGAGGGCTCATTTTTTCCACTTTATTTTTTTAAATTTTAACTTTATGTTAAAATTGGGCTTTGCTATCAGGGTGGAGGGTGCACTGTGCCAAGTTTCAGGGGTTTTGTACTGCTGTTATCAGAATTACATCTAGTAGTGCAGTAGATAGAGTGCTGGCCCTTGACTCAGGAGGAGCTAAGTTCAAATTTGGCTGATGATATTTATTAGTTGTGTGACCCTGGGAAAGTCACTTAACCTGGTTTGCCTTAGTTTATCATCTATAAAAAGAATCAGAGAAAAAATGGCAAACCATTCCAGTATCTTTTCCACAAAAACCCCAAACTGAGTCATGAAAAGTCAGAAACAATTGAAATGACTCAACAACAATTCAGAACTAGTTCTGGGGATCTATAAGTTTTCAGTTCTTCCAAGGTGGCAAGATAAAAGGAAACATTTGGTCACTGCCCTCATGTCTGTGAGCAACCACAGCCACCCTTTTATGCTCTGGAACTGTAACCAGGGTCCCTGCATACTGCATACTTTAATGTGTTAGTGCCCCTGCTTCCCCCAGATTGCTGCCTGAAACCACATATGGGAAAAGCAACAGGGTGCTAAAACCAATTCCATCCCTGTAGTATCCTTCTGACCAGTTGTCCAACCCCTTTGCTATCTGTGGGCTAAAAGGTGTAGCAGTAAATGACTAAGTCATCCTCAAGGCCTGTCCCCAGCTTGCAGGGCATGGACTGTGACGGCCTAGTCTGTGCTGGACCATGCTCCACGTTAACCCTAGTGATAAAAGCTTTCCTTCCAACCTTCTGAGTTATCTTGGGCTAGAAAATGTCTTTATCCAAACTTTGGATAAAGTTAGTTCTGCTATTCCAGAATTTATTTTGAGGTGTTATTTTAAAGTTGCTTGGAGGGAAATGTGGAAGAGCTGAGGTGAGTCCCTCCCTTTACTCCACCATCTAGTAATGCCTCTTCTTTAATTTTGTAATTATATAAGTTTTTTATATTAAATCATTTACCAGCACAATTTCCTTTAGTGAAATAACTTTCTTTTCAGAGTTTTTAGTAGCTTTGGCTATAGTACCCACAGGAGTTAGGTTGCATCCTAGGATGTTGGCTATGTGCTTACAGCAAGGCTGAAAGCTTTGGTATTCCCAAGACTTTTATATCCATAGAAAGTAATCTCAATCTGGGTCAGAGAGGATTTAAGGGTCAAAATGGTAATGATGTTTCAATTTGTCTGAAAAATACTGTCACTTTCCCAGAATACTTTGCTACTTCAGCTATGCTTGATTTCCTAACCCTATGAATAGTTGTTGGTGGGGATGGCTGAACCCTTTTCCACAGGATTTGCTTCTATGGATAATAGCAGCAAGGCCTAAGGTGGAAGTAAGACTAGTGGTTGGGAGGTGGGGGAATGGCAACACTCCCAGAGCTCCCATGAATATCTACCCGATGGTAGTCATCAGTAATAGGAGATGGGTTGGAACCAGATCCATTGGTTTGCTAAAGGAGGTACTTTCCCAGACTGTAGAGATCAGCATCTTAGACTCTTTATTATAGTCTGAGGTAGGATGGAAGTCAAGGTGATGGTAATGATGGTAGGGATTTGACCTACCTGACACATACTACCTTCTGTTTTTCCTCTAAGGTGAATCTGTGTCTCAAACAGGCTAGTACCTATTTCATAGAATTGTTGTAAGGATCAAATGAGATAATGTATATAAAATAATTGCAAATGTCAAATTTCTAGATAAATACAGGTTTAGTTATAACTATTTGTACCATGCATTTTTCTATTAATAGTATTTTGGGAGGTTTTTCTTCTAGACCAGGAATTTTATGATGTCCTTCATTTTCTGATGAGGAAATAACACTAAAGTAATCTAACTTCAAAAGACTTATACAACTACTCAAGAGCAAAAATCCAAGGCTTGAAGGGACCTTAAAATCATCTAGTTCACCCCTTTAATTTTACAGATAAATAAATTGAGCCTTAGAAATGAGAAATAACTTAAACAAAGGTCACATTGGTAATTTTCAGTGTAATAATTCACACCTCAAAAAAATCAGCAAATGTGACAAATCTGTCCTTGGTCTATTATTTTCTTGATTTCCAGACTTAATGAAGTGATGGAGAGAAAATTAATAATGTAGATAAACTTTAAAAAGTGTGTTGCACATATGATTTTTCAGAAGACCAGTTGTAAAATATTTATCTTATCAGTACACATTGGTCACTGGGCTTGGGGGGAAGGGGGAGGGAGCATACATGCTAGGTTGTGTCCACATACTCAGATGTCAGAGACACAGAGACAGAGAGAGGGAGGGAAGGAATGAGGGAGGGAGAGAGGAAGGGAGGGAGGGAGGGAGGGAGGGAGAGAGAGAGAGAGAGAGAGAGAGAGAGAGAGAGAGAGAGAGAGAGAGAGAGAGAGAGAGAAAGGCTTTCTCTAGAAAATAATTATTACTCATAGCTTTTGTTAATGGTTGGAACAGCATATATAGTAATGTTTCATTCAACATAAAAGGTATCCCTGACATACAAAAGTATACCAGACAGCAGCATCAAAAAGTTGTAAAAAGTTGTAAAGCTAACCAAGAATTGCAAGTGTCCTTATTTTTTTTTTTGTTTAAATAGCACCTCAATAGCATCAAGTGTTCCTTAGATGTGTGCTTAAGTCCTAGTTCGATGGTGTGAAAGGCAATTCAAAACTTCTTGAGTATCTATTGATTTTAACTACATTTCTAAAAAAAAGAAACTTACTACCCCAATCCTCTACCTCTCCCCATTCCTTAGCTGACAGAATAAAGTCCACTATACTGGGACACTTTCAAGAAGAAACACTTTTCACAATATCTCAACCTGGGAAAATGTTTTCCTCTTAAGATAACACTTCTAGTTGAGAAGTAAATTTATTTCTTGTAGTTCAGCAATATTTTCAATAATAAACAAAAACCATCAAAATCCTTTATTTAAAAATCTGTCATATGGAAACTAAACATGGATAGGTTCATCTTGAAAATATTTATTACAGCTTCATGGCAGTATGGATACTATCTTATTTAATGGTGACCTATGAATGGGTAAAGCCAAGTCCTTAAGCTTTTATATTCAGGGAAATCAACTCAACAATTTAATGCAACCTGAATGTTGAGATTACACAAACAGGAAAGTAGTTTTATTTGCATCCCAAATGGTCTGGACCCTCAATGATTGGAATGCAAATATGTACCCTGTGAGAGGATAGTTGCATTTATGCCTACAGTTTCACTACTCCTCTTTACCAGAAAGATATATGCAGATGCAAGATTGGGTATTTTCCTCCTCCTGAAAACATAATCCCTATAAAAATCAGGAAATGCAATAAAACATTTCCCATAAGAAATGCAATTCCATATTTATCTAGTCAGCTTCCTTTACCAACTGCAGATTTAGTGATCCTATCTATCTCTTAGTAAGAATGCTGTTAGTGGCCAAATTGCTGTTGCCATGGGATATGGGGCTTTTATACTTCCTGTATGTTTTATGAACAAATATTGAAATTAAGTGAAAGGGGGAAAAAAGAAAGTTCCAGATGTCCCTTAAGGTGATCACCCTGAATTATTCAGAAAGATGAAATTGCAAAAGCCAACATTCTAAGAATATATTTTCAATTAAAAAAGAAACATCTTTCCTGGCAAATTCACAGGTAAACTCAGGGATTCACTTAGAGAAACCTCAACTTCTAGAACAGATTATTTAAGGTGAGCTTGGAACTTTAGGCACAGAAGATAAAAGACAGTGAGGCATAATAGATAGTGTTTTTGACTTGGTCAGGAAGCACTGGATTTGAATTTGACCTCTCACATGTCCTAACTTTTCAAAAAAAAAACTTTAGAAAATCACTTAACCACAGTGTCCTGATCTGTAAAGTAGAAATAATTATCTCTATAGGACCTATCTCAGAAGTTTAATGTGAGATTCAAATGAGATAATAGATGTAAAGCAATTTGCTTAACATACAAAACAAAACCTTTAATGCATTGTTATTCTCAAATGGATTTGTGATTTGATTGATAGGGGGGGTTCTCTACAATAATAAAAATTAAAATTCATCCATGTTTGCCCATCCTGCCTGACTCTGGACATGTCTTCCCATTAAACTGATCACATAGGAACACCCAACATATTAAAACCCCCTCTCCCAACTTGCTTTCTCCTGATATCACAATGATACCAGCAGAATACACAGGTTCTCCACCTAACATTAACATTATAGCTTACCTCAAAGAAAATAAAGAAATGAGACAACATACCAAAACTTATGGGATGCAGCTAAAGCAGTTCTATGGGGAAACTTTATGTCTCTTAATGCCTAAATGAATAAAATATAGAAAGAAGAAATCAATGAATTGGGCATGCAAATAAAAAATAGAGAAGAAATTTAAAATTCCTCAATTAAAGACGAAATTAGAAATTCTGAAAATCAAAGGATATAATTAAATTGAAAGCAAGAAAATCATTGAAGTAAAAAATAAAACTAAGAGCTGGGGGGGTTGGAAAAAATAATAAAATAGATAAAATTTTAGTTAATTTGATTTAAAAAAGAAAGAACAAAACCAAATAACCAATATCAAAAATGAAAAGGGCAAATGTACCAGCAATGAAGAGGAAATTAAAACAATAATTAGGAGATATTTTGCCCAACTGCATGCTGAAAACTTTGACAATCTAAATGAAATAGATGAATATTTACAAAAATATAAATTTCCCAGATTAACAGAAGGGGAAACAAAATACTTAAATAAACCCATTTTAGAAAAAGAAATCAAACAAGCCATCAATGAACTCCCTAAAAAATTATCTCCAGGGTCAGATGGATTTACAAATGAATTCTACAAAATGAATTTAAAAAACTATTAATTCCATTATTATACAAACTATTTGAAAAAATAGGGTGAAGAAGGAATCCTACCAAATTGCTTTTATGTAACAAATATGGCACTGATACCTAAACAAGAAGATGCAAAACAAAAAAAAGAAAAGGATAGACCAATCTCTCTAATGAATATTGATGCAAAACTTCTAAATAGAATATTAACAAAGAGAATACAGCAATTTATATCCTGAATAATACACTATGACCAGGTGGGATTTATCTCAGGAATGCAGGGCTGGTTCAATATTAGGAAAACTATCAACATAATTGAGACCATCAAAAAAAAACAACAACTAACTGAAACCATATGATTATCTCAATAAATTCAAAGAAAGCTTTTGACAAAATATAGCACCCATTCCTATTAAAAACACTAAAGAGCAAAGGAATAAATGGAACTTTCCTTAAAATAATAAACAATATCTATCTAAAAATATCAACAAGCATTATATGTAATGGGAATAAACTAGAAGTGTTCCTAATAAGATCAGGAGTAAAAGAAGGCTGCCCATTTTCCCCACTATTATTCAATATTGTACTTGAAATGTTACCTTTAGCAATAAGAGAAGAAAAAGAAATTGAAGGAATTAAAATAGGCAAGGAAGAAATAAAACTATCACACTTTGCAGATAATATGATGGCATATTTAAAAGAATCCTGGAGAATCAACCAAAAAACTACTTGAAACAATTAACAAATCTAGCAAAGTTGTGGTACATAAAGTAAACTGACATAAATCATCAGCATCCTTTATATGGCTAACAAAGCCCAGAAGCAAGTGATAGAAAGAGAAATTCAATTTAAAATAACTGTAGAAAGTATCAATTGTTCATGGGTAGCCAGAGGTAATATGAAAAAAAAATGACAATTCTGCCTAAATTAATTTATTTATTCAGTGCAATAGCAATCAAACTACCAAAAATTATTTCATAGAACTAGAAAAAATAATAACAAAATTCATATGGAAGAATAAAATGTCAACACCATAAAGGAAATAAATGAAAAAATATGCAAAGGAAGGTGGCCTAGGTATACCAGTTCTAAAACTATATTTTAAAGCTGCAATCATCAAAACTATTTGGTGATGGCTATGAAATAGCCATGGTGGATCACTGGAATAGGTTAGGCACATGACACACAGTAGTAAATAACTATAGTAATCTACTGTTTGATAAACGTAAAGACTTCAGCTTCTGGGATAAAAACTCAGTATTTGACAAAAACTCCTGGGAAACTGGAAAATAGTAGAGCAGAAACTAGGCATAGACCAACAACTTACATTATATACCAAAATAAGGTCAAGGACACAATCACTCCAAAAATATCCAAATAATTCCATAGGACAATACCTGGAGCAGCAAAATCCACAGAAGAATGTGTTGAAATCATCTTCCAACCAAGGATGGCTTGGAAGGTCAGAAGGAGGGAGCTACTGTGCTGAAACAGGAGTGGAGCCCAACCCCACAGTCACCCAGACACAGATGCAGTCCCAGGAAGGCCTCACCAGAGAAGGAGACCCCCAGAGCCTCTGAATCAGCTGCAGCACCAGTGTCAACTGGAACTAAGCTCACAGTCTGGTGAGAGGGCTGAGCCCTTGGCAGGGGGGAGACCACAGGGGTCTATGCTGGTGCTGAGGCAGAGCTTGGGTTTTTCACCCCTGCTGGGAACCAGGAGGTAGGCTTGAGTAGCAGTGGCCCAGGCTCCTTGGAGCTGACAACCACAACACACAAAGCTGGTTGATTAGCAAGTAGGTCTGGGGTCATCTACAGACCAGAGAACAGGGCAGGTAGGTGAAGAACCTGATCCTCCTTAAATCATACCACCTAGGACTTCTGAAGCTTGGGATACTGCAGCCTGGAAACAGTGACCCACTTTAAGGGACTAAAAGTCAAGTAAAAGAAAGGCAAGATGAGCACAGAGAAAAAGGTAAAGACTATAGAAAATTTCTTCAGTGACAAAGAAGATCAAGGTGCACCCTCAAAGGAAGATGTCAACGTCAGGGCCCCTATATCTAAAGCTTCCGAGAAAAATATGAATTGGTCTCAGGCCATAGAGGAGCTCAAAAAGGACTTTGAAGATAAAGTTAGAGAGGTAGAGAAAAAATGGAAAGAAAACTGAGGGTGATGCAGGAAAGACATGAGAAAAAAAGTCAACAACTAGAAAAGCCAAATAGAAAAGCTCTCTGGTGAAAATAATTACCTAAGAATTATGTTTGAAAAAATGGAAGCTAGTGATTTTATGAGAAATCAAGACACAATATAGCAAAGCCAAATGAATAAGAAGATAGAGGGCAATGTGAAATATCTTCTTGGAAAAACTCCTCACCTGGAAAATAGATCCAGGAGAGATAATTTGAAAATTATTGGTCTACCTGAAAACCATGATCAAGGAAAGTGCTTAGAAATCATCTTCCAAGAAATTTTCAGGGAATATTGCCCTGATATTCTAGAAGCAGAATGCAAAATAGAAATTGAAAGAATCCACCAATTACCTCCTGAAAGAGATCCCAAAAGGAAAACTCCTAGAAATATTATAGCCAAATTCCAGAGCTCTCAGGTCAAGGAGAAAACATTGCAAGGTAGCAAAAAAAAAGAATTCAATACTGTGGAGCCCCAGTCAGGATAGCACAAGATCTAGCAGTTTCTACATTAAAGGACCAGGGTGCATGGAATATGATATTCCAGAGGGAAAAGGAATTGGGATTACACCCAAGAATCACCTACCCAGCAAAACTCAACATAATCTTTCAGAGGAAAAAACGGGACTTCAATAAAAAAGAGGACTTTCAGGTATTTGTGATGAAAAGATGTGAACTGAATGGCAAATCAGACTTTCAAACACAAGACCCTAGAGAACCATAAAAAATTTGGAGTTGGGGGGCAGCTAGGTGGCACAATGGATAGAGCAAAGGCCCTGGAGTCAGGAGGACCTGAGTTCAAATCCGGCCTTAGACACTTGGCACTTATAGCTGTGTGATCTTGGGAAAGTCACTTAACCCCCAACTGCCTCACCAAAAATGAAAATGGAGTTGGGAGACATACCTCGGGTCATGCAGTAGGTGACTGTCTTGAGTCTGAGGACAGGTTTTGGCTGGGATACCACTGGGTCCAGGGTGGATGCTTTGTCCACTGTGTCACCTAGCTGCCCCATGATGACATCTTCAGGGTTAAATTGAGGGGTGAGGGGAATGCACTGGGGGAGGGGGAAGGGCAGAGTTGAAATCCTACATGAAAGAAACAGGAAAAGGCTAATAGAGTTGGGGAAGAGATAGGGGAGGAACAGGGCAGTAAATGAATTTTATACTCATCAGAATAGGCTCAAAGATCTTAAACTCATCAGAGTTGACTCAAGGAGGGATTAACACACACACTCAACTGGGTGGAGTAATCTGTTTACTCTGGGCAGTAAATGAGCCTAACATTCATGAGAATTGGCTCAAAGACCTCAATCTAATCAGAATTGGCTCAAGGAGGGAATAACATACACAATCAATTGGGTGAAATAATCTCTCTAACCCTGAAGGAAAATAGGAGGGGAAAGGGATAAAGAGAAAGGGACAAAAGAAGGAAGGGCAGATTGGGGGAGGGGACAGATATAGATATACCAACCAAATATATAAATAGATAGATATAGATATACATACACACATATCTAGATATATTTAGATACACACACACACATATATACATATATCTGTATATATATATATATATCGACCTATCAAAGAATCAAATATGAATCATAACATGAAGATGTCCAAAGGTAAAGATTCATATTTTTACATATACTGATTACTGCAAATACCCTGAATAAAAGGTACCAAGTAGCCCTCTAGCCCAAGATACAAATTATACTGTAAGATCAATTTTTTAGAAATTTATGCTTATCCAGAAATATATAATTAAAGTTTCCCAATGAGGTATTCCAGAGCTGTGATCCTAATGGTAGAATTTACATAGCAATGGTCAAGATTCTAGAGGAACTAATCTAGAGGCTTGGCATTTAGCCTATAATTCAACAAACTGATTGATTACTATATTAGTGCTGTAAAATGTAAGTGACTTGATCCTTGACTTGAGTGGGTGTTTGGGGGAAAAATTACTCCATGAATACTGAGAGTCAAAAGATTATTTAGGATTTCTTTAATTAAAAAGTCAAGTGTGGTGTGATTTTCCCAGGACATAGAATAAAACACTAGAGAGTTTTAGTCAAGTGTCTTAAGTGCTGCCAAGAAGAAGAAAAAGCAGTCATTTAATGCTATAATTCATGATAAGTGAAGATAAATAAAATGTAATATGTTTCTTTATTGACTGACTTCATGTCTTTGAGTAAGAAAAGGATATAAATATTTTGTTCTAATGTTTATCTATTTATACTCTAGAAGTAAATATTCCATAAAGTCCACATTTAAAGAAAAATTGATGTAAACTGAGGCCAAAGAATGTATCTTCCAAGAAATGATAGGCCTGGAATGCAAAATTCTCAGAATCCAATGAGAATACCAATTACCATTATTGAATATTTAAGGTTCTTGGCATTATTTTACATGCCAATACAACATTCGACCCTCATAGCAACCCTGTGAGATAGGTCCTGAAAGAAATTGTTATTCTTATTTTACAGATAAAGAATTGAAGTCACAGAAAGACAAGATGAGCCTTGTATCCACAGCTGCAAAACATCAAAGGAAGTGTTTGAACCCAGGTTTTTTGGATCTCAAGACCAATGGTCTTCTCACTCCTCATTCACCCTTAAGTTGATTCACAATATCCAAAGTTGTGACAACAGTTAGAACATTATTCTCTCAATGCAACAAAGTACATTCAGAAAAGCACTGAACTTGGAGTCAAAAGGTCAATATTCAAATGCGTGCTCCTCTGTATATCTGTGTATCATAGTTATACCCCTCTACAGCTTGGTAAAGTAGAAGAATTGGATTTGCAGTAAGAAGATCTAAGTATAAATCCCAGGTCTGATATTTACTTTCATGACATTGTATATGATACAAACTTGGGGAACTTCGGTTTACTTAACTGTAAAATGAGGAATACTATCAATAATTTTCATTAACTTCACAAGTTAGTTTGATGGAAGCTTTTAGAAAGAATGGTAATAATTAATATTTAAATAATGAGAAGCAATATGAATTATTTTCTATCAGGTAGGAAATGAAGTAAAGCAACACACCTATAGAAAGTGTGTGCCCTTCTTATATATTCTTTAAAGAATTAATTTCTCTTTTGTCAGTTATGTTTTGCATTGCTGCACATGTATAATTATATTGAATTGCTTGAATTCTTTTTTTTTTTTTTTGGCGGGGAAATGAGGGTTAAGTGACTTGCCTAAGGTCACACAGCTAGTAAGTGTCAAGTGTCTGAAGCCGCATTTGAACTCAGGTCCTCCTGAAAACAGGGCCAGTGTTTTATCCACTGCACCACCTAGCTGCCCTCAAATTCTTTTTTTTTTTTTAATCTTGATAGTTTAGTATTTTATTATTTTCCCGTTACATATAAGGATAGTATTCAACATTTGTTTTCATAGGATTTTCGGTTACAAATTTTTCTACCACCCTTCCTTCCCTCCCTCCTCCCCAAGACAGAAAGCAGTATGATATAGGTCATACATTTGCAACACATTAAACATATTTCTGCATTAGTCATATTGTGACAGAAGAGTTCAGAGCACAAGGGAAAAACGTCCAAAAAGAAGGGGAAAAAAGTAGAAACAGTATGGCTCAATCTGCACTCATAAACCACAGTTCTTTTTTCTGGATGTTGAGAACATTTTCTATCATGAAGTTCTTTGAAATTGTTTTAGACCCTTGAATTGCTTAAAAGAGCCAAGTCCATCACCATTGTTCATCACACAATGTTGCTGTTACTGTGTACAATGTTCTCCTGGTTCTTCTCCACTCAATCAGCATCAGTTCATGTAAGTCCTTACAGGTTTCTCCGAACTCTTCCTGCTTATCATTAATTTCCACATTGAATTTTTTTAAAACTCTGTGTTCTAAATTTTCTTCTTCACTCCCTCTTCATCCCTCCCTGTGAAATCCAGCAATTCAATATGTCATACATGTGCAGTTATGCAAAACATTTTCTCATTATTCAGGTTGTAAAAGAAAATAGACAAAATACCTTTTTTTTTTTTTTTTTTTAGTGAGGCAATTGGGGTTAAGTGACTTGCCCAGGGTCACACAGCTAGTAAGTGTTAAGTGTCTGAGGCCAGATTTGAACTCAGGTACTCCTGACTCCCAGGCCGGTGCTCTATCCACTGTGCCACCTAGCTGCCCTGACAAAATACCTTTATAAAGAAGAGTTAACAAATCAAATTATACTTCAATCTGTATTGAGATACCAACAATTCTTTCTCTGTTGATGGTTTGCATTTTTCATAAGTCCTTCTATATCATACTGCAAATTATTTCTTTCAGTTACTATTGCTAATTATATTACCCTCCATCTTATTCCCTCCCCTTGATATTTACTCTATTTTCTATCTTCCATCACCCTATCATTCCTAGAAAATGTTTTGCTTTTTACTGACCCCCTCCTCCAATCTGCCCTTCCTTCCTTTGCCCCTTCCCCCATTTCCTTCTCCTCCCACTTTCACTCAGGGAACAATATATTACTATACCCACTTGAGTGTGTATGTTATTCCCTCATTGAGCCAATTGTTGGGTTTTTTTTCTCTCGTTGAGCCAATTCTGATGGAAGTAAGATTCATTCACTCCCCCAATCCTTCTCCGTCTTCCCCTCTATTCCATAAACTTTTTCTTGATTCTTTTATGTGAGCTACTTTTCCCCAGTTAACCTCTCCATTTCCCTTTCTTCCAGTGCATTCCTCCTACCCCTTAACTTTATTTTGAAGATGTCATCATGGGTCAGCCAGATGACACAGGCACCAGACCTGTACCCAGAAGGCCCTGAGCCCAAATTTGGCCCCAGACATAAGCCACCCTACCCTGCCTGTCCCACAAAAAAAAAGGATAAACAAAAAATAAATCCTTTACAAATATCATCCCTTCATATTCAATTCATACCTGTGTCCTCTTTCTAAGTATATTCCGTTCATCTGCCCTAATACTGAGAAAGATCTTATGAGTTAGAAGTATTATCTTCCCAGGTAGAAATGTAAACAGTTTAATCTTTTAATATCCCTCATGAATTATTTTTCCTGTTTACCTTTTAATGCTTCTCTAGGGTCTTGTATTTGAAAGTCAGATTTTCTATTCAGTTCTGGTCTTCTCATCACAAATGCCTGAAAGTCCTCTTTTTCATTGAAGTCCCATTTTACCCCTGAAAGATTATAATCAGGTTTGCTGGGTAGGTGATTTTTAGCTGTAGTCCCAGTTCCTTTGCCCTATAGAATATCATATTTCATGCCCTCTGGTCCTTTAATGTAGATGCTACTAGATCTTGTTTTATCCTTACTGTAGTTCCACAGTATTTGAATTCCTTTTTTCTAGCTGCTTGCAATATTTTCTCCTTGACCTGGGAGCTCTGAAATTTGGCTATAATATTCCTGGAAGTTTTCCTTTTGGCATCTCTTTCAGGAGGTGTTTGGTGTATTCTTTCAATTTCAATTTTACCTTCTGCTTCTAGAATTTAAGGCAATTTTCCCTGACAATTTCTTGGAAGATGATGTCTTAACTCTTATTTTGTTCACGGTTTTCAGGTACTCCAATGATTTTCAAATGATCTCTCCTGGATTTATTTTCCAGGTCAGCTGTTTTTCTAAGGAGATATTTCACATTGCCCTCTTTTTTTTTATTCAATTGGATTTGCTTTACTGTGTCTTGGTTTCTCATAAATCTACTAGCTTCTATTTGTTCAGTCCTAATTCTTAGGCAATTATTTTCTTCAGAGATTTTGTATCTCCTTTCCCATTTGGCTTTTCATGCTATTAACTTTTTTTTCATGACTCTCCTGCATCACTCTCATTTCTCTTTCCATTCTTTCCTCCATCTCTCTAAATCTTACTTCTATCTCTCATACTTTCTCTTCAAAGTCCCTTTTGACTGCTTCCATGGCCTGAAATCAATTCATATTTTTCTTGGAAGCTTTGGATGTTGGAGCTTTGACTTTGTTATTATCTTGTGCTGATGATGTATTCTGGTTTACTTTGCCTCCAAAAAGCTTTCTTTACTCCACTGCTTTCTTTGCCTACTCATCTCAACTCAGAAGCAGATGTTTGATTGAAATCTGATTCTCTATGGTCAGAAATTTGGTGTGCCTATGCCCCTCCCCCACTGGGCCACTATCACTCAATTTGGCCCACTGGTTCAGAACCAGCTCACTTCACCCCAACTCCAGCAGAGAATGCAGCCACTTCACCCTGGCTAACCACTGACCCCCCTCACCAGTCTGTGAGCCAAGTGTCAGAAGAAGTTGCTGATACTGAAGAGACTCCAAGGCCCTGGAGGCATAGTCTGTTCCTGGCTGAGTCCTGATCATGCACTGATCTCCTCTATCTGCTCAAACAGCAGGTTATCCCAGTTGCCATCTTTGGATGTAAAATAGGCTCACTCTGTTCTTATGTGAGTTAGGCTGCTCTGGGGTTTTTTATGGTATTATTTGGGAGTGAGTGGTTGGGTTTATTGGGAGCTTGTGGGAGTCACAGCCTCTCCTCCGCCATCTTGGCTCTACCCCCTCAAATTGCTTGAGTTTTTAAGGGGGCAAGGTGGAAAATAATTTGCAACATAAAGTTTTAAAAAATGGATGTGAAAATTTGTTTTTACATGTAACTTGGGGAAAATGCTAAATAAATAAATAAAAACATAAAGTATTAATTTCTCATTTTTGAATCAGCAGCATAAACAAAATTACTTTGCTGTTATGTTATTTCTTCAGTTTTTTCAGAGTTGAAAGATTTCAACTATAACAGATGGGTTCAAAACAATGACTATAAAGCACAGGTCTGACTATATCCCTCAGACATCTCAAAAAACCCTTCAGTGGCTCCCTATTTCCTCCAAGATAAAATATAGCCTCATCAACTTGGCATTTAAAGCTCATCTTACACATCTAAAAGGACTACATAAACAGCAGCTACTATTATTGTTATTTGTTTGAAAAAGCAGTAGTGAGAAGGCAAGCCATTGGATGAGGTGAGACTTTCATGTGTGTAAACATATTTTCAAGGTTGAGATATTATTTTATTCTGTCATTGTTCTAGTCTATTTTAGAGAAGATGTTAGTAGTGTAAGTAGCCTTTCCAGATTTACTGCATATCATTTCTCTTGATTTAGGGCTTCAGACTAATTGGACTCTATTAGATATTTCCCAAAGTCACCTTTGCAGGTACTGCCTATGTACTTTTATATGTCATCCAGTTCCCTTTGAGTGCCCTCTGTCTTTATCTCTTGTCTCTCAGAGTTCTTATATGCTTTCAAAGTTCAAATCAGCTAGTACCTTCTCTCTAATCATCCCCAACCATATAGCATTACATGTGCCTATGCTATGCATTGTTGAATATAAGCCTTTTGTGGACAGGGATATTTTATTTTCATCCTTGTATCAGAAACACCTATCATGGAATGTGCCTATTAAATGTTTACTTAATTGAATACAATGGAATTTTAGCTTACTACCAAAGGCAGGGTGGAGTAATGGATAAGAAAGTTTGCATCAATATCCAGAAGACCCTTAATTAAGGCTGGCCTCTGATACATACTGAGTGATCCTGGGCAAGACACAACTTCTATGTGCTCTAAAAAAGACTTTAAGATTATAATTTGCATAGACAAGATTCCATCACTCTGGAAATCTACACTATAATGAAATCACAAGACCGTTATTTGTCCCTTTCCTATCTGACAATATACAAACATCATTGTCAATACAAAGGTCATAGTAAAAATGTTCTCCATCTTTCCTCCTAGAGCTCTTCAGATAAGAAATTGATTTTTTACTCTTGCAATTCATTTGCTCTGGGAAATAAAACAACATTTTATTATACAAAAAATATCATCTATCTCTTAAATTAGACAGAATGTGAAAATGTCTCCTGTTTTCAAGATATACCTTTTAATGTTTTGTTTCCTTTTTAATCATTTGTTGCCATTTCACTTGGCTTAAACAACCAATTCTAGGGATAGTATTGGGCTTAATGTCAAGAAGGCTTGAATTCAAATCTTACTCATAATGCTTGCTGATGGCATGCACATGGGCAAATCACTTAAAATCCTAGAAGCCCATTTTTCTTATCTGGGAGATGGGGACATTATTATCTATGATTCCTATCCCTTTAATAATACTTACAGTAGCTGTATCTCAGAATTGTGAGACTCAAAGGAAATAATTTCTGTAATTAGCTAAATTTAAAGCACCTATAAAATGTTAGTTATAATTTACAGTATTATGTAAGCAACTTGAGTATAGAGACTGTGTTTCTTTTGTTTTGTTTTGTCTTTGTATCCACAGTACAAAGCACAATGTCATATACAATAGGTGCTTAATTCAATCAAGAAAATATTAAATTGGGGGTAGCTAGATGGTGCAGTGGATAAAGCACCAGTCCTGAATTCAGGAGGACCTGAGTTCAAATCTGGCCTCAGACACTTGACACTTACTAGGTGTGTGACCCTGGGCAAGTCACTTAACCCTCATTACCCCACCAAAAAAAGAAAGGAAATATTACATTATTTACTTATCATTGAGTATGTATTCCCAAGTAACCAAACTATGTAACATCTAGAAATGTATGGGTTTTGCCTGGGTTAAAATTTTCACTTAAAGAAAAGGGGAGGGGCAGCTAGGTGGCGCAGTGTATAAAGCACTGGCCCTGGATTCAGGAGTACCTGAGTTCAAATCCAGGCTCAGACACTTGACACTTACTAGCTGTGTGACCCTGGGCAAGTCACTTAACCCCCATTGCCCTGCAAAAAATAAGGGGGGGAAAGATAGTGCCACCCAGAAAATAACAAGTTCCATTGTCAATAGTTAGGAAATAGGAACTGAGCCAAGATGGCAGAGGAAAGGCAATGACTCACCTGAGTTCTCTCTAAGACCACCCCCACAAATATCTACAAATAATGCCATAAGACAATTTCTGGAGCAGCAGAACCCACAAAAGGACAGAGTGAAATAATTTTCCAACCAATCACAACTTAGAAGAACAATAGGAAAGGTCTTTTGCACCAGGGTGAGAGTGGAGCACAGTCCAGCACAGGCCTCACCAGGGCAGTCATAACTCCAGCAAACCAGGAGCAGGCCTGAAAGCCACTAAATCAGCAGCAGCAGCAACTGCTTCTGGAACTTATCCCACAGAGTGTAAGGGGGTTGAAAAATTGTCCAGATGGAGATTATAGGCATCCTTTTGTGAGCACAGAGGTAGTTCTCTGTTATTCTCCCCATGCTCAGATCCAAGTCCAGGTTTGGGTGGTCACCCTAGGACAGGGAGGAGCACTAGCACACCAGAGCTTGGAGACACAGTGGAACAGGGATTCTTCTCAAAGTTCCAAAACAGAAGAGCAGGCCTGTGGTTGCTTGCATATCAGGGCAAAGACCAGGAGAGTAGTAAACATACCTCTCCTTAAATCATACCAGCTTGGAAGAACTAAAAACATACAAATTCCTAGAAGTATCTATGAAAATAGTTGCACAAACTGCCTGAAGCTTGGGACAGTGTGCCCTCCACCTGGAAAGCAATGACCCACTTTACGAAAGAGTTAAAAGTCAAGAAACAGGCAGCAAAAATGAGTAAATAGAAAAAAAAATCTGACCATAAAAAGTTTCTATGGTGACAAGGAAGATCAAAAAAGACCCTTAGAAAAAGATAGCAAAGTTGAAGTTCCTACATCCAAAGCTTTCAAGAAAAATATTAATTGGTCTAAGGCCATAGAAGCATGCAAAACATATTTTGAAAATAATCATGTGAATCCCATGTGAATGGGATAAGCTCACCCATAAAACAGAAGTAGATAGCTGAATGTAATAGAAACCAGAATAAAAACAATATATTGTTTGCAATAGGCCCATTTGACATATAAACCCACACACACAGTTCAAATTAAGGATTAGAGCAGAATCTAATATGATTCCGGCAAAATTCTTTTTTTTTTTCCTTGTGCAGCAATGAGGGTTAAGTGACTTGCCCAAGGTCACACAGCTACTAAGTGTCAAGTGTCTGAGGCTGGATTTGAACTCATGTCCTCCTGAATTCAGGGCCAGTGCTTTAACCACTGTGCCACTTAGCTGTCCCCATCAGATGAAATTCTTAAAAAGGAAGGGGTAGCAAATCATGATCTCTTGCAAACCAAATGCAAAACTGGATCTAATTAAAAGGGATAATCAGGGAAATTACATTTTGCTAAAAAGCTACTATGGCCAATGAAATAATAACAAGCATTTTTACAGCAATTATCTGACAAATGCCTCATTTCTCAAACATATCCTGTATATAACTGAATCAAATTTATAAAATAAGAGCCATTCCCCAAAGGGCCAAGGAATATAAAGGGTCAGTTTTCAGAAGAAGTAAAAACTGCCTAAAGTTGCATGAAAAAAAAAGTTCTAAATCAGTATTTATTAGAGAAAGGCAAATTAAAACGACTCTGAAGTACTACTCCACACCTATCAAAAATGACAAATGCTTTAAAGGATAAAGAAAAATATGCACACTAATTAAATATTGGTGGAGTAATGAGCTGGTCCAACCATTTTAGATAACTATTTAGAACTATGCATAAAAGTGTAAAGAACTATGCATATGTTTTGACCCAGTAATACCATTGCTACGTGTATATCTCAAATATATAGAAGAAAAAAGAAAAGGACATATATGTAAAAATATTATACTAGTTCTTTTTGTGGTGGTTAAGAATTAAAAATTGAGATGATCATCAATTAGAGAATGAATGAACAATTTATAGCATATGATTGTAATGGAGTACTATTGTGTTTATAAGACATGATGTGTAGAGAGGGAGTTCAGGAAAAAAAAAACATGACTTGACATGACCTATATGAACTGATGCAAAGTAAAGTGAGAATTGAAAAATCATTGTACACAGAAACAGCTATCTTGTAATGATGATCAGCTGTGAAAGATTTGGCTACTCTGATCAATACAATGATCCAAGATAATTTCAAAAAAACTCCTGATTTAAAATATCATGCCTCTTTTGCCTGAATATTTATAATAATGGCAATTCACTACTTTTGTGGGAAATTGCCCTGTTTTTGTATTATGTTCATTGTCAGAAAGTCTTTCCTACATCAAGCTTATATGTGACTATTTGCAACTTTCACCTTTTGCAGAGAAGATAGTTAATGCCCCAGGAAATAAGTTGGAAAAATAATCTAAAGACCTATAAATTAGAAAAAAAAGAACCCAAGGTATTTCTTGCAAAAAAATGAACAAAATTCAAAATTTGGTTATCATATTCTGCTCTCTTGTTCTAAGTAGTCATACATCAATGCTCCTTCTAATAACTATCTGAAATTGGAATCAGAATGAAAAAATAGAGGGGAAATCAATAATCATTGAGGAACTTAAAGTAATATCAATATTGTTGATTCTCAAGATAAAGACCCAAAGTGATCTTTTGGAGCCTAATCCACACCCAGAAAAAGAAATTATCTAGGCCTTAGGGTTTAGTTAGCACTACTAGTCATGCTTTTGGGATCCTCCATGCTTCCAAAACCTTTTAGAAATCATACATCTATTTGAGTAGAATGGAAATATTCACTAAGTTTTGTTTTTACTAAAGACTCAATCCTCTCTTCATTTGGCAGTAAATTCTGGTCTCTTATCAATGCTATTTTGTTTTGTTGTCATTTTTTCTTTCTCCTAAACATGTATGTGTGAGATTATGCCTTTCAGCTGTCTACCAGAGAATCCTGCGGTGAAAGAAATATATTATCTCAGCTGGACACAACTGTACTCAGATATTGAAATGAATGAATGGCAGGGACATTAAGCATAAAATTTAGAGTACAACCAAATACTCCCTAGGTAACAATGACTTAGGAGATAATTCCAGCATCTGTAAGGTCTAACATATAAATCCAAAGCCAAGCTGGTATTTATGAAACTTTTTCTATTTCTCAAAGAATCATGATGATTCTCAATAATGATTAATTTCCTTTTACTATAAAAATTATGTCCTCTGATTCCATATTAATAAAAACCAAAAATAACAACTTAAGTATCAAAAATATCATGTTGTATAGTCTATATCCCTTCAGTCTAAAGAAGAAATATGAGGAAGGACATATTTCCCAACCAGGAGCTCAGGATTTGGTCAAATCGAATGTCAACCTTCAAGAACCCATGGAGAATTCAGAGAAGCTTGGCTGAAATAAATGTAAGTGAGTATGTCATAATAAGTATGCAAATCCAAAAAAATAGTAGGGTTTACAGGAGGCAGGTGATGCTGTAGATAAAAGCCTAAGTGTGGAATCAAAAAGATATAAATTCAAATCTTATCTCAAAATAAGAACTAGCTATATGACTCTGGGGAAGCCATGTAATTTCTGTATACCTGAGTTTCTTCAGCTATAAAATGAGGTATTAGATTTGATAGTCTTTTCAATCCATTCTAACTCCAAATCTATGATTTGTTAACTATAGTAATGAAAAAGAAGATACTACAAAAAAGTTACATGAAATCTGATTAATTTTAACCTATTCCAAGGAGGTTCTAGCTACAATAAGAACCTTAGAATCGGGGCGGCTATGTGGCGCAGTGGATAAAGCACCGGTCCTGGATTCAGGAGTACCTGAGTTCAAATCCGGCCTCAGACACTTGACACATACTAGCTGTGTGACCCTGGGCAAGTCACTTAACCCCCATTGCCCCACAAAAAAAAAAAAAAGAACCTTAGAATCAAGTCAACAAGCATTTGTTCAGGGCCTAGTAAAACCATCCACACAAAAAGAACTAGTGATTGAAGAATGCTTATTGTACAGATTAAAACATACATTTAGATATACAACATATAGAGTTTATCCATCAGTGTGAGTCTATGGGTATGTAGCTATCTACACAAGAGATATTGATATTTCTTGGGAAGTCACAATATATGAACAATTAATCTATCCAAGAATTAAACTAGAGGAAGAAGGCTTGTTCTATTAGCTTTATAAGAATGCAAAGCGAGTTTAATGCTCCAAAATATCTACCTGAAATAAAGTCTATTTTTTAATACAAATAGTCTACCAGATCACTATAATTTCTAAAGATTCAAAAGTGAGCATCATTGAGAAAGTAATGGAAAGAGTTGCAAAATGATGATGATGATATCCAAAATAGAATCAGAGTAAAGAATAACATCAAAGAAATGTAAATCAAAAAAGGTAATGTTGGTCATGGGATAAAAGCAAGGGATAACTGAGGGACAGTCCATGTATTCTAGCATACACTGGTAACCTTATAGCATGCTGAAAAGTAAGAAAACCACTCATCAAGCTAGGTGGATGTTCTAAGATGAACTTTAAGGGAAAGTTCATCAAGAAGTACACAGGATAAGAAGTCATGTATAAGATACAATCTATACTGTTAGAAGTAACATCTATACTGATGGCATCACAGATACCTGAGTATTTTGGAATATATACAAGGCATTCTATTAGGCAGTGAGACACAAAGAAGAACCAGTCCTTAACTCCCAAATATGAGACAAATAGGTTCATGAGATACATAGGCCAAATATTGTTTTCTTCCTTTCCTTAGGTGATAGATAGATATAGAGATAGAGATAGAGATAGAGATAGAGATAGAGATAGAGATAGAGATAGAGATAGAGATAGAGATAGAGATAGAGATAGAGATAGAGATAGAGATAGAGATAGAGATAGAGATAGAGATAGAGATAGATATAGATATATTTTTAGTGAGGCAATTGGGGTTAAGTGACTTGCCCAGATTCACACAGCTAGTAAGTGTTAAGTGTCTGAGGATGGATTTGAACTCAGGTCCTCCTGACTCCAGGGCTGGTGCTCTATACACTGTGCCACCTAGCTGTCCCCCTTAGGTGATATTAGGAACCCAAAATATATTTTTAGTTGTTCAGTCACATCTACCTCCTCAGGACCACATCTGGGGTTTTCTTTGCAAGGATACTGGAATGGTTTATCTTTTCCTTCTCTGGCTCATTTTACAGATGAGAAACATGAGGCAAACAGGATTAAGTGACTTGCCCAGGGTCAGACTTACCTGAGGACAGATTTGAACTCAGCTGGGGAGAGTTGGAAGTGCAGCCCAGAGAAGAGGGACACAATGTTGTTCATCCTTTCAATGCCCTCTTTCTTCCTTTCCTGGATTCCTCATATATATAATTGCACTTTGTGCAAAGTTGATAACCCACCACGTACAATATGATAAACATTTACTAAAGGCCTACTATGTGCCAGGCACTGTGCCAAGTGATGGGGATAAAAATGAAAAAAAAAGACAACCTCTGAACTCAAGGAGCTTACAATCTAATTGAGGAAGGTAATATACAAAAGGAAGCTGAAAAGAGTAGGGGGAATAGTCATCACTGGGAGAGAGATGTGATAAAGATGATGATGGAGTTGAGGTCAAACAGAAAAGTCAGTGGTAAATGAAGAGTTGGTAGAGATTTTTCAGGCTTCTGTAAAGGGAAGCTATGGAAGAATTGTTTTGTCCTTTACTGTAGCCCTCCAATCAGTGGGGCAGAAGCAACCCAGTATTTATGAATACCAAAGAATGTATCAAAGGCATTAAACACTAAGACATTTGCCAGGAACCATACAACAGATAGGAGTTTTGTAATGTTTCTTGCCCAGGAAATGAGAAACAATTGCTTGCTGCTGGCTATAGATTAATTCATTTATTTTGCCACAGGTAACATTTAGTCGACATTGTAAATAGCAAGAAAGTTAGAAATCATACAAATTGTGATCCTTAAGCTAATTAAATTTAGCATCTAATGGAAAGAAATTTATTGACAGCTCACTAAAATGAATTAAAGGAAGCAGTAACTGCACTCCTTAAAAGTAATAAAGGGTTGGGCTTTCTTTTTTTTTCAAGCACTTAGGAGGTTATTATAAAATTGCTCCAGGCCACTCCATTCACATGCTGTGCCCAATTACTAAACGAAAGTCAGGGAGGACATATCTATTTATTGGAAAGCAACTTCCTTATGTTATTATTTTAAATTGTTATTCATACTTAAGAAATCAGACACTTATCAATTATTGAAATTGATCAAAGCAAGCCAGAGATGGCAGATTAAGGGTATGCTAAGAAAAATTTACATTGTGTTATGTCTACTTTTCATCAAATTTCAATCTCACCATATCATTTTAGAATGAATAAATAGAAAATCTTCTGTCCTGTTATTTTTAAAGTCTGATGTTTTCCCCTAAAGAGAAAAATACTGGGGAGGCAAAAACTCTTTGAAGATCTCCTCTATTCAAAGGGATATTCTTTTTTTTTCCTTTCAAAGATAGAACAAGTAATGTCCTTACTTCTTCCAAGAAATCTTTACTTCATATTTCTACTCCTTATATCACTTGGCAAAATGACTTAGAAAATACTTTAGATTCCCTATGTAAACACAGGTACTTGGAAATCAACCCCCCAAAAAGCACAGAAATGAGAAAGAACATCCATTTTTCATTACAGCCATTTCCTGATTCTGATTTGAGTCCTGCTCTAATTGCAAACCCTAGCAGAATTAATATGTTAAAAGTTAGAAGGGATTTAGCCTGATATCATTATTTAGAGGTAAGTCCAACAGACCCAGAAATCTGAAATAACATGACTAGGATGTAAAAAGATAAAACATGAGTTTTTGATAGCAAAGTTACACTATTCAACACATGGACGGGGGGAGGAAACAGTACAATTCCTAACATAATTCAACAACCACAAAAGTAAGCACTTAAGTACTTAGTACTACTAGGTACTAAAGATGCAGAGATGAAAAGCCCCTTCCCTTGAGAAGAAGATAGTCAAGATGAAATACTACTGTGCTATAAAAAACGATGAACTCAATGATCTTAGAAAAACATGGAAAGACTTGCATGAAATAATGATGAGTGAAATGAGCAGAACCAAGAGAACATTGTATACAATAACAGCAATATTATTTTAAGAATGACTGAGCAAATAAGTAATTTTTACTGTTATAAATACTCAAATTAAGTATAAAGGACATAAGAAGAAAGACACTATCTGCATCCAGATAAAGAACTGATAAATAGAAGCATGGATAGAATAATTTTACATATAGGTAAGCCATTTAACCTCTTTTATCAGTATACAGATGATAATTGAATCCATGAATACTTATGAGGTTATTGAGAATGAGAGTAAAGAGAGGTGAGAAGAGGATCCAGAATATTCTTAAGTACTGCATTCTCAACTTCTAACTGGATTTCTCCCCCCAGATGTTTCATAGTCATCTAAAATAAAATAAAATAAAATAAAAATAATCTGTTTATCCCATGGACAGTAATTTAGTGCCAGAAAGTGGGGGTGGAGTAATAATTGGTTTTACTCATACTACTTAGCTATCATAATCAAAGAAACTTTGGTAGTAAGCTTGCAACCATACTTCAGAGTTCTGAGCTGTTTAAGTTAAACAGAAAGTCATGTGAATATATTTCTCCAAATTCTTAGTGAAATGGAACTAAAAGGCTACTCTCATCTGATTATAGATTGTCACTATTTCTTTTGAAATGGCAATAACTTCAAATTATAGCTGAGTGTCAGTGAGAGAGCCTCCAATGTTTTTGAAACATGTGTAGAAGAAAAAAAAATATTTCTCTGTCAAGGAGAATTAACTATGCCATCATAAATCCAAGAGAAATGCTGGTCTTCTTAAGAAGGCTAAGTGATATGAATCTTGGACATACATTGACTACAGAGTGATGTCCATGTAGACTCCATGTGGCAAATTACACAGGTAAAACAAAATGGCAAGGGGGACCAAGATCAGAAATTAGCAGGTAAAATGCGAGAAAGTCTGGGAGAGAAGCAGAAGGGACATGCAATTTTAAAGAGATGAATTTGTGTTAAGATGTATATAAACCCTCACATATCAGTTATCACAAAGGAACAGTTGAGGACAGAAGCATAGCATAGCAACAAAGAAAAGCTGCTAAATAGAAATGAGCATTTACCTGACTATAGAAAACTCAGCAAAAATTTTTGTTAATAACCAATTGCATGAAAATGACCAAGTAAACAAGAAAGTGATTGATATTACAAAGTCACTGTAAAGGATTTCATCCAAGTATTTGATAATAGTCTAGAGAAGTAAAACTAGCTCTCCTATAATTCTGCAAATCAGTGTAATGATAAATGTGAATACACTGAATGTGTGACAGTGTTTTCACATTTTACTAGTCATTGATGGTTCTGATGATTAAATGAAATAATAAATATACATACAATGCTTGGCAAAGCCTAAAGTACCATGTAAATATCATTGATGATCATAGTGGTAGTAGTAGTAGTCATGATCATGGTCATGGTGATGATGACATATAACTATAAAGGAATTTAGGAAGTAAATAATAGTGGTCATCTGGAAACAAAGTTTGTCACATTTCAAAAGGAAGAACTTCCCATTCTCTGATTGAGAAATGGTCACAGGTAGTTTTCAGATGAAGAAATCAAAGCTATCTTTTGCCATATGAAAAAATGCTCTAAATCACTACTTTTTTTTAGTGAGGCAATTGGAGTTAAGTGACTTGCCCAGGGTCACACAGCTAGTAAGTGTTAAGTGTCTGAGGATGGATTTAAACTCAGGTACTCCTGACTCCAGGGCCGGTGCTCTATCCACTGTGCCACCTAGCTGCTCCCTCTAAATCACTATTGATTAAAGAAATGCAAATTAAAACAACTCTAAGGTACCACCACCTCACACCTATCAAATTGGCTAATATGACAAAAAATGAAAATAATAAATGTAGGAGAAGATTTGGGGAGATTGGTATACTTAATGCATGGTTGGTGCAGTTGTGAAGTGATTCAACCATACTGGAGAGCAATTTGTATCTATGCCCAAATGGCTACTATGGGGTTGTGCATACCCTTTGACCCAGATCATAAAAAAAGGAAAAGTAGCCATATGTACAAAAATATTTATAGCAGCTCTCTTTGTGGTGGCAAAAAATTGGAAATTGAGGGGATGCCCACCAATTGGGGAATGGCTAAATAAGTATTGGTATATTAATGTAATAGAATACTATTGTTCTATAAAAAAACAATGAGCAGGCAGGTTTCAGAAAAACCTGGAAAGACTTACACAAACTGATGCTGAGTGGAGTAAGCAGAACCAGGAGGAAGAATATTGTATATAGTAACAGCAACATTGTGCAATGATCAACTGTGATAGACTTAGTTTTTCTCAGCAATACAATGATCCAAGACAATTCTAAAAGATTCATGAAGGAAAAAAGAACTGTGGAATCTGAATGCAGATTGAACCATAGTATTTCTACTTTTTTGTTTGTTTTTCTTTTTTGAAGTTTTTCCCTTTTGTTCTGATTCTTCTTTCACAACATGACTAATGTGGAAAAATGTTAATGTGATTGTATATATGTACACAGACACACACACACACACACACACACACACACACACACACACACACATATATATAATCTATATCAGATTGCTTTCTGTCAGGGGCAGGGAATGGAAGAAGGGAGAAAAATCAGCTAGGTGGCACAGTGGATAAAAGCACTGACCCTGGATTCAGGAGTACCTGAGTTCAAATCCAGCCTCAGACACTTGATACTTACTAGCTGTGTGACCCTGGGCAAGTCACTTAACCTCAAATGCCTCCAAAAAGCAATTATTGAAACCTATCTTTATATATAACTGGAAAAAAATACTATTAAGAGGGTGGACGGGGGAGGCATGGGCAGAACTTCCCCAGTATTAGAAAACAATGGTCAGCATATAGGATCATGGATTTAAAACTGAAAAGAACCCAAAAGTCATCTAGAGAGCGTAAATAACTTACTCTAGGTTTTAGAGGTCTATTGGAAGCCAGACTTGAAACAAGATGTTCCTGTATTCCCTTAAAAAAAAAAAAGATGTCATGCTAGAGATACATAGATGAACAACATGATGTCTCCTGCAATTAAAAAACTTGCTATATAAAAGATGCATGGGAGGAAATAGAGAATATGATACATATGAGATAAATTTGATAAATGATAGAATGGTAATAAGGGTAAAAGAAAGATTCAGACAAATTCCTATGAACTAAATCAAAAAAGGAAATAAGACTTTACCTGTAAATGTGGGGAAGAGCTCAACAAATGGAAATGGGGAAGGAAAGTCCATTTCAACCACGGGTGTCATCTTTCAGCATTCATTTATAAAAGAGTTGATCTGCCTTTATAATTACAATGTCTCAGTTATTATCTGAATTAATTACTAATCATTGTTACTTTATTGGAGAACATTTCTACTATACTGTACTTCTCTTTCCCTTTCCCTACTAATTTACTATCTCAAAATATCTTTACCCTAATCCTTAAAATAGCAACTAAATTTATATTAAATACTAATTTAAAATAATTGATAAATGATAAAAAATAAAATAATGCAATTGAAGTTTTGTTCATCACTAGATGATGATTTTTAAGGAACATAGTGACTCATTAATATCACTTAATAAGAGTCAAAGGTGTGATGATCTGTGTTAATAGAAAAGATATACATACTGGTGAAATCTCAATCCTTGAAATATTGCCTTAATTGAAAGTAACATATTTTACCTGGTAATTGGCAACTTTCCCTACTTACTAAAACTTAAGCAAATTTTATCACACAGAGACATCAAGGCGCCAGCTTATATTTGGCCCCAAACAGAGTCCTATGATAGATAAAACATTGATCAGTGTAAATACTCCTGGCCCTGCCTCAGATCCATATCCTAACCTGGGCATTTACAGGCTCTACTGTACCCTCAGCTATAAACTACAGATTTTGCTTGACCCCAGCCCACCTGGCTGGATATTGAGAGCATTAATATAAGCTAATGGGATCAGGTCTCCTAGGTAATGAAGGGATTTTAATACATTATCAGATAAACCAAGACCAGTAAAACACCCTTTCAAAATGTAAATTACTACTTCTAGGGCAACAAATGATAGCCAGATAATTCTGAGAGGATTTAAGTAATTATTTAAGAGTTGGGGTGGATAAAATATCTGATGGGCGCCAGATCCAGTCATACTGGCCATGGTGTTTATTTCATGACCCCAGTAGTTAAGAGAATCACAGGATGTCAGTCAGAAGGAGCCTAAGAAGCCATTTAGACCAACCAGTACCTAAGTAACCCTCTGCACTGTCTATCAGTCAATGCACATTTATTAAGGACTTTCTATGTTTTAGGTACTGTGAAAAACCCTAGAGATCAGAAGAAAGGCAAAAGAATCTCTGCTTTCAAGGAGCTTACAGGAAGAGGCAACATGAAAACAACTATGTAGAAGCAAAATATATACATGATAGATTGGAAATAATAAACTGAGGGAAGGTAACTGAATTAAGGGAGATCGGTAAAGGTTTCCTGTAGAAGGTGATATTTTTACCAAGACTTGATGAAAGCCAGAGATAAAGAAGGAGAACATTCCAGACTGGGTAGACAGCCAGTCAAAATGCTCAGTCAGGAGATGGAGTGTCTTGTTCAGAGAATAACAAGAAAACTAATGCCACTGTATCATAGAGTTAGGGGTAAGGAGGGGAGGGATAAAGTGTAAGAATTTTGGAAAGGTAGTAGTAGTAGTAGGCCTCCACCAGTCGCGGACATACATGGATCAGCACCTTGAAAAGCCACAGGCCACAGTGTGGCTGTGCAGTTTGATACGGGAGCCGCAGCTCCTGAGTGACTTATAACCAGTAACTGCCTCGTCCCATGTTGTATCTACCCCATGAGTAGATGGAGTGTCCTCTCCAGGGCGCTGGCCTGGGCAGATCAATATGGAAAACAAGCTGTTGCCCATGTAGCAGGTTTTCCCTCTCTGCGACACTGGTGGATCCAAAGGAGAGGCAGAGCCAATACAGTTTGGCACCAGTGCCTCCCCAGGAGTTGCCAGAGGGATGTGATGTCCAACATCCAACTGCCTAAGGGACTCTGACTCCTGATTTTTCCTCGGGGACCCGAAGCCTTTCCCATATATGGGTATAGCCACAAGGCAGCGGAGGTTTAAAATCAGGGTTTCCTTCCCCTAGGCGGGTTGCCAGCCAAGGCTAACGAGCCCCACCTGCCCGAATTTGGAAAGGTAGTGGGCTAAATTGTGAAGGGCTTTGAATACCAAACAGGATTTAATGTTTAATTCAAAGGTAATAGGGAGTTACTAAAACTTATTGAGTACAGGGGAGGACATGGTCAAATCTGTTAGGAAGATCACTTTGAGAGCTGAGTGAAGAAGGGACTGAAGTGTGAAAAGACTGGTGGCAGACAAACCAAACAGCAGGCAGTTGGAATAGTCCAAGCCTCAGTTGATGGATCAAGGTTGTTGCAGTATCAAGAGAAAAGAGGGCATATATGAGAGATGTAATAAAAATAATATTGACAAGCTTTAGAAGCAGATAAGCTATAGGGGGTAAGAGAGAGTGAGAATTTGAGGATGACCCTTAAGTTGTACACATGGGTTACTGGGAGGATGGTAGTACCTTCAACGGTAAAGAGAAGTTAAGAAGAAGGGCAGGTTTGGTGGGGTTTTTTTTGGGGGGGGGGGCGGATAATGAGTTCAAATTTCAATACTCTGAACAGAAGGCCTGCTGACAAGTGTTCATCCCATCTTTGTCTGAAGACCTCTAGATAGGGAAAATCTTTTGGCTTTCAAGGATAACTCTATTTGTTAGTAAGCTTTCCCTTAGTTCCAGCAGAAATTTATCTCTCTGAAAAAAAGTGAATTATAACTCCTAGTTCTACACTTTGAAGACAAGCAGAAGTCTAATCCCACTTCCCCGTGACAACATTTCAAATACTGAAGAGCAGCCATTGTATCTTCTCAAAGACTTCTCTTCTTAGATTAAACACTCCCAATTACAAGTCCTTCAAATGTTCTTCAGCAAGGCTCTGATGTTACATCGTAGCAATATCCTTCAAAAAATGTGGCTCAATCAGAAACCAATAATCTTTATGTCATCTGGCTAAGGGAGAGCACAGAAGGATTTTCAACTCCTCCTTTGTCAGACAGAGCCTGGACTAGATGGACTCTGAAGCCCCTAAGATCAGATTCACTTTTTTGACTCCCATATTACCTAGTTTCCACATATTGAACTTGCTATCCATTAAAAGCCTACAGAACTTTTTCAGGAAAACTAACTCCTGTCCATGTTTCCCCATAGTTATGATCAATATCCATCCCAGGACATGTTACCAGTTTTCTAAGAAGGTAGAAACGGTGATAACAGCATCCACTGGGATGATTTGGAATAGAATCAAAATGAGCCCATAGGAATCATCTAGCTAATTCAATTTAACAAATATTGATTAAGTGCAGGCTACAAGAAAGGGATTGTGCTAGATGAAGGGTATACAAAGGGGAAAAAAGAGTTTTTCATCCTCAAAGGTGATATATGGATAATATATTACACTATATATTATATATAATATATATATTATATATTATATACTTTATATATGGGGACACAGAATAAGAGTAGCTTTTCCAGATACCAAGGAAATACACAATGCATACTACCGGTTCAAGTTCAATGAGTTCTGGCAGAATCATAATATCAGAAACTTCATGGAGATTAGTATGCTTCTTAGCTAGATAGAAGGGAGTGAAGACTGACCAGCCTTCTGGGGGCAGTTTATACCCATCCTTTTGCCTTCCCAGGTGTGTCCACTTAGAAATCGACAAGGAGTCAATAATCAAGTAGCTTTCTACCCTCTCTATCCAGAAATCAAATAAGAAATGTTACTGGATGATTTGGACTCTGGATGAATTCCAGAAGTAGTAAAACATATTGGCCTTACCATGAGGTGGGCCCTGTATCTCCCTGACAGGAGAAAAGAGTTGTCTCCAAGAATCTAATCAGATGTATTATAATAATAATTTCAAATAGTATTATTTTGGGTCAAGGATTTCCAGAGAGGTACTTTCCTAAATACTGTTAAAGCTAAAATTCTAGCTAATCTGTCTAAAATATCTAATGAGTGGTTGCCAATAAAATATAAGCTTTAGCATGAGTTAGACTTTTAAGCATTTATTAAGGAGAATAAGAATTTGGTAAAAAGAGAGAGAAAGGCATATATTCATCTATCTATTAAAGGGAGAGCGCATTTCTAGCTCTGCTCTCCACCAGAGTCCACAGGAAAGAGCCCCAGTCAGAGTGTCGGCTCCCCCTTCTTCCTCCCACCAGCAAACATCACTTCCTGATGCCAAAGAAAAGATGCATGGTCTTGCCCTCAGAGATGTTCACCTCATAGTGGAGCTTTTCTACAGTAAGTCTCCAGCAGGTGGCAACATTCCAATTGTTACAATACCTTGTCTTTGTTAATCATTTTACATTTCAAAAAAGAGTTTTTACAAACTTCAATTTATGGAGCCTCTCATCTAGGCACTTAACATTAGTCACCTTTGCTTTCCTCAGCAGTAAAATGGAAATAATACTAACACCTAAATCACAATATTATGAAGAACAAATGATATATATAAAGAGCTTTGCAAATCTTAAAACCCTAGAATGCTAGGTATTTTTATCATCACAATTTTAAGGTGTATATTATTACATTTACTTTACACATTAGGGCAGGGATCAGGAAACTATGACCCACTGGCCAAATCCAGCTTGGCCAGTTTTGTATTCCCCAAGATAAGAATGATTTTTAAATTTTTAAATAAAATAAATAAAAGTTTATTTTTAAAAATATAAAAACCAATCAGATTTCCACACATAAACGGACAAAGAGCAGGATTTGGCACATGGCTATAGTTTGTGACTACTGGATTAGGGCACAGAAATTTAGGAGAGGTAGGGTAAATTACCCAGAGTCACATGATGAGTACCTGTATTTCTTTTATTTCCTATTTCACTGGTTTAGGGAACTTTATTTTATTTCTTTTTTTTTGTAGATAGTATTTTTCTTCGGAAGTTCTTTGGAATTGTCTTAGATCATTGTATTGTTGAGAAGAATAGTTGATCAATGCATAATGTTGCTATTGCTGTGTATAATTTTCTCCTGGTTCTGCTCACTTCATTCAGCATCAGTTCATGCAATTCTTTATAGGTTTTTTAAAATATGCCTGCTCATCATTTCTCATAGCATAATAGAATTCCATTGCATTCATATACCACAAGTTGTTCAGTCATTTCTCAATTGATGACCATCACATCATTTTCCTATTCTTTGCCACCACAAAAAGAGCTACTATAAATATTTTTGTACATGTAGGTCCTTTGCCCTTTTTATGATGAATAATTAACTTTTAAAACCTTTTCTCAGCCTCAAATCATCCTAATTGACTCTAGTCACATGTGCTTCTACTCCACCTCAATGCCTCTAAACAAAGAAACATGAAAAGACACAATGAAGGAACTTAATATGGCGGAAAAAATATGGGACATTTTTTGAACATAAAGTGAGAATTTTGTTTTGCTCAACTATATATTTTACAAGGATTTTTTTCCTTTCAATTGGAGTAAGAGGGAAAGAAAATTAATGTTTAACTGAAAATCAAGTTATATTAAAATAATATGGAGCTTCCTATCACATTTTTCATATAAATTTTCTATCTATTCATCTTCTACAGCAGATATGGGTATCTAAATGTAATGATTTTCATGAAAGTCTTGTTTTGTAAATATTTTTCATAAATACTGAAATACAGAAGAACTGAATATCCCATGAAGTAATGTTTCTTGGTGCCAGTAAAACCAAGTGCAACGCTCCCCAGGAGACTCCAAGAAGAATATATGAATCATTCTTTCTCTTAGTATAATGGCTTTATAGGAATATGTCATAATTAAGACAATTCAGTTCTTCTAGTTATATGTCCATTTGTTCATTTGTTCATTAGGCAAAAATTGACATTTAGAGCAACAAAAATCTACCAATGTTTAGAGTTTGTCAAAAGTCTACTTGAGTTTTTGGTTTCCATAGGCAGTTTTAGAAGGTGGTGGCACGAGTTCTGGGTCTCCAGCAACTGTTTTTCCCAGCAGGTGCGGGCAACTGTAGGCTGTCCAGGTTTTGGTGAGTTAATTATGGAAAACCATAAATTCCTTTGAACTAGCTTAATTGGAAAGGATCTGGGGATTGAATAGGTTAAGTTTAGAGTTGAGTATTTATCTGTATTTCTATTTTCCTATTTCCCTATCTTTGATTTTTATTAGTTTTTCCTTTGTTGTTTAATTCATTCCCAAGTAATAAAGTCTGATCCTTTTGTGAACTGAAGCTTAAAGGCTCCTTTCTTATTGGCCAGGGAGAAATATCTAAAAAGGGCAGTTCAGAGGGGAGGGTGAACGTAAAAGGTCCCTCATTATTTCTGAGACCCCAATATTCTGGCGAGTCCCCCAAATAATGCTCCATATATCAAATTTTGGCCCTCACATGGCCTTGTTTTCTGGCCTACCTCAATCTCTCCCACCCTTTTCCCCTCCCCCTACTTAACCTTTGTTCTTTGAAACTGTCTTTTGTTTTGTTTTGTTTTTGAAAGGCATTGGAAAGGCCTGGAATTCACACATCTTTAAGTTTCTTCATGAGCACAAAAGGGTGCTTAGCAAACCTTTTACTTTTTTGTTTTCAGTTTTGATTTTGGTTTGGTTTTGTTTTTGACTTTTGTTTCTTTTGCTTTCTTTTTAACTCAATTTTGTAAACTAAGTGAATTTTCAAAGACATTTTAAGTATATGCTGTGGGGCCATTGGACCTCAGAAGCTATCACAATTTTTTTTGAAAGAACCATGGGTTTGATGAGTTTGTTTATGGGATTATTTTTTTAAAGGGTTATTGAAACCTATTGCTTGATTTATCAATGGACATACTGAATACTGAGTATTGCTGATCGAAGTTTTATTTCTTTTTGATAAATTGATTATCAATTTAAGTATCTGTTATTGTCATACTAGATAGAGAATTCATGTACAAGATGATGTGTTTACTTGCTCAAAGAAGATTACATAATAATGTCTAATATTATCAGCTATTTACATTCATTTATCATTTATATGTCATTATACTCTGGGTATGGTTTGGAATTATTGTATATATTACAAGTATATCCTCAGTTATGCAGCATAACACGCATTTTCACCATCATACTGTCTTTGCTAAAATTAACTTGAGATTTATGAATTATGGAAACTTATAATTTCAGAGACTAACTGCTCTTACAGTGAGCTTGATGCAGGCCCTGGAGAGAATATATGTACAACTGTAGGAGAGACGGGTTCACGTAAGTCCATGGTTTGCTTATGATGGCGACTATGTAGACCACAATTGCTCGACCCAGTCCAGTTTCTTCTTCTCTTCCTCCTAAAAGTTTTCTTTTTCTTTCACTCAATCTGATGGGATGGTCAGAATCCATCCATCTGTGGCCTAGCACAATTGCCGGATGTCTCAGAACCGTGAGATGTGTTAACATTTTCATAACATTTTCAGGTGTCATGGACACATTACTAAATTTGGCTCTGATCCAGACACATAGTTGTAAGAAGTGTTATATACTGCATAACTACCTCAACCCTGTATTATATAAAGGAGGGGAATGGAATGGAATATGATATACATATATATAAAGTTTGAATATGAGTTATATTTTGAAGAACTCTCACTGTTTAATTTGATCATTGACAATGCTATACTAAGGATTAGTAAAAATCCAGCAGTTCAACAGCTGAAGTGAATCCAGCTTTCCAGACCAGAGTCCAGACCAGAGTCCAGCTCTCCTGATAACATCTTACCACTCCAAGAAGACAAGAGCTCAGAGACTTTAAATGAACAGTTTTGTTTTTTGTTTTTCTTTTTTCCTTCTGTTATTATATACACCATCTGTAACATATACTCTCTGAAGAGGCCCTCTCTCTGCAGGCCAGTGTCAAAGCACCGGTTCATGAGGGACCATCCATCTGGACAAAACTTTTCTCTCTCCCTTTTCTATATTGTTATTAACATATTGTTTGCTAGCATAGGGTATTATATTCTGTTATTTTGGGCTGTTTCACTGAGCAAACCCATCTGTGTTTTCCAAAGAAACAATGGGGGGGAAACGTGGTAAAAATTATTTGTGGTAAAGATTAATATTGCAGTTTTTAGCTGACTCATTTGCGAGGGGCCTCACCTGGCCCACCACTAAAAAACTAAATAGGACTGCACAGGATTAAAGATCATTTTATATTTTTCTTTGTTTCAAAGATGCCATAGTCAAACAATCCACATGCAAGTGTCCAGTCTATGGATAATGGAGTGGCCATCCTATTCCATACTTAGTTATGCTGCTCCTCACAAAGGACTGTCAATGTGTTACTAGGGCCATTCTTAAAGTCTTTCAAGAATGATAAAACCGGTTATTTCTTATGTTCTGCTTTTAAATTTCAAGATTTCTATACAAAGTATATGAATGTAATGAAATACTATGGTGCTTCAAAAGAATTAAGAGGTAGTTGCAGAGAAACCTGGAATGACTAGAATGAATTTGTGCAGAGTAAAGTGAGAAGAACAAATTGTGTAATAACAATAGCATTCTTTATAAAAGGATCAACCTTTAAGGACTTAAGATCTTTCTGATCAACGCAGTGATCATCTGTGTTTCCAGAAGACCAAGGATAAAGTGTGTTACCCACCTCCTGATCAAGACATGATGGGTAAAAGATGCAGAATGGGATACACATTTTTGGATATTCCCAATATGGAAATTTATTTTGCTTGACTATAATTATGTGTTATAAGGGTTTAGGTTTTGTACATTTTTCTAAATGGGATAGGGAGAGGTACTAGAGAGAAAAAATAAATATTTGATAATTGGAAAAAAAACTTAAATTTAATTAAAAATAAAAACAAAATGAAAAGATTGTAAACTCCTGGATGGAAGGAACTGTCATTTGCCCATTTTTGTAAGATCAGCACTTAGCATAGTTCTGGTACATAGTAAGTCCAATAAATGTTTATTAACTGATTGATTTTTGCTAATTCTAGCAGTTCTGGATGATGAGGGAGGTACAGTTGATTAGTTCAATTAACAACACCCCATGACAACTTTTCCCACTGTTAGCACTGAATATGGACTTCCCCTGCCCTGCTACAGAGAGGGTTACCATGACCAACCAATATGGACATCATCTCCCTTACTTGGAGAGGGATGTGAGAGTAGCTTGGCAGAAGTGACCCTAGGGACCTGCTAATTCACTTTGCAGATATTCATGGTCATTTTCTTTCTCTGTCAACAAAGGGGTGTCCTACAAAGCTAGACATGTCAACAGCTCTTCTGCTTCCCTTAGAGACTCAATCAATCTGTCAGGACTGGTACAGATGGCCAGCAATTCTGGCACCATTCCCAAGAGCTCGCACAAACAGGGCGACAGAATCTTTCATCCAACTTAACAAAAGCCATTTCTAACACTGAGCCAGTTAGAATAGCATGGCAGTACATGAGTGCTTTCAGAAAAGCCCTAATATTTCTATAGGAATAAACAGCTGGCATAATGTTAAGATTCATAGAATCTTAGACTTAGAAGACCATATAGGTCATTGGGTCACAACCTCCATGTAATGCAAATCTCTCCTCTATGATACCATAGCAGATGGCCATTCACTAGCAACACAGCCTACTGTTCTACTGCTGTTCATTGCTCCACATCAGAGGAACATTATTTTTCCTTCATTCTAACCATTTACTTTTATTTTCTTTCCAATGATTTCACTTTCATCATGTCCCTAAATTTCCTGGACCTCTCTTCTCCTTTTCTAAATTTTTAGTAAGAAAACATTTTACTATTTGATTTGGGGGGGGGTTCCCTTTATTTTATTTGCAGTTTCCTATGTAGAGGGGGAGGAGAAATAGTGGAATTTGGGGTTAATTTTCTAGTTAGCTCCATCATTAAATAATTGGCTGAACATGTTTCTAGGCTCCCTTTTTTTTTAACAGGGGTCATTTGTTCTATTTGAGGAGCTAGTTCTGACATTTCATGTAGTAAAATTTTTTTTAAAATGATGAATCTATTACATTTGTCATTTGACTGGAGCCAAGAAAGGTAGAAAATAGAACAGCTGGCAAATATTTCTAATCTCAGCCGACAGGCAGAGGGAGCATAAAGAAAAATCTGTTGATGTTGGTGTCTATACCTCCAGGCAAGAGGCTGCCCTGGCAGAGAATTTCTCCAAAATACCATTTCTAGTCAAGAGCTTTAGCAAATGCTCACCTTGACAAGCAACAAAGAATGTACTTCCATACAAAAGAAAATTTGATCCCATATGGCACTCTTATTTTTCTTCAGGCTGAAAATCTTTTGTTTTAAAGCCAAAATAATTTACAGAAGAAACAGAAATTGGTGCTGTTAATTCATTGATATAAGGAACTTCCAGGAAAGGAAGTCCTCTCTATCAATGCAGATCAGCAACTTCTTTGCATCTTACAGTCTTTGTTTGGTTTTTTGGTTTTTTTTGTTTTTTTTTTTTTTTGCAGGGCAATTGGGGTTAAGTGACTTGCCCAAGGTCACACAGCTAGTAAGTGTCAAGTGTCTGAGGCCGGATTTGAACTCAGGAACTCCTGAGTCCAGGGCCGGTGCTTTATCCACTGTGCCACCTAGCCACCCCACATCTTACAGTCTTAAAGAACTGGTCAAGAGACTTTCCCAAGGTCATACACAAATACTATATGTCAGAGTGTGGGGACCAATTTTTAATTGGGGAGTGCTAGCTAAGCGGCTCCCCGCAATATTGGGGCAAGGAAGGAGACCAGCAGCCTCCCTCAAAACAGAACAAGATTTATTTTAACAAGAATGAACTTAAAAGAAAAACACAAACAGGATCAGTAGGATCAAGGGAAAGGAAATAAAATGGGGAAAGGGAAATTATAATAACTGAAAAAATACCACCACCCAGGAATCAGCTGAAAATACGCAGCAGAACATCTGTCGCTTTCCAGCTTCCACCTAGAATGCCCAATTCTCCTCCCCCAAACCTATAAACACCCACACAGCCCCAGCCAATGGGATGGCCACTCTCACAGTCACATAAGTGCCCTCACTAGGCTTCCAATCATTATAATTTTGCCAGGCCCATGTAGGCCTCGGCGAGTGGTGATGACGTGAGGTGCCAGAGCCCTGGCAATGGCTACAACCAGTGGGTGGAGCACCATGCAGTTTGCAGAGCTCCAGACCAGTGCGTGCTGAGGCATAAAAACCTCAAATAACAATTAATTCCTTACAAGAGATAGGACTTGAAGCCATCTTCTTGGATTAAGATTGGCTTCCACTACATTACAATTATCTCTTATGAAAGAAGAGAGCCAAACAGAGACAAAGAGCACAAGGAAGCAGTATTTTAGAGATTAATACAAGTAACTAAATATTTTCTTCCATTAGAGAGAATTTATATCTTCTGGGTTTTCTGGGATATTTGGTCATATTGGATCTTCTGGGAAATGTGCTATCGCTACTGAATATTTTGAGGTGAGTCAGTTAATAACCATTTATTAAATGGCTGCTGTGTGCCCAGACCTTGTGTTAAACACTGAGGATGCAAAGAAAGGCAAAAGACAGTCCCTATTCTCAAGGAGCTCACAATCTAATGGAGGAGGCAATATGATAATAAGTACAGGCATACTTCATTTTATTGTGCTTATTTATTGCACTTCACAGATACTGGTTTTTTAATTGAAGGTTTTTGGCAACCCTTCATTGAGCGAGTAATTTTTCCAATTGCATATGCTCACACCATGTTTTTATATCACATTTTGGTAATTTTTGAAACATTTCATTGGCATTATATATGTTGCAGTGTTCTGTGATCAGTGATCTTTGAAGTTACTATTGCAATTGTCTTGGGGCATCATACCACACCCATATATGATGACAAACTTAAGCAATATTTATTGTGTTGTGTTCTGACTGTTCCACCAATAGGCTGCTCCCCTATCTGGTCATTGACACATTTCTCTCCCTCTCCTCCAGCCTCCCTATTCCCTGAAATACAATAATATTGAAATTAGGCCATTTAATAACCCTGCAATGGCCTGTAGGTGTTCAAATAAAAGTAAGGTCAATCAAGAAGGCAAATATCATTGTTGTCTTATTTTAAGAAATTGCCACAGACACCCCAACCTTCATCAAGCACCACACTTATCAGTCAGCAGTCATCCACATTGAGTTACTTCTCTCCCCCAGCAAAAAAATTATAACTAGCTGAAAACTGAGATGATGGTTAGAATTTTTAGCAATAAAATATTTTAATTAAGGTATGTACTTTGTGGATTTTTTAGACATAAAACTATTGCACACTTAACTGACTATAATATAATATAAACATAACTTTTATATGTATTGGGGGAAAATTCATGTGAGTCACTTTATTGTAATATTTGCTTTATTGTGGTGGTCTGGAATTGAACCCTAAATATATCCAAGATACACTCTATTTAGAAACAATCTACATACATGATAAATTGGAACTAATTGACAGAGGAAAGGCAATATTATTAAGGGGAATCAGGAAATTTTTCCTTTAGAATGTGAAATTTTATCTGGAACTCAAAGAATCCAGAATGTGGTGATGAAGAAAGTGAGTATTCCAGGTATGATGAAGAGATAATGAAAATACCTGCAGTCTGACAAGTAAAACCAGGGAGGTCAGTATTCCTGAATTTAAGAGTGAGTGAGGTGGGGCCAGCTAGATGGTGCAGTGGATAAAGCACTGTCCCTGTATTCAGGAGGACCTGAGTTCAAATCCATACTTGACACTAACTAGCTGCGTGACCCTGGGCAAATCACTTTTTGCCCCGCAAAAAAAAAAAAAAAAAAGAGTGAGTGGGGAGTTGAGGGAGGGTAGGGAATAAAATATAAGCAGACTAGAAAGGAAGAAAGGGGGCAAGCTGTGAAGGACTCAATGCCAAACAGAGAATTTTATATCTTATTCTTGATGTGATAGGGAGCCACTGATGTTCATTTACTAGAGGAATGTCATGGTCAGATCTGCATTTTTAAAAGGTTAATTTGATAATTGAGTGAAGGATGGATTATGAAAGTCTTTTTCCCAAAACCAACACATTTCTTTCTATGCTTCATCTTCCAAAATATATGGTGGGCGGGGCAGCTAAGTGGCACAGTGGATAGAGCACCGGCCCTGGATTCAGGAGGACCTGAGTTCAAATCCTGCCTCAGACACTTAACACTTACTAGCCATGTGATCCTGGGCAAGTCACTTAACCCCCACTGCCCTGCAAAAACAAAACAAAACAAACAAAAAACAAAATATATGGTGGATTCCCCAAGATTTTGCTCCAGTGCTTGCAGTTTTCCTTCTGAGGTATTTATTTCCTAGTTTTCATATTTCAATATATTTGTAAATTTGGCTCAAGTCTGAAATCTCCCATTTTCCAAGTGAAGGTACTTATCTGATGGTGTGTGTGTGTGTGTGTGTGTGTGTGTGTGTGTGTGTGTATTTAACACAGAAGCCTATGAAGAGTAAGGAACTGTTTAGCAAGTAAGGCTTCTCAAAGTATTTTAGGAAATCATTTCCTCTTTGGATGAATGTGCTGATTTGCTTTGCACTGCTTCACAGGGCACAGAAGGCAGCATGTGGGGAATATGCAAACATTTTGTTGGCGTAATTTTTTTAATACTTAAGGAAAAAAGATCCCCCAAACTTGACATACTGCCCTTTCTGCTATTCCTGGAGAAGGAATATCACAGATCCCAAAGAAAAATATAAGCCAGATGACTGAGCATGATGAAAAACTACCAAAAAATAAAATAAGTGCTTTTCAAACACCTCCCCTAAAAGTCATTGGAACAAGACTGCCAGGTGAATAGAGGCATAACTAAGAATGTTTCATGCAGATCAAAAATAGGAGAAGTAAAAGGATAGTTATGGGTTGGGGATAGGGAGATGAAGAGATAGGAGTAGCATATAGCACATTCACGCATACATACATGCATACATACATACTACATGGAAATATGCAGAAATGAAAGACCATGAAGGGCACTACATTTGGATAACAGTATTTGGATCACAATAAGAATAAAATGCATTAAGGGAGGAAATACTTCACCAATTTTGGCTACTGGGGCAAAGACATGAACACCCAGCCTTAATTACAGCTCAATCTGCAAAACAAGATTAGCACGCAGAAGTCCTAAACCTTGGACATAAAAAGCAAGCCCTGAGTAATCATTTGAGATTATTAAAATATGTTCATATCATCTTCACCATAGCTTTTATACCATTCTTTCCACTTTTACAATACTTCTTTCAAAATCTATACTTTAGCCAAAATGAAATTCTCTGCCCCCAGAATATACCATGCTTCTACTTGCTGTGTTGGTATAGTAGAACATGAACAGGGTTTGCCAACAAGGGACGAGGGTTTGAATTCCAAATTGTTACTTACTTCCTGTGTGACCATGGATCATATACTTTTTTTAATCTTAGTTTTAACTTCTTCAGTTAGGTAAGAACTGGGGCCAATGAATGAAAGAAATAACAAGGCAGATTGTGTCTCCATATAAGGAAAATCTTCCTAATGATGACAGTTATCCAGAAATGGAATGGGCTGCCTTCACTCTCACTAGGTCAATGGCAGTCTTGCTTCTTCGAATAGATGATAACTTCTTGGCAGAGGTTGAAAATGAGATTGAAGATTTGGAATAGAAGATGGATTCAAACCTTTCAGTATGGATGTTGTGTATAAATCTGGGCCTAAGCAGATTAGTATAGGTCTCAAAGTCAGAAATGAGGGGGAGGGAGGGAGAGGGAGAGGGAGAGGGGGAGAGAGAGAGAGAGAGAGAGAGAGAGAGAGAGAGAGAGAGAGAGAGAGAGAGAGAGAGAGAGAGAGAGAGAGCATTAAGATTCATAACGACTAGGGCTTACTAAGAAAATTATGAATAGTGCCTGGATGTATGTATTCCTTTAAATCTCACACCAAAATGTCATCCACTTAAACATAATGGTAATGCTAATTTATTTTCATATATTAGATTTTTTGCTTTATATATGTGTGTGTGTGTTTTATGTATTTCTTCCAAAATTTTCATATTTGTCTCTGTTTATTATATTTGTTATAAAATCATTAGGAATATGAAGATGTAAGTAAGGGACTCCATCCACCTGGTAAATATATATACTAAATAAGTCTTTTGCTTGCTACCTTTGCAACTACTAAACACAATAACACAGCAGGATTTAGTATTTCAATTTTGCGGCTTGTTTGTTTATTGTCATGTTTATTGTGCTAGGATTATAAACTCCTAAAGGGCTAGGATAAGGATTGTACAATTATTCTTGTAAAAACCTAATATAATAATATGAACAATTGGACACTTTGTTATTTATTTTTAAGCTGGTTCCAATAAATCAGCACTTGAAAAATTATTTCCTGTTAAAGTTTTAGTGATCTTGAAAATATCAGCAAAAATGATCTTTAAATTTTTCCAAACAATCTCTAGCCAACCCTTATGAAAGTATAGAATAACAGAAGGCAGATAGCTATACAGAGAAGATACCAGAATTTGGAGTTATTCAAAACTGATAATTAACCCCAACCCCAGCCGACTACAGTCATGTCAATACTTTCTATTGCAAAGGTGATTGTACATATTTTCATATGATGGTGAAATTTAGTCCCTAATTATCTTTGTGTGAAAGATTACCTTAAAGAAGTAGCAAAAGATTTCCATCATATGTTGAGTTTATTTGGATGAGACTATTTCCCATATTTTAAATGCAAAAAAATGAAAGGAATTAGTCATCATTTTAAGTAAAGAATTCTTACACAAACTCCATTGGGAAAATAGAATTTTCTTGAATATTAAACATATTCCTCATGTTGTCAGAACATCGTGATCCCCATATTACTTAGGTGAAATAATGAATGAAAGGACAGATAATTGGCCAAATTGTTTTTTTTTTCTATTGAAAAGCATTTTTCTCCCTCACACTTTCCACCCCCAACTTGGAAAAAGAAAAAAAACAAAACAAAACAAAACAAAATATTTGTAAAAAAATGTATGTGTAGTCCATCAAGAATCCCTGTATTGGCCATATCCAAAAGAAAAAACATATGACTCATTTTACATATTGAGTATATCATCTCTCTATCAAAAAGTTTCCCTCAAAAATAATGATATACCAAGTAGCATGGCAATAATATTGGGTTTTCAGTTGATCTGAATTTGACAACTAGTATGGTTACTTGCTACACATGTAACTACAGGTAAACCACAAAACTTCTGTGGAGAATTTAGGCTAGAATGACCTTTAAGTTTCATCTGTAGTCCATGATTGTGCTATTTTTTTTGCCCCTCCAGCTCATCACCAGTCTAACTAAAGTTGACATTTACTAGCCCTTGCATTCTCTTCAAGTTATCATTCTATATTTTACTTCCATTTTTCAGCCAAACTCCTAAGAAGGAAAAAAGCTGTCTCATTGTATCCACTTCTCTCACTCACTCTTCAAACCTTTACAACCTGACTCCCAAACCTCATCATTCAACAGAATCTATTTTCTCCAAAGTTACAAACAATCTCTTAATTGCTAAATTGGATAATCTTTTCTCATTCCTCCTCCTTCATGACCCCTCTGCTCTATGTGGAAACGTTCACTATCCACTCATCCTTCAGACTCTTTCCTTTATGAGTTTTTTAGGACACTAGTCTCTCACAGAGACAGGTCAGTGGTACAGTGGATAGAGTGTGCAGCCTAGAGTCTAGAAGACATCACCCTGAGTTCAAATTTTGTCTTAGATACTTACTAGCTGTGTGATCCTGGGCAAGTCACTTAACTCTGTTTGCCTCAGGTTCTTCATCCGTAAAATGAGCTACAGAAAGAAATGGCAAACCACTACAGTATCTTTACCAGGAAAACCCCAAACCAAATCTCTCATAGTTCTTCTATCAGCCTGACCACTCCTTTTTCAGTTTCCTTTGATGGTTCCTCATCTTCAGCATTTCTCTAACTGTGGTTACACCCTAAGATTCAATCCTGCTCCCTTTTCTCCATCTATATTCTATCCCTTAGCAAACTCTTCAGCTTCCATGGATTAAATGGTCATCTTGATGCAGATGATTTATAGATCTTCATATCCAACTCAAATCTTTCTACTGAACTTCTGGTCCACATTATCAATTACATATTAGACATTTCAAACTATATTTCTTGAAAATATCCCAATTTCAATATATCTGAAAGAGCTCATTTCTTTTCCCAAAAAAACTTCCTTATATACTGAATTCCTTATTTCTGTCATAGATAGCAATATCCTTTCTAATCTCCTATGTTAGCAATTTTGACAGTATTCATAACTCCTCATTCTTTCTCACCTCACATGCAATAAGATGTAAAATGTAGCCTTTCCCACTTTCACAACAACTCATTCCTTTCCCCTCTCTCTACCTATATGGCCCTGACCTTAGCTTAGGACCTCATCATTTCTGACAACAATCTCCTTATTAATCTCCCTGCCTCAAATCTCTCCCCACAGTGATTCATAATCCATACAACTGCCAAAGTGATTTATCTTAAGTACAGTTCTCCCATGTTACTACCCTACTTAATAAATTCCATTGACTTTGTATTACCACTGGAGTAAGACACAAATTTCTTTAATTGATTGTTTGAAGCTTTTCATAACCTGGCCCCAACCTATCTTTCTAGTATTATGTAGTATTCCTTTTTCCATACTTTATGATCAAAGTGAACTGGCTTTTTTTCTCTTCCTCATATATTGCAACCAATCGTATACCACCAAACCTCTGCATTTGCCATCCTTTATGCCTGGAATGCACTTCCTCCTTATGTGGGCCTCATAGAATCACTTATCTCTGTCAAGGCAGATAAAATATTTTTTTTTTTGCAAAGCTTGTCCTTGTCATCTCAAATGCCAGTGATGTCATTTATACTTAATTTTTAATATTTATTTCCATTATTTTCTTTATATGTATTCTGTATAGACTCATATATGTATATGTTGTCTCCTCTGATCAAATATGAACAACATTTTTCTTTGTACCCCATTATATAGCAAAGAGCCTTGCACTTATTAAGTGATTATTAATTGATCTTGGATTGATAGATAATTTATCCTCAAGTCTTTCTAGTTTTGTGGGACCTGATAGTGTTTATTTTTTATTACCATGGCTTAGGGTAACCTCTATACCACCAGGAAGAAAAGATGACTTTGAAGGAGGTAAACTCATTGTACCTAAAGTAAATGTTAACATAGGGTAATCTGGAGGTCATTACAATCTACCTTAGATTGCTAGAATGTAGTAATTTTGCCTTTCTTAATTAGTAAAGTTAAAGAAATTGGTGTTTTTGATGATAAAAGTTGTTAAGAGAAGATTTTGATAAATCCTATACAATAAAACAAGTAATTATTAAGTACCTACTATGTGACAGATATTATACTAGTCACTAAGCCTACAAAGAATTAAGAAAAAAAGTAACTGTTATTAAGAACTTTATACTCAGTTAGAATATGGTCAAATGTCAGAGAAATTAAGCTCATGGGTCAGCAGTTGCCTCTACAAAGATTCTATTTAACTATAAGGTCTTTGGTCCCTGTCCAATCTTTAATTCACTGGCATTTGTGGTGTTTCCAGCAGGAAAACAAGTGCAAGGTTTGATACTAGAAAGACTTGGCTTCCGTGCACATTTCTCACACTTGAGAGCTGTGTAAACCAAGCTTTGGATTTCTAAGGTTCTATTGTAGGGCCACTATCTTTTACTAATCAGATTAGAATCCTTGATGATATAATTTGGGATTTTCCTTAAAAGGCAATTAAGCTGTGCTCAAGATTTAATTGGTTCAGGGGACTAAGGTCCCTTGATGTAACTTCAGTTTCCTAAGACATAAAAGTCCAGTGCAAGAGTAATTGGCACTTCTTATGATTTATGGAACTTCCCTCTGCCATGATTCAAAACATCCATTTAACCAATTGTATCAAATGTGGCTGTGAAGTGAATGGGGCTCAAGTGAACTGATACTATCAAATGTCCTTTATATAATGTAGTAAGTATTTTGATATCACTGTTTCATATGCTGGTGGCTCACTTTCCTGACCTTTTAAAATTTACAAGATTGTAGTCACCAATGTCCTTTATGGAGAAACCAAAGAATGCATTTTTAGACAAAGAAATAAGTCCAGTTTTCACAGGCCACATGTTGGTCTCAGATAGGAAGTGCCCAAGGCCTCTCTCCTATAGCACTCTAGCTCTTCACTCACAAGAACATTTTCAGGAAGGTGGAAGTCATACCAAGAGAATGATAACTCGTACTTTTTAAATATGTCCTAATTCTGGTTACATAACTGATGTCAATGAAAAAGGCTTCTTTTCACTATTTGGCAAGCAGACAAGAGCCAGTTATAAATTGTGCCTACTTCAAAATCCACATGGGGATTGCATCAGAGGCATTCTGCACATGTTCAGAATGACTGGGCTCATTGGACAGCCCTCTGGTATAATTGACTATTGACTATTAATTATAGTATGCCAAACATTCTCCTTCAAGTCTGGCTTGGGTTGATTCAGTGTTTCAGACTTAGTATTAAAACCAAATGAGACACACAAGATAACATAACTTTTAACAAGAGGAAGTTCAATCAATAATAGCATGGAAAGACTATTCAGGAAAGATACAGAATTGGTTCTGTTGGACACAGATTTCCCCCACTTCAGATTTTCCATGATGATGCATTCATTCAGAAGAGGACATTGACCTGCAGAGCAGTAGCATTTTCCATTAAACATAAAGATTTCCAGTTACTCCTGAACTGGGACTTTATGCCTTAGTTAACCACAAAAAAATTACACCAATCTTTTGATTCTTAGTCCCCTGGACCAATTAAGTCTCAAGGATGGTTTTATTCCCTTGTTTAAGGGGAAAACCCTACCCTATGTGGCAGAAATTTTAGTTTCATTGTCATGAGTCTCAAATAGATTAAGAATAGTTGTTGTTCCTACCTCAATCACCTACCCAAAGGTTGTTGTGAGGCTCAAATGAGATCACATATGTAAAATATCTTGCAAATGTTATAATGCTACCTAAATGGCAGTTTTATTATTACTGGAGAACAATCAGACTCCTTCAATTGCTGGAAATTCAGTTTGTTCCCAAATTCTATTCATTTCCTTAAAATTAAAATGAGCAGAGTTTCTATTTTTATACTTCTCTTAGTTTCTTTAATAACCAAGTCATGGTGATTGAAATCTGATTTAGTCCCTGCTGGTAAGTTGGGCTACATCAAATGCAACCAGTTATCCAAATTTGCCTCATGGAAAAAATATGATTAGTTAGTTTTGGTCTGTATAATTTCATTAGGATCAGATCTAGTGCTTGATAAGATTCATTAGCAGTACAAATATGCTCCTAATGTGAGCCAATGGGTAATTATCAGCTGATAGGATTCTTCCATGGAGCCAGTGGAGTAAAAATCTTGATCCATTAAAATATTATGAAAAAAATAATTACTATAAAATCACATTAAATTCCTTGTGGAGGTTGAAGGGAAGAGTAAATTCTGACAGAGAATGTTCATCTTCAGGGCTCTGTGGCAGTAGAAGGTAGAAATGGCATTAAACATGTCCAGAGCAACATTGTTTATATCCAATTCCTCAAACCACTGTGGAATGCAGGAGACATCTGTGAAGGTATACTCTGAAATGAAAATCGCTCCAAGTATATTAAGATCATGGATCTAAAGCATCAAAAGACCCTGGCAGTCATGTAGTCCAAAGTCCTCAGTTTTATAAATTAGGAAAATGAGATCCATATAGTTTGTGAGATTTAAAATTGGATATTAGATCATAAATGTCCCCTACTTAACCTTTCCCTTAATTTATCTCCCAAACTAGTAAATGGAAGAAGCTTTTGGTTTTCTAGATAGACCTTTTTATTTATTGTTATGGTAGTCACAAGGTGATGTTGATTAGAAGGATAGGAAAGTAGAAACACAATACAAATCGTCTTAAGTCTAAGCTTAGTCTATATTCCTTATAAAAACTCACCAAACCGAAAAGACTACCCTTTTGGGGAGGAGATGAACAGTCCGCCTGCTGCGCATGTCAGACTGCCTGCGGGGCACTTGACTTCCGGGGGGAGAGAACGGAAGTGAGGCTTTTGCCTGCTTGGCGGGACTCCTGACTGCACGGCACAGACTCTCTCTCTCCAAAGGTGGCCTTTTCGGTTTGGTGAGTTTTTATAAGGAATATAGACTAAGCTTAGACTTAAGACGATTTGTATTGTGTTTCTACTTTCCTATCCTTCTAATCAACATCACCTTGTGACTATCATAACTATAAATAAAAAGGTCTATCTAGAAAACCAAAAGCTTCTTCCATTTACTAGTTTGGGAGATAAATTAAGGGAAAGGTTAAGTAGGGGAGATTTATGATCTAATATCCAATTTTAAATCTCACAAGTTGAAATGATTTTCTTAAGGTCACACATGCTATATTACAATGGAATGGTACTGAAGATCTCCAACTACAAACCTGAAACTTCACTGTGTCCACAGACCACACTTTGCCTATTTCACATGAGTACATCAGACCAACATGCTCAAAGGATACTTAAAATAGCACTGTCTTCAGTTAAAAGAAACCATATTCTAAATAAAACTAGCTATAAAAGAATATAGTTGATCCTTTAATGAAAACCCTGTCCCAGATATATGTGTTTCTGTGCACGTTCTTCACAAAATTTTGTACAAACGGTAGTAAAAGTATGATGATTCCCATTGTACAGATATGATAACTGAGGCATCAAGTTCATAGTTAGACAATTAGTGACTATACCCTAATAAAAATATTTTAACAGGAATAAGGCCTATGTACATACACATAGAGAGATGGTAGTTCTTGTAGCTGTTCACCTGAATCATTAAATTAAGAAGCTGACATTTATGCAACACTTTAAGATTTTCAAAACCTTTTGCACATGCAATATCATCTGACCCTCACAACAGTCCTGTGAAGATAACAGGTCTAATGTTCTCCATTTCAGAGACAAGGAAATGGAGGCTTGGAGAACGCAAGTGACTTTCCTAAAATCACACAAATCTTAAGTGTCTGAGACAGAATTTGAACCCCTGTCCTCTTAGTTCCAAGTAGAACATTCTATTCCCATATTCCTAGTGCCTCTAAAGAGCAATATTCTCAAAGTAGACACAGAGACTTAGTCTGTGAATCTCTATGACACCTGAGATAGAGGCAAATTCTGTTTTGCTTCTCTTAGGAGAGTGAAATAGTATACTGATTCACTAATTAATTAAAATAATGATAGAAATAATTAACTGTCCTGCCTCACCTTTAAAAGTTCTTAGGTTCTCTTCTTGTTTGTCTAATTATATTGTGTTAGCTTATTTGAAAAGGTGATGATCATGAAAATGATGTCATATAGCAATCACCCTGCAATACCCTTCAGATATTCTTCCTCCCCTTCCTGCCTCATCTTGACACATAATCTTCTAAACACTCTGCTATGAAATCAAGCACAACAGGAATCAATATTTGAAGTTCCTCCATCCTCCTGCTCGGCATTCCCCGTAGTGATTCAAAGTTCTGTCACTGAGCATGCTCCTGTTTATAGTCCTCTATAAGATACAAATTACCCTGAGCTGGATCATCACCAAAAGAAAAGGCATTAATTATCACTGAAATTTACACTGGCAAACCATAAAAACATTAATTAAAACAATGCTTACGGGAGCTTGGTGGTTTTCATTCTTTAATTTCTCAACTTTGTATCTGGGAAGAGATTACCCAAATCAAAAGATGCTCAGTAATTCCCAATCCCCATTGAAACAGAAACTCTGGTGGAGGCATCAAATTACTTTTTTTTTGGTAAGGCAATTGGGTTAAGTGACTTGCCCAAGGTCACACAGCTAGTTAAGTGTCAAGTGTCTGAGGCTGGATTTGAACTCAGGTCCTCCTGAATCTAGGGTCGGTGCTCTATCCACTGTGCCACCTAGCTGCCCCCCATCAAAACACTTTTTATATAAAGTTATTTAATTTTATCATCAAAATATGAAATTGAAAGACATTAGCAACATCTGATTAAAATAATGGGGTGGCATACTTGATTGCTCTGACTCCTTCCTTTTCTTTATGGCTTTTACATGTTGTGGCATGAAAGGAAAACCATCATCATGTCTGAATAATAAAGGTAAAACTAAAGGTCAAGGCTACCTAAACTGATTTCTGGGAACATTTTGAATGTTATACATCCCCCTTCAATTTTGATAGAGATTAAAAAGGCTTTGTTTTGGAGGAAATAACTGTGCTGATGAATTCCCTTAAGAAAGGCAGGGTAGTTTGACTTTGTTAGAAAATATGATTGGAAAAAAATCTCCAAGAGATTATATTCTAACCTTTAAATGATTTTTTTCTTGTTTCATATCTAAGGGAAAACTCTGCTGGTTCATTACTTTACTCTTGAATAGAGCAAGAGGGCCTGCAAATAATTATTGAGGCCTTTTTCCCCACAAAGGATAAAATTCTAACCCTGATATTTTTTACAATAGTCTCACATCAGAATCCTGTTCATCAAAACTGAAGGATTAACATTACTAAGTTCAAAATGTCTATTTCTGTAGCAAGACTATAATCCTCAGTTTAGGGGACAATGACCTGCCAATTATGATTTTCTTCTCAAATATATTTGCTTCAGATGAACTGTGTGCTTTCTGAGCCTGTATAATTCAGTCCAATGTAATGCTATAAGGGGAGATATTATAAAAATGTCATAACAATATTTAAATGTTATTTCAATATTAAGCTACCCAATCAATAAGATTAGATTGTTCTCAAAGAAGATAGAAGAGATGCAAATGTTCCTCTGCTTATATGTTTCAAAATATTTTTTTAAAATCTCCAACACTAAAGTAAACATCGTTGTTTTACAGAGTTATCAGAATCCTAAATTTTGATTGAACTATTAAGAGAATCACAGAACCATATACCCAATCTGTTAAGTGGTCATTCCTCCTTTGCCTGAAGACCAGCTGATATTGCACCTTCTATTCTGAAATACAAATTCATCAAGATTTTCTTTTTTTTTTTCTTTTCTAGACATCCAGCCTAAATTTTTCTCTTTATGACTTCCATTAATTGTACCTAATTATGGCTTCTAAGATGAAGCAAAAGGACACAAATCACCCTTACATCTGCCAGTCCTTCAAATAGTTGAAAACAGCCATCTTACCTCATTTATGTCTTCCTTTCTCCAGGTCAATCATTACCCTGATCTCCCTATGGCATGATATCAAGGCCCTGTTACACATCACTATTCATTGGATATTCTCTGATTTACTAACATTCTTCTGAACATGTGTTTGCTAATACTGAACACAATATATATTGTTTCTTGGGTTTCCCTATCTTGCCTACAGTGGAAGTGAAGTACCCATTCACAGGTCTGATTCTACTACTGATCAGTATGGAAGCCTTAACCTAATCAATTTCTGACCTGAGTCAGTTTCTCATTTCTTAGGTAGCCTGGAAGCCCCACATTCACAAGGATTCACTATATTGGTTCCAGACTTAGACTGCTTGGCTTTAATTTTACTGATGCTCAAAATTTCAAGCAATGCACCAATCTATTATCTTATGATTTCACTACTTCATTAACCCAGAATTTGGGGGGTAGGGAGATAGATATAACCTAAGTGGTACATTTTATACCTCTTTTCACACAATACTATGATCAGTATGCTACAGTCTACTTCTACCCACTTTGTGCATTGCCTTTATACCTTTGGTCACTAACAATCTTCATCCTTCAGAGGTCATACATTTCTGTGACCTTTTTTTTTAGCCATTTAGTATCACTCATAGAACACTGAAATGTCCACAAATATAGGCTTTAGTGGCAGAGAACATCCTGATATTATGAAAGTAGAGTATATTTCCAGTCCAAACTGGTTCTCTTTCATTCAATTAAATTCTGAGTCCAGCTCATTGTTGAATAGTTATATATTAAAGGACTTTCTATTCAGCTGCTGTTCCAATCTGCCATCTTTAGATTTTTAATCCACTTGGTTTTTTCCCTACATGCCTCACTATGAAAATGTCCTTTGTAAGACCCCTCAAATTATCAGGGAGATTCTATAGCATCTCCAGATTTTCTAAATGAATATACTAATTCTCTCTCTCACTGATCCAATATTTCATTAACCAATTTATTAGCCCCCCACACAATTACCAACTTTGAGTTTACACATATAAATTCTATTTCAATTTAATTTATTATAATTTTTAAAATTTGTCACTAATGTCTTTCATTTTTATAATAGCCAATATTATCATATATCACTCTACTGCCCAGGGAGCCATAACTTATAACAAACAAATAAGAGAAGAAAAATAGTTCAACATAACTTCCCAGCATACACACACACACGCGCACACACACACACACACACACACACACACACACTCTTTTCAACTTTTCGGTTCTTTTTATGTATATATTTCCCCATTATAACGTAAGCTCCTTGAGGGCAGGGACTGTTTCTTCAGGGTTGTATTTATATTTCCAGCTCTTAGCACAGAGCCTAGCTTATAGTAAATGCTTACTATATATTTGTTCAGTTCTTTGGGGCCAAACCTGGTCATTATAAATTCATAGCTTTCATTTTTAACAGTTGGTTGTCATTTTTTATGTTTATATTTTTGTCATCATGTAAATTTTTTTTCTGGTTCTGCTTCCTTCACTTTCACTTCCTTTCACTTTCATGTAATCTTTTTTTGGTTATGCTTCCTGCATTTTGCCTCAATTCCTAAGTTGCATCAGTTCCTACAAAAATCCAGTTATTTCAAAGGAGAATGATAGACCCTGGTATCTATCATAATTGGTAATTTGGGGGTCTAGGACAAGGAACAAAAAGTGCATTCCCACATCAATTTCATGTTATAAAAATGAAGCAAGAAGTAATGAAGGTAAAATTTGTGTGGTGATAGAGGAAAATGATTTCCTTTAAATTGCCTCTGTGCTGTAGAAAGAACACGTCAAATTGTTGTGCTCTCTAAATTTTGATATTCAGTTGTCATGCCCTAGTTTCAGCACTCTCCATTAGAACTGAAAATAAGGGGCAGCAGAAGGTTTGCATAGGTCACCAAGAAATGAAGCTTGTCAAGTGCACCTTATTTTCCTTCAGGGTATGTTCAGCATTGAAAACTCACCATACTGATTGGCTTAGTTGGGATCTAAGTTTTGACTCATTGTTAACATGTCATAGAGTGCTAACAGAATAGTCAGCATGCCTTTGTGCCACTGCCAAAGAAGATAAGTTATCTATAGATGAATTCTCTTCTGAAGCAGACAGTACACGCTAGTCAGGCAGCCTAAAAAGATAAGGGACATGGGATGCACAAGAACTCTTGTTCTATCAAACTTGATTCTCAATGCCACACTAAACTTTTTCCCATGACTCAGGAAAATTATCATCTGAGGATCACAAAATCTCAAGAGTACCATTTAGGTCAGAAAGGAGAATGGGGCTTTTTTTTTTTTTTTGACAATGACAAGACCAAAGAAAAATTTTGATGGGAAATAGAGTAAATGTCATGGGGAGTGTGAGAATCAGAGTGCCACCACCCAGCTGAGAAAGACATTGTAAGAACCAGGGTAGCTCCACCCTGAGGAGAAAGCATGTGACTAAGCCTCTGGAAGCTGCCTGGTGTCCAGAAGTTACATCGATAGAACTGCCTGTAAGTCATGTCAATTAATGCTACCAGCCAATTAGGTTGGATCTGTGTGTGGGGAAGGCCCTGTTTCCTGTTTCGCAGGGGGCTTCTGTGAGAAGCCACTGAGGATCTTTTCTTTTCATTCCAGGACTTCAGGTCGGTGCAGAGAGAGAGAGGAAAGAAGACAGGCTTTTCTTGCTGTACTCCATGTGTTATCTTTACTCTTTAATAAACATTTAAAAGCCTAAACTCTTACTGAATTTATCAGTAAATCTTAGCTAATTTCTCCCCCACACTGGGGTCAGGTCAGGGGGACCACACACTTGATTTTTTTTTTTTAATTTTAGTGAGGCAATTGGGGTTAAGTGACTTGCCCAGGGTCACACAGCTAGTAAGTGTTATGTGTCTGAGGCCGGATTTGAACTCAGGTACTCCTGACTCCAGGGCCAGTGCTCAATCCACTGTGCCATCTAGCTGCCCCCCACACACTTGATTTTAAACATCACAGGAGGAAATAGGATGGAGGGAAATACTGTTATCAATAGTAACTATGAAAAATAATTTGAAGCAAATTTGTCTGACAGGCTTCATTTCTCAACCACATAGAGAACTATGTCAAATCTGTTAAAATAAAAGCCATTCCCCAATGATGGATAATCAAAGGATATGAAGTTTTCAGATGAAATAATCAGAGCTACCTATAGCCATATGAAAATAAAATGTTCTAATGCACTATTGATTAGAGAGATGCAGGTCAAAACAATTCTGGGGTACTACCTCAAACCTATCAGATTAGACAGCAAAAGAAAATGACAAATGCTGCAGGGGATATGGGAGAAATGAGACACTAATGCACTCTTGGTAAAGTTGTGAACTAATTGATTTAACCATTCTATACAGCAATTTGGAACTATGGCCAAAGGGCTATAAAGCCATGCATACTTTTTAACCTAGTAATACCACTACCAGGTCAGTATCCAAAAAGAGATAAAAACAAAAAGTTGAATTCAAAATTTAGGAGATGCCCATAAATTGGGGGAAGGCTGAACAAACTGTGCAATGAGATTGGAACACTAGTGTGCTATGAAAAATGATGGGCAGGATGCTATTAGAAAATCCGGAAGACTTACATGAGCTTATACAAAGTAAAATGTACTCTATACAAAGTAACAGCAATTTATAAGATGATCAGCTGTGAGTTACTTAGCTATTTTCAGCCAATAAAATGATCGAAGAAAATTCTGAAAGATTTATGAAAAATACAATCCATGTCCAGAGAAATAACTGATGGTGTCTTAATACATATTGAAACATTATTTTTATTTCCTTTTTATAAAGTGGTGTTTTTTTTCTGGCTGTTTTCTTTCATAGCCTGACTAATGTGGTAAATGTTTTGCATGACTACACATGTCTAAATTATATTGAATGTTTGCATCCCCTCTGCCTATAAATATTCCATAGCAGATTCTTCCCAACATGGTATAGACTTTGTGATAGACCTTCTAAGCACTAGTAGTACCTATTGGTCTCTTGATTTCCCTAAATAGCCAGTTCAACTCCTTTTCTCATGATGTGTTCCACATTAATGTCTTTTATGTCATTTATGGTACCTCATACAAATCAGAATACTGGAATCTTAGAGTTGACAGGGAGCTTAAGGGCCATCTCATCCAAACCCCCAAGTAGCTAGCTACTAGCTGGGTGACCATGAATATTCATTTAACCTCTAATTCAGGTCTCGCTTTTTTTTTTTTTTTGGAGGGGAGGTGTGGCAATGATGGTTAAGTGACTTGCCCAGAGTCATACAGCTAGTAAGCACAAGTGTCTGAGGCTGGATTTGAACTCAGGTCCTCCTGAATGCAGGGCTGGTGCTTTATCCACTGCACACGTAGGTGCCCCACCCAGGTCTCCCCATTTTTAAAATGCAATAATAGCATGTTCATTGCCTACTTACAAGACTATCGTAAGATGTAATTTATGTATATTTTGGGTATGAACGAAGTAATGAGTACAACATAAGTATGATTATCTCCTCCTACTCTATCTCACCTCTTCATTCATATGGACAAGGTTTTTTATGTTTAGAAATCCAAGAATTCCAACATTTCTATATGATCTAATAACTGTGTTATTCTCTGGACTCCTATGTCACTGCGAAGCACAGATAAGGCACATATAGGCCTGAAGTCCATTTTTTTTTCTCATATATTCACCACTAGACATTGGTCAGTAGGTGATCAATTTTTCGTTATGGTCATCCATGAACAAAGAAACCATACAAAGTTGTCATGAAAATCAATAAAGCTAATATATACATAATACTTTGTTATATTTAATTCCTAGCAAGGATCTGTGATTTCATAGGTTTATCCTACGGTGACTTGTAGAATGTCTTCCAATGTTGCTTAGTCTAGAAAAAAAGGCATTACCATGTGACTTATCTGAGCTGGTATCTTCAATGACACACATACAGGTCTCTTAGAAGTTTGCACTAGAATCTTTCCCAACTTGCTAGGACCCCCTAGAGCTTGACTCCCACGGTTGCCACATTACCACAGTGAGAATCATAGCACAATGTTGGTGGAAGGTTAATATTAATCCTTAAAGAACTAGATAGCATGGGTTAAATATAACTATGAATGATGACTGTCTAGAAAATCCAGATGCTTGGTATCAGGCTTATGAAAGGAAACTGTATTTTTAAATTTCTTATATTCTACAAGACTAGACGAGCTGAATACTGGGTACATTGGGCCAAATTACTTAGGGCTATTGGGTCATCGACTGAGCTAGAAGTGGCCTTAAAGATCATTAAATCCTCGTGTTCAGATAGGAACCTAAATGCACAGAATGGAAAAGTGACTTGCCCAGGGTCACACAGCAGTAAGAACCAGAGGTAGAAACAGGAGCCCAGGTTTTCCCTGTTTCACATTTAGCATACTACCTATTGTGGAAGACAGTTTCTTCTGTAAGCTTTTTTGTTTAACCTCAGGAAAGTAATTTTCAAATTTTCATAATAGTCGCTAATAGTTATTGTTTACAGCTATCAATCTATTTATATATCTATCCATATGTATGTATAGAGTGCCCCCAAAATGACTGTTTTATAAAAATGTCATCTCCCTCAATGTTTTTATGAAGAGTCAGTGTGGAATATTGAGTAAAGTACTGCATCTGGAGTAAGGCAGACCTGAATTCAAATCCAGACATCAACATCTGCTATCTGTATAACTCTGGGAATGTCACTGAATCCTGACTATCATTTTCATTTGTAAAATAGGAATAATAACACCTAACTCACAGGATGATTATGAGGGACAAATGAGAATATGTATATAAAGTGCTTTGCTAACCTTAGGGCTCTATATAAATTAAAGTTATAATTACTAACAAAGTCCAAGCTCCTTAGATAGGCACTCAAGAGTCTCTCATATTTAGCTCAAAATACTTTTCTAGCTTAATCATCCACTTTTCCCCTATGCACCCTATGCTTCCATTGCAATGGACTATTCAACATTCTCTAATCCAATGACTTTTCTGACTCCATCCTTTGCTCACAGATTCCCTCCACCTGGAAAGTACACCCCACCTACTCTGATTGCCAACATCCTTCAAGCCCCAAATCAAATGCTAAGAAGCTCTCCTTGATCTTTCCAAATGCAAAGAACTTCTCTTTGCCCTATGTTCCTATAGCATTTTGCTTTTCTCTTTTCTTAAATAGTCATCACATTCTGCCATTTTGATTATTATAATAAATAGCCTCTTGTTCCTTAATGGACAATTTTAGCCCCGTGGAGGTTTAGCACAGTGCCTCATATCTCATAGATGTTCTACAAATATTAATTAATTTTTACATTACAGAGTAAAATAAGTCCCTAGCCCTCAATGCATTGCAAACTAATAGCAGTGAATATGATGATGAATACAGGAAGCAAACAATACTGACAACATCTATTTCCCTAAGACCTTCCTTTTTTGGAGTATCCCTATCCAATTATGGATAAAGAGAGAAATTGTACATGAGGTTTCACTAGTATGGATAAGGAACTCTCAGGTGAGGTGCCTCCTTCTCTAGTTGCAGATCAGCAATTTCTCTAAACTCAACATCTTTGAGAGTTGCCTCAAACACTGAGAAGTGACTTACATTTTGTAGGACTCATTCATTTTATAAAATATCTTGTTGCAGACTATATCTTATCAAAGTGCATCTTTTATCTGTACATTTAATTCTCAATGATATTGAATTATGCAATTTACATAGTGTTTTTCATCCATAATATGAGCTGGAAATCAGAACTGACTTCTACACCTGGTCCTTCCACTAAGCACTAAATAGGTGACCCTACACAAATCACTTCTCATCTCTAGAACTCAGTTTCTACATCTGCAAAATGGGGTGGTTGAACCAGGTGACCCATATAAATCCTATCAGCTCTAACTCTGTGATGCTTAATTGTGGTCAATAACTATTCCTGACATAAACTTGCATGATTTTATGTGAACATTGCCTTGAAACATTTAGGATAGACTCAAGTCATTCAACCAGGTTTTATTACGCCCCTTACTATAACGAATGGAATGTCGCCACCTGCTGGAGACTTACTGTAGAAAAGCTCCACCATGAGGAGAAGGTCTCTGAGGGCCAGACCATGCGTCTTTTCTTTGGCATCAGGAAGTGACGTTTGCTTGTGGGAGGAAGAAGGGGGAGCCTGGCGCTGACTCTCTCTCTTTTCTGTGGACTCTGGTGGAGAGCGGAGCTAGGAATGCTCTCTCCCTTTAATAGATAGGAATCTAGGCCTTTCTCTTTCTCTTCACCAAATTCTTATTCTCCTTAGTAAATGCTTAAAAGTCTAACTCTTGCTAAAGCTTATAATTTATTGGCGACCACTCATTAGATATTTTAGACAGTATAGCTAGAATTTTAGACTTTACAGATGGTGACTGTGGCAGGAGCAATGCCAAAGCATCGGTTCATGAGGGACTGCCCCTCTGGACAAAACTTTCCCTCTCTCCCTTTTCTGTATTGTTATTAACAATATAGTTAGTTATAGTTAGTTATCATAGGGTATTATATTCTGTTATTTTTGACTGTTTCATCAAAGAAACACCCCATTTCTTGAAGAAACAAAGCGGGGACTGTAATGATTGGAATGACGCCACCTGCTGGAGACTTACTGTAGGAAAGCTCCACCATAAGGAGAAGGTCTCTGAGGGCAAGACCATGCATCTTTTCGTTGGTGTCAGGAAGTGACATTGGCTGGAGGGAGGAGGAAGGGGGAGGCTGGCGCTCTGACTCACTCTTTTTCCTGAGGACTCTGGTGGAGGAAGGGAGCTAGAAATGCGCTCTCCTATTAATAGATAGATGAATCTAGGCTCTTCTCTCTCTCTTTACCAAATTCTTATTCTCCTTAATAAATGCTTAAAAGTTAACTCTTGCTAAAGCTTATAATTTATTGGTGACCACTCATTAGATATTTTAGACAGTATAGCTAGAATTTTAGCCCTTACATTACCCTATGCTAGGCACTGTGCTAAGTTTTTGTTGTTGACCAGTTGTCTTTCAGTCATGTCTGACTCTTCATGTCACTTTGGGGGGTTTCTTGGCAAACAAAACAAACCAAAAAAACCTGTAATAGTTTTCCATTTCCTTTTCAGCTCATTGTTACAGATGAGGAATTAAGGCAAACATGGTTACACATCTAATAAGTGTCTAGGCTAGATTTGAAACTCAGGAAGATGAGTTTCCCTGACTCTAGGCCTGGCATTCTAATCCACTGCACCACCTGGCGGCCCTACAGTGCTAACTACTAGGTGGATACAAAGAAGACAAAAAAAAAATAGTTCCTGCTCCGTGAAGCTCAATCTGAGAGGAGACAATATGCAAATAGCTATGTAGAAAACAGGTTAAATTGGAATTAATCTCAGGGAAAATTCATTAAAATCAAGGAAAACTTGGAAAGCTCATCTGGTAAAGAGTGGAATTTAGCTGAGATTTTAAGGAAGCCAGAGAAAACTAGGAAGTAGAAATTGGGGGGAGAACATTCCAGGGATAAGTGGCAGTCAGTGAAAATGACATGAGTTGGGAGATGGAATGTCATGTGCAAGGAACCAGCAAGTAGATCCCTGGATCACAGGGTGCATGGCATGGGGCAGGTAGAGGGAAGAAGGTATAAGATTGAAAAAGTAGGAAAGGGGCCTGGTTGTGGAGGACTTTAAAAGCCCAAGGATATTAATGTTGTTTCTAGAAACAGTAGGGAGGACGTTGGGATATAATTTAATGGTGGGTAGGTATGAGGGTGACATGATCAGACTTTGGCACTTTAGGAAGTTCAATTGGACAGCTGGATTAAGGATTGACAGGAAGCAAGAAGAAAATTTAGTAGCAAAAACAACCAGTAGACTATTGCAATAACCCAGGTATGAGATTTATACAGGCAAATTCAAAAAGTAATTTTCCTAAAGAAGAAAAATAGACTTAATTAGGAAAAAGTCTATTTTACCAATAACAGTAGCAGAGAATCAACAAACTGAAAAAGGCTTTAGAAATTAATTTAATCAAAACCTACCTTATTTTACATACTAGGAATTCAAAATTTAGGAATACCTGTCTTCAGATTCTATGTTCTTTCCATTACATAATGTCTCACTTCTTTATTTATGAAACTAGATTTATATGGTAGTCCTTTAGTTTTCTTTCAATATAATACAATGTAGAAACTTACCATTCCTATGATCAAAGAACTATCGTCACACTCTATAGAAAACTTTATAGAAAAATATTAAATCAGTCTTTCTTTTTATACTTTGATAGATCTATGATTTCATCAATGTGGAAACATCTTCGAGATTGCAACACACTTATTTTCTTTTTCCATCCTGTCTTTGTCTTGTCCTCTGCTTCCTCCCTCTTATCCTACCCTTTAGCCCCACCCCAAACCCCCTCTATTCATAGTTATCAGGAATTCATCTTGCTTTAGATATGATTCTGAACACTCAAAGGCCATGCCTGTTTACTACATGTTCAGGCAGGGTCTATTAGAATAGGTATTCTTCATCTGGGGTACATGGACTGTTGTTTTTTAAAATACACACATATAAATGTCTGTATATTTCTATTTTTCAATTTAAATTATTTCTTTTCCCAATATATCTATTTTATGCTATTCATTTAAAAACATAATTCTGAAATATAATCCATGGGCTTCACCAGTATACTACAAAAGTTAAGAGCTCCCTGTACCAAATGGAAAATATTTGATATTTGGATAGTTCAGAAAATGTGTATTAGTTGATGACAAGCCAAACAGAACTTGGGTTCAAATGACAGGATAAAGGAAATAGCTTACTTGGATACTAAGTCTATTGGAAGGATACAGAAAAAAAAAGTACAGATATCAATCAGCAAGCCAAATAACCTTCTATCACCCAGACCAAAGATTCTAGTTATTGTGGACATGTAGAACTGATCATTAAATAGTCAGGGATGTGCAATTGTTCGTGAAGCAGTTTGAGACCACTGCCCCAAAGTGTTAAGAGACTCCAGCTCCTTGGGCCCAGGACAGATCTCTTTAGTAAATGAGAATAGGTTCAAAAAATACTGGGAGTATTATAGTCTACACAAAATGACTCAAGGGTCAGTGTAGAATCAGGAAACAATTGTGATAAGAAGGATATGACTACCTTTCTCTTTGGGAGAGGGTTAGGAGAGACAAGAAAAACTCATCTCCTATACACAGAATATTGAACACAAAAGCAAAATTCAAGCCTTAGGATATTATGATCATATGGATAGTTAATGGAGTCAAAACAAGCTACAACTCTTATCTTCACATTGTTGCTGTTACCAAACTATTTCTAGTGCTTAGATGTTGAGGAGCCTCATCACTATCCAAATAGGACAGTAGGTAAGGAACCAAGTATTTTGACATCAAATATTCCAATTCCAACATATGGAACTATCTTTACAAATATCAGTACCCTTGCTCTCATCCATTTTTTAAGCTAAGCAAACATTTTATATACTGTATCTGCAAAGATATAAATCTCTGAAATAAATTGCATGAATTCTCAAAGTATAAAAGAACAAATCATTCTTTATAGATTTTGTGGTTACCGTGACAACAGATCATGAAGCAATTGGTAACCTTTGCCAAATTTAGTCTACAAAGAAATTTCAAATTATATGATTAAGAAGTTATAAATTCTTAAAAGAAGTACATAGCATAGGTATTACATTGATATAGTCATTTTGTGGGAAAATTTGAGCATTCCTTAATGCCAATCTTCTTTGGCCAGACCCTCCTTTGTAGAAATGTAAGAACCTGTATAATGTAAGGTCTTTAAGTGTAAATGGTGTTCTTGAAATTCACAAGAATATGGCATTTAAAATTGATTTGTCTCGTTTGATGGAGAATCCAATTTAGGTTAAATAACTATGTTTATGAAATGACTTCAGAATTATTTGGCTGCAACATGATAACTCATCAACTACCATGAGCTTGCAGGAATTTGAGCAGAAAAAGTAATTAACAATTCATTTAAAAACTGCCAAAAAACTGCTTGTAAGTTCACTTTACACTTTGCATACAGAGCAACATGTTCGGGGCTTTAAAAAGAAAAAAAAAGGAATTTACTTATAAAATCTACTTCTGTGTCACTGAACTTATTATGAAAAATAAGTAAGCCAATATTGATTTCAATGTTTCAATAAATCAAAACGGTTAAAGGCAACAACAACACTCGAAGGGACAAATATTTCCTATTAACTTTAACTAACATGAGTCAATAAATCTATGTTTTCCCAAAAGTGATCTAAATGCAATGATTGGACTGACAAGGAGACAGGGACTTAAACCTCATAAAGATGTTTTTTTTTTCAAAGTTATCCAAACAATGCACCTTCAAAGAAGGAGGGCTGGTGAACTGGGTAATGAATAGTTTTACACCCATATGCAAAAATAATTTCTACCTGTATGTATTGTTTTCAAACTTAAATGCTTTTAAAGTCTTGATGTTGGCACAATACAACACAGAATAGAATTTAAACAGACTCTAACATTACAGTGTATATCAGTTAACAAAATGGCTTATAAATATGTTATTTAAATGAGATTACATGTATAATTATCAGCTAAAAAGTACTTGTTAGCAAAACATAATTGTCATTACAATTTATGTGACAGATAGCTTACATTGTCAATTTTCTTTACATTTTACCTTTATAAATCCCTACTACTAGAGAAATATACATGAACGTGTTTTGTTCACAAACCTATACATATTATTCAAAAGTTTGACGTAAGAATCCAGTTTTTAAACACTATTTTCAAAATGTGCACATCAAAACTCCTCACAAATAAAAGAAAACAGCAGGAATACTACATACCTTTAGCAGAGGATACCATGATATCTTCTTAGCACCTGCTTTGTTTATTCACCTTGCTGGTATTTACTGGAATTATAACATTCATTTTTCTTTTCCTTCTATTCATAATTCCTAGTGTTTGAAAAGTACTAAAGGACTCAAAAATATAAAAATGAACTCAAATTTGTATGAGGACTTATTTCCAAAGACTGCCATTTGGCTTAGAAAAAAAGATATTATTTACCAAAGGGACAAATCTACTTGTTTCCATTAGAAATCACTCTTACATCCAATCCCAGAATGGGAATAAACCACTAATTCATCATCTGTTCAAAGACAGTGTTCTTTGGTTGGCAAGCAAGGTAGCAAGAATAGTATTTTCTCCCACACACAGCTCTAAAAATGGGAAGAAAGTCTGATGTAAGTAACATAGATAAGAAAATCTTTTAGATAAGAAAAGTAAAGTTTGGATGAACTTGATAAAGGCTGATTAAGTTTGGATGAACTGGATAAGGATTAAATGCTGCTTTAGTGTCACAGTGCCTATTTGGCTTAGTACCATAAATGAACTACCAGAGGCCAATGAATCCTGAAACTCAGAAAAGAGCTCCAAATGTTTAATAGTTATCCTCAAATGTTTCAGAAGGTCCTAAGCCCAAACTGTCCCCTTGATCCTTTCTAACAATTAAATTTCTGAAAAATAAATTAAAAAGCAATTAAATTTCTGAATGGAAGCTATAGTTTGCCAAAAGGAATATATTACTAATAACTACAGCTATCTAAAATTACATATTCTCTGATGTCTCTTCTAAGACTGATTCTTTTACTATACATTTCTGATACTATTGAACAAATACACCATCATGTTCATCATTTTCATATCATTTCAATATTTTGATAGATCTATAACCTCATCAACATGGGCAATCTCTCAAAAAGTATAGATAATAGTTCATGAATATGTGTGTATCTTCCATTTTCATTGTTCATGTCCTCCTATCCATCATCCATACTTGGTTCATGATTATGGTAGAGGAAGTTCCTTTCACATTTTTGACATTATGTGATAAGAGTGTTGCATGTATATTGTCCATTCCTTATCCTTTGCTCTTTCTATACAACCAGACCATTTTCTTTTCTATTCACATAGCTCTCAGATGTTTCTTACCTGATCCTTCTGCATAATTCTTCATTGGTGATATGGCATAACCTATTTATAACCACTATGTATTTCTCCATTGTCCTTTGGCCAGTCTATAATGTTGATTTCTGATATGTTGTAGTATACCATGATTTTTAGCCATGTTTCCATTTTCTCTTATAGAGTAACTCACCAATGAACTAATACATAGATATTGGCTTCTGCTATAGTCATTCCCTGTAATATATAGTATTTAGATATGGGGATTCACTCTTATGGAATATAGGTACTGTTTAATGCATTACTATTGTACAAAATATACACATAGGTCACAGATTGTGTTCAATATAGCCTTTCATCACTCATTAGTGCTTATTGTACTATTCATTTTAGAAAAGTATCACTTACACCCAAACACCTCTACCATATGATTTTCTAATCTTATTTCTAGATTTGCTTAAAGCAATAAGGAACATGGACACCCTAATGTGGAGAATCCTAGTATGATTAGGATTGGAGTCCTATTTAACAGTCAGTTCCTATTCTTAGAATGATTTGTCTGTATTTGTTCTGAAGAGAACCCAAATTCCATTATTTTTATACCTGTCCAATGAAATGTGTGGAGTATTGTGGGCTATCCAAATTCCCAGCCAATATTTGAATACCAATATTACTCTGGTGCTGCAATATAGGTGGAAATTCACACACACACACACACACACACACACACACACACACACACACACAAGCAGAGTAGCAACTTCTATGGAAATATCTAGTGAGGCCATGACTACCAAGTTACTGCTGACACTGGTGCTACATTGACAACCATTGAATTCACAATAGCAGAAGTTTTTTCTTTTGGAATCACCTATACCTCAATTTCCCCTGATGGCATGGCACAATTAGATATATGTGTCCAAGGAAATATTCTGGAGACTGTTGAAAGCAAGGAGGAAAAACTGATGCATGTGACCAAGTATCGTTTAGTCAACTGTTCATCCAGCCATCCATAATGTCTATGACAAAAATGAGCAAGTAGTTTTGCATGGTTTTCAATGCCATCAGCTTAAATAATTATCAAAGACTCTAAGTGGATCCAGCATGAAAGTCAGGATACCCCGAATTGGGAATTGGACATCTATTTGTCTTATCTGTACTGTCAGGACTGGATTTTAATTTGTAAGGGTAAACTATGAAGCCTAGAGAACCTTCCTATGTTCACCTACTAAGAAATGATCATCTATATATTTCCCGGAAATTCTTCATGGAAGACTCATGGTATTAGTAATGAAGATAATGTAGAAACAATTAAAATCTCCCATTTGTATAGTGCTTTAAAGTTTTTTACACTCATCTCATTTAAGCTTTTCACAAACTCAATGAGGTAAGTAATTCAGGTATTATTATCTCCAGTTTAAAGATAAACAAACTGAAGTTTCCACTATATTAAGTAATTTCATATGGCCACAAATCTAGAAAGTGTCAGAATTAATAATAAAAGGATCAAGAATGTCAAGGAAATTGAAAAAATGGGAAAGAAAGTGGCTTAGCTATACCAGCGCTCAAACTTTATTACAAAGCAGTAATCATCAAAACAATTTGGTACTAGCTAAGAAATGGAATGGTGGATCAGTGGAATAGATTACACAATACACAGTGGAGTAAAATGACTATAGTAATCTAGAGTTTGGATAAATGCCAAGATCCAAGCTGTTGGGATAAGTAATCACTATCTGACAAAAATTACCAGGGAAACTAGAAAACAGTTTGGCAAAAAATAGGTGTAGAACAATATCTCACACTATACAACCAAGATAAGGTCAAAATGTATACATTATTTAATAAAATGCAATATGATTAAGCAACATATAATGATAATATGATAACATGATATAATAATAAAAGGTAATTTCATAAGCTAATTAGGGGAGCACGGAACAGTTTACTTGTCAGATCTATGGATATAGGGAAGAATTTATGAACAAACAAGAGATAGAGAGCATTACAGGGTATTAAAATGGAAAACTTTAATTAGGTTAAATTCAAAATTTAATTGATGAATGTCCATCAATTGGAGAATGCTGAACAAGTTATATAATTGCGATTAATTAGTATTGTGCTTTTAAATGTAGCAGCCAGGATATTTTCAGGAAAATCTGGAATGACTTACGTGAACTGATGTCAAGTGAAATGAGCAGAATCAGGAGAAGATTGTACACAGTAACAGTAATGTTGTACAATGATCAACTGTAAATGACAGCTATTCTCAGAAATATAATGATCTAAGAAAATGCCAAAGGACTCATGATGAAAAATTCTATATACCCCCCAGAAAAAAGAACTGATGGACTCTGAAGGAAAATTGAAGCATACTTTATTTTTCTTGTTTGTTTTTGGGGAAGGATTCTGTATTTTCACAAAGTGACTAATATGGAAATATGTTTCACATGACTGCATATGTATAGCCTATATCAAATTGCTTACCCCCTTGGGGTGGGTGAGGGAGAGAGAGAATATGAAATTCAACTTTTTAAAAATAATGAGTGAGTCACCGGCTCTGGAGTCAGGAGGACCTTGAGTTCAAATCCAGCCTCAGACACTTAACACTTACTAGCTGTGTGACCCTGGGCAAGTCACTTAACCCCAATTGCCTCACTAAAAAATTTAAAAAAAAAATAAATAAATGATGAGGGGCAGCTAGATGGCACAGTGGTTAAAGCACCGGCCCTGAATTCAGGAGTACCTGAGTTCAAATCCGGCCCTCAGACACTTGGACACTTACTAGCTGTGTGACCATGGCAAGTCACTTAACCCCCATTGCCTAAAAAATAAATAAATAAATAAAAATGAAAACTTTTACATATAATTAGAAAAATAAAATATTTTTTCAAAAGAAATATATAAGAATAATAATTAGAAGCTAGGTCTTCCTGACTCCAAGAAACACTACTATAACTCTTGGTCTCTGTCTCTGTCCTTGTCTCTCTCTTCTCTCATTCCCTGACTCCCTCTCTTTCTTCAAGAACACCTGAGTTCCAACCCTGACCTATATATTAGATGTGTAACCCCTTAAAAGTTATTTAACTTATCTCAGCTTCAGATGCCTCATATATAAGATGGAAATAAACTATTTTTAGGCAATAAGAAGAGATAAATAGGAGAGGGTGTGACAGCTTCTTCAAGTATTAGAAGAATTGCCATGTGAATGAGGGATTAAATTTATTTCTTAGTTGTAGATGTCAGGAGAAGGAGCAAACATGGAATCTAGAAAGGAACAAATTTCAGGCTGTCATAACAAAAATATTCAATAATGAGATGGCCTACCTTGGTAGATCAATACATTCCCCTTGGTGACTTCAGGTGAAAGTTGAATGGACCACTTGTGTTAGAGTATAGAAGTGATTCTTATTCAGGTAGGGGTTTAGTTAGATGACTTCTTTGAAAAAGTAGTGTTCTTGCTATGGATAGTGCCCATACAATAATCCGTGATAATAAAGAGGCTAAGGATAGTGGATTGTTGAAGCTTTGCAGCTTAGTTAGTAGTAAGACTAAGGGTTATTCTGTCTCTGCTTTAAATTCAACAAAAATAAGGCAGGGACCATCAGGATGAATAAGAAAAGACAAACTGGCCCAAGTGGGAGAAGGTCGGATATTCCTTACTGATCAGCAATGAGGTCAGGCTAATGATTAGCCACTCTATATCCACCCTGGCTCAGATAAGGGAATCCAGTTAAAAAAAAAATCTTAAATGCATGCCATACAATCTAGTTTTCCTCTATATCTCTATCAAAAATTCTAAGTTGGAATGGTCAACTTCCTCTCAGTGCTCCTATCATTTTTACTTTACCAACCAGTTCCTTATTTCTGATTAAAAAATAATTCTAAAATTGAACTTTTCTCATATCTTTTGATGTGTAAAAAGAATGAAATTGTCATTCATTTAAAACCATAATTTATCAAAATTTCTGCTCTTAGCAGACAGACTTATCACAGATGACCAGATAATAGTTCATTATCATTATCTCAAGCTTCCTTGTCAATACTATAGCCTGTTTACTGAAGTACTTATCTCTTTCACCCCTTTTGTCCAAGTGGACTGCAGTATACTCCCTTGCTGTTATCACTTCTATTTCTCTTTTAATTGATTTTGAACCTAAATGTATAGCCAAATGCTTTTCCCACTTTGAATTCTGGAATTTCTCATTGCATTCTTTGATATATAAGTGGACCATTAACCCTTTCAATTGTTCTGTTCCATTTAAATAAGGTTTCCCTTGCCTGATAAAACCTGTAGCACTTACCTCATAGAGTGTAAGGCTCCTATTAGATAATATAAAAAGTAGCTGGCAAACTTTATAGCAGTCTATCAATGTCAATTATTTTTATTATTTCCCACGTGTATGTGGAAGCCTCTGATATATAGTTTGTATAATATGATATAGTCAAAGATAAAATATTCAGCAGGCTAGCGAAATGATTACTATATCTGCTATATTCAGTAGTCATCAGATACAAATCAGAGTTGATACATATTAATTTCTTAGTAGTAGAGAGGAACAGAAAAACAAAGGAAAATGCAATTACATACATATGTAAGCATACATATACACACGTAACTATCCAGGTCCAAACCTTGACCCCAGCATACTGGGCAACAGATGAAGAATGCAAGATATGGTATTATTTAGTTATGGATGACAACAAAAGCAATTTGTTGTGGTATTATATAACAGGCCATGAGCCCTGGCAGTGATATTACCTACCCAAACCACTGGCCCTATTTCCAGCCCAGCCCCCACAGCTATGATCTGGGAAGCCAATCCTGTAAACAGGAAACCAACATTCCTAGCAACTGCCACATTAGATCAGGCAGACCAACCTAGCTGAGAAGAAGGACAGCTGAGGAGAGGATTGGAAGTAGGTAGGGTGGGTCAAACCACTGCCAATACCTCTACCACCATTTCCCCTCTGACTACTAGAGAAATCCAGGCCCTGAGCTTTACATCCTTAGAAATAGTGGTGTCCACAAGCCACAAGACAAGCTTCCAGTCTGGCTCCTGTGGCCCTGTTAAGGGAATAAATCATGGAGAGGGGAGGCCTGATCTTTCTAATAATCACTGGGGGACCCCTGACATCTGCCACCAACAGTTATCTGGGCACAGGAGCCATAGAAGTAATAGGGCTTCTCAGACCACCATTTTTATTTTCAGCCCAGCCTTCATAGTCATTATCTGGGGGAGGAAGCAATATCTATGGAAAGGTTGCCAGCCATTCCCATTCATTGCCTGCCACTTGCCACAGACAGGGCAGGCAGAGCAAGCTAGATGAAACAGCTAGGCAACCTTAGGGGGAAATAGGGGTGGCATGTGCCAGGCAAGACAAAGCACCACCACCATGATCACATCAGACTCTGATGGAGACTGCCTGGGTTGTGGAACCTGGAATAGCAGAACTTCCATCTCAGTGCCCTAAGAACTGAAAAGCAGTTCCTGTGGAGCTTGAGTCTTGCAGCTTCCCCTGTGGGCACTTACAATCACAATGACTAAAGAATGAGCAAAGAAAACCCTTGCCACCAAAGTCCTTGGCACTATCAAATGGTTCAATATCAAAAACTGATATCATTTTACCATGATATTAAAAAAGAGGGATTAACATCCATTTTGCCAGTGTACCCTAATGGACCTTTCCAGCTGAATTCTAGCTGAAACATTTCCATGTGTTCTCTCCCCATGAGAAAGTGAAGTCCTTGAGATAGGTTGTCAGTTTTCTATTTGTATCCCCAGCACGTTGCACAAAGTAGTGGCTTAGCAAATGCTTCATTCATTCATTCATTCATATGCTCTGGTTATCTGAAGTATTTCCTCTTAAATGATCTTATTTATCCCCCAAACGATCATATGGAAGAGGAGGCAAACAATTATTGCCTCTAATTGTCATATGAAAAAAACAGCTCAGAGAAATTAGTGCTTCCTCAAGGTCACCCATGGAATGGTACAAGGAGAGACCAAAATGAGGGCCACCTGATTCAGAGTCCAATTCTCAATTGCTACACCATTCCCAGAGTAAGTCCACGTAAAATTCGGTAATACAAACTTGTGGAGCTTTTGGAATCCTCAAAAAGTTTATAAACATGTAGAATGGAGTGATGAGACCTGTATTCAGGTCTTGCTTTTTAAAACATTCTGGCTACATACCACAGAGAATCACTCAATGTCCCTAAGCCCCAATAAAAGTTACAAATGAAGTTACTGAATCTCCTATAAGGAACGGTGTTTCTACCTTGGTTGATTCCTGTATTTTGATGTTATGCAATTAAACCAAATATTGAAAAAAGAAAAGAATGCTCATTTTTATGATAGGTATCAATTAATAAAAATATTTTAAGTGCCTACTATGTGCAGGCATTATGCTAAAGAGGCTGAGAATACAAAAAGAGGCAAAATACAGTCCCCTGCTTGAAAGGACCTTACAATCTAATAAACACAGTTATATAATAATGAATTATTTATATTGGATTTATTTTTAATGTCAAGCAGAAGTATAAATCTAGAATCTCAATTAGCATTTTGTTATACACAATATTAAATCATATTGGACAAAAGATTGTGCTACACTTTTTTTAAAACTCTGTGAATATTATTCACTAAAATATTCACATAGATACAAATAAATAAAGTGGATTCCCTATCTATATCATATATACATATTTGTATACATATACATTGTGTTGTTTATATATGCTTATATAGACATTATATTGTGTTTGTATGTGTGTGCATATATATATATATATATATGTATGTATTAGGTAAAACAAAGTAGGAACACTGTCTACACCTTGATAGAATAAAAATATTTTTTTCTAGTCATTTAACTTTGGTTATACTAAATGTCAACCCATAGAGACTAGGTCTCCCAAGAACTTTATGCCAGTTTTTTTCCCCCAACATATTTGCTAAATTAGAATAGACCTAAAAAATGGATAGATACAGGAAGATCCTGGGTTTGAGTTCTGCTTTGCTGTCTTATTCATGTTTATCTTCTATAATACGCCTATATGTGCTGTAGGTTGTCTCCCCCCATTCAAATGTATACTCTTTTTTAAAATTTATTTATTTTTTTACATATAAGGTATTTTATTTTTTTCCGTAATGTAAAGATAGTTTTCAACTTTTGTTTATACAAGGTTACAATTTCAGATTTCTTCCTCCCTCCCTCCCTCCCTCCCCCCTCCCCCTAGACAGCCGAATGTATACTCTTTAAGAAAAGAGATCTTTGTTTTTTTCTTTCTATCCCCAGTACTTAGAACAATGCCTGGTACATGTTAAGTATTAAATAAGGGGCTGGTTGACTGATTTAATACTAGATGTGTGACCATGGGCAGTCACTATAACCTCTAAATGAAATAAGATTTTCTCTAAGACTATGAATTTAGAAGGGTATAACTATTTGCATTGATAGTGGAGTTTCCACATTGGGAATTCCAAACATGAGTAAAATCACAGGTTCAAATGCCACCAAAAGTTTTCTCAAATATCTGTTCATCTATATAATTATCCTGAGATAAAACATATCAATTAAAATTAATTTGAAGTCTTCCATGCCTCCCTCATATTCCTTAAATGAATTATTTAGCCCAAAATGAAGATTGTTTTCTTTCATAGAGTAACCTGGTCAACCAAACAGACATCGTTTTTAGAATACCATACACTTTATACAAGTATTGGAAATCTGTCAAAAATAATCAATTTAATGGCCACTAATTACATATTTCATAATCAATGTTAAATAAAATTAATCTATGTATTGATTTGAATTACGCTTTAAGGGAACTTTATCTCATCAAAGATTTGCAACTTTGCATCAAAATTCCCATTAGGTAGCATTTGGTGACCCCATCTTTGTGGCAGACATTTTTACTTGCCTGGCTTAAGCATCCTCATCCTATTTCTTACTGCAGCTCACGTCTTCTGTCCAAAGCCTTGTGAAATATAAATCGCCACTTCAAATGTCCCAGCTGCTCTTTTATATCTTGATAGGCTCAATCATTCTCACCAGAATGCTTGATCGCTTGGGAAACTGCTGTAATACCATGCCATATTCTGGCCTTTTTATTATTATTATTTTATACCACAGCATCATGGGCTCATTTCTCTCTCTTAAGCCAAAGAATGTATTTCTTAAGTATCAAACTTTTTTTCCTTTTCTATGTTAATTCTTCTTATTACCTCACAAAGTAGTTAGCTCTCTGTCTATTCTGTTTGGCTGTGTGTGTACCTCTGTATACCCTCCACATAAAATATTGCACTGAGAGGAGAGGTTCACAGGGAAAAGCTATTGAATTGCAGGCTTGGACAAATGGACTGACAGCGGGACATAATACCCAAAGCCACTAACTGTGGATGTTATTACTCACTGAAGGTTCTATTTGAAACCATCTAGGGAAATGGTTTTTCCTTAGAAATGAAAAGCTTATGTATAATGGCAATGGCCTTTAAAACAACTTGTACCTGAAATGTGCTTCTAAATCTGATAATCCCCAAATTGAAGAATAAGTCAATAGCCAAACCACAGGAATAATAGGTGATATTTTGTTTGTTTTTCTTTAACAAGGAAGACTTATTGGCAATCCACAGGGGATATATTCAGAGTTATTCCTCCAGGAGTGGGTGGCACTGAGTCAGTCATACTTTCCTGCACCATCTCCCATCTTACTAGTAGTGAGATGACTGACCAGAGCTGGGCTTGCACTTTGGGGTGAGAAAATTCTATAGAAGTTGAATGTCCAAAAAGAGCATTGATTCCATGACCTTATCCACTTTAGACAATGTTTGAACCATCTGAACCAAGGGTCTAAACAGACTATTACAGCAAAAGAACAGAGAGTAGTATTTGTTCTACATTCCATATGAAGGGATTTCTACTTTATTTGAGAAACAGCATTGTATTTGGTGAAAGGAGTACTTGTACATAAATTGAGGCAAACCCTGGTTCAAATCCCACATCACCCATCTATTATCTTCTACAATGTTTTTCCTTTCTTTATATCCACAGGGCTTAGCACGGTGCCTGACACATATTAAATGATTTTTAACTGATTCTGGGTAATTAATTTGGCCTTTCTAACCTTAATTCATTATCTGTAAATGAGAGGATCTAGATAGCCTCTAAGGTCCCTTCGGGTTCTAAGTCTATGATGCTATGTCTCTGGAAAACCAGAGAAAGATTCATAACTGTACTATTTTTTACAAGAGGGGATTTCCACTTACTTGAGATGACGCCTGATGTAGTGAATAAAGTGTTGTACTGATATCAAGAAGACATGGGTGGGGGCAGAGCCAAGATGGTAGAGGAGAGGCTGTGACTTCTACAAGCTCCAGATAAACTGGTCCACTCACTCCCAAATAATGCTGTTTTAAAAAAAAAAAAAGAACCAACAACACAAACAAACAAACAAAACTAGAGCAGCCTAATGGAGTAAGACAGAATGAGACTATTTCTTCAGCAAAAGAGGGCAATTGAGATCACCTGCTTGATCAGGCTAAACAGCTTAGTGCATGGTCCGGACCCAGCCAGGAACAGACAGTGCTTTAGATCACCTCAGAGTCTTTAGCACTAGCAGTTTCTTCTGAGCTTTGATCATGGACTGGTGAGGGGATTCAGTGGTAGGCCAGGGTGAACAGGAGGCAGTCTATATTGGAGTTGGAGCGAAGTGCCCTGGTTCTAACCAGTGAGCTGAATTGAGTGGTGGTGGCCCACTGGGGGAGGGGCATAGGCATGCAAGCTTTCTGACCACAGATAATCAGAGTTCAATCAGACTTCTGTTTCCAGGTCAAAGAGAAAGCAGCTGTGGTACTCACAGGCTAAGCAGTCTGAGAAGAGGCCCAATCACTACCTGGGCCATGCTGTAGCTCATAAGAGTGTGGTCCTGGAAGCAGCAGCAATACACTTTAAGAAGGAATTATAAAGCCCCCAAGAAAATAGGCAGCCAAGATGAGCAGGCAATAGAAAGCAGCAGGCCATTGAAAACTTCTTTGGGGGAAAGGGAGACCAGACATACACCCCCGAATAAGATGATAATGTCAAAGTCAAAGTTCCAACATTTAAAGCTTCCAAGAAAAATATCAATTAGTTTCAGGCTATAGAAGCATGCAAAAAGGACTTTGAAGAGAAAGTGGGGAGAGATAGAAGGAAAATTTAGAGAGATGGAGGAAAGAATGGAAAGAGAAAATGAGAGCAATACAGGAAAGTCATGAGAAAAAAGTCATCAGTTTGAAAGCCAAATGGGAAAGGAAATAGAAAAGCTCGCTAAAGAAATAATTGCCTAAGAATTAGAATTGAACAAATGGAAGCTAGTGACTTTATAAGAAACCAAGACACAGTAAAGCAAATGCAACTGAATAAAAAATAAAGGGTGATATGAAATATCTCATTGGAAAAACAGGTGATCTGGAAAAGAGATCCAGGAGAGATAACTTGAAAAATCACTTGACTATGTGAAAACTATGAAAAAAAAATTAAGAGCTCAGACACCATCCTCTAAGAGACTGTCAGGAAAAATTGTGCTGATATTCTAGAAGCAGAAGGTAAAATTGAAATTGAAAGAAACCACTGAACACCTCCTGAATGAGATGCCCAAAATGATAACTCCCAAAATATTATAACCAAATTCTAGAGCCTCCAGGTCAAGGAGAAAAATATTGCAAGCAGCTAGAAAAAAAGGAATTAAAATACTGTGGAATTACATTAAGGATAAAACAAGATCTAGCAGCATCTACATTAAAAGACTGGAGGGCATGGAATATGATATTCCAGAGGGCAAAGGAACTATGACTACAGCCAAGAATCAATAGCCAGGAAAACTGTGTATAATCTTTAGGGGGTAAAAATGGGGACTTCAATGAAAAAGAGGGCTTCCAAGCACTCATGATGAAAAGACCTGAACTGATAAGAAAATTCTACTTTCAAATACAAGACCCCTAGAAAACCATAAAAAGCTAAATAGGAAAAGAAATTATGAGGGATATTAAAAGATTAAACTCTTTACACTCCCACATGGGAAGATAATGCTCCTAACTCTTAAGATTTTTCTCAGGATTAAGGCAGCTGAAAGGAATATACTTGAGGGCATAGGTGTGAATTGAATATGAAGGGAGTATATCTGTAAATAATTTATTTTTTTTGTTATCTTGTTTTTTTGTGGAACACGCTGGGTAGGGTAGCTTACTGTCTAGGGATGGATGTGGGCTCGGGGCCTCTTGGTCCAGGACTGGTGCTTTGGCCACTGTGTCACCTAGCTGACCTATGATGACATCTTCAAAATAAAGTTAATGAGTAACAGGAATGCACTGGAAGAAAGGGGAAAGGAGAGGTGGATTGGGGGGGAAATTTTTCACATAAAATATATAAGAAAAAGCTCAAGGAGTAGAGAGGGGGACAGGGAAAGAGCAGGGGAGTGAGTAAGCTTAACTTTCATCAGAATTGACTCAAGAGGGAATAATTTACATACTCAAGAGGGTATAGTATTATATCTTTCCCTGTGGGGAAAGTGAGAGGGGAAGTGGATAAGGGGGGGGGGGGGGGTGAGGCAATGGAAGAAAGAACAGATTGGGGGAGGGAGAAGTAAGAAGCAAAACACTTTCAAGGAGGGATAGGGTGAAGGAAGATAGATAATAGAGTAAATATCAAGATTAAGATGGAGGGGAATACAGTTAATAATAGTAGACTGTGAAAGAAATGATGAGCAGGATGCTGTCAGAAGGACTTATGGAAAAATGCAAACCATCAAATAGATAGAACTGATGGTATCTGAATACAGATTGAAGTATAAATTTTATTTGTTAGCTCCTCTTTCTAAAGATATTTGTCTATTTTCTCTCACAACATGACTAATGAGAAGATGTTTTGCATAACTGCACATGTATGACTTATTTTGAATTGCTGGATTTCATAGGGAGGGATGGAGGAGGGAGTGAAGAAGAAAATTTAGAACACAAAGTTTTAAAAATCAATGTGAAAAGTAATGATGAGCAGGAGGAGTTCGGAAAGACTTGGAAGCACTTACATGAACTGATGCTGCCTGAGAGGAGCAGAACCAGGAGAACATTGTATACAGTAACAGCAGCACTTTGTGATGAACAACGGTGACAGACTTGGCTTTTTTTAGCAATGCAGTGGTTCAAAACAATTTCAAAGAACTTCATAATAGAAATGTTTTCAACATATAGAAAAAAGAACTGTGGTTTAGGAGTGCAGATTGAACCATGCTGTTTCTACTTTGGGTCTGTTTTTTTCTTAATTCTTTTTGTGATGTATTTTCCTTGTGCTCTGACTTTTCTGTCACAATATGACTAATGTAGAAATATGTTTAATGTGATTGCACATTTATAACATACATTAGATTGCTTTCTGTCCTGGGGAGGAGGGAGGAAAGTGAGGGTGGGAGAAAATTTGGAACTGAAAATCCTATGAAAACAAATGTTGAAAACTATTATTATATGTAACTGGAAAATAATAAAATGCTGAACAACAACAAAAAAAGACATAGGTTCAGATATTTCTCCTGATACTACATGTGCCACCACAGGCAAATCAATTAATCCCTGATTTCCATTTCCTCACCCCCCCAAAAAAAAAAACCAGAAATAATAATACTTATTTCTCAGGGTTATTGTGAGTATCAAATGAGATAACAATATGTAAAGTACTTCGTAAACTTTAATGCATTATATAAATGTCAGCAATTATCATCACCATTGGAAACTTGGCAAATGAAAAATAAGGAATACTCACCAAAAGATACAGTGAGAACAACCTAAAATCTTATAGGCATTAAAAGATTTTTACTTTGAGGGTGTCATACAGTAGCCATGGCTTACAGTGTTGTCCCCTGTCTTCCTGAGCTAATCAATACATTATTCTCCTTTATTCACCCTATGTTCCAGCCATATTAGCTAACTTGCTTTTCCTCAGACACAACATTCCGTTTCCCAGATCCCTGGGAACTGTCTTCTATTCTCTCCTTATCACCTCTACTTTAAGAACCACTAGCTCATGCTCTACTTCTAGGAGAGACCAATATTGATTGTCCTAATTATTAGTGATCCCTTATCCCTGAAATATCATTTTATCTCTTATTGATATATTTGACATTTACATAGATAGCAAATCTTCCCACAGACACATGGTAAATATAAATTCATTGAAGGCAGAGTCTCTTTAATTTTCACTTTATATTTTCAATGCCCAGAAAAGTGCCTGTCACATAATAGACATGCAACAAATATTTCTTAAATTGAATTGCATTGAAGTACATGGATAAAGCCATCATAAATAGAACTATGAAGTCTTAGTAATCATGTCTAGGCCAATCTTTTAAGGTCAATTCTGATCTCCCTCTGCCACACATGGTGGTATGGAAACAGTTCCATGAAAATAAGAAAGCTGACACCAATTATCAGTAGGGTTATATGGGCAGCCAAGAAAGGTAATGTGCTATTCATCTATGAGTTCAGACCACATCTGAAATAGCAAGCATCTTTTATGTATCAGTCACTATGCTAGGTACTGGGGGTAATAAATACCAAAGTGAAATTTACCTATTTACAGTCTAGCCAGGAGAATAGATGAGCATACATGATACACATATGCACATGTATACACATATGCATTCAAATACATGTGTATCAGTTGTAAATATATCATAATATACATATGTGTGTGATTGTACATCTGTTGCATGTGTTTATATATATATGTGAGTGTACATATGCATATCATGTGCATATATATATATATCAATGTATTACCTGTATTTGTGTTTGTGTGTTTGGGTTGCATGTGTACATTTAAAAACTGTGCACATGCATGTAAATCACAAAAAAATATATTCATATAATAGATTATGATACTCAAATAACAAATGTGAATTCTTGTTATTTTTTAATGTAACGCAAAGGAAGTGTATTCTTGTGTTGAATATGTTGCAGTTATTCTCTGTACCTCCTTGGCTGACTTGGGACCAAACTAAATGAGCAAGGTTCCAGAAACAAAAAGCATAATATAATATAAGTGCCACTCCTTCAGAACATTTCCACTCCCTGGTGCTCTATGGAGATGATTCTAGAGTTCTCCCAAATCTCCACTTCAGCAAGAAGCCTGAAAGGAAACAACGTATTACATAGTTATTAAAAGCACTGGATCCATTTGAGAAAAGATGCCAATGAAAGCTGGGAGACCATAGTATTTAGAGGTGAAACTGACTTCAGAAGTCATTCTGACCAACCCCCTGATTTTAGCAGGAATAAAGTGAGTGTTCAGTGACTTTCTGAAGGTCATATAGCACATAAATGGCAAAAAAGAGACTGAGACTCAAATGTTTGTGTTCCATATTCAATGCCCTTTTATTGCTTACAACAAGTTTTGGGAAACATAAGGTAATAAGAGAGCTTTTTGATGGCCTTGACTAGGCTACAATATCAACCTACCAGAATCATTTACTAAGTTTACCTCTAGGGCAATACAACTGGCATTCATTTAACTCTGGAATATTTTCAAAGCATATTACACCACTTTTCTAATTGTAGCATCACAGAGGCCCTGTAAGAAAGGGTACAGCCTTAATCTTACAAGTGATAAAATGGAGACTCAGAAAAGTCAAGTAGTTTGCTCATAGTCACAAAATGATCAATTTGTCAAAGATAGGATTTGAGCTGGAGTCTACCAGAATCCAAGTCCTGCACTCTATCCATCATGTCCTAATCAATCAGGTGTCATTTCTATTATTGTCTAACATACTAGAGACCCAGGAATGACAGTTCACAGGTGGTTTAGAAAATTTACCCATTTCCTTTCTATAAAAACTGCCTGTTATAACTGAAAATTGAACTCTTACACCATTGATTTCTAATATAATTATTTTTCTTTCCTAAACTGGATATGCATGCAGGGCATCTCAATCTCAGCATGTTCAAAACAAAAGTCATCATTTGTTTTTCCCGAATTAACCCACCCTCTGAATTTCTTTATTTCTGTAAAGGGTACCACTATTCTTCCATTTACCAAGGTTAACAACCTCATATCCTCCATGAAAACAAGATGTCCCTTATCCTACATAGCTAGGCTTTGCCACATTGTCATCTTGTCAATTCTATGCCCCATGGCATCTCTTAGTTCATTAGCTTCTCTTAATTACACATCACATCCTGCCTGGACTCTTTCAAAAGCCTCCTAATTGGTATCTCTGTCTTGAGTGTCTTCAATATATTCTTCCATACAGCTTCCTAAGTAATTTTCCCTAAAGCACATATTATACATATGTCACTGTCCAGCTCACTAACACTTAAAGCCCTTCACAACCTAGTAACCATCATAGGGTCTTTGTGAGATTTCATTGGCCTTAATGAAGAAATCCAATCATTGTGTCCACCATAAAGTTACCCTTTCTTTTCTATGAGAAATCCTGAAAGGTTTGGTATACTCCTGATGAAATGAATTTCTCTCTATGAAGATCTTCAAGTAAAGGCTGTATGGCCATTTAGATATGTTGTAGAAGGGATTCTCAGGTAGTCATGTAAGTATATGACTTCTGAGGACCCTTTACCCTTCTAATGTTCTGTGCTTCTGTGAAAACTGTAATGATTTACCTCTAGAAATAGTGGAATCCCCATCACTTCAGGTCTCTGATCAAAGGAAGGATTTTTGATGACTTGCCAGTGACATTTTGTGCAGGTGTGGGTTGAAATAGATGACCAACATGACCAAGAAGAAAGATTATTGGTTTAGAGTGAAGAAGCCCTCCCTTTAAATCCTTTCTGACTGTGATGGACCTTGGGCAAGTCACTAACCCTCTCTATCTCATTTTCCTCTTTAGTGAAATTAGGAGCCTGGGACTAAATGACATTTAGCTACTTTTAGACGTTAAGATTCTATGGATTTGTCAAGGATTAAATCACTAGATCTATAGTGTTACTCCTTTAAAACCAAGTTATGTGCAAAATGGATTAAGAGAATTAAGTTACCCACATCCAGGAACCCAGTCGTTTAAGGAATAAAAAGTGTCCTGGTTTAGGTTTCAAGTTAATATTTTCTCATTATTAGCCATCAGCCTCCATAATATCTCAAGCCTGATTTTTGTCTGTGCATTAAAATAATATAGATACTTTACAGTCTCACAGCAGAGTCAGAAATACCAATTATAGAAATGCCAGATTTCCATAGGAAGGTAACCTTCCTCTTAGTGGTGGCAAGGGACCAAAGCAAACGGATCACAATTAAAGTGTCAGGATGTAATTGCATTTGCTTCCAAATAACCATCAACTCCCAATAAATATTAAAATGAGCAGCACTCCTCAGGATAGACCTGTTCAGTATCTGTGATTAAAGAGTGTTCAGAGATTTTATCAGATTTTTTTATCATCATTTATCTTATATTGTCAATTTGTCCAATTTTATTATTTCCCCTGCTCTTTCAGCTACTTTGGGGAATTTTGTAATCTTAAGAAAAAATTAGCATTATACCCTTCCATGTCATTGAATTCCGAAAGTCAACCCTTATTTCACATATTTTCAGAATTTCAAAGTTATAAAGACCTTAGAGACTATCTGGTTGAATCTCTCACAGAATATAGCATCATAGATCTCCCAACCAAGCTAAAAAGCAGTTATTAAGTTCCTACTATTGTCATACACTGTGCCTAAATGTTAAGTATACAATATAAAAATAAAGGTCAGTCAATATAAGTATCTAATACTATGTGCCAGGCACTGTGCTAAGGTGTTGGGGATACAAAGAAACACAAAAGAAAGTCCTTGGACCTTAAAAATGAGCTCACCATCCAAATGAAATAAAAAACTATATACAAACAAGATATACAGGATAGATTGGAGATAATCAACAGTAGAAAATCACTGGCATTAAAGGGACTGATCCCTAAGTTAAAGGAGTTTGTTTTAACTAGAAGAAACCAATGAAGGAAGTCCCAATGTATTGGGAATGATATATAAACCGAACTTGAAAAAAAACTAACTAGTCTAAGAAGTATAGGAAAGAAGGGAGGTGTTCCAAAGAATAAAGGAAAGCAATGCAAAAATAGAATTAGAAGCCAGATTGTCACATATGAAGAAACAAAGTATGCAGACTGACTAGAAGATAAGAGTACTAAAAAAGGAGAAATGTGTGGACAAGCTAAGGAGGACTGGAGCCAGATTGGAAATACCAAACCAAGTGGGCCAATATCTTGTTCTCAAGGCAATGGGGAGCCCCTGGGGGGTTGGTTTTTGTTTCATTTTGTTTGTTTTTTAGCAGGGAAGTGACTGTGGTCAGAACTGAACCTAGCACCCATTGTGGAGGATGAGAGAATAAAAGACTCAAAACAGGGAAAATATTTGGAGATTTCATGATATTCTGGTCAGGTGATGAACTAGGTTGGTCATCATGTGAGTGGAGAGAAGGGGGGAAGATATGAGAAGGTGATATTGATGGATATGAGTTAAGAAAGGGGAAGAGGCAGTAAAGAGTCACACTTGTAACTAAAATAATGATGACACCCTTTATGGAAATGGAGAAATTAAAAGTGGGATGAGTATGGATAGGTTAAGTATAAGATATCTACACAATATCCAGCTAAAAATATCCAATAGGTAATTGATGATGAGGGACTGGAGATCAGGAGACATAATAGAAAGTCCACTAGGTTTGGTGGGGTGTTTTTGTTTTGTTTCTTTTGTTTTTTGGTGAGCAATGAGGGTTAAGTGACTTGCCCAAGGTCACACAGCTAGTAAGTGTCAAGTGTCTGAGGCTGGATTTGAACTCAGGTCCTCTGAATCTAGGGCCAGTTACTCTATCCACTGCACCACCTAGCTGCTCCAAGTCCATTAGATTTTAAGTATAAGTAGTTCTTTATGAATCAAAATAATTAGATTTCTAATATCATATACTAGCTGTATGAAAATTTTAATCAATTAATAAACACTTATTAAGTATTTACTATGTCAAAACCACTAAGGAAGGCTCTGAGGATACAAATATAACAAATGATACTATCCGACTGAGAATATCTTGCATTACAATGAAGAAGAAAAGTACATATACCGTAATTGAGAAAATACAAAGAATAAATACAAATGAAAACAACTTCTCTGAATCTTAATTTCCCCATCTGAAAATGAAGATAGTAATGATTTCACTACTATCTCAAAACATTTTTGTGAGGCTCTGATGAGATGATATTGTATTTTCCAAAGACTACTGGATTAGGAATTAGAGTAGCAAAATTAAAATTTTGGTTTTATCATTCACCTCTTTATTGTAATCTTTGGGTAAATGCCTTAAACTGACCATCCTCATTTTCCTATCTATAAAATAAGGGATTGGATTCAATGACCTCAAAGGTTCTTTTCAGCAGTAATTTTATGATTTTACAGTTCTTTTAGATGTAAATATAAGATCATATAGGATCAGCTAGGTGGCACAGTGTATAGAGCACTGGCCCTGAAGTTGGAAGGAACTCAGTTCAAATTTCATTCACCTCAGACACTTACTAGCTGTGTCACCTTGGACAAGTCACTTAACAGCAATTGCCTAAAACATTTGGGGCCATCTCCAGTCAGCCTGATCTATATCTTGCCACTGGACCCAGATGGCTCTGGTGGAGAGTGAAGCTGGTGACTTTGCATAGCCCTCCTTCACTTAAATACAATTCATACCAAGTCATGACATCAATGCAATGTCATGGTCCTCTTCCAGAATGAAGGACAAACAACAATAATAAAATCCTATATAAGAGTAGTTCAGTGAGGCAGCTAGGGGTGGTGCAGTGGATAAAGCACTGCCCTTGGACTCAGGAGTACCTGAGTTCAAATCCAGCTTCAGACACTTGACACTAGCTGTGTGTACCCCTGGGCAATCACTTAACCCACATTGCCCTGCCAAAAAAAAAAAAAAACAGTAGTTAAGTCCAAATTGTTCTTTATTCCTATTAACTTTCATTACACCGGCACATCATTCCAGCTGGGTGAACTCTCTTTGAAACTTAGTTCTCCAGATGTGGAGCCAAGATGGTGGAGCAAAGGAAATGACATGCTTGACTCTCATGTGAATTGGCTGAGGGTTGAAAACAACATACACATTCAAATGGGTATAGAAATCTATCCCTATGGGAAAGTCATGACATTTGTCTTTGTTCTGTTTGAGAATGAAGGATAAACAATAGGAAAGTAGGAAAAGAAGGGAATAAGAGAAGGGGAAAGGGATGATAGAAGGGGGAGGGGTGGTCAGAAGCAAAACACTTTTGAGGAGGGACAAGGTGAAAGGAGGAAGACGATAGAAATAAGCAAAGTGGGAAATAGAATGGAGGGAAATGAGGTTAGCAATCATAATTGTGAAAAACATTTTTAAGAAAGTTTCTCTGATAAAGGCTTCATTTCTCAAACATATAGAGAACTGAGTCAAATTTATAAAAATAAAAGCCATTCCCCAATTGATAAATGATCAAAAGATATGAACAATTTTTAGATCAAGTAATCAAAGCTATCTATAGTTGTACAAAAAATATGCTTTAAATCTCAATTGATTGGAGAAATGCAAATTAAAACAATACTGAGGTATTACCTCATACCTATTAGATTGGGTAATAAGACAGAAAAAGAAAAAAGACAAATGTTGGTGGGGATGTGGGGAAAATGAGGCATTAATGCACTGTTGGTGGAGTTGTGAATTCATTCAACTAATCCATAGAGCAATTTGGAACTATGTACAAATAGCTATAAAACCCTGCATACCCTTTTACCTAGCAATACCACTACTAGGTCTATATCCAAAGAAATCAAAAAAAGAAAAGGAAAAGGATCTATACATACAAAAGTATCTATAGAAGCTCCTTTGTGCTAGCAAAGAATTGGAAATTGAGGGAATGCCCATCAACTGGAAAATGGCTGAACAAGTTGTAGTATGTGATCCTAATGGAATACTATTGTGCTATAAGAAATAATGAGCAGAGGTACAGCTAGGTGGTGCAGTGGATAGAGTACCGGCCCTGGATTCAGGAGGACCTGAGTTCAAATCCGGGCCTCAGACATTTAACAATTACTAGCTGTGTGACTCTGGGCAAGTCACTTAACTCCAATTGCCTCACCAAAAGGAAAAAGAAAAAGAAAAAGAAATAATGAGCAGAATGTACTCAGAAAAACCTGGAAAGATGTACATGAGCAGATGTAAAGTTAAATGTACTGTATATAAAGAAACAGCAATATTGTAACAGCTGTGAATGACTCAGCAATACAATGAGCCAAGACAACTCTGAAGGACTTAGGATAAAGAATGCTATCCATCCCCAAAGAATTTGTGTCTGAATACACACTGAAGCATGCTTTTTTTTACTTTATTTTTCTTGAGTTTGTTCAATCTATATTTTCTTTCACAATATGACTAATATACAAATATGTTTTACATGATTACACATGTATAACCTATATCAACTTGCTTGCCTTCTCAATGAGGGGGATGAAAAGGGAGGAAAGGATTGAATTTGGAACTTAAAGTTTAAAAAAATGTGAAAAGAAATGTTTGTACGTTTAATTTGGGGAAAATAGATTACTAAGCTAAAAATAAATAAATAAAAAGTAAGAGTGTGCCTCCCTCCCCCCCCCAAAAGAAACTCAGTTCTATTATCCAGAGTATTTGTTCTCCATCAGAGGTTCTTCAAGCTACTAAACAATTTGATCAACATTTTCTCTCTGCCTTCTTCCAAGTCCCTGATAAAATGTTGACCAGGAGAATTCCAAAAATGACATGCTAAATATTCCTAGATCCATAGAATCTAATGTCCTAAAGAAGCTTGCAGAATCTCTGGCCAGTCATTTAATTAAAATGGTTCTAGGATACTGCAATATGAACAGTCTCATTTAGAGATTGGATGTCACAAAGTACATGTTCCCATTTATGCACTTACATATCCAATCACATAAATACACACACATACACATATGCACACATCTGTTGAGATAAAAATTATAAAATATTCAAACCCCTTCTATAATTGAGTGATAACTGTTGTTGTTCTTGTTATACCATAATTGTAGGATTCTATATTTATCCCTATTAAGTTTATTTCATTATATTTGCCCTCCAATTCTATCCTGTCAAAGAAACTTTTTGGATCCTGACTCCTTTATCCTATGAGTTCATTGTAATTCCCAGTTTTGTGTCATCTGCCAATTTGATAGCATGTCATTTATTCTTTCATCAAATATTAGTTTAAAGTGTTGAACCCAGATGGATACTTGAGATATGCCTCTTTTGGAAGCAAAATCAACAAATTAACAAGCATTTATTAAGACGTTACTATGTGCCATACAACTGTACAGAGTACAAGAGCACTCTTCAAAATGCTACATTTTGAGGATACTTTATTTAAACCCTTGGATGGAACTTAGACCTCCAACAAGATAGATTGCATCCCAAACACATTCACTTATCCTGTTTGATTCTTGACTATGTTCATCTTTATATCCTCAACACTAGGTCTACCCAAAATGCCTTAAGTTTTCCTCTGAATTGCTTGTAATTGCATGTATTCCAATGGAGCACCTAGGGTGCCTATTAGTTTCTCTTATCACCAAATCACCTTCTTTTGTTCCGCAAATATTGGCTGGTAATGCATTGCATCCTGGTCAGGCTCCTTGGGTGAGTAGCTTATAACATCCTTTTGGATCACACTTAATTTGACATATAAAGACGAGTATACCTCAGTCTACATGCCATTACTCTTTGAGTCCACACATTTAGTCAGTTCAGCTATCACCCAATTTCTCTTCCTTATAGATCATATTTCTCTACCTTAGCCACAAGAATATCATAAGTAAAGTTGCCAATTATCATTGGACTCTGGGTACCTGAGTGAATCATCTTCCACTTTTAGAAAAAAAAATTATATATTAGTCTGGTATAACTTTATTGATAACACATGTTGGCTCTTAATAATTGCCAACTTTGTAGATGAATTTTTTGGTGAGGCAATGAGGGTTAAGTGACTTGCTCAGGGTCACACAGCTAGTAAGTGTCAAGTGTCTAAGGTCGAATTTGAACTCAGGTCCTTGTGAACCCAGAGCTGGTGCTTTATCCACTGCACCACCTAGCTGCCCCTCTAGATGAATTTTTACAAACTATTCCTCTTATAATATTGTCAAAGTCTGATGCTAACAGCTTCCTCAAAGGAGGAACAACAGTCTTTCTTCAAGGCAAAAGACCTTTTATTTTGTTTCATTTAAGGGAAGACAAAAGGAAAGCTGAAGTCCTTAACAAGAGACACCACAGGAAGTAGCAAGCAAAGCCAAGTGTTAGGGCAAGCTGTTAAACGACCCACACTAGAATTGGGACTGCCACTTTCTAACTAGGAGGCCTTCCTTACCCTATAAAGTAGGGACTAGGAATAAAACTTTTAAACTAAAACTAGCAATGGTACAGGATACACTAGGAACCAAGGCTCATCAAGGAGCCTTAGGAATGATGATAAGTTCATAATAGGAAGTGATTATACAATGCCACTTCCATAAACTGGCTCAAGTCTATGCCAAACTTTCAATGGGACTCCTATATCCATGCTTCATGGCAGTGTGGGTACCACTGGGGTCAAAGCAGGTTATTCATCTTGTGAGTCTTAGCAACTATAAGATCAGAGCAACTCATGGATTTTATGTGCATAGAAGAGGAGTCTAGCTCTTATGAGTTTCCTACCCTTGAAGTCACAGGGAGTGAGACACCAATCAACTTGTATACTTTGTAGCCTTAGAAGAGAAGAATCCAGTTCTAGTGTGTCACTAAGGGTAGAGAAGGAAGTTTCAGAAAAGAATAGAAAAGAAAGGGTACCAGGTAGGAGAAAGGAGAGTGAATAGGGATTAGGAAACTTGTTGAATAGAAGAAAAACTAAGCAAGATAAAACAAATCCTTTTACGAAATAAAAGTCATTGTTATACTATTTTGCCAAAAATTGAAGCTAAGATTAAAATGTGGCACATTTTCATATTCCTGTGTCATGTATAGTGAAATATTATTGAATATATATATATATATATCATATGATCAAATTTAATTCCATACTGTTTCTTTACTCTAAATAACTATATATGGTATTCATCAACAAAAACATATAATGAACACCTACTATATGCCATATACCTACCTTTCATGTACACTCTATTTCAGACAAACTGAAAAACATTCTGCACCAGCCTTTAATCTCTCCCCTCCATAGAGTTTCTGAAATGATATTCCTAAGCACAGGTCTAACCCTCTGCTCAGAAAGCTTCAGCTGTTACTTATTGTCTAGGATAAAATACAAACTCTATGTATAGTATTTATAGCTCTCCGTTATATGGGTCCAGAGTACCTATCTTTCCAGGCCTCTTGTGCACACTACAGAAGATGACTGCATTCCAATTATGATTATTTCCTTGCCCTTCCTTATACACAACATTCCATCTCTACTCCCTGGGCTTTTGCACAAGCTGTTTTCCACATCTGGAATTTGCTCTTTCAAGGGTATGCTGCTAATTGTTTAACAACCTGGACAATGCGGAGGGAGAGGGGAGAGTATGTAAAGTACATTTTTAAGTTTAATTTGCATTATTAACATTTTCTCCATCATTTTCTCGAGATGATCAACAAAACAATAAGTCAATGCTTGATTTATAGTGTTTTCCTATTTTCGAGGTGTAAATCCTCACACCAAAAATGTAACAGCTGGATCTTTAGCCTTGGTTCAAGCTTGTCCCAGCACACCTCTTCATCTCTCTCCTCATGCCTGTCTTCTTACAATCCCTTGCCCTACTTCAAGGATGAATATGAATGCCACTCCCACCTGAATCTATCTTGATTTTCCCAATTGTTAGCAATCCTTCCTTTACCAAGAACTTTATGCATATTTTGTATCTACATGGTGTTTCTCACCAAAAAGGGTGAGGTCCCTGAAGTCAGGACTATTTCATTTTTGTCTTTGTATTTATACTGCCTAGCACAGTGTCTGACGCATAATTTAATAAATATTTCCTGAAGGAGTGACCCAACATGCATTGTGATCTCATGGCTCTATAGCGTTTTCTTGCTACAGTTCCCACTCCATCTCCCATCCCCTTATCTGAAATGTTCTCTATTCTATTTTTGCCCCAATGGACTCCTAACCATACACAGAAACTCAAATTAAATTTCTTCCAGGAAGTCTCCCTGATTCCCTACATCACCACAGGCACACAGGGGCACATTTGCTATTAGCCCTCCTTTCTTGCCTCCCATAGGCCTGTGTTTCCTATCTCTTCAGTAAGCAACCCAGTGTTTGATCCCTTAGGGGACTCTATATACCTTGAGGGAGAGGAAATACATTCCATGTGAGCCCCAGTGCCCCCACAAGAATGTGCAAAACAGACCCTTGAATGTGTAGTACTGTTGTTTCTAGGCATTATTCATGGCTCCAAAGATACATCAAGGCATAAGACGTCATCCTTACTCTCACAGAGCTTATAACATACCTGGGAAGAAAGGATAAAGGGGAAATAAGTATTTCTATTTACATTTATATGCCTACTATGTACTAGCCCCTTTTCTTTAACAAATCTACCTCATTTGATCCTCATATCAACCCTGTAAGGGAGGCACTAGTATCCGCATTTTTTTTTGTTTTTTACAGGGCAATGAGGGTTAAGTGACTAGCCCAAGGTCACACAGCTAGTGTCAAGTGTCTGAGGCCAGATTCGCACTCAGGTCCTCCTGAATCCAGGGTGCCACCTAGCTGTCCCCAGTATCCCCATTTTATATTTGAAGAAACTGAAGTAAACAGAAGTCAAGTGACTTGTCCAGGGTCATACAGGTAGCAAGTATCTGAGGCCAATTTTGAACTCATGACTACCTCCATCCAGGTCACATGCTTTTATATACTATGCCACCTGCTCCCTCTAAGGAAGCAAAAGTACCAAAACTGTGCAGTATGAAGAGTGGTATAAACCATAAACACCCCCTTTAGGGGTTCAGAATAGGAAGAGGTCACAAGGGGCTGTGGTCAGTGGAGACAGAACTTGAAGTGGGCCCTTAAGTAAGAATAAGACATATTAAGTATTAAGTAGGAAGCAATGCATTGATTTCGGGTCAGGAAGAATGAAAGAGAATGCTTGGGAGACAATAAGGAGACTGATTTAACAGGAATGGAGGATTCATGAAGAGGAGAAAATAAATCAAAGTGAAGAGCGCCCTGAATACCAGACTAATGAGTTTGGACTTTATTCTCTAGGCCTTGGAGAGGCATTGAAGGTATTGGTCCTAGCATGTAACATGCACGAAATAGCATTTTAAGAAGATTAATCAGGGGCAGGAAGGTGGTGCAGTAAGTGGATATAGCACTGGTCCTGGATTCAGGAGGACTTGAGTTCAAATCCAGCTTCAGACACTTGACACTTACTAGCTGTGTGATGCTGGGAGAATCACTTAACCCTCATTGGCTGGCAAAAAAAAAGAATACTGTGATATCACCAAATTATTAGGATCTATTTGGCAGTCCTCTCAAGTTTATGTAAAAGGGACTTGATTTACCTTAGTTTTCCCATTTTTCCCAGCTACTTTCAATTTTTTAAAGTATTCATTCGTTTCTTTATTTTGCTTTGTTTTGTTTTTCCTGCTGGCCAATGTCAGAAAGCATGCCATGGCAGACTCAGAATTGATGTATTCCCACGAAATATTGTCACTTGTTTGGAATCAATTTCCATCAGGAAAATAATTTTCCCCCAGAAAATTCTACAACCAACAAAAATATGTCTCTCTCTCTCTTTTTTTCCCTACTGCAGTGAACAGTCACTTTCCTGATTTCAGTGGGAAATAAGCCTTTGGGGAAGAAATGAGTGCTGATTATTTGGGACAAATTATTCTGTTTTGAAGTAAAGACTATAGGAAAACCTCTTTTTCACAACATGTTTTTAAATGATATTTTGCTATACTGATTTTTTGGTGTTTTGTTTTGTTTTTTACTGTTTAGAATTTTATTTTCCAAATTACATGTAAAAACAAATGTTAATATAAAATTTTTAAAACTTTGTATTCCAACTTCTCTTCCTCCCTCCCTCCCCACCCCCCACCCCCAAGAACTCAAGCAATTCAGTATAAGGCATACTTGTGTAGTTATGCAGAACATCTTCACCTTCCTTGAAAGTGTTTTCCTTTTTACTGCTCCCTCCCCCAATCTGCCATATCTCCTTCCCCTCCCACTTTCCCTCAGGGAAAAAATATATTACTATATCCACTTAAGTATGTATGTTATTCCCTCATTGAGCCAATTCTGATGATGGTAAGGTTCACTCACTCCCCCACTCCTTCCCCCTCTTTCCCTCCCCTCCATAAGCTTTTTTCTTATTTCCTTTATATGAGCTACTTCTCCCTAGTCCACCTAACCTGTTCCCCCTCCCCCAGTGCATTCCTCCTACCCCTCAAGCCTATTTTAAAGATATCATCATGGGTTAGCTAGGTAGCACAGTGGACTAAGCACCAGCCCTGGACCCTGGAGGCCCTAAGCCCAAATATGGCCCAAGACATAAGACACCCCACCCTGCTTGCCCCACAAAGAACAAGGATAACAAAAAATAAATGCTTTACAGATATCATCACTTCATATTCTGTTCAGACCTGTGTCCTCTAAGTGTATTCCTTTCAGCTGTCCTAATACTGAGAAAGTTCTTACGAGTTCACAGTATTACCTTCCCATGTAGGAATGTAAAGTTTAATATTTTAATATCCCTCATGATTTCTTTATCCTGTTTATCTTTTTATGCTTCTCTAGGGTCTTGTATTTGAAAGTCAAATTTTCTATTCAATTCAGGTCTTTTTATCACAAATGCCTAAAAGTCCTCTTTTCCATTGAAGTTCCTTTTTTTCCACACACACACCCACCCCTCCAAGAAGCCGTTCAGCCCTCTCACCTGACCATAAGCTAAGTTCCAGAACACAATGGTGCTGCAGCACCAGAGGCTTGGGGCTAAGTTTCTCTGGCACAGCCTGCCTGGGGACTGTGTCAGCATGATTCTTGAAGCCCAGCACGGCCCACTTTAAGCTGTCTTTGGCTGGAGAATAATCTCAGCCCATCTTTTTGTGGGTTTTGCTCCTCCTGGGGTTGTTTTATTGCCAGCTTCCTTGCAGAGAAGGTTAGATGATTTCAGGGTTCAACATGTCCTTCATAGTAGTTAAAACTGTGGTGAATACAATTAAATGTGGTCATCCTATTACTGCCCCATGTTTAAGGGAAATTAGCTGAGGTTTATTATATATATATATGTATATGTATATATATATATATATGTATATGTGTATATATATATGTATATGTATATATATGTGTGTATATATATGACTTAGAAATTAGAGGTTACTGCACCAGTTTGTGGGCATTAAGCATTTATTCAAGCTTATTAAATATTAGTGAAGAGAGGGCACATGGTTTTGAAAGATAGAAAAGCCTAGCTAGTGTCTAGGGAAAGAGAGAGAAAATGGGCCACATCTGCTCTCACCAAGTTTCGTTGCTATACTGTTTTTTTAAAAACCTTAAATAATTTATTCAGTTAAGTTTTATATGTAAAAAAATTAATAAGAATATTAGGGGGTAGTATGCTGACTTTATTGCTTTAAAAAAACACTTTAGGTCTCATATCTCTTTTTCTTTTTTTTTTTTTTTTTTTTGGTGAGGCAATTGGGTTAAGTGACTTGCCCAGGGTTACACAGCTAGTAAGTGTCAAGTGTCTGAGGCCGGATTTGAACTAAGGTCCTCCTTAATCCAAGGCCAGTGCTCTATCCACTGTGCCACCTAGCTGCCCCAGGTCTCATATTTCAAAACACATCTAAGATACCCTTAAAATAAAGACATTGTCTGCAGGAAGGAAAAGACCAAAAAAGAAAAACTAGGGTTCTGTTGTCTGGGACAAATCTAGTGTGTGTAGTTGAGGGTAGAGGAATTTCCAGAAGCTCATCCTAAGATACAAAGCCCAATGGAGAGACCCTAAAATAGTTTCCTATGAAAATAAGGCAGAGATTCTTACCTCTGGTCTTTACATGGGAAACACAACCCTGCATGCAGTGGACAGTCATCCAAACAATAGGGAGGAATAATAATACCCAAAAAAGGAATAACTCATTTCCCACAGAAGCCAGATGGTGCTTATAAGTCACAGGCATGATACCGAGCCTCTGAATCTCAAACCTTCTCAGTGAGGTTGAATAAGAGGTAGTAAGCAGAGAGGCATGGCTAGAGAAAAGTACCCTGAGACAGCATATATAATCCCAGGAATTTCAATCCCATGGCAGTTGCAGAGCAGAGTTACTTATACCAAGTCACAAAGGAAAAATGTGTCTCAGGACAAAGAGCCGGAATACTAACAGGAAATATATAGCAAACCATTTTAATTTTCCCATTTGTTTCAATACTTATCCATATCCTTCCATAAACCCTTCACTCAAAGTCCAACCAATGTACTGAGGGCCTTTCCTCTTGTTTTAATGATAATTATGTGTGTGTAAATGCAGCATAGAGGCTGCTTATCTGTTATCTCTAGTTCTCCTATATAACTGGGCCACTTCATTTTTTGTACAATTCTTTTGAATGATATGTTTTGCATCTCTTCATACATATAATTCACTATTTATAGTATACTGCAGTTGATTTACACAGTGCCTTTGCATAACACATTAGTTTTCTCTTAGATTGTGACACCTCTTGATTCACCAACACATGACATTACCAAACTATTGTTGGTGAATATATATAGTTTGTTTTACTCTTTAGTTTAAGGAAGAGCTTAGGGGTCACAAACTGCACAATTTCCCAAATGTATCCAGTCTATTTTCTTTCTCCTATTAAAATCTGAGTCAAGTTTATTGACTAATCTGCATTGTCTGTCCAAAATATAAGAATTAATAGATCACATCCATATACTGAAAAACAGGCTTTCTTTATCCATCTGGTTTTTCCAACCTGACTACCTAAGCTGAACTCTTCTGAGTGAATATGGATCTCATTTAAGAGGCTCTCTTGTGTATGAGAGCTTGATTCAATCAGTAGAGTGTCATCCACAAATAAGAGCATCTGGAGGACCTCAACATCCATAGGGAATCCTTCTTCCATCTGGAATCAACACTAGGTATCCTCCTGGAGAGTGGCAAGTATCTTTGGCGAGCATATGTCTCTGTTTTATGCCTTGCTTGGTTATTAATAATTAGAGGACTGTCAAGGAAAATTATCTCTGTTTTGCATCTATCAAGGAATTTTGAATGATTTTAACATATGCATCACATTTATTTATATATGTGTGTAGATATATGCAATATATGTAGAAAATAGTACCAGAATTATTTTTTAAAGGTAGTGATGAATTTATATGACTGTGGTTGGCATTCTAAAGAAAACATACTAATGATGGTTCATGAACTAGTTTTTTCAAATCTTTTAAGCCAGTTGTCACTAGGAACCAACCTGTCATCATAATAAGACTTACTGTTTGCTGCCCAAGTGCTCATTCATGGCACACCACCACCACCACCACCACCTATATATCATGGGATGTAGAGGAAAGAGCAATAAACTTCAAATCAGGAGACACTGGGCTTCAAATACCAATGCTGACACTTATTAGTTGTTTGACCCCTTTTCAATCATTTGTGGAATAGGGGCAATAATAACAATTATTTCACCAAGTTAATGGATAGAAAACACTTTGTAAACTTGGAGTCACTAAAGCCATGAGAAATAATAATAACAATAATGGTAGTAGTAGTAGTAGCAGTAGTAATCATAATCATCATAATATTATCATCCACGCCTTTGTAAAAGTTGGCATGATTGCTCTTTCCTGACTACAAATAAAAAGGCAGGAATTAGCCATCAAGCATACCATTCTTTTAAAAGGTTGATATCTTCTAATATTCATCTGACCAAATCAATGTCCCATGATTTCATATGGTGGGAATTTCCCTTACAGTAAAGACTTTTGTAAGAGCTAAAAGAATTTATCATTTTTTATACTGTAACTTCCTCTCTGGAATACTCCCCAAGTGGTATTTATACTTGCTGGTTGAGTCCCAAGGGGGCAGTACTACTTGTAGGATTCTAGGGTCTAATACAGATCCCATGGATTTGTATCCTTAACAATAAGGGGCAGCTGGATTGTGCACTGGATAGAACACTGGCCCTGAAGTTGGGAAGTCTTCGATTCAAATCTCACCTCTGACACTTATTAGCTATGTGACTCTAGGCAAGTCACAGCCCCAATTGCCTTAAACATCCAGTGCCATCTCCGATCATCCTGATATATGTCTTGCCACTGGACCCAGAAGGATCTGAAGGAAAGAGTGAGGTCAGTGACTCTTCGCAGCCCTCCCTCACTTAAATACAATTCACTGCATTATGACATCAGCGTGATGTCATGGTCCTCTTCAAGAATGAAGGACAAACAACATAGCTCACAGGACTTCCCTGATGTGTTTCTCATTAGCAATCATCTAGAATACTAAATGAGCTCATAGCAAAGATGAAGAACAGTAATTACAAGACATCTCCTTTTCCATAACCTTAGGATTTCCATAACCTCCACAACCTCCCCAAAATATATACAACTTTCATAAGAAGAGTGGGCACAGTGGTTAAGAGGCACACATATAGGATACAAAGACACCTGATAAGTCTTAGTAAATCAGGGCCTGGAAATCCTTTATCTCTTTGTAGAAGCCTCACATATTTCCCTTTTTGTGTAACATCTCTGCTAGGCTGTATACCCAGCTGGGCCTCCAGGATCTATTCTTTTCCACAGTCTGACTCTTGTCTTTGCCAGGATCTCTGTCTAATTGAAGTGTGTTTCTTGTCTCCCCACTAGATGAAGTGTTTCTCTAGTACTAAGGTACTATTCAAAGCTATGTGACCAGTGCTTTTTGGGGGGAGAAGAAAGAAATGTCTTCCTTTTCCCCCATACAGGGGTATCCTCCACAGGAAGCTGTCAGTTTGCAATGTCTCCAACTCTGAAGTTCTAAAATGTTTCCAGGGCCTAGCTCTTGAAAACGCCAAAATCTATGGCTAATTTGTATTGTCAGTCAATTTTGCTATTCCCTTCTTGACTGTAGTCCAGCTCTGCTCATGTTCCATATGTGGAAACAGAAGACCACAGAGCTTAAGTCACTGACCCACAGTCATAGCAAATAAATAATAGGGTCATTATTTGAATCCAAATCATCTTGGGTTCATTTTCATATTTTTCACATTTGTTTCTAGCTAATAGTACAAAACTTCAGTTTTTCTTAAATGATATAATGGTTGGTTCATAGGCTATTTATCACTATTTAAAACAAAGACAAACAAAATTGTGTCTGGATTCTGCTACTGAAACTTAAACTACTTGTTTCTTCTGAGTTTGTTCCTTTCTTTGATCGATAAACTTTAAGAGTATATTAGGCATCACAGACAGCTTGCAGTATACCAATTTATAATGAATCATCAAACACTAAGGAATATGAGGCATCAGGTTTTAGGAGTCAAAAAGTTTCTGAAAAGGTGGATTGACTTAGGAGAACTGGCATACACATGTGCTTCCTGCCCTGGATAGTCTAGCCCATTTCAATAATGTCCCCTCTTCAATGTATTGTCCCACTGATCTTAGATATGTCAGCACTGATGCCCAACGGCAACTACTACCATAGTCTTTTTTGGTTCCTATTCCCAAACAAGCTAAATGTTACTGAAAGTATAGTAAGCTTATTCAGTATATTATTTATAGATCATTGACCGATATAATACCTGATCCTAATACCTTGAATCACAACTTACCGAAACTTGACTAAATCTCGAAAAACAAACAGACTAGTGGCTAAATGCAGCTGCTCAAGAATGCTAACGGGGCAGCTAGGTGGTGCCCTGGATTCAGGAGGACCTGAGTTCAAATCCGGCCTCAGACACTTGACACTTACTAGCTGTGTGACCTGGGCAAGTCACTTATCCCTCATTGCTCTGAAAAAAAGAAAGAAAGAAAGAAAAGAATGCTAACTGAAAGTTATGCCAGGAACTACCAGCCTAGATGGGAAAGCACCCACTTTAAAAAGACCATATTCTTCAAACATCAGGGGAGCTTCTCAATATGGTAAGAGTTATAAATATGTGACTGGTGAATGTGGGTCTTTTTCTGCATATCAGTCCATTAGCTATTATTCTTTGGATTCAGGCACTCAAACTTTTATGAAGTCACCTAATTTCATTACATGCGTGTGCACACACACACACATACTATGCATACAAGTATACACATAGCATAATTCTATTACATGCACACACATGTGCACATATAACATAATGACGCAATGCATAGAGAACCTGATGGGAAGTCAAAAATGTCTGGATTCAAGTCCTCTCTCAGATACATACAAGCAGGTATGCATGACCAAATTACTCAAATTCTCAGTGCCCCAAGTACCTCTCTAAAACTATTGAGTTATAGATTAGTTGCCTAGTTTTTGATCTGCATAGGTGGAGGGAGTTCCTTATATAGTGCTCTATAGAGTAAAATATTGATATAATTATAGCTAAACATAATATAGATGGATAAAGATATACAGAGAAAGAGAGAGAGAGAGAGAGAGAGAGAGAGAGAGAGAGAGAAGGAAGGAAAGGAGAGGAAAGGAAAAGACAGAAAAAAGGAAAGGAAAAAGAAAAGGAAAAGTAAAATTCATTTGACCCTGATGTCCCTTCAAACTATCATTCTATATCCTTTTTTTTCCTCTTCACTGGTAGGAATAGTCTATACTTACTGTTTAGTTATCTGTACCAGCAACTCACTTTTCAACCTAGCTTTTATCACCTATCTTTCCCCCTTCCCATACATAACATAAAACACATTTCCAGACAAGAGGCTCATGAGCCTAATCTGGGACCAATTCCCATCAACCTTCATCACTGCTAGCAACTTTGTAAGTTAAGAGCAATTTCTTGATTCTTTCATTTCCAAAAAGAGACACAAGAAGTGGAGACAACTTCAGCCTATCCACCATGTAAGGTTACTGCTTTTCTAGACACATATGGAAAGCTATTTCCCATGGATCAATATTCATGTGTTATTGTCTGACTTCTGATTCAGAGAATAGCATAGGCAAGGTCAATTGAAAAAGAAAACTTGGCCCCTGTAGGGACAGAGTTCCTCAGGATAAAAGTCATATCTAAACTTCCAAAGTATGAAATCATTTAGGGCTCTTTCACATCAATGAAAGTCAAAATCACATTATTATTAACATATTTATCTGTCGAATGTCCTTCCTATCACCTCCCATAGGGGAAAAATTTCAGGTCTCAAACATTTGTTTCCTATAGCTCTCACCTGCATACATCACAGTGTTTAAAGTATGATAATGTAAAACTATGGTAATGACAGTATTGAAACAAAAATGGGTATGATGAGGAATCTGAGTGTAATCAGAATACCAATTATGGCATAGGCTCATGCACACTCAATTAGGAGATGGAGGAGGATTATTTTTAGACATTTATTTCACCAGGAAGACATGACATCTAAGCAAGAGGAAAAGGACAACTTCTTGTTGCTATGTTTTCCTTAAATGCTCAAGTATTTCATGATTATTTTCAGGGGATCAAGATTATCTTTATAAAGTTTGTCCTCCTACTGGGGATAATATAGTATTTTCACAAGGGATTATGATTGAATCCTACAGTTCATCAGAATGTGGTGGCTGATATGTTTATCAGCATTGCTACTTTAGCCAAGCAAATTATTAATAAGGTCATTCTATTTAATAACATAACCTTTAACCACTAAGCATAATAAAATACATTGACACCCTGTTTTAGGGCAGAAAGTAGTTATGTCTTACCTGAAGTTTTACCTTAATTGCAGATTAGATTCTATATTTGGAACCATTTTGAGAAATAAATGATGTATATAGCTAATGCCCATGAACAGATTCTACCAGTTGAGTGAACTTTAACCCCAAACTTCCTAATCAGATTTCAGTTTCTAGTGGCACTGTTAGTTAATACATAACTTTGGTTGACCAAAAGGGGAAAAATCCTGCTTTCCTCACCTTCCCAATAAAATCTGAAATTTAGTTTCTTAAACTTTAGTAAGTTACATTTAAAAACTTTAATTTAAAACGTCTTAATGTTTGGTGCACATATTACTTAGACTCCTTTCTAATCTAATTATCTAAACAAGGGTAAGGATTTTTAAAAGAGGATTTAGAGATGGGGAGGGACTTGGTGGGAATTGTGCAGAAAGAAGTAATGAAAGAAAACTGATGGGACAGTTTAACAGGAGTGCCAGGGCTTCTAAGCTACAAGGTGTGGAGGAAAGAGCACTTGAACTGGTTTCTGCCAACATGAACTTTGGTCCCCACTCTGCCACTGACAAGCTCTGTGAATTCACTATCAGTTCCATTTGCTGTAAAATGAGATGTAGGGAGCAGAGACGTAGTCTGGGTTGAACTGGATAGTCTCCTAGGATAGGGTACAGTGCATGTATGCTTTCCTAACTCGGTGTATTTTACAGTGCCTTCAACCTAATAGGAATACAATATGGAATTGTCAATCAACAATTTATTATTACATCCTGAGTAGGCACCAGGCACAGAACAAAGAGGGGCAAAATTAGTACTTTTCCCTCACTGAGCTTAGATTATAATGGGGGGGGAGAGGAAACAATAAGTAAATAACTGGGTACATTTCCATTAGCATTAAGATGATAATTGAAATTAGAATCAACAAGTCCCAAACTGAACTCATTATCTTTCCTACAAAATTCTTCCCTCTTCCAATCTTCCCCGTTACTGTGGAGGTAGCATCATCCTGCCAGTTAACCAGGCTCACAATCTGGATGTCATCCTCACCCAGTCACACACTCCCCTAATCCAATTTGTTGCCAAAGCCCTGTAATTTTACCTTCACAACATGACATCTTTTCTTATTCCACCTTCTTTCCTCTGATACCACCATCAACAGCAGGCCCTCATTAACTCATACATGAAGGAAGTGTTGCAATAGCCTGCTGGTTGTACTTCCTGCCTCAAACCTCTTCCTACTATAGTTTATCTCAGCTTTTAAATTAATGTTCCTAAAGTGTGGATCTACCCATGTCACCATCACCACTACCCCTTACTCGATAAACTTCAGTGGCTCCCTATTACCTCCAAGATCAAATATAAAATTTTCTTTTTGATAAGCAAAGCCTTCACAACCTGGCCCCTCCTGTGTTTCCACTTTTCTTATGCCTTAACCCCATTCACATACTCTGATCTGGTGACATCCTTGCTGTACCTCACATGAGATATTCCAATCCCCAACTCTGTGTATTTTCCCTGGCTGTTCCCCATCTCTAGAATACTCTCCCTCCTCATGTCTGCCTCCTGGCTTTCCTGACTTCCTTCAAATCTCAGCTGTAAATTGATCTTCTATGAGAAGGCTTTCCTCATCCCCCTTATTGCTAGTGTCTTCCCCCTATTGGTTATCTTCAATTTATCCTGCATATTACCATGTTCATACATAGTTACTTTCAAGTTAGCTTTTCTCCCACTCCATTAGACTATGAGTTTACGGGGACTGTTGTTTAACTTTAATTGTATCACTAGCACTTGGCACAGTGCCCAGGGCAATAGTAGGTGTTTAATAAGTGTTTTTGACTGATATGAAATATAAAAAGGGTAGAAAATCATCTCAGAGAAGAAGACACTAGCAACTAAAAGGATCAAAAAAGTCCTATGCAGGTGAGCCTTGAACACACACTTGAATGAAGCCAGAGAAGCCAAATGTTGGAGGTGAGAGGGCAGAGAATTTCAGGCATGAAGGACAGACAGTAAAAAGGGAACAAAGGTGGTGAGGAGATGGAAAATCTTCTTGTAGAAATAGCAAACCAGGGGGCAGTTAGGTGGCGCAGTGGATAAACCACCAGCCATGGATTCAGGAGGACCTGGGTTCAAATCTGACCTCAGACACTTGACATTTACTAGCTGTGTGACCCTGGGCAAGCCACTTAACCCTCATTGCCCTACCCCAAAGAGACACCAAAAAACAAAGAAATAGCAAACCAACCAGTATCTCATGATCACAGAGTACGTGGAAGGAAGTGTAAGGAAACCAGAAAGGCAGGAAGAGACCAGGTTTGGAGAAACTTTCAACGCCAAACAGAGGAAGTTATATTTGATCCTGGAGGTAATAGGTGCTGCATTAAGGGGGCAGGAAGTGTGGGGGATGTGGGAATTGGATTGACAGCAGATGAAAATCTAATTGTTTAGATTCAGAGGTCAAAAGTGTCCCCAAAGTGGGAGCATCCCAGTGTGGCTGGACTCACCACAAAATTCCTTTGTATAGACCAAATCATTTCAATGAAATTAAAAGTTAGTGAGACTTTGCATTTGTGAGGAAAGGAAAAAGCAAAATGGAAGCAACAGATGTTCCCCCTATTTTATAAGGCAGCTAGAATGAGGGGGAGAACACGACAGGAAAGCTTTTGATCATATAATTAACCTGTGCTACCACTCCACTTCTCAAATGCTAAGTTGTTTTCTACTAATATTATCTAGAATGAACAAGAAAAAAGAGAAGCCTAAATCCTTCATTGGGCAGCTAGGTAACACAGTGGATAGATTGCAGAGCCTGAAGTCAGGAAAACTTATTTTCATGCATTTAAATCTGGCCTTACTTACTAGCTGTGTGACCCTGGGCAAGTCATTTAACCCTGTTTGCCTCAGTTTCCTCAACTGTAAAATAAGCTGGAGAAGGAAATGGAAGTATCTTTGCCGAGAAAACCCCAAATGTGGTCACAAAGAGTCAGAAACAGATAAAACACAACTTTAGAGACATCTCTGTTCCAAATATTCATGCAGACTATTTACATCTAAACCTTAATAGATCCTTCTGAACTTGTATTGGTCTTATCAGCCAGAGTCAGACACACTGTACATTGATCCTGACAAAGTGATGTTGTTTTGAAAGAAAATAAGCTACCAGGTCTTCAAGCAAAGACCTTGACCCACTTGTCAGGTATATTAGAATGGGGATTCCTTCTGTGTTATGGGATAGAACCAAATAATGAAGGATCATCTACCAAGGCAAAATGGTCCACCATCTTGGAATGTTTCTCTAACAGAGATTAGGAGAGAGGTAACAAAGAGGAGATAGGGTAAGAGGAGGCCTTGCTTATTCATACTCTAAGTAAAATGATGTGTCATAGGCATATTGAAATCTGGTCATCAGATCTATCTCTCAGTGACCACATGAGGAAGCTTCTCTTTCTTTGAGGGACTTCATACTGAAATCACTTGTCTGCATCCAATCTGTGCCATCACAGGCCTCTAAATACCTGCCTTTTGGATATATCAGGATGTAATCAACTGTGGGGCTTTAAAACCTGAGAGGGAAAAGAAATAGAACAAAGCAACAGAACATCTTTCAAAATGATAGTATGGTATATTGTGTAGGTTCTTAATCTGAGGTGCATGGGCAATTTACAGGGAACTTTGGAACTTGTATAGGAAAAAGTACAACATTATTGCACTATACTTAATTTCCCTTGCAAACCTATGTGTTCTAATTTATACGTTTAAAAACATTATTCTGAGAAGGCTTCAGCAGATTCCCAAAGGAGTCCATGACATAAAATCTCTTTAAGAGCCTGGTGTGGTGGAAGGTCCTAAAACTAGAGAAAAGGGAAACCTAGATTCACATCCTGCTTCTGATACTTACCAGGTGTATAAGCATAGCTCCTGAGTCCTACTCCTGCAGAAAGATCATAGCAGTATTCAGGGAATACTAAGTCTGGTCATCTACAGAATGGGCTAGTCCCTGCTTGGAGCCACCATATCATCAGAAGTCCCTACTACACTACTCATATTCCTCATTGGCTGCAATGGTTTGTCCCACATATATACTAGTTTCTTTGCCCCTCTAGATACCCTCTCCCTCCTTTCCACCTCTCTTTTACATCTTCTCCCAACAAAATCTAAACTGCTTCAGGGTCAGCTAGGAGTTAAAGTAGAGAGAGAACCAGTCCTCAAGTCAGGAGGACTTGAGTTCAAATCTGGCCTCAGACATTTACTAGCTCTGTGACCCTGGGCAAGTTGCTTAACCCCAATTGCCAAAGACAAAATGTAAGCTACTTCAGAGAAGGTGACTATGTCTTCTTGGTTTTGCATCCCCAATGTTTTTTACCGTGCCAGACATAAGTGCTCAATGACTACTTCACATTCATCTACATTTTCTATCTTCCTTTTTTTGTTCTCCTTCCTTTCTTCTTATCAAAGTGAGATGATGTGTGTAAAGTACTTTGCAGGAATTAACTCATATAAAATTACAGGTATTGTTATGATGAGGATTCCTTCCTGTTATGGAATAGAACCAAATCATGAAGGATCATCTCCCAGTGCAGAATGGTCCAACTGTAGTTTTAAAATTATTAAGGGCAATGCAGATCTGAGAAAAAACAAAGAATTAAAAATTACAAAGGGGAAAGATTATACGTGTGTGTGAAAATATATACATATATAATGGATGTGTGAATATGAATTTATATTGAGCAGAAGACTTTGACAGGTATTAAAAAATAAAACGTGTTTATATGTTTAACAGGGAAAAAACTGTGTAATATGTGTGAGAATATGGAGGAGGAGTGATGCCAGATTAAAGGGAATGAGAAAGCTACACCTGACATTTTCATTTCCTGTTAGAGTTGAAGCATTTATCACAAACTGTGAGAGACCTTGTGAAGAAGAGACAAGGAACTCAAAGGGCATTTTGATGGACTGGGCACTACTCTAGTAGGTTCTCTGATAGTTCCCTTCAATGGATTGTTTCAGTATTAATTAATACTACCCAAGAAATAATAGGGACAGAGCATGACTTGATTTTCCATGATTTGGGGGACAAGCTAATCAGCCTTGAGTGCCCTTAATTCATTTATTTAGTGTTCATTAAATTCTGACTGTGTCAGTTACTATGCTGGGTGCTTAGAATACAAGGACGAAAATGAAATAGCTCCTATGCTGAAGGGGCTTATATCCTACTGAGGAATGCAACATGGATCCATATTGATCAATCAAAATATGTATCAAGTGAATATAAAGTCATTTGGGGAGAGTGGTTCTAGAAATTGAGCTGGGTGGGGCATAAAATAGCATTCTAATAGAAGGTAGCACATCAGATGAGCCTGGAAAGGATTCCAAGAGGCAGAAATAGGGAAGAAGGGCATGGTAAATAACCTTGTGAAGGCAGAGGGACAGAACACAAAATGCCACGTACAGGGAACAGCAAGTCATCCCATCTAACAGTAGTGTGCAATAAGAAATTATGTGTGCACTTACTAGCTGTGTGACCTTGGGCAAGTCACTTAACCCCAATTGCCTCACTAAAAAAAAAAAAAAGAAAAAGAAAAAAAAAAGAAATTATGTGTGATAAGCCTGGAAAGTTAAGAGGGAAATAGATTGTGATGAGCTTTAAATACTACACAGAGAATTTAATCCTATATTTCATCCTAGAGGTCATAGAAATTCTCGAGCAGGAAAGTGATAGTCACACAACATGATCAGTATAGCAAAGATGAATGAGACAAATGCTTTAAAAATAAACAAAAATGGGGGCAGCTAGGTGATGCAGTGGATAAAGCACTGACCCTGGATTCAGGAGGACCTGAGTTCAAATCCAGCCTCAGACACTTGACACATACTAGCTGTGTGACCGTGGGCAAGTCACTTAACCCTCATTGCCCCACAAAAAAAAATACTGAAAAATTATTTTATCTAAGCATTTGAGCTTCAGGAGGGCAAGAATTGTGTTTTCATCTTTCTATCTGCAGTGCCTTATAAATAGTAATAATTTATTTCTACAAAACTTTAGATTTTAGTAAGCACTTTTCTCCCAACAAGTCCATAAGCTGAGTAGTGTAAATATTATTGGCCCGCTTTTACAGATGAGAACACTAAATTTCAGAAAGGTAAAGTGACTAGACAGGCCACACAGCTAGTAACTGTTGGAACCAGAATCCTATGCAGGACTCCTTGGCCTACTACCCAAGGGATTTGGACCCTATTTAATGTTACCTGTCACTGTTTATTGCACTAAGTAGAATGATTGAAGTAAAAATTTTAGAAGGCTAAAGGCGACTCAGTGATCATCAAGTAGACAAAGCTGTGTTGTGTTTGGAGGTGAAAAGTCAATAACTGACCGAGCTAATGTGGTGCCGAAAATAGTGACCTAGATTTGGAGTCAGAACCTGGGTTTGAATCCTGGCTGGGCCACTTTGGCTATGATCGACCTTGGGCAAGTCACTTGAGCACTCTGTGCCTCGGTTTCCTCATTTGTAAAATGAAGAAGTTGAACTAGATGGTCTCTAAGGTCCTTTCTAGGTCTAAATTAAGAGTCTCTCCATTTAGTCCATTAAAACAGAAATATGCTAAGTTTGTAGCAGGTGCAACTGAGAGTAGTTAATAGAAGGAAGAATAGTTAAATAATAGGAAAATTTACCAAAGTGGGCTCAGGAAATCACCCCAGGCACATAAGCCATCATTCCTTATCCAAAATACTGAGGCTAAATTGACTGAGGAGCTAGTCAATTCAGTAACTCCATTCCATGGGTATTGATTTATTAATTGATTGATCTGTTGATGTCCTTTCTAATGCTGTATGTATTTCTTCTGGAAAATAATACCATCCTTCAAAGGATCAAACAACTAGAATTGAAAAAGACCCCCATTTTATGGATGAAGAAGTGATAGTGACTTGCGCAAGGTCTCATGGATAGTAAGATGAAGATCCTAGATTTGAAACCAGCTCCTTGTATTTCAGCTCCTTTCTATTTTTTGCACTGGACCTCTAATTTCATTGGGATAAAGAACTCCCAGTGAAGAATCTCCCTTTATCAGTGTAGATCTATATTTTCTCTGCTATTTTATCTTAAGGAGTTTCCTGTGTAATGATTTTCTTGCCCACAATACAACACTATGTGTCACAGACAGGACATGAACCCTGGTCATTCTAAATTTGAGGCTAATTCAATGACTACACCATGGCTCTTCTCACCAGATCCTTATATGCATACTAAATGTCAGATTGATTTTCCAAGTATTGCATTGATCCAGTTACCATCCTCAGAACAGGCAAAAACAATCCATAATGATACTAAAATGCCACCAAGTAAAAATAATAATGGACATGTCTATAGCACTTAGAGATTTACAAAAATGCTTTTCTCACAATGCTCTGAGGGATAGATATAGTGCAAGCCCTATTGTCCTCACTTTGCAATGGAAGAAATTGAGCCTTAGAGGGGTGAGATGAATTCTGCAATAAGTGTCAAAGATGGCACTTGAGCTCAAATCTTCTTCCTTCTCGCTCAGGGCTCTTGACAACATTCTACTCAGGTATATCCCAAGTATATCTCACTTTTGGAATTGGAAGATATAGATATGTATGTATACATATATATGCACATATATACACACATATACATATGCATATATTTGTATCTATAATATATGCATATTATAGATACATATTTCACAGTAAATATAATATATAACATATAACAATATATAACACAATATATATTAAAGTCAGCTCAATCAATAAGTATTTATTAAGGACCCATTAAGTATCAGGCACTTTGCTATGTGTTGGGGATACAAATTCAAATATAATATAATCCTAAGTACTTTCCTATTTTTCTTAATGAAATAGGACAAATGCTATGACACCTAAAATAAAATGTGCAATTTCAGACTATAGCCCAAAACTAAATTTCCTCAGAGTTAGGTTACCTGAGAGAAAGATATATGCCATGTATTGTATGGCCCTTTGAATGAAATGTGATATGTGGATTTGTATAATAATAATAATAATCTTCCCTCTCCTCCTTCTTCCTCCTCCTCCTCTTTCTCCTCTTCTTCCAACTATATTTCTCCTTCCTTCTTCTCCTCCCTCCTTATCATCATTGTTTTTGTATGACTGTTTATCATCATAATCACCATGCTGTCTGTTACTGGAGTTGTAAAAGACATACTTTCAGTGATCCTACAGAGGAAGCCTTGTATCACAAAGTTTATATTCAATTATGAAAATGTCTTTTGGTTTTTTTTAATCCACCAGTGTCTGCAAAACATTATATAGAAAATAATAGCAGGATCATGATTGTAAATATGAACAAGTGACTCTTTTTTATAAAATAATAAAAGTGGCACTTTTATCTAAACGTAAAAGAAAATATCCTCTTGTAGCAGGACCGATATCTAAATACCATTAAAAAGATAAGAACAGAAATGAGAGGAAGCATGGGGTAGTGGAGGAAAAGATTAACTCTGGAACTGGAAGACTTGGGTTCTACATTTGTGTATGATGCTTGCTAGCTATGTGACTTTAGGCAAGTATTCTCTGAGCCTCAGTCTCTAAGTGGACTGGATGGTTTCTGAAGCCCCTTCCAGTTCTAGAAATTGTTTCTCATGACAAAATAATGTTCTATTACATAATAAATGTTTTTAGAAAGAGTTGTTAACATAAAGTAGCTACCAAATGAAAATTTTATCTCAAAGAACTGCCATTTAATCAGGTAATATCTTTATTCATACTAATCTACAACCTCTCATTGAGAAAGTAACCTAATGATAAAAGAAAAAGGGGGATAGTCAGCATAAAGAAAGACTTCCAGACTCCCTGAAAGTGAAGAGAGCCACACACTTTCCTGTCACTGACAATTTATTTAAGTTTCGCCCCCTCACAGACATCTCTCCCAGTGATGATGTTTAATGACATTTTGAAGTTCAGCCTCCACCAGGACCTGTGAGCTTCCTCCAGGCAGTGCCATTGTGAGGAGTTATGGTAATAACTAATTCAGAGCAGTTCTGGAAGTCCCACAGTGGAATGAACTTTCTCTTAAAGCTATGAGTCTCCCCTAACTAGAAGTCTTCAAGTAGAGGAGAGATATTAGAGAGGGTATTTTGCTGAGATATAGGTTGAGCCCAATGACCACAAGGTCCCTGCCAATTCTGAGATTTAGTAATTCTGTAAAATGTCATTCTGTACAACAGCCCCGTCCACCTGTAAAGTTGATGCTTACAGTTACAAGATAACAGTGTACAGAAATGGGTAGCTGCCATCTGTCTCTTAAAAATAGAGAAAGCCTACGCAACACCCACCAATATGTGCTGTTAAAAGAAGTGACTTAAAATATGTTCTGCTAACACTACACTGGCAGGAAGTAATTTGCTGAGAAGAGGGATACTTGACCAACTTGTCCCTCACAGTCCATCAACACCCCCGTTGGTGCCCTTGGGTTGTGGGAAATGGCGATTGACTTCAACTGACTCTCCTATTGCCCAAACACACCAAGGTTAACACAGTCACTCAACACCTCTGATGGAGCCTGGAGAAGTGTGTGACTGAAAAATGTGGTTGATTTCACAAAATAGGGGCAGCTGCTGCCTAAGGAAAAGAAGCTCCTTACCCAGAATCATTTCAAAATTTCAGTCCAGAGCAGTGACAACACAATGTGGGGAGCACACTTTAAGATCACTGGAAAAGGATTAGTCATTTTTTTGGTTTATTTTTTGTCATGAGTGCTCAGAATTAAAATCACCTCTTTTTAATTGTCCAGAAAACTTCGCTGTTAGAGGGAGTGGATAATTAGTATAGTGCCTAGAAAATTCTGGTTTATCAATAATTAAACTGCATTAAAGGAATTATGATGAAGTTGAAAGGGCACTCATTTTGGCAACTGATGAGACAACTTCAAATCCAGCCTGTTTTTCATCAGCTGTGTGATCATGGGTAAGTGTCTGCACTTCAGGTTCTTAATATGCCCAGTGCAAGTTCTAACTTCCTTCAAAGCCTGTCTCATGATCCATCCCCTATAGCAGGCAAAGTATCACCTGATTGCCATCACCCAGAGTTGTGAGTATTCTCTGCCTCTAGTAATTACTTTTCACTTTATGTGTATGCATATTTTCCCTCAATAGAATGAAGGCTTCTTGAAGGCAAGAAAGGAAGTGGAATGGGGCCAGGTTTATTTTTCTCTTTGGTTCCCCAGCAAGTATTTTGCCAATAGCAGTCTGTCTTCAGCCAGCTGAGTCAAAGCAGTGTGGCAGTTCAGTTTGGGATGGGAGTGACACAGAATACTCATATGCAATCTAAGAGCTAACCAAAGAAAGTCTATCAATAACATGGAAAGAATATGAAAAAAGGGTATTATATTGACTCATTTTGGCACAGCTTCCCTAACTCTGTGTTCTCCATCATGGCACACAAGATTAGAGGCATACATCCAGCATGAGGGAAGAGCCACTGGTTCCTTATACATTTTATTTTGTACTTAGGTGTCTAAGAAGCTAAGTCAATAATTCACACCTTAGTCCCCTGGAACATTTAAATCTTGAGGGTAGATTCAGTACTTTTTAAGGAAAAAACAAACAGGAAAATGTTACTCTTATAACATACCAGTCCTTTATGACAAGGTCTTAAAGGTATTCTAGAGGATGTTCCAATCACTTAAATGTCCTTAGGGCTATTACTAGACAAACCTAACCTCAGGAATTCAAAAAGCCTGGCAAGGAAAGGACTTAGAGTATCAGTGCAGGTGACATAATGTACTTTAAAGAAGATAAAATAAAAGACAACAACAAAACAAATATAAAAAGTCTGCAAAGAGGAAACCAAATTGTGTTGCTTCTCTCTTGAGGATTAAAAAATATGGAGGAGGCAGCTAGGTGGCCCAGTGGATAAAGCACTAGCCCTGGATTCAGGAGGACCTGAGTTCAAATCCGGCCTCAGACACTTGACACTTACTAGCTGTGTGACCCTGGACAAGTCACTTAACCCTCATTGCCCTTCCAAAAATATATATATGGAGAAGAATAAAGACCATAAATCCTAGACCTTACCTCCCCTCTTCAACTTAATGCTGTATATGGCCCATGTGATATGAAATTATGGAATACCAAATCATTGTAATTGATAACAAGTCTCTCAATACAAAGTGCTGTTTAAATAGAAGAAAAAAAAATAGTTAGCTAACTAACATTTATATTGCATTTACTATGTGCCAGGCACTGTGCTAAGTGCTTTATAGTTTCTCATTTGATCCTCATAATAACCCTGTTAGCTAAGTGCTACCATTATCTCCTTTTTACAGTTTAGGAAATTAAGGAAACAGAGGTTAAATGATTTGCCCAGGATCACACAGCTAGTAAGTATCTGAGGCAGAATTTTAATCCATACCTTCCTGACTCTGGGCCTGGCACTCTATCCATTGCACCTAATAGCTGCTCAAGCAAGCTGAAGAACATCTGAATTACAGAGCAGATAATGACACTTCTTGCACAGTCACTTGTCTTCAATATCAATAAAGTCATTTATAATAAGGTGGTCAAGAGGCGATTGCCCTTTTATTTTTTAATTTTATTTTGAATTTATGTAATAAAATAAGCATTTCCATAACAGCACATTTTTAAAAAGATGATTGTGTATGTAATTGTAAATCTAGTATGCACAACTTGCTTTTCCTTTCAAATAGACAACAAAATTGTCATATAAATTTTTTTCTTCCCTCTCCTCCCTACCTCCCCACTTTTGAGATGGCTACCGTTAGACAAAAATAGGTATGTGTGCATGTATTTTTATATGTAAAATTATTCTATACATACCTCTTTATCAGTTCTTTCTCTGGATGAGAAGAATGTCTTTTTTCATTTGGCTTTTATAAAGTCAATTTGGGTATTTATAATAGTCAAAATAACTTCTTGCTCAAAGTCGTTCTTAAAACAATATTGATGGGGGCAGCTAGGTGGCACAGTGGATAGAGCACTGGCACTGGAGTCAGGAGTACCTGAGTTCAAATCTGGCCTCAGACACTTAACACTTACTAGCTGTTTGACCCTCGGCAAGTCACTTAACCCCAATTGCCTCGCTAAAAAAAAACCCAAACCAACAATATTGATGTTACTGTATACAATATTTTCTAGGTTCTGCTCATTTTGCTCTTCATTATTTTCTGAAAGTCTTTCCATGGTTTCTTCTAAAATCACTGAGCTCTTCATTTCTTATAGCACAGTAGTATTCAGTCACAAATCATAAACTACAACTTGTTTATCCATTCCCCAATTGATGGGCATCCTACAATTTCCAGTTCTTTGTCACCACAAAGAAAGCTACTATAAATATTTTAGGACATTTAGGTTATTTTGTTTTTCCCTAATACTCTGGAAATAGATCAAGTAGTGGTATTGCTGGGTCAAAGAGTACAGGTAGTTTAATAACTCTTTGGTATAATTCCAGATTGTTCTCCAAAATGGTTGGATCAGTTCACAATTCCACTAATTTTTCCTCCATTGTCCTTTTACATGTAAACTGACCTCATGCAAAAGTCAACACCAAGAATCAATCTGTATCACCACCCATTTAGTGTTCCCTGGCCCACTAAGCAAAACTTCCCCCTCCCTGGAAGCTCCATTGTAAGAGATACCAAATCTTAGCCCCCTGAAATAAAGGCTTCTGTTGAGGGAATTCCATCCTTCTTCCAAAAGTTCTACATAAACAGTTTCACTCCTTCTTCCTGTTGATAGAAATCAAGGAATCTCCCAATGATTTTATCCCTTTGGCCATCCAACCACTGTCTGGGGAAAGTAACCCACTGACTGCAGGATACTCTACTGGAAGAAGTATAAAAAGGCAGCATGCATTACAGAATACAAAAAGCAAATTCTAGCATATGCTTGCATTACTGACCACAGCCATGAACAAAGTTATTCTTATCCACATTATACAAATAATAAACTGGTGATTCTCAAAGTTAAAAGATTTGCCTACGGTCACAGAATAGAGATTCAAACCAAGTCTCTATATTTAAAGTCTAGTATTCTTTCCACTATACTGTGCTGCCTCTCAACAGAGAGCTCGCAGTAAAGAAAAAGTTCAGTAATAGACATACATGAGAACGCTTTCCTTCTGTCTTTCCCCAATAAGGAAAAATAGTAGTACTAAGACACAGGGTATTTTTTCAGTCATTTAGTCTAGCATCTATGGTAATCTTCATCAAAAGTCTCAGTAATTAGGATATAATCTTCCCAATTCTTCCATTTTTCCTAAAGTGGAATGTGGTATGTATGTGAGTCCAAAGTACCCTACCTGCTCCCTATTCCTTGGATGGTTTAAAACACAATTCACCCCAGTTTCTATTACTTGGATCATATCACCATGACAATACTCTCAGGAAGGGTTTACCTTCTCCACAATTCTCTTGGGAGAAAGGGAGATTTGAGGTTTAGGCAATTCTAGGGAATGGACCATCCTCATCTACAATGATTATAATCACAGTGCTACTGTTCCCTGTATTTCCCCCAGCCCAGGCCCACAAAGGAATTTACTCTAGGGCATTATGGAAAGTTATAGCTTTGATGGATCACGTTGAAATACTGAAAAGAAACTCAGAATCTAAGAATCCCAAATGCCTCTGACACAGATCTGATGCAAGATCTTGGAGCAGGCCAATCAAGCCTTGTGATCAGAATGGGGACAGGAGTCCAACCATTTCTCAATACTATAGGGTGCTCTATTTCTGACTTGCCAGAAGCACCCTTAATAAAACACTAAGTCTGCTGAGGATTGAAGTTGATTTAAATTCTAAGCAATTCTTTTGCCTACAAAACAAGGGTGACTTTTGTCATTTTCCATTTACTTATGTCCAACATAAAAAAATGTAGTGTAACCTATCCTTCTCATTATTTCTCATCTGTATGATTGCTTGCATGTTACTACAGAGATTTTGAAACCTTTCTATCAAGATCATGGTTTCCTCCCTCCCCAAGGCACCATTTCCTGGAATGAGCTGATAGAATTGACAGTCATTTTAAGCATTCTATTTGTTCTGTCCCCTGTACCCTCCCCAAAAGATCCTACTTTACAATGATGGCCCAATTTCAATAATAAATATTGATATTATACAATGCCTAATATAATCCGCTACAGGATAAGTCCCACAAATATTGATACACATCCTATTTGCTAGATTTAGATTAAAGAATCTCCTACAAAACCACTTTTTCTGTTTGATAATGCAGTAAAACATGAAAATACTTAAGCTTACTCCCAGATGAATATTTGAAAATATCTAGGTCATGCACCTGCATACCATCCTCCTTAATTACATTGTTCTAGGTTAATTCAAGTTGTAAGTCTATATTCTGCTAAAGTCCTCTGAAGTAAACTGGTTAGATATGGGGGAGGATGCACATTAATGAATGCCACTGGGGGGGAAAAAGGTTATGAGCAAATTTAAATTTAATTTCAAAGTCTCAGTGTAATTTCCTGATGACAGCTGCTTAGCAGAGGCCAGAAGCTTGCTTTACTAATTTGTAGGTAGTTTTCCCTTGGTCTACCATACGACCTCTCAAATTTATAATTGCTAAGAAGCATAGGATTCCTTAAAATCAAATTAACTCTGTTGCAACCTAATATCTTATTCTTTTACATCATTTTCATTTTTCCTTATATGGTCCTAGAATAAATGTTGCCTAAAATGAAAAATTAAACATATCACATATAGTGAAGTCAATTTGCTGGGTCATTTTTAATGGAAGGAACATTGATCAGTCAGATTTTTAAATGAGACAGTCTGTCCCCATGTGTGTATTAAGATCAAAAAGGACTTTGTGACAGATGCAATAATGAAGAGAACATTGTTTACCAATCACCTAATGTTCAATATCAATCAAGGCTCAGAATATAGAATTATGTGTATTCCTCAGAGGTGCTCTTCATTGTAGGGAAGATTTGTTGCACAGCATCCAAATGGAAGAGGAATTTGGAGTTTCAGATTATCTGTATTGTCCTGTTGTACAAGTGCAAAACTTGAAGGGGCCCCCTCTGTGAGATTTATGGCTGCCCCAAAGTGATTGGATTAACATATCCATATGGAAAAAAATAGTAAATGGAAGTTGCATATTGCCTAGTATACAGTTGAAGAAGCAATGTGTTTATTGTGGGAAAGAGAAGGGGGAAATGAAAATTGTCTTAAAGTACTTGAAAGGATTGTCACATCAAAGAAGAATTTAACTTGTGCCAATTGGTTCGAGAGGGTAGGAGTAGGAGCAATGGGCAGTATTTGCAAAGGCAGGTTTTAGCTGAATATAAGTAAAAAACTCTTAACAGCCTAAGCTTTCTCCAATGTGAAATTGTCTGCCTTGGAAGATGCTGGAATACCCATTGTATTTCTTCAAACAGAGGTTAAATGGCCTCTGTGAGGGATGTTTGAGAGTGAATTTATTTTCACATATTGTGCTAGATAGCTTTCAAACTCTGAGATCCTGTGATTCTTCTATTTATGGTTTTCAAAGTATATTGGTATATGAAATAATCTCCAAAGTAATGTTAAAATCATTTCTCAATACATGAAGTTCTGTTGTAGCCTCCTAGCAAAACAAACACTGAAAGAATTAAGGATTGTTTTGGGGGGTGCAAAGGACTCTTTCTGAAAGGCTATTAATCTCCCAGACACTACATAGGCTGATGTGAAGGACAAGAATTGAAGAGAAAATCACATAGAATTTCATTAAGATAACTAGTTTCTGGAAGTGTACATTAGCCTATATACATCAAGCTACTAACCCTATGAATCACAGTAGCTTATTACCTTCATAGCAATTGGGCCAAAGGGAAGAAGATATCAAGATCTTTCCCAGAACTGCCTTAATATCATAGATTTACCTGCATCTGAATACCAACCCCAAGGTCTCTCACTGTATCAAGGGCTATTCCCAGTCATCTTGTCCTACATCTTACCACTGGACTCTGATGACTCTGGAAGAGAGAATGAGGCTGAGGACTGCAGAGCTCTGCCTCACTTAAATCTAATTCACTTGCAAGACAAAATATCACCCTGCTGATGTCATTGGTCCTCTTTGAGAATGAAGGATGAGCAGCAACAACAACCTTCACTGTCTAGGAGATAACTAAATACAATAAAAATATTAAATATATATTTTCAGAATAAAATAATTATTATTTGATTATAGAAACTTGGGCACTTGTGAAAATGATTTGCTTTCTTATGGGAATAACTGGGTCACTGCAGTTCAGGAGGAATGTATCTGTAACTTGACAATATTATTAAGAATACAGTTCACAATGGGCTTAACACTGCAAATGTACTTAACTAAGAGACCCAGGACACCAAAGAATACTTCAATACAAACAATAATGTTGGAGTGTTTCCTCTTCCAGCAAAGCTCATAGGCCTTTAATCCTATTCTGTTATTAAACTCCATCCCTAACATGAGAGTCTTGGAATAGAAAACCCTAAGGATACTTTGAGGACAGCTAAGCGGTGTAATGCATCTAGTAGAGGTCCTGAAGTCAGGAAGATTCATCTTCCTGAGTTCAAATCTGACCTCAGACACTTACTGGGCAAGTCATTTAACTGTATTTTCTTCAGTCTCCTCACCTGTAAAATGAGCTGAAGAAGGAAATGGCAAACCACTCTAGTTTTGTTGCCAAGAAAATACCAAATGGGGTGACAGAGTCCTATATAACTGAAAGAACTGAACAACAAGGATACTTTGCAAGTCCAAGATTACGTGATCTTAGAATTGTAGAATGTGAGAGCTGGAATGGAATGGAACTTAAAAGTCATCAGTCTAGTACAATCTTCTGCTGTTGTGAGTGTATAAGGCACAGGGAAGAATTTATTTATTTATTAAATGACTACTATGTTTGACTGTGCTCAGTGTTTTTCAAATATTATCTCATTTGCTTCCAGGTGCTATTATTCCCCATTTTACAATTGAGAAAACAGGCAGACAGAGAAGCAAACCTGTGTGTGGTCACACACAACTAGTAAGAATCTGAGATCAGATTTTAACTGAGGTCTTCCTGACACTGGACCAATGTCTCTATCCATTTGCTCCACATAGCTGCCCCTAAGAACTTCCTAGAGAGGTGAATAGGAACCATGTATATGGTGATTTATTTAAAGTTTGTAAAATATTATGAACATACACACAATCTCACCTTTGCCTACAGGTATTATTAGCTATTTCTTTTCTTTCTTTTTTTTTTTTTTAACAGATAAGGAAACTAAAAAATAGCTTAAATGACTTGCCCATGGTCCTACAGAGAAGATGTCAGGGACGGAATTTGAACCCAGGTTTTCCTAACTAGATCAAGATTTCTGTCTTATAGACTATGATGCCTGTTGAAAGACTTAACTAAGGTCACATGCCTAATAGAAAATAGATTGAGATTAGACTTAAACTTGACTCTTCCAATAAAGGACCAGAGTTTTAGGTCTATTTATATTCCCTGTGATGGATCAATGTATCTATCTATCTCTATCTGCCTCTCTACAAGTAATTTTCAGCAGAACTCTAACCAATCCATTGGAACAGCAAAATGCATAAGTAAAGTCAGCCTAGGTTTAATGGAGGCAAAACCAACTCTAGATCTAAAAATAAGAGCTAATTCCAACTAGCAGGCTTTCTTTCTTTTTTGTTAATTATGTTTAATATCCTTTCCTTTTTTAAATATTGAGTTACAGATTCTCTCCCTCCCTCCCAATCCTCCCCCACCACTGATGTCAATAATACATGTAAAATTATGCAAAACATATTTCTATATTAGCAATATCAAAAAAGAAAACAAAAGAAAAAAAGAAAGAGAGAAAGAAAGAAATATAGAGAGAGAAAGAAAGAAAGGAAGGAAGGGAAAAATCATACTTCAATTTACAATTTTATTTTTCTCTGGAGAGAACATTTTTTCATCATGAGTGCTTTGGAATAGTCTTGGATCATTGTATTGATATCATCTTCATAGCTGATCATCATTACAACATTATCGTTACAGTGGTAAATGATCTCCCAGTTTCTCTCACTTCAATTTACATTAGTACATATAGTTTCTGCCATGTTTTTTTTTTTCTGAAAACACTCCCCTCCATATGTTATACCACATTAGTACTCCATCACAAAAATATGCACAATTTGTTCAGCCATTCTCCAATTGACAAAACATCCCTTTGATTTCCAATTCTTTGCTAGTGAAAAAGAGCTGCTATAAATACTTTTGTACATTTAGGTCCTTTTCCTTTTTCTTTCTGATTTTTTTGGAGTACAGACTTAGTAGTGGTATTATTGGATCAAAGTGGTATTATGGTATTCCCAAAGTGGTAGTTTTATATCCCTTTCGGAAAAATTTCTGATTATACGCCAGAATGGTTGGACCAGTTAACAATTCCATCAACTATTCATTAATGACCCTATTTTCCCTCATCCCCTTCAGAACTTGTCATTTCTTATATATGTGAGGTGGTACCTCAGAGTTGTTTTAATTTACCTTTTTCCAATCAATGGAGATGTAGCGCATTTTTTTTATATGACTATAAATAGCTTTGATTCTGCTTCTTAAAACTGACTATTCATATCCTTTGGCCATTTATCATTTGAGGAATGGTTCTTGTTTTTTTATAAATTTGACTCAATTCCCTATATATTTGAGAAATGAGGCCTTTATCAGAGAAACTTGCTGTATCATTTTTTGATATTACTTCATTATCTATGGTAACTTTAGCAAATATGTAGTTTCCTTGCAATTTAATTAGGCCTATTTTTGCTTCTTCTTTGTCTAAAATCATGATTGCTACCCCTGCCTTCTTTGATTTGGTTGAGATATAATAGAGTCTACTCCAGCCTTTTACTTTAATTCTGTATGTATCTTTCTGTTTCAAGTATGTTTTATATATACAACATATTGTTGGATTCTGGTATCTAGTCCATTTTGCTATCTACTTCTGTTTTGTGGGTTAGTTTATCCCATTCACATTCACAGTTATGTTCACTATGCATTTCCCTCCATCTTTTTCTCTCCTCCCTCCCTCTCTCTCTCTCTCTCTCTCTCTCTCTCTCTCTCTCTCTCTCTCTCTCTCTCTCTCTCTCTCTCTCTTTCTTTCTCTCCCTTCCTTCCTTCCTCAAAAGTCTGTTTTGCTCCCTTTTATCATTCTGCCTCCCATATTTCTTATCCCCTTGCCCTCCTATTTCCCAATTCTGTAAGATAGATTTCTATACCCAACTGTATTATATACTTTCTCCTCTCTTTGAACCAATTCCAATAAGAGTAAGGTTAAAACATTTCCTGCCATTTCCCCTTTTCCCCTTCCACTATTAATTCTCTACCTAGTATTCCTCTTTTATGTAAGAAAATTTCCCTAGTCCTACTTCTCCCTTCTACCTTCTCCCAATGCATACCTCATTCTCTTACATTTTTGAGAGACCATCACAACATAATCAACTCACATGTATGCCTTCTATCTATATACATTCCTTCTAACTGCCCTAATAATGATAAAGTTCCTATGAGTTACAATTATCATCTTCCCATGTAGGAATGTAAAATAATTTAACCTTATTAAATCCCTTATGATTTCCCTTTCCTGTTTATCTTTTTATGCTTCCCTGGAGTCTTGTATTTGAAAGTCAGATTTTCCATTTAGCTCTGGTGTTTTCATCAGGAATGCTAGGAAATCCTCTATTTCACTGAATATCCATTTTTCCCTAGAAGGATTATACTCAGTTTTGCTGGGTAGGTGATTCTTGGTTGGAATTGACCTCCTTTGTCCTCCAGAATATCATATTAGAAGTCCTCTACTCCTTTAATATGGAAGTCATTAAATCTTGTGTGATACTGATCATGGTTTCATGTAACTTAAATTGTTTCTTTCTGACTGTTTGAAATATTTTCTCCTTGGTAGTGGACCTCTGAAATTTGACTAAAAATTATTGGGAGTTTTAATTTTGGCATTTCTTTTAGAAGGTTATCAGTGGTTTCTTTCCATTTCTATTTTGCCTTCTGAATCTAAGATATCATGGCAGTTTTTCCTCCATAATTTCTTGAAAGATGATGTGTTACATCATTTTTTAGATCATGGCTTTCAGATACTCGAATAATTCTTAAATTTTCTCTCCTCAATTTACTTTCCAGTTCAGTTGTTTATCCAGTGGAGTACTTCACATTTTCTTCCATTTTTTGTTCATTCTTTTGATTTTGTTTTATTTCTTGAAGCCTCATAGTCATTAGCTTTCACTTGCCCAATTCTAATTTTTAAAGAATAATTTTCTTTAGTTAGCTTTTATATCTCCTTTTCCATTTTTCTTTTAAAAGATCTTTTTTTGCAGTGTATTTGTATGCCTCTTTTACCATTAGGTCAATTATGTCTTTTATGGAGTTATTTTCTTCAGGGTTTTTTTGTGCTTCTTTTATCAAGGTGTTAATGCTCTTTTCTTAATTTTCTTGCATTAATCTCATTCCCCCTGATTGGTCCTCTACCACTCGTATTTCTTGCCATAACTTTCACAAGAATTCTTGCTCATCTTCTGTCCAATTAACATTTTTGTTTGAGGTTTTGCTTTATGTCATTTAAAAATTTATGAGAGTGCCTATTTCTTTCCCAAGTTTTAGGGGATTTAGTTGGGGTTTCTGATATATTGTTACTTAGAACTTGGAGGCTACTGTACCAGTTTGGGACATTAAGCATTTATTAAAGCATACTAAATGTTAGAGAAATAAGAGCACATGGTTAGAAGCCCTACATACCTAGGATAGAGAGAAGGACCCAGAGGGCAGCATGGAAGAGGCAAGAGCATGCAAAAAGAGTGCAAGAGACCTCTATGGAGGATTTTTAACCTGTCTCAGGTAGAAGAGGGTCACTCCACCTTGATTCAAGCTAATTGGCCAGTAACATTCAAGTCCATTGATTGACATGACTTAAGGGTATTCTTAAGGTGAATTAACTTCCTTTGAAATTCTACTGACTCTGGGCTGGCCTTAAGAAAGATAAAGCAAGACTCTGGAGTTAGCCCTTTGAGTGGGGGCCTCTGGGAGTCCAACAACCCCATTATTTTCTCACAGATTCTAGCTGTTTTCACATTGTTGTCTTTTAAGTTTATGTCTTGGTCAATCTACTATGATAGTATCTATATATGGTCAATTTCTTTTTAATTGCTTGCTCATTTCCCCAGCCTATTTTTTCACTTTGAACTTTATTTTAAAGTTGAGCTCTTCCCACCTTGGGGTGGAAAGGCATTGTGCTGAGCTTCAGGATTTCTTATGGTTCTGTTTTCAGAGCTAGTTCTGAAGGTCTGTTTCCAATATGGTGTTATTATGGGAGAAGTGTGGTCACTGCTCTTTTCATCTGTGCTCTGGAAGGGCTCCTACTCCCATGCAGCCACAAGTACTACTGCTCCCACTGGGTCCCATTGGGTTATATAACCGGGGCCCTGCTCCCTTGTAACCAATCACAATCATTCCTCTCCACCCTAGAACTGTGACCCAGAATAGCTTATGATCAATAAATAGAGTTGCCAATCTGTACCAGCTGCTCCCATTACAACAAAGGTTCCCTTGTAGTGTCTTATTTTTCTTTTTCTTTATAATAGAATTTTATTTTCCAAAATATATGTAAAATCAAATTTTGACATCAATTTTTTAAAACTTTATGTTCTCTCCCCTCCCTCCCTGCTCCCCTAGACAGCAGGCAATCTGATATAGGGAGAAAAATCTGAAATTGGAAAGCTTGTATAAAGAAAAGTTGAGAACTATCTTTACATGTAATGGGAAAAAAAATAAAATACTTCGTTAAAAAAGAAACAACTTTGTGTTCCAACTTCTCTTCCTCCCTCCCTTCCCACCCCCCACCACCCACAAGAACTCAAGCAATTCAAAATAAGTTATACATGAGTAGTCATGAAAAACATTCCTACATTACCTAGTTTGTGAGCAAAAACAGTTACAAAAGAAAACTTCAGATTAAGGAATTGTCAAAAACAAAAAAATTAAAAACGTGTTTCCATCTGTTTTCAAATACTATCAGTTCTTTCTCTGGAGATGGATTGCCATTTTCATAAGTCCTTCGGGGTTATATTGGATCATCTTACACTATTGCTGTTATTTTGTATACAGTACATTTCACTCTGGTTCAGTTCATGTAGGTCTTTTCAGGATTTTCTGATAGTATCCTGTTCATCATAACCTATATATAGTACCTTAAACTTGACAAAGAATTTTCTTCATAATACCCCAGCAAAGTAGGTACTAGACGTTTTGCCATTATAGTAAATCATCATAACTATTTCCCTCCATCCTATTCCCTTCCCATGATATTTACTCTATTTTCTATTTTCTTTTACCCTATTCCTCCTCAAAAACGTTTTACTTCTGACTGTCCCCTTCCCTGCTCTGGACTCCCTTTTTTCACCCTTTCCTCCTTATCCTCTTTCCCTCCTACTTTCCTGCAGGGTTAGATATAGATTACTCCTCCCTTTTGGTTGTGAATGTTATTCCCTCCTTGAGCCCACTCTGATGAGATTAAGCTCTTTGAGCTAATTCTGTGTTCAAAATTTTTCTTCCTCCCTCCTCAACCCTCCCTATGAAATCAATATGTCATACTTGTGCAGTAATGAAGAACATCGTCACCTCCCTTAAAAGTGTTTTGCTTTTTACTGCTCTCTCCCCCAATCTGTGCTTCCCTCCTTCCCCTCTTCTTCCCCCCTTATCTTCCTCCCCTCCCTCAGGGCGAAAATATATTACTATACCTACTTGAATGTTATTCCCTCTTTGAGCCAATTCTGATGATATTAAGGTTCGCTCACTCCCCCACTCCTTCCCCTTCTTCCCCTCCCCTCCATAAGCTTTTTTCTTGTTTCCTTCATGTGAACTACCTCTCCTCAGACTATCTTTCCCCTTCCCCCTCCCCCGGTCTATTCCTCTTACAACTTAACACTATTTTAAAGATGTCATCATGGATTAGTTAGGTAGCACAATGGACAAAGCACCAGCCCTGGACCCAGGAGGCCCCAAGCCCAAATATGGTCCCAGACATAAGATACCCCACCCTGTTTGCCTCACAAAGAACAAAACGTAAATGCTTTACAGATATCATCCCTTCATATTCAGTTCAAACCTGTGTCTTCTGTGAATTCCTTACTAAGAAAGTTCTTATGAATTCAAAGTATTATCTTCCCATGTAGGAATGTATACAGTTTGATCTTTTAATATCCATCATGAAGTCTTTTTCATGTTTACCTTTTTATGCTTCTCCAGGGCCTTGTATTTGAAAGTCAAATTTTCTATTCAGTTCAGGTCTTTTCATCACAAATGCCTGAAAGTCCTCTTTTTCATTGAAGTCCCATTTTTCCCCTGAAAGAGTACACTCAGTTTTGCTGGGTACATGATTCTTGGCTGTAGTCCCAGTTCCTTTGCCCTCTGGAATATCATATTCCATGCCCTCTGGTCCTTTAACATAGATGCTGCTAGATATTGTTTTAGCCTTATTGGAGCACCACAGTATTTGAATTCCTTTTTTCTAGCTGCTTGCAATATTTTCTCCTTGCCCTGGGAGCTCTGAAATTTGGCTATTTTCCTGGAGGTTTTCCTTTTGGGATCTCTTTCATGAGGTGATCTGTGGATTCTTTCGATTTCTATTTTGCCTTCTGCTTCTAGAATATCAGGGCAATTTTCCCTGACAATCTCTTGGAGGATGGTGTCTAAGCTCTTATTTTGGTCATGGTTTTCAGGTAGTCCAATGATTTTCAAATTGTCTCTCCTAGATCTGTTTTCTAGGTCACCTGTTTTTCCAAGGACATATTTTGTATTACCCTCTATTTTTTTATTCAACTGGATTTGCTTTACTATGTCTTGGTTTCGCACAAAGTCACTATCTGCCATTTGTTCAATCCTAATTCTTAGGCACTTATTTTCTTGAGAGAGCTTTCTATTTCTTTTCCCATTTGGCTTTTCAAACTGTTGACTTTTTTCTCATGACTTTCATGCATTGCTCTCATTTCTCTTTCCTTTCTTTCCTCCATCTCTCTAAATATTCCTTCTATCTTTCCCATTGTCTCTTCAAAATCCCTTTTGAGTGTTTCCATGGCCTGAGACCAATTCAATATTTTCTTGGAAGCTTTGAATTTGGAGGTTTGACCCTGTTATTTTCTTCTCTTCTGAGGTTTAGTTTGGTCTACCTTTCCCCCAAAGGAAGTTTTAATGGTCTTCTGCTCTCTCTGCCTACTCATCTTGACCAGCTATTTCTTGCTTTAGACTCCTTAAAGGTGTATGCTGCTTCCAGGACACACTGTTCAAGCTACCACATGGCCCAGGGGGTGATTGGGGCTTCTTCTCAGCCTGCCTGGCCTGTAAGAAACCACAGCTACTTTCCCTTTGACCTGGAAACAGAAGTCTGATTGAAGTCTAATTCTCTATGGTCCAAGTTTGGGCATGCCTATGCCCCGCCCACACTGGACCACCACCACCCAATTCAGCCCACTGGGTCAGAACCAGGGTGCTTCACCCCAACTCCAACAGAGACTGCCTCCACTTTACCCAGCCTACTGCCAAACCCACTCACCAGTCCGTGTTCGAGAGCCTCAGAAGCTGCTGGCACTGAGACCTGAGGCACTCTGGAAGCACTATCTATTCCTGCTGGGTCGGGACTACACACTGAGCTGTTCAGCCTAATCAGTAGGTGATTGTAATTGCCCTCTTTTACTGAAAAATCATCTCACTCTGTTTTTAATGTGCATTAGGCTGCTCTGGTTTTTTGTTTTTGTTTTGTTTTGCTTTTGACCACATTATTTGGGAGTGAGTGACAGTTTTATCTGGAGCTTATGGAGTCACAGCCTCTCCTCTGCCATCTTCCCTCTATTGTCTTTCTAGCCAGGTGCCTGACCCCTTTACAATCTCTGGACGAAAGTTGCTGAAATTGCTGTATTGCTGCTTATGCGACTGTCTCGGCTACCTCCAGACTCACAGCTGGTGCTTTTCCATACCTTGGCCTGCATCCACAGATATCTCCTGCAGGACCTCCTAAGTTATCGTAGTCAGGAAATGTATCTCCATTGGACTTTTTATGGGTTTTAACCACTTCAAAATTTCATTGAAGGCTTTATTTGGAAGTTGTTTGAAGAATGTTGGAGAGTTCAGCAGAATCCTGGCTGTACTCTGCCATCTTAGATCACAGGACTAGTCAGGTTTTCATGGACTGACACAGCCACAGTAAGGCAGGAGGCCAAGCTCCTAAATGACAGTAATGAGTATTGGAAATATAAGCAGCACCATCCCTTTTAGGAAGACTAGATTGCCATGGTGGGAAAAAACCTAGAAAGAAACAACTCCTTCAGCCTGCAAAGACAAAAGAAACAACTAAAACTATACCATTTGCGTTATTACACTATTAGGGTAAGATGACTTTATTGGCTCAATGAAATAGTCTAAATTACCCTGAAATTAACAAATCCCTATCCTTTGAATTGATGTATGCAGAAATACTCAACAAAAATTAAAGTCCTATATGAATTTAATATTTTGCTATTATGAGCTAATAATAATGTTTTAAAAGATAAAACATTCCATAAATAGCATGAAAGGTATAGAACTGGATTTTGTAATGAGTTGAATGACGCCACCTGCTGGAGACTTACTGTAGAAAAGCTCCACATGAGTGAAGGTCTTGAGGGCAAGACCAGGAGTCTTTTCTTTGCGTCAGGAAGTGACTTCTACTTGTGGGAGGAAGAAGGGAGGAAACCTGGGCGCCTCTGACTCAGTCTCTTTCCTTGGACTCTGGTGGAGAGCAAGGCTAGAAATGTCTCTCCCTTTAGATAGACAGTTGAATGTAGCCTTTCTCTCTCTCTTTTAACCAAATTCTTATTCTCCTTAATAAATGCTTAAAAGAGCCTAACTCTTGCTAAATCTTATAATTTATTGCGACCACTCATTAGATATTTAGTACAGACTGAGCTAGAATTTTAGCCCTTAACAATTTAGAGGAGGGCAGGATACCCTACTATGGATCTAGTTCTGTCACTAACTGTCATGTCATTCAATTAAGCAATATTTATTAAGTGACTATCATCCTTCAGATACTCTACTAGCCATTAGGAATCTATATACAAAAATATAAAATCTCAAGAGTTTATATTCTCTTGAAGTAAAAGTATGTTTGTACACATATGGGTATATGTGTGTATATGTAACTTTACCAAATACATATAAGTTAATTAGATACCAAGTAACTAGCATGTGACTCACTAGCAAGTCATTCTTACCTTCTCCCTAAGTAAAAGTAAGTGGGTGGACTGAGAGGTCTTTAAGAACTCTTCCAATTCTAGCATTTTATGTCTGTGAATATAGTTGATATATGACTCATCTTAAAACACACACACACACACAACACCACACACACAAACACAGAAATCTTTCACTCAGCTAAAGATAGTACATGGCTACAGCACCAAATTAGAGAGCCTGGAAAGAAGATTGTGTGTATGAGTAGATAAACTAGACATATTTAGAGACAGATGGTTGGCCTTTCTGTTAACTGATGGGCTAATGACGTAATATGGGTAATCATACCGTTAGAACTTCTTGTAATTCTTTCTGACGGCTGTCAGTTTCACTGTAAGCTATAGACATAGACTGCCATTATTGATCCCATTTTTTAAATTTCTTCATATTATGAATAGGTGCATCTTGATCTTAATTTCTTTTTCTAGTTTACACACACACACTATATTATATATATATATATATATATATATTATATATATATAGTATATCTTGTCACTATGATAAGCACTAAAGATTAACAAGAATTTGAAATAGTCCCTGACTTTAAGCAATTCACAGTCTACACAGGAGGATGACAGACATATGTATTACTTAAGATATCCACAAGGTGGAACAAAAATAGATAGTTATGGAGGTAGCATTATTAAGCACTTACTATTGTGTCAGGCACTCAGTTAAATCTAGGAATACATAATAAAAAGCTGCCAAATAGTAACTTGTGTTCAAGGAAATTACATTTTAATGTGGGGAGCTAGGAATTAGTATAGTAGGAAAGGGATTGAAACATAGAAAGATAAAACCATAGCTTGTCCTATCAAAACCAAGGCAGATTTCAGGCACAGAGTCCAATGTTCCAGTAAAAAGAGAAGGAGATGGTAGTCCATATGGGAATGGCAAGAAAGTTCTTAGGAGACCTAGAATTCAAAAAAATAGTGTCAAAGTGAAAAAGAAAAGGAAAAGAATATAAAGGAGAAGAGATGGAAAGGGAAAGAGAAACGGGAAAAAATACTGAGGTCGTGATCAGAGACACTGGCTTCCTATCCACTTCTGCATTCCCCACTTTTGTGGCAAGTCACAAATATCTCTGGGTTCAGTATCTGCAGTTGTAAATGGGATATGATACAGTAATTAGATCATCTCTAAGCTCCCCTATCAGTGGAGCCATATAGCAGAGAAAAAGCCATGAAGTTAATGAGCTTCTCCGCATGTTTCCCTCAAAAAACTACATTAATCCAAGAATCCAAATGATTCTGGGAACTACAGAATCTACAAAAAGACAGAGAGACACAATCTTCTTATTTGAGATAATTTAGAAGAATTCAGGAAAGGTCTGTCTCACTTGGGCAAAAGGGGAGAGTAGCTCAGCACAGTGTGGCTTGACACAGAACTGCTCAACATAGCAACACAACTCAGCCCAGCTAAGAGAGGTACACTGTGAAAGGGGTCTGGGCAGGTCAGTAGGAGGCTCCTGGACACAGCATAAATAGGTTGCTGAGGCCCCTTGGTCCTGGCTCAGGATGCTGGTAGCACAAAAAGCCATTTGTCAGACCTGCCATCTCTGGCTGGGAGGGTAAACTGCCAACTAGAGAATCAAACAAAGGACAGAGGCACAACCTATCCATGCCATCCCAGCAGAGGGAGCAAGCCCAGGGCAATGAGGAATCCAAAAGCCACAGAGGCCTCAGAACCAAAAGTAACCTGACCCCTATCCCTGATTACAAGAAGCTTGCAACAGTGACTCCTGTGCCCCAGGAGCAGACCTCAACTTTATAAGTTTAACAATAGGATAGAATATGAGAAAGAAACAAAAAAGGAACCTTATCATTGACAGATTCTATAGTGAAAGGGAAGACCAAAACACAAACTGAGATGGGTTTATTAAAATGCCTACAAATAAAGCCTCAAATGGGAAGATGATTTTGTCTCAAAACCAAAAAGCCTTCTTGGAAGAGCTCAAAAAGGCTTTTTAAAACCAAATGAGAGAGGTAGAAGAAAAAATAGAAAAAGAAATAAGAGAAATGAGAATTAGGCTGGAAAAAGAAACACAAAAATTGACTGAAGAAAACAAATATAATTGGTCAAATGGGAGAAAAAAATGGCCAAATGAAAAAGGAGGTTTAAAAGCTTACTTATGAAAATAATGCCCTAAAAATTAAAATTGGGCAGATGGAAGCTAATGACTCTATGAGACACCAAGTATCTGTCAAGCAGAATCAAAAGACAGAAAAAATAGAAGAAACTATGAAATATCTCATTAGAAAGACAACTGAGATTACTTAAGGGCAGAGCCAAGATTGCAGAGAGGAAGCAGCAAGCTGCCTGAGCTCTCCTTCTGTTCCCTCAAAAAGAACATTAAATCAAGCCTCTGGACGGATTCTGAAACTACAGAAACTGCAAAGAGACAGAGAGACACAGTCTCCCAACCAGAGATAATTTAGAAGACTTCAGGAAAAGGTCGGTCTGACTCAGGAAAAAGGGAGGCCCAGTGCAGGGCAGCAGGGCAGCAGCCCAGCACCGAGGGGGTCGGGGCAAGTCAGCAGGAGCTACGGGCCACAGCCGAACAACTGAGGCCCCTGGAACCTGGCTCAAAAATCTGGTGGCCAAGTAGGACAGTGGAAAAACCTACCTGCACTGGCCAGGAGGGCGCGTGGTAGGGCCACAAACGGGATAGGCAGAATCGGGCACCTGGCCCAGCACACCCAGACAGGAAGTGCAGGGGGTCGAACTGCACACACTATAAATGCCTCAGAGTAAAAAGCCAGTCACACAGCACCTATACCCCTGCACAAGAAGCCCAAAACAGGGACCTGGTGCCCCCAGAGCAGACCTCAACTTAAAAAATAAACAAACGAGCTGCAATAATGAGTAAGAAGCAAAAAAGATCCCTCTCCATTGAGAGCTTCTGTATCAATAGGGAAGAAGCCACCACAAACTCAGATGAGGACAACAGCCTCAAATTGCCTACAGGTGAAGCCTCAGGAGGGAAGGTGAATTGGTCTCAAGAACAAAAAGCCTTCCTAGAAGAGCTCAAAAAGGATTTTAAAAATCAGTTGAGAGAGGTAGAAGAAAAAATTGGGAGAGAAATGAAAGCAAAACAAGAAAACTATGAAAAAAGAATCAGCAGCTTGGAAAAGGAAGCACATAATTTCACTGAAGAAAACAATGCCTTAAAAAATTCATCTGGCCAAATGGAAAAAAAAGGTGCATAATCTCACTGAAGAAAACACTGCCTTAAAAATTTCACTTGGCCAAATGGAAAAAAAAAGTGCATGATCTCGCTGAAGAAAACAATGCCTTAAAAATTAAAATGCGACAGTTGGAAGATAAGGAATCCATGAGACACCAGGAATCAGTCAAGCAGAATCAAAAGAATGAAAAAATAGAAGAAAATGTGAAATACCTCATTGGAAAGACAACTGATCTGGAAAACAGATCCAGGACAGACAATCTGAGAATCAATGGACTGCCTGAAAGCCATGACGAGAAAAAGAATCTAGACACCATATTCCAGGAAATTATTAAGGAGAACTGCCCTGATGTCATAGAATCAGAGGATAAAATCATCATTGAAAGAATCCACCGATCACCTCCTGAAAGAGACCCCAAAAGGAAAACCCCAAGGAATATTGTAGCCAAATTCCAGAATTATCAGGTGAAGGAGAAAATACTCCAAGCAGCCAGAAAGAAGTAACTTAAATATTATGGAGCCAAAGTCAGGATTGCACAGGACCTGGCAGCTTCAACATTAAAGGACCACAAGGCTTGGAATATGATATTCCGGAAGGCAAAGGAGCTTGGATTGCAGCCAAGAATCTATTACCCAGCAAAACTGATCATTCTTTCAGGGGAAAAGATGGACATTTAATGACATTGGGGACTTTCAATCTTTCCTGGTGAAAAGACCAGAAATGCATAGAAAATTGAATCTTAATATATAAGACTCAAGAGAAGTTTAAAAAGGTAAACAGAGGGGAAAAAAAAAGGTTACCCAATTAGGTTAGAGTGTTCATATCTCTACAAGGGAAGATAATACTCATAACTCTTAAGAACTGTAAATGTATTTGGGCAGAGAGAAAGAGTTTACATAAATATAAATTGTAATGTACAAAAATAATTTTTAAAAAATAATGTAAATTGTAATGATACAAAAAAAATTAAGGGGTTAAAAGGGAGTCTATGGGGAGGAGAGGAAAGGGGAGGTGGAATGGGATGAATTATATCATATGAAGAGGTGAAAAAAAACTATTACAATAGAGGGAAAGAAAGGAGGGGGGAACATTGTTTCAACCCTACTCTCATTAGATTTGATTCAAAGAGGGAATAACATATACGTTCACTGGGATAAAGAAACTTAACTCATTCTTTAGGGAAGCAAAAGGGGAAGGGAAAGGGGGGGACTGATAGAAGGGAGGACAAAAGCAAGGGAAAAAAGGGTAAAGAAAAGAGAGGGGGTGATTAAAAGGGAGGGCAGATTGGGGGAGGCAGGGGTAAGAAGTAAAACGTCAGTGAGGAGGAATAGGGTGAAAGAAGGGGGAAAAAATACAAAGGGGGTAAATAGAATGGAAAGGAATAGACAGTCAGTAATAATAACTGTGAATGTGAATGGGATGAACTGTGCTATAAAACAGAAGCGAAGTGCAGAGTGGATTAAAAACCAGAATCCTACAATGTACTGTTTACAAGAAACACATTTGAAGCAGAGAGATACACACAGAGTAAAGATAAAAGGCTGGAACAGAATATATTATGCTTCAGCTAAAGTAAAAAAAAAAAAGCAGGGGTAGCAATCCTTAACTCAGACAAAGCACAGGCAAAAATAGATCTCATTAAAAGGGATAAGGAAGGAAATTACATCTTGCTTAAAGGTACTATAGATAATGAAGTAATATCGATATTAAATATGTATGTGCCAAGTGGTATAGCATCCAAGTTCTTAGAGAAGTCAAATGAGTTACAAGAGGAAATAGACAGTAATACTATACTACTGGGGGACCTGAATCTCCCCCTCTCAGAATTAGATAAATCTAGCTGAAAAAAAATAAGAAAGAAGTGAAAGAGATGAATAGATTACTAGAAAAGTTAGACATGATAGATGTCTGGAGAAAAATGAATGGGGATAGAAAGGAATATACCTTTTTCTCAGCAGTACATGGCACATTTTCAAAAATTGACCATGTATTAGGGCACAAAAACATCATAGTCGAATGTAGAAAGGCAGAAATAGTAAATGCATCCTTCTCAGATCATGATGCAGGGGTAGCAATCCTTAACTCAGACAAAGCACAGGCAAAAATAGATCTCATTAAAAGGGATAAGGAAGGAAATTACATCTTGCTTAAAGGTACTATAGATAATGAAGTAATATCGATATTAAATATGTATGTGCCAAGTGGTATAGCATCCAAGTTCTTAGAGAAGTCAAATGAGTTACAATTGGAAACTAAATAATTTCATTCTAAAGAATGAATGGGCCAAACAACAAATCATAGAAATAATCAATAACTATATCCAAGAGAATGAAAATAATGAGACAACATACCATAATCTATGGGATGCAGCCAAAGCAGTACTTAGGGGAAATTTTATAGCTCTAAATGCTTACATGAATAAAAAAGAGAAAGAGGAGATTAATGAATTGGGCATGCAGCTTAAAAAGCTAGAAAAAGAACAAATTAGAAATCCCCAGTTAGATACTAAACTAGAGAACCTGAAAATTAAAGGAGAAATTAATAAGATTGAAAGCAAAAAAACTATAGAATTAATCAATAAAACTAAGAGCTGGTTTTATGAAAAAACCAATAAAATAGATAAAATATTGGTTAATTTGATTAAAAAAAAGAAAGAAGAAAACCAAATTACCAGTATCAAAAATGAAAAGGGGGATGTTACCACAAATGAAGTGGAAATTAAATCAATAATTAGGAATTATTTTGCCCAACTGTATGCCAATAAATTTCACAATCTAAATGAAATGGATGAATATTTACAAAAATAAAACTGCCCAGGTTAACTAAAGAAGAAATAAAATCCTTAAATATACCCATATTAGAAAAAGAAATTGAACAAGCCATTAATGAACTCCCTAAAAAAAAAATCCCCAGGGCCAGATGGGTTCACAGGTGAATTTTACCAAACATTTAAAGAACAATTAATTCCAATATTATACAAATTATTTGGAAAAATAGGTGAAGAAGGAGTTCTACCAAATTCGTTTTATGATACAAATATGGTGGTGATACCAAAACCAGGCAAAGCAAAAACAAAGAAAGAAAATTATAGACCAGTTTCCCTAATGAATATTGATGCTAAAATCTTAAATAAGATATTAGCAAGGAGATTACACTAAGTGATCACCAGGTTAATACACTATGACCAACATTAGGAAAACTATTAACATAATCAAACACATCAATAAGAAAACCAACCAAAATCATATGATTATCTCAATAGATGCAGAGAAAGCTTTTGACAAAGTACAACACCCATTCCTAATAAAAACACCAGGGAGTTTAGGAATAGGTGGAGCTTTCCATAAAATAATAAACAGTATCTACCTAAAGCCATCAGCAAGTATTATATGCAATGGAGATAAATTAGAGGCCTTCCCAATAAGATCAGGGGTGAAACAGGGATGTCCATTATCACCCCTATTATTTAATATTGTACTAGAAATGTTAGCTTTAGCAATCAGAGAAGAAAAAGGAATTAAAGGAATTAGAATAGGCAAGGAGGAAACAAAACTATCACTCTTTGCAGACGATATGATGATATACTTAAAGAATCCTCGAGAATCAACTCAAAAATTACTTGAAACAATTAACAACTTTAGCAAAGTAGCAGGAAATAAAATAAATCCACATAAATCATTAGTGTTTCTATACATGACCAACAAAGTCCAGCAGCAAGAGATAGAAAGAGAAATTCCATTTAAAGTAACGGTAGATAATATAAAATACTTGGGAGTCTACTTGCCAAGACAAACCCAGGAACTCTATGAACACAACTACCAAACACTCTTCACACAAATCAAATCAGATCTAAATAACTGGAAAGATATCAATTGCTCATGGATAGGCAGAGGTAATATAGTAAAAAATGACAATACTGCCTAAATTAGTTTACTTATTCAGTGCCATACCAATCAGACTACCTAAAAATTATTTTATAGAGCTAGAAAAAATAATAAAAAAATTCATCTGGAAAAACAAAAAATCAAGAATATCCAGGGAAATAATGAAAAAAAAATGCACAGGAAGGTGGGTTAGCTGGAACCAAACCTGGAGCTTTACTATAAAGCGGCAGTCATCAAAACTATCTGGTACTGGCTAAAAAATAGAGTGGTAGATCAATTGAATAGGCTAGGCACAGGATATGCAGTAGTAAATGACACTAGTAATGTAGTGTTTGATAAACCCAAAGACTCCAGCTTCTGGTATAGGAACTCAGCATTTGACACAAACTGCTGGGAAAACTGGAAGATAGTATGGCAGAAATTAGGCATAGACCAACATCTTACACCTTATACTAAAATAAGGTCAAAATTAATACACGATTTAGACATAAGAGGTGATACCATAGGTAAATTAGGAGAGAAAGGAATAGTCTACTTATCAGATCTTTGGAAAGGAAAATAGTTTATGACCAAACAAGAGTTAGAGTATATTATAAAATGCAAAATGGATGATTTTGATTACATTAAATTAAAAAATCTTTGTACAAACAGAAGCAATGCATCCAAAATTAGAAGGGAGGCAGAAATCTGGGAAACAATTTTTGTGGCCAGTACGTCTGATAAAGGCCTCATCTCTAAAATATATAGGGAACTAAATCAAATTTATAAGAATCCAAGTCATTCCCCAATTGAGAAATGGTCAAAGGATATGAACAGGCAGTTTTCTGATGAAGAAACCAAAGCTATCTATTCCCATATGAAAATATGCTCTAAATCACTATTGATTAGAGAGATGCAAATTAAAACAACTCTGAGGTACCACCTGACACCTATCAGATTGGCTAAAATGACAAAAAAGGAAAATAATAAATGTTGGAGAAGCTGTGGGAAAATTGGAACACTAATGCATTGTTGGTGGAGCTGTGAACTGATCCAACCATTCTGGAGAGCAATTTGGAATTATGCCCAAAGGGTGATAAAGCTATGCATACGCTTTGACCCAACAATACCACTTTTGGGTCTTTTTCCCAAAGAAATCATGGAAAGGGGAAAGGGACCCACATGTCCAAAAATATTTATAGCTACTCTTTATATGGTGGCAAGGAATTAGAAGTTGAGGGGATGCCCTTCAATTGGGGAATGGCTGGACAAGTTGTGGTATATGAATACAATGGAATGCTATTATGCTGTAAGAAATGATGAGCAGGAGGAGTTCAGAGAAACCTGGAGGGTCTTACGTGAGCTGATGATGAGTGAGATGAGCAGAACTAGAAGAACATTGTACACAGTATCATCAACATCGAGTGTTGATCTACTGTGATGGACTATATTCTTCTCACCAATGCAATGGTACAGAAGAGTTCCAGGGAACTCATGATAGAAGAGAATCTCCAAATAAAAAAAAAACAAAAACAAAAAACTGTGGAGTATAGATGCTGAATGAACCATACTATTTCTTTTGTTTTTGGTGCTGTTGTTTTTTCTATTTTGAGGTTTTTCATCATTGCTCTGATTCTTCTCTTATAACATGACTAAGGCAGAAATAGGATTAATGTGATTATGTGTATATACATACATACATACATACATATATATATAACCTATATCAGATTACCTGCTGTCTAGGAGAGGGGGGGGAAGGGAGGGAGGGAGAAAAATCTGAAATTGGAAAGCCTGTATAAACAAAAGTTGAGAACTATCTTTACATGTAATGGGGAAAAAATAAAATACTTTATTAATTAAAAAAAAAAAAAGAAAGACAACTGACCTGGAGAATAGATCCAGAGAGATAATCTAAGAATTATTGGACTACCTGAAAGCCATGATCAAGAAAAGAATCTAGACACCATATTCTAGGAAATTATCAAGGAAAACTGCCCTGATATTGTAGAATCAGAGAATAAAATCATCATTGAAAGAATCCATTGATCATCTCCTGAAAAAGACCCCAAAAGGAAAACTCCAAGGAATATTGTAGCCAAATTTCAGAATTATCAGGTGAAGGAGAAAATACTCCACACAGCCAGAAAGATACAATTTAAATATCATGTAGCCACAGTCAGGATTGCACAGGACCAGGCTGCTTCAACATTAAAGGATCATAAGGCTTGGAATATGATATTATGGAAGGCAAAGGAGCTTGGATTACAACCAATAATGAACTACCCAGCACAACCGAGCATTCTCTTTCAGGGAAAAAGATAGACATTCAATGAAACAAGGAACTTCCAAGGTTTCCTGAAGAAAAGACCAGAACTGAAGAGAAAATTTGATCTTTAAATACAGATTCAAGAAAAGTATAAAGAGGTAAACAGGGGAAAAGTTTGTTCAATAATGTTAAAATGTTTATATCCCTATGAGGAAGGATAATACTTTTAACACTTGAGATCTGTATCTCTATTGGGATATTGCTATTAAGTTGATTTAATGTGATAATATAAAGAAACTTAAGTGGCAGAATGAAAGGAGAATAGGGGAAGAGAAGGAGGGGGAGATGGGATGGGGTTAATTACATCATATGAAGAGTCAAAAAAACTATTACAATAGAGGGAAAGAAGAGAGGGATGAGCATTGTTTCAACATTACTCTCATCAGATTTGGTTCAAGGTATAACATATACACCCTTGTGTATAAAGAAACTTAGTCTACTCTTTAAGGAAATAAAAGGGTAAGGGGAATAGGGTAGTACTGATAGAAAAGAGGGCAGAAGCCATAAAGAAAGGGTAAAGTAAAGGAAAGGTGGCTGATAAAAGGGAGAGTAGACAGAGGGAGGCCGTGGTCAGAAGCAAAACACTAGTGAGGAAGAATAGGATGAAAGAAGAAAAAAAAAAGTACAAAGAAGATGAAGGGAAATAAACAGTAATCTTAACTGTGAATGTGAATGGAGTAAACTGTCCCATAAAACGGAAGTGAATAGCAGAGTGGATTAAAAATCAGAATCCTACAATATGCTGTTGACAAGAAACACATTTGAAGCAGAGAAATATACACAGAGTAAAGATATAAAGATGGAGCAGAATATATTATGCTTCAGCTGAAGTCAAAAAAGCAGGGGTAGCAATCCTTATCTCAGACAAAGCAAAAGCAAAAATAGATCTAATTAAAAGAGATAAGGGATGAAACTATATCTTGCTAAAAGTTATGATAGATAATGAAGTAATTTAATACTAAACATCTATGCATCAAGTGTTATGCTATCTAAATTCTTAAAGGAGAAGTTAAATTAGTTACAAGAGCAAAAAGACAGCAAAATGATACTAGTGGGGGATCTAAAATGTCCCCTCTCATAATTACATAAATCTAATCACAAAATAAAAAAGAAACAAGTTAAAGAGGTGAATAGAATGGTAGAAAAGTTAGATATGATAGATGTATGAAGAAAACTGAATGGGGATAGAAAGGAATATACCTTTTTCTCAGCAGTACATGGCACATATTCAAAAATTGACCATCTATTAGGGCACAAAAACCTCATAGTCAAATGTAGAAAGGCAGAAATAGTAAATGTATCTTTCTCAGATAATGATTCAATAAAAATTACATGTAATAAGGAGTCATGGATAGGTAGACTGAAAATTAATTGAAAATGAAATAATCTCATCCTAAAGAATGAGTGGGTCAAACAACAAATCATAGAAACAATAACTTTATCCAAGAGAATGACAATAATGAAACAACATACCAAAACCTATGGCATGCAGCCAAAGCAGTTCTTAGGTGAAATTTTATTTCCCTTAATGTTTACATGAACACAATAGAGAAAGAGAAAATCAATGAACTGGTCATGCAGATAAAAAGCTAGAAAAAGAACAAATTAAAAATCCTCAATTAAATGCTAAATTAGAAATCCTGAAAATCAAAGGAGAAATTAATAAAATTGAAACCAAGAAAACTATAGAATTAATCAATAAAACTCAGGGATGGTTTTTTTTTTAAATCCATAAAATAGATAAATCTTTGGTTAATTTGATTAAAAAAAAGAAATTAGAAAATCAAATTACCAGTATGAAAAATGAAAGAGATGAATTCGCCACCAGTGAAGTGGAAATTAAAGCAATAATTAGAAGCTATTATCCCTACCTGTATGTCAATAAATTTGACAATCTAAATGAAATGGATGAATATTTACAAAAATACTAATTGCCCAGATTAACCGAAGAGGAAATAAAATCATTAAATAAGCCCATTTTGTAAAAAGAAATTGAAAAAAACATTAGTGAACTCCCTAAGAAAAAATTTCCAAGGCCAGATGGATTTACAGGTGATTTCTACCAAACATGTAAAGAACAATTAATTCCAATACTATACAAATTATTTGGAAAAATAGGTGAAGAAGGAATTTGGTAAACCAGGCAGAGACAAAACAGAGAAAGAAAATTACAGATCTTAGTTCTCTATTAGTTCTAAATCAATGATGCTATAAAGGTTCTAGCTATGCTAAAGATGAGGAAATCTAGAAAGGTCAGTGGATGGGAAGGGAGCTTGGTAACCTGTAAAAGTCCAGAAAGACAAGTAGCTAGCTGGTGTTTTGGAAGCCCAGCAGTGGACTTAGTGGACATCACTGAAAATGGGCAGAAGTTTGGCCCCATAGGTTCTGGCTACTGACAAAGAATGCAATCCATTTTAGCAGGGGATCACTATCAGAAACATCTAGCAAATGGCATGGGAGATCCTTTCAGAAGGGCTGAGGTTCAGGAGCATAATTCAAAACAGAAATGAACTGGTGAGACCAATATTATGTCCTGAGTCCTATCAGATCTGGGATACTAGGCAGGCAGGCCAATAAAAAGAGATTTATGGGGGGCAGCTAGGTGGCACAGTGGACACAGCACTGGCCCTGGATTTGGGGGACCTAAGTTCAAATCCAGCCTCAGACACTTGACATTTACTAGCTGTGTGACTCTGGGCAAGTCACATAAGCCTCATAGCTCCAGAAAAAAGAGAGAGAGAGAGAGAGATTTATGCACTAGAAGAATAAGACTATAACCCAGCTACTGAGACTAGGATACAAGCTAAAGTCTTGATCATAAGGAACAAGGTCAGGTGAGAGAACAATTGACCTTCATAAAAGTCAAGAGGATAGGCCAAAATCTAAAGCTGTATAAGGTATGAATTCATGAGTTCTTCCTTATGTTTCATCTGCCAAGATCCCAGATCAGTCTTAGAGACTGAGATGTGGTTAATAAGGTTTAAATAGCAATTATGTAACCTTAACTACTGCTAAGGAAATCCCTAAAAATACTCCCTCTCCCCAAAAAAGTCAACATATTATTAGCTAATATTTTGTAGAGTGGGCACACATGTGTATACTGCCATTACTCTCTTGGGTCTAGGTAGACCATTTATCCTCTTCAGGGTTCTAGGGTAGCCTAATGTATTGTAGTTATCTATTTTCTCAGCTACTATAGGTTTAAGCCCCAACCAGTTGTACTCCCTAAATTTTAGGAGTTAGCAACAAGTACTCCTAGTTCCACTTAACCTCTTAATATCAGATTACTTTTTATGAAGTAATATTTTCTTCAAAGAGTGAGCTGAAAACAAACATAAAAGCTTTTCCCCCAATACCTCAGAGTCATAATTCTCCCTGGGCAATTATGGGGGCAGGGATTAGGCTCAAAACTTAACTCAGTTCCCACATAACACTGGTCCAAATAAGTCCATGTCCAGCTGTGTGTGGCATGACAGCTGGATGATCTTGTGTTTTAGCTACCCTTGAGATGGATTGCTGAAGGTCAGTCCCAAAAGTTTCTCTTTGTTCTTTTAAGTATCTATGCTGTGCTGACTGCAAGTTTGAAGTGAAGTCTAGATGATGTGAGGCTGAGAATCCCTTTGGACCTTTCAAACTCACAAAGTTATACCACCCTCCTCTAGCCCCCATCACAGGCTGATGAAGCAAAGTAAGTTCCCACTACTACTAAGCTGTTTTCTTTAAAACACAATATGTAGAGAGCCTAAGATTGGCTTAAATTCACTTGGGAATTAGGCATCACAGGATTTGGTGGAAATGGCACCTGGATAAGTATAAAGCAAGTATAATGCATTGTCATTTAAAAAAGAAAGTCTTTGGTTCTTACTGAAAGTTGATTCTTTTTTTGAAAACATGCAGTAACCTTTGTTATTTAAATAGTCATTTGTCTAGGTGAAAATTCTAAGTACCTAGAGATTGATTTCACCAATCACTAATGAGGGCTTAGCATGGTGAGATACACTACCTGCAATATTGCTATCTTAAGCGTTTACCTCCCCAGGGGTTGTCCTTCCCTCATCTTTTTCAAAATAACCCTGGAATAGCACAGCATTGTTTCACTGACTTCCTCACAGTCAGAGAAGACTTTTAGAGAAAAAGAGAAAATGGATAGAGGAAGAAAGAAGAGTGGACAAAAAAAGAAAGAAACAGTGGACCAGGAATAAGGGGAAAAAACAGCTCAACAGACTTATCACTTTGTTTTGAAAATACCTATACCATTGATTCACCGTATGCATTTGTGAGTATATGTATGTGCTTTGTCTCCATCAGTCTTATTCAGAGAGAATGGATTGAGAGAGAGTGTGATATTTCTAATTCATTCTCCACATATCTTCTGAGCTTCTGAAGTGATATTGCTAAGAAAAATGTCTAACCATGCCTTTCCCCTAGTCAATAAACTCAAGCAGCAGCCTGCTACCTCTAGGGGTAAACAAACAAAAAAACCCACTTCATTGGCATTTAAAGCCTCTCCAACCTACTTTTGCAGGCCTGTTACTTCCATTCATATGCTCAACAGTCAAACCAAAGGGTTCCTCATGTATGGTAACCAATCTTTCACCTCCAAGACTTTTGTCATGGGGCGCAGAGCACCCCAGAATTTCTCTGGGGCACACCAAGGAATCTTCTCCTTGAAGAACTAAACCAGAGGACAGATAATGCCTAGAGAGATAAGCTGAACCAAATCGGACTGAGCTAGCTTGGGATTCCTACCCTTCATTCTGGTCTCCCTTACCCTGGGGAGATAAATTTGAGTGTGGCTGCAGCCTTTGTGTTCTGAAGAGGGATCCATAGCCACTCCTCACCCAATTCCTCTAGTCACTACCAGTGGGGGATGGTCCTCCACCCCTCACCCAATTCCCCCAGCTACCACCAGTGGGGGATGGTCCTCCCTCAGTACAGGACCACCTTATTCTAACTACTTTTGTGTGCAAGAGGGTGTAATTCTTTAAAGAGGAATTCCTAAGAACCCCAACCCCTGATCTAACCCGTACCCCATTTCCCCCCCCATATCACTTTCAATAAGCTGTCCCTCATACCTGGAATATATTATCTCAACACCTCTGCCTTTTAGAATTCCTGGCTTCTTTCAAAGTTCTTTTCCTAATGCTCAGGGCTTTAATTCACTTTATTGTATTTTGCAAATATTTATGTATATATGTATGTAAGTATGTATGTGTAATTTTCCCTGATTGAATGTAGGTTCCTCCGGACAAGAACACCATGAGATCATATCCCCTTCTCCCACTTTTGTAGTCACTGATCTCCCCAAAGAAAGATAAAGTAGAAGGCAATCCAAATTTCATCCTTGTATCTTTCTCTAGTTGTTACAGCTGCTTAACAAATTGAGAGAGAAAATAAGGAGAGGGATGGGAAGGAGGATAGAGGAAGGAGGGGAAAGAAAAGAAAGATAGCTGGCCTAGGAGCCATATATGTATATGTATACATATAACGTAGATATATACATGCCAATACCCTGACCCAAAAGCAAGTCGACATTCTACCCACCACCAGAAGCATCCTAAACTATTTCTTTGGTTCCTAATCCCTCCCTTTTCCATGCAATTCAGCATTTAAGTACTCTTAATGTACAAGAAACTATGCAAAGTATTGATGATACAAAGACAAGCATTAAACAGTTGCTGACCTCAGGAATTTATATACTGGAGTTGAGGAAGATGAGCATTCTATATATGTATGTATGCATGTATGTATCAATCTATCGATATGTATATATATATTCAATATATGTATATGTCTGTATGTGAATATATTATATTATATATACAGATAAGTAAACAAAAAGTACATACAAATAATTTCAAATAGGACAGAGCACTAACCACTCAGAGAACTGGAAAAAGTCAAGGACAGTAGTAGACATATGAGTTGTATTTTGAAGGAAGTTGGGGATTCTAAGAAGCTAAGATGAGGAGGAACTGAATTCCAGAAATCAACCTCAATCTATGCAAAGGCATAAGAGTGGGAGATGCAATGTTTCATACAGAGAAGAAATAACAGGACAGCTTGTGACAGAGATGGAGTGAAAGGAAGTAATGTGAGTAAGACTAAAAGGTAGGTGGCAACAAGGTTATCTTTTTCTATTTTGGACTACTGGCAATAGGAAACTACTTAAGACTGTTGAGTAAGCAAGTAGAATGACATAGTCAGATCTAAGTTTTAAGGGTATTCATTTGATAGTCATGTGGACAATAGATTACAGAGGACAGAAATAGGAGGCCAAGACTCCAGACTATTGAAATTGATGAAAGAGATGATAAAGGCTTATGACCTCACACATCACTTTGTTTTGTATCTCTTTAGCCCTTATGGTGTATTGTTTTACATTATACTTACCTACATAGGTATCATATCCTTCTACTAGAATATAAGCTCAGAGAAGGCACAGATTTCATTGTAGTTATACTTTAATTTTAATCTCTCCTAGTTCCAAGCCCAGGGCTCTGCATACAGTCAATTCTTATAAATGTTGATTGAATCAATTTTCTTCCAAAGATGAGACCAGTAGTCACTGAGAAAATGATTTTTTATTTTCATATCTTCATGCAGTGAAGAAATAGCCTGGAATTCACTGTGGCTAGAGGTCACCTATTCATATTGCAATGTTCTGGGTTACTGAGGACTTGGTAAATTCATGACCCCCTAACAGCATTAGGAGGTGTGTAAGCTCAGATAATCAGCCTAATCAAATTTCATGCTTCAGGGCACGAACTGATTGCCTGCAGGGCTCAGAATGGGATTTTTTTTCTCTGCCCCTTGCACTATGTATAGCTCTGCCTAATTGGTTAGACACATAAGAGGAACACGATAAAGAGGGAACAGAGGTCTGCAGTCTCTGAAGTTTGAGGCTTGGCGGCTACTGGAGTCAAGATGCTAAACCATCTGTCACAATGGACTCACATTGTCTAATAGATTCACTAATATGTGGAAATTTGCATCAGCAGAGAAAGCAAAAATATAGCACTGGCTCATCCTTTTAGAAGTGCCAAAAATAGCCAAATAACCAAATTTCCAAGCATAGGTATGAAGATCCAACTGTTCATTTTCCCCCTGGGATTCTTCCATTGATACACATTTTTCTCTACCCCAGATAGGATAAGCCCCATAGCAAGAGTGAAAGATTTACAATGAACAGCCCATATCACTGTTGTCATTATCATCCTCATCACTGGTAACCCTCAAACAGTGCTTAGTATGTACCAGACACTGTGTTAACTGCTTTACAACTGTTATCTCATTTGATTCACACAAGGTCCCTGGGATGTAGTTGTTATTATTACCTCCATTTTACAGATGAGGAAACTGAGGCAAACTGAGGTTAAGTAACTTGGCCAGTGTCACACAGCTAGAAATTTTCTGAGGCTGGATTTGAACCGAGGTTTTCTTGACTCCAGGCCCTGCAATTTATTCACTATATCCAGATCACTGCTCCTTAGCTGAACTACTTAGCAGCCACATCACATAACAGGTTTAGAATATAGATTGGATCATAGCATCATAAATTTGGAGCATTAGACCTCAGAAGTCATCTAGTTCAACTACCTCACTTTACAAAAAAGAAACTTTTTGCAAAATCCCATCATTTACAGAAAGCCTTTCCCAGCCCCTCTGAATTCTAGTCTTCTGTCTTTTAAATATTTCCTCTTTCTCCTATATATAGCTTTTGTATATGTTTGTTTGCATGTTGTCACCCCCATAAGACTGTGAGTTCCTTGAGACCAGAAACTTTCCTTTATCTCTTTTTGTATTAATAGCACTTAACACACTGCCTGGAACATAATAGACACCTAATGATTATTTATTTAATTGAAATTAATTGTAAGCTTTTTGAGGGTAATGACTGTCTTTTACCTCTTTCTGTATCTCTAGCACTTGGCACAGTGCCTGGTATATAATAGGCATTTAATAAAAGTTGACTGATTGATTGAACTGAGATCCAAAGGGATAAAGTGATTTGTCCAAGGCAGAGGAAGTGATAGAACTAAAATTTGGAAGTCATCTGACTGCAAATCCAGCACTCTTTACCCTCCAGGACACCATCTATCAAAATACATACCATAAAGAGAATTGGAATAAATGGGATGCCTTCCTCCACCTTCCCTTTCCCCCATCAGAGACAAACATATGTGGGGACATAGATGAGATTTACATAGGACAGTATCATGATCTTTAATATCAGAGAGAACTTTCAGCTGAATAAGATCCACTGGAGTGTGAGAATATTAGAGTATATCAGTGATCTAGCCAAATGGGATCTAATGAATAGGAAGCTGGGTCTGGAACCAGGAAGACCTGAATCCAACTCTTGACTCTGACACATAATAGATTTGTAATAGTGGGAAAGTCAATTAACTTCTCAGTGCCCTAGGCAACTCCCTGACAAGATAAGTTCTAGTCAAGGTGCCAACTTGGAACTGTCCTCTTTGAAAGTTCCTCTCTTAAGAGTATGCAAAAAAAATAAATCACATAGCCAGTAGAGGAGACTACTCAATCTTGTCTCCAATTAGAAATCACTTATTAAGATATTTTTGCAGTGTTTTGTTTTCTTTTATGGTAATATATTTTATTCCCAATTACATGTAAAAATGTTAACAATCATTTTTTAAAAATTTTTAGTTTTAAATTCTCTCCCTCCCTCCCTCCCTCCCTCCCTCCCTCCTACCCCTTCTCCAACCTTTTAGAAAGCAAGTAATATATCAATTATACATGTGAAGTCATACAAAACATATTTCATATTTTCCAAAAATACATACATAAAAAACTAAAAAATATAAAGTGTTTTCTTTTTTAAAGTATGCTTTAACCTATACTCAGAACTCATCAGTTTTCTCTTTAGCAGTGGATGACATTTTTCATCATGGGTCCTTGGAATTATCTTGGAGCACTGTCTTGATCTAAGCTAAGTCTTTCAGAGTTGTTCATCCTTATTGTGATTATACACATTCTCCTGGTTCTGGTAACCTCAATCTGCCTCAGTTCATATAAGTCTTTCTAAGTATTCCTGAAACCATCCTGCTCATCATTTCTTATAGAACAATAGTATTCCATGACAATAATAAGCTACAACTTATTTAGCTATTCCCCAAATGAAAGCCATCCTCTCAATTTCCAATTCTTTGCCACCAAAAAAAAAAAAACTTCTTAAAATATTTTTGTGCAAATAGGTTCTATAGACCTAGTAATGGTATTGCTGGATCAAAGGGTATGCACAGTTTTATAGCCCTTTGGACATATGAATACCTCATTTAAAAAAAAAAAAGAAGCTTTGGATTCAGCACATGTGAACACACAAGATGCTAAAATGCATTAACTTTATTTTTCCTAAAGAAAAAAAAAATAAAACAAAACATAATGAACAGCAATATGAATAACACTAAAAGAGATTGTGGACTCACCAGTGCTCTAAAATTGAGTTTACATGGATGCTGTCTCAAAGTTATAGGAAATATTTACTTGCATCATAGAGTAAAGCTATCTATATTAAGTTCATCTATCCATTTCCCTCTTCAGCTGCCTCTTATTCCAATGAGGAACAAGTACATTTGCATGCTTGTCCCTTTCCTTGACCTCTAACAAGCCTGACTGAGCTGTTAGCATAGTTCTTTCAATTAGGAGAGCAGTGCTTTGCATTCACAAGGCCAGAGATACCATTTTATTGACTTTGTGTAGGTGTAAAAACAGATCACACCAGTTTGATATGTACAATTAGCAATATAGATATACTATGCCACACAAAGGGGAAACATGAATAACCATTTTTATTTACCTGACTGACAAATTAATAATTACCATAGTGACTCCAGAATATAAGGTGTAGAATACACCTGAGGCACAGATCTTTTTCTTCCTCCTACTTTTCTCACCTCTCCCAGGCAGTCTTGACCTTAAAGTGACAATTATTTGAAACCCAAGGATACCAGATCCAGAGCATCTGAAAATAAGAGAGATCAGACAAACACTTCTTCTAGGCCATTCGAATGCTATTTTCTCTTAACAAAATACAAAATATTTGGTTCTACTTGAAGCTATGAAAGCTTGCTGTGACCTTCCCCATACAATGCTGCTGCTTATAGGTTCTTGCATTTGGAAGGAATTTTAGAAGCCATCTTATCCAATCACATCATTTTACAGATGAGGTAACTGAGACTCAAAGAACTCCAGTGACTTGCCTAGGATAACAAGAATAGGAAGTATTTCTGATGGCACTTGAATTATAACTCCAGTGCTCTATGCCATACTGCCTGGAAGGTTGGGTCAGGGGAGTCATCTGGTCTTTCCCCAGGTACTGTTGCTTGGAAATTCTCTTCTAGTATTCCCCTACCCATTGTGATTCAAAATTGCCATCCACTGATGTTTTGTTTTATTTTAACTATAGACCTATCCCAGCTACTATTGCCCATTCTTCTATCTCCTTTGTTGTTGATTTGTTTTTTTCAGTCTTATCTTTATGGCCCCATTTGAGGTTTTCCTAGAAAAGATACTGAAATGGTTTGCCATTTCCTTCTCCAGTTCATTTTACAGATGAGGAAACTGAGTCAAACAGGGCTAAGTGACTTGCCCAGGGTCACACAGCTAGTAAATATCTGAGGCCAGATTTGAACTCAGAAGGAGAAATCTTCCTGACTCCAGGTCCTGCACTCTTTCCACTGTGTCGCTGAACTTCCTTCCATCTGCATTAGCCCTTCCCTGATAGTGACCTGAAAATAGATCTCAAGTTCCTTGCTTTCTCTCTCCTGCTTTGCATTTCTTTCCCTTTATATTAATTTAAATTATAATTAAATTACAAGCCTAGAAAGGAACTAATTAGATATAATCATTTATTAAATGCCTCCTTTGAGCCAGACACTGTACTGAGTTGAGGGGGTACAAAGAAAGGCAAAAATATTCCCTGTCGAGGGCAACTAGGTGGAACAGTGAGTAAAGCACCAGCCCTGGATTCAGGAGGACCTGAGTTCAAATTCAGCTTCAGCCACTTGACACTTACTAGCTGTGTGACCCTGGGCAAGTCAATTAACCCTCATTGCCCTTCAAAAAACAACAACAACAAAATATTCCCTGTCCCCAAGGAGCATACATTCCAATGGGCCTTAATTGATATTGCTTCCCCCATGTCTTCCTCTTTACTCCAAATTTATGCTTATTCATGGTTTAAATTAAATCATTTCCCTTTCATGACTACTGCAAGGACTTGAAGATTTCTCTTTCTTCTCATCTCCTATGACAACTCTGTACAATAACTAGACAGAAGGGAAACTCAGAGGGAAAGGCATTAACAGCTGGGGAAACCATGAAAGGCCTCCTGTGGAAGACAGGATTTGAGTTCAGCCTTGAAGCCCGAAAAAACAAAAAATAGAAAGAAGGAGGGGAGAAAAGGCCAGATCATTCATGCCTTTGCTAAAATGTGGTGCTGAGAATGGAACATAAAACTTCAGATGGCATCTGACCAGGTCAAAGGACATTCAGACCCTCACCTGAATAATCAGCCTGGCATGTGAGATGAAAAAGCACAAAGTTCTCCTTAAGGGAACAGAGGGAGTTAATGTAAGATAAGGTAAAAAAAGGTGTGTAGTATAAGATCAAATAGCATCCCTTCCCCATTCCCACAAAGAAGGTTGAGCTATATTTCACAGGCAATTGGGAAAGGAAGGGATACTGAACATATTTAAGTATAGGCATTACATGAACTATGCATAAAGAAAATTATTATAATTTAATAAGGAAGATTTATTATGATTCCTTAAAATCCATCTCTAAGATTTCAAGTCCCTGAAGATATCTTAATTGTTGAATCAATTAAGCTTACTAATTTGTAAAGAAAATTGAAGCAGCTGAAAAGGTTGGCAGTTGAAAGTTAGAAAGAATTATTAAGCAGTGACAAAGGTAATTCTTGAAGAAATAGGGAATAATTTGTAGTTTAATCTGACACAATCAATTATATCAGGAATTGCCATCTCTCCTGCCCCTCACTTGATCTGCTAGCCATATTGTGCCACTTATCTCTACCTGAAGGCCCTAGGATAACTAATTCAGTAACTGGTTCTTTTCCAAACAGAAATCATTTAAAAGTCCCCATGATATAGTAAAGGACTGGCTCTATATCAACATCCTTCTGACTGATGGTGGGCTACGCCCAATCTCTAGCTTCTTTACTCACCATCCATATGTTGAACCATATATGGGCTCAAGATTTTCATTTCATATTGCCTGAATTACTGATCTTTGCAGTCCAAATTAGCTTCCATGTTCTAGACTTACTGCCTTCTTTTACATCAAATACCCATCTTTCCCCTCCTAAAGTATAAAATTTGCATTCAGTTCAGCTGTTTATACAAGTACAAAGTCCTATAGATTTTTCCTTTGCATTCCTTCATTCTTCTCTATTCCTAAAACTATTTCCTTAATCCAGATCCTTATGATACCATGACTGTATTACAGCAACTGTCTTCTGGCTAGCTAGTCTTTCCTCCAGAACATTCTAAAAACACATATCAAAATATATAAATCTTTGCATAGTACTTTCATCATATTTAGAATTAACATGGCATTGTGAAGAGAAAGCCAAGAAAACATAGGTTCAAATCCTACCTCTGACATACTAACTCTGACTGTGGGAAATCCCCTTAACCTCTCTCTATACCAATTCATAGATGACAGAGAAAGTGCTGACCTGCACTGGTCATATGCTATTAAAATCACAGGTCCATTCCTTGTCCCTTCATCATATGATTCCTCTACTCACACCCTCTTTTGGCCTATTATTTCTTACCACACCAAGACTTAATTCCTTTGTTTAATTTCAAAGCCCTTTGAATAAGACTCCAGCATAGCTAAATAGCAATATTTCTCACTACCTCCAAAGACAAACCTCTCAGTTTAGTTAGGCTGACCCCAAAATTGAACACGCATTGATCATCTCTGCTTCCAGACCTTCATTGATGTTGCTTCCCTGAGTGGAATGGCATCTTTCATCTGCCTTTCCACTTACCTAAAATGTGTTACTCATTCATGGTTTAGATAAAATATTCCCCTTTCATGACCACTGCCAGGCCTTGAAGATTTCCCTTTCCTCTGAGCCCCTCTGACCATACAGAAAGTGTATAGAATAACTAGTTATGTATTGTTTCCTCTTGTTCCTTATAGTTTCCTATGTATTCATTTCACCTTGCCAGATTGTAAAAATCCCTGAAGGCAGGGATTATTATTACATTACTTTGACTTAAGAGACCTAATAGTGTCTAAAAAGCACACTGGAATTGGAGATAAGAAAGACCAATTCCAAGCACATGTCTGAAAGAATGGAAAAACCCTAGCTCAGATCTACATTAGAGAGAGAAGGAGAGAGGGAGAGCACACCTTCACCTAGCCACTCATGCTTCCCAAAAAGTGAGAGTCCCAGTCAGTTCCCCTGGTAGCCCCCTGTCCAACAGGAAGAGGGGTGGTCCCCGCACATAGCTCCAAGCCAATTGGCTGGTAACATTCAAGTCCACCAAATAACTTGATTCAAAGGCAGTCCATGAACTTTCAGGAACCAGTATAACCCTAGAAAGGTCGAATTCTTTCTTGGCAGGGGGTGGGGGCCCTGGCGCTCACACTACCCACACACCTTCACCTTCACAAATGGTATGTTAGCTCCTTGAAGGCAAGGACTGTTGTTAATGTATCTTTCTATCCCCTGAGCCTAGCAGAGTGCCTGATACAGATTAGGGGATCAATAAAGAGCTATTGCATTGACTTTTTGTGGTTGGACCACACCTTTGATTTCACTGATTTGGGAAACCCCCCAGATGAGTAAAAACCTCTATCAATATGAGATAGCACGTTCTCTACAACTTGTAGTCACAGACATTTTCCAGAGTGCCGAATATCTAAGTGCCTTCAAGGGTCACAAAGCCAGGATGCATAAGAGATGTGGCTTGAACCCAGGCTTTGCCACTCTTGAAAGAGGATATTGCTGAAGTACTTCAGCATGATCTTAGGGTCTGAAGTATAGTGTTTGGAGCCACTTAAGATAATATTTAAGAATTATAGCCCTAGATCTGATATTCCACTTGTTTTTATGTAATCATAGATGCTGCTTTGTTATAATGTCTAGATAAACAAACAATGAGTCAATGAGCATTTGGAAGCACTTAACTATATCAGATTCTTGTTAAGCCCTAGGGATACAAAGAAAGGAAAAAAAATCAGGGTCCTTGTCTTTTTGGAGCTCACACTCTAATTGGGAAGACAACATGTAAATAACTTTGTGTCTGCATCATATATACAATGTAAATGGAACTCATATCAGAGAGAAGGCATAGGAAGAGTGGGGATTTGGCAGCCTCCTTGCTGTCTGAGCAGCCTTTTTAAGGAAAGTACTGCTTACCTCCTTGCATGAGGAAGGGAACAGAAAAGGTGCACTAAAATGTCTACTTCGCCTGTTGTATCATTTCTTTTTGAAGAGGACCAATGTAATCATGGGGTGATTATTGGACTCATGGGTGATTTGGATTTAAGTGAGGAAAAATTGCAAAAAAGTCATTACCAGCCCTGGGTTCAGGAGGACCTGAGTTCAAATCCAGCCTCAGACACTTGACACTTACTAGCTGTGTGACCCTGGGCAAGTCACTTAACCCTCACTGCCCCGAAAAAAAAAAGTTATTAGCCTCACTTTCTTCCAGAGACACTGAAGTTCAGTGGCAAAACAAAAGTCAGGAAGACAGGTAATGGGCCAGGATTCAGTGGATGACCTTGGTGTCTTTGATGTCTGACCAAGCTTTAAGTGCTCCACAGCACCTGCTTTAGCCATCCATCTTCATGGCCATTGTAACAAACTGTTCTCATCTACCCATTCCCCTGGGAGAAGTCTTCACATACTTGAGGTAGATACTCCCCTAACACACCAAAACGTTTGAGGCCCATCAGCTACCCTCACCCTAGTTTAGCCTGTCACTTGAGATAGTTTACTGGGACATGGCTACTATATATACTACAGCTTCTTGGAGCCACAGGTGAGAATTGATTGGCAGCTAGACACCAAAGGTAGATGAGCAGCCCTGAAAAGAATCTATGAAGCACTCACATGAGAGGTGCTAGTCCTCTTTGAACATACCAACCATGGCCTGCTTATTAGGTCAGGCATGGGGGACTAGAAAAACATACCTTTTTTTTTTTTTGCAAAGATAACTACACTTACCATTGGTGCATGGAATATGTGCATTGTGTCATTTGAAATATTGGGGGGAAGCCTGTCTCTGTTCCAAGTTATTGGGAAGCTTAGCTGGGGTTTCTAATATATTGCTACTTTTAAATTAGAGGCTGCTGCACCAGTTTTGGCATTAAGCATTTATTAATCATATTAAATGTTAGTAAAGAGAGAGAGAGAGAGAGAGAGCACATGGCTCCAAATTAGAGTTCAGAAGCCCTACATTACCTAAATAGAGAGGAGAGTGAGGTAGGATGCATGGCTGCCTCCTCCAGTGCCCTAGTCAAGAGAGAGAGAGAGAGAGAGAGAGAGAGAGAGAGAGAGAGAGAGAGAGAGAGAGAGATCTGGCCTGGCTCTGAGAAACTAGCCAGAGCTTCTTAGTGTGTGTGTGGGGGGGGTGAGTCTGGGGCCCTCCCAAAACCCCATTATTAATAATTATTTTCTTACAGCATGCTTATGGACAACATGAAACTCAGCAGACCTGAAAGATGAACAGTTCTGGTTGCAAGAGAACTCAGTAGGTATCATGTCCAAATAGCAGACCAAATAGCTGGAAAATGAAGGCCAACTTACCAAGTTGGAGCTGGATAAATGTTTTTTTCTGGAGGGACTGCCATGATGAGAAGCATTTTGAAGCCAGTGTATGTTTTGCAATCACATTTGATCTAGTTAACAAGCTTATATACCTCCCAAAAGGAATGAGATCACTATTTACAAAAAAGTGCAAAGCTACCATGATCATTGCCTATGCTCCCACCATGGTGAAGCCTGATGAGGTCAAAGAAACATTTTATTAAGACTCTCATCAACAATGAGCTGAAATAGGAAAAGCTTATAATTCTGGGTGACTTTAATGCCAGAGTAGGCACAGAGTCTCAGATATGGCAGGGAATCCTTAGGAGGAATGGAGTCCAAAATAACAACAGCAATGGTTACTTACTACTGAAGACTTCTGCCTCTCATGATTTTCTTACCAGTAACACTATCTTTCATTTACCTAAACACAACAAAATTTCACAGATGCACCCTCTCAGCAAACATTAGCATTTAATAGGCTATGTCTAAGGTCTAAGGAGAAGAGATGGACAAGATGTAAGAGTGACAAAACCAATGCATGACACAGAGTGCTGGACTGATCATAGACTTAGGCTCTCCCAGATAAACATTCATATTTGACTAAAGCAGTAACCCCAAGGCAAGACAACTATAAGATGACTCAATGTTAACACAGAGAGCACTTCTCCATGTGTGTTCTGTTTGTTGCTGACTTGGAGGGAAAGCTGAACCAAAAGACAGTTGACAACAGTGGAGCAGAAAAGGAAGTGGGCAACTTTCAGAGATTTGGTGTACAGCGCCATATTTACTCATCTGGGCCAGAACACTCACAGACATCAGGACTGGTTTAAAGAAAATGACAGGGAAATTAAGAATCTACTAAATGAAAAGCAAGAACTCCACAGGGTTTACCAGAAAAATAGTTTGTCTCTCTCTAAGAAGGCAGCATTTAACGCCATAAAAAGTAGAGTACAAATGAAGCTTAGAGACATGCAGGTTTCTGGACTCAGAAGGAAGGCAGATCAAATTTAGTTTTATACTGATAGTAACAATCCAAAGTGCTTCTACAATGCCTTCAAGGGTATTTATTCACCAAAGAACTATGGCACATCTTAACTATTGAGTGGTGATGGAACCATACTGTTCAATAATAAGGATGTGATCTCGGAAAGATGGACTGAATACTTTCATGGTGTTCTCAATAGACTGTCATCAACCAATGCTAAAGTCATTAACCATATAACTTAGTTTGAAATAAATCCCTTTCTAGCTGAACTTCTAACTAAAGAAGAGGTTTTGAATGACAACAAACTCCTCTTCTGTTGCAGAGAGCCTACTGATGATTCCATTTCAGCAGAAATTTACAAGGCAGGGGGTCCCCGGCTCATGTAAAAGTTGATTGAAATCTTCTGGGTTATATGACAAGAGGACATTAGCCCTAGCAGATCAAGGATGCCTATATTTTCTATACAGGAAAAGGAAATATGTTGTCATGTGAGAATCATAGGAAGGATCTCAGTCACTGGTGACAAAATTCTTGCCAGAGTGCCCCTTAACTTGATCATCTCTCATCTGGAAGTTGGGCATCCTACCCAAGAGCCAGTGTGACTTCAGAAAGGGCCAAAGAATGGTTGATATGGTGTTTGCTTCCTGACAACTCCAGAAGATAGACCAGGAGCAGAACAGAAGTGTGGAGACAACATTTGTTGATCTGACCAAAGCCTTTACTATCAATTGTGAAAGCTTCAGGAAGATCAAGGCAATTTGATATGATTCCACAGGGGTGGTGATTATAACTTCTGATCTTAGGCCTCAGTGCTGTGAACAGCAGATTGTAAATTCACTTGCTTATCCATAAAGTTAACTAGAAGTTAACTAGAGGACCTCCACCCTTGTTTTTTCATTGTTATTGTGGCCATGCCCAGCATGACAGAGGTGACTCAATTACATGGAAAGTCTCCCAGCTATCTTTGTTACCCCTCTGTCCCTTGTAATCCCTCTTTTTCCCAACATAGGAAGATGACCATGAGCATGTAGCCAATGAGTGACCCTGCTTGTCAGCCCGCAGCCAGCACTTCTGACTTTGCTCATCAGACCAACCCCATAACCCTGCTCATCAATTTGGAATGTCAAGATAGGTCTATTCAGGTTTGCTCACAAGCCCATCTGTCAACTGATGTGATTCTGTATTTTGTGTAGATCCTCCTAGAGTGTCACCAATCAGACTGTATTTTTGGCCTGCTTCTCCTGTATCGTCTGGGTATCAAGCACTCTAAAACTAAGGCCCTGGAGGAAGGGGGTTTCTCAGATCATCAGGAAGTTCTGAGGTTCACTTCATTAGAGGGGAGAAGGGAACCTTTATTAAAGTGTCATTGGCTCAGAGCTCTGCCTCAGTGTGTTGGGTTTTTTTTATTCTTGCAGATTGGACAATTTTGAAAATCTTCACAAATGAGGTTCTTTCTTGAGCTGAACTGCCAAACATTCAAACTTGATTGCAGAGGGTCCAACCTCGATCAGCTGGCCATATTGTTGAATTGGTAAATGTACATTTGCCTAAATGATTATTTTACAGAGAACTCACACAAGGCAAACACTCATACAGAGGTCAAAAGAAGGAATACAAGAACATTCAAGGTCTCTCTGAAGAACTTTGGTATCATGTGAGACATGGGAGACACTGCCACAGGACCATCTAGCATTGTGTGCCTACATCAAAGAAGATGCTGTTCTCTATTAGCAAAGCAGGATTGTAATAACTCAAAAGAAACATGAGACATTCAAATTGAAAAATATCTCCAACTCAAATATTCATGCAGACTATTCATGCTAGACCTGTGGTAGATCCTTCCAAGTTTGTATTGGTTTAATCAGACATAGTCAAATATACTATACATTGATCCCAACATTGTGATGTCATTTTGACCCTCTAAGAATATGAAGGACAACAATGAAATATTCACTTTAATCATAATTTAAAATTATATAGCTTCTCAAAGTTTTCAAAACACTCATATATTATCATATCTGAGCCTCATAAAACCCTTATGAAATAGTAAACAAGCATCATAAATGTCACTTTGCAGGTGAAAAAACTGAGGCTTATGGAAGGAGCTTGAATGGGGTCACACACCTAGGAAATGTCAGATGTAGAATTTGAATGTAGCTCTTCCTGAGTCCTGACCCAACCCTCCAGTATTGATGCTTTTCTGTCTCACTTGCCTTATGGAGTATACCAAAAGATTTCCTGAGATTTTGAACAAGGAAGAGATTTGAGAGGCTCCATCCATCAATAAATGAATCCACTTAAATAATGCTCTGAGCATAGTCTCCATAAAATAGATGTCATCCCTGGGGAAGCTAACTAGAGAGGCTCAAAACAAGAAAGAGAGAAGTAATGCAGAAGCTACAGAAAGTACTTTGGAAATGTTTATCAGCTACCAGTGATGAAATAACATCCCCAAACCGTCAAATTCAAAGAATAAATCCAAATTCTGTACCTGGAAAGATCTGTTAAGACTGACAAAAGTGTTGTGCTCCATTTGGCTTTATTGGTCATTTACTCATGCATAGATATGTTGGAGGGAAAAATTCTTCTATCTCCAAGAGAATGCTCATTTTTAAAGCAAACACTTTTCTGCTTTCTAGGAGTTTGTCTTTCTCTATGTTATTTCTTTTTCTAGAAAGATAGCTAAAGGAAAAGATCCTTGAAGTTGAAGAGAGGTTAGAATGCAGGACCAGATCTGCTGCAAGATAGTTATGTGACTTTGAACAATATACTTAGCCATTTTAAGCTTTCTAAAATGAGGGGAGGGGGTGTCTCAGGATTGCTCTATTCCCCAGTCCTCTCCATTGGGCTATAATCTTGGACATCATTCCATAGTCCCTTGGTTTTGATAGAAGAGATTTAGCTTTATCATGCCTTACCACACTCTTTGGCCATCTCTCCATGGTCCCACACAAATACTCTTGTTGTGTTATTGTCTGCCTCCATTAATATGTAAGTTCTTTGAAGGCAAGTAAGTATTGTCTTGCTTGTTTGCATTTGTATCCCCAAAACTTAGCATAGTAACTGACACATGGTAAGCACTTAATAAAGGCTCTATATATCCATAGGACAGCTAGGTAGCACAGTGGATAGAGCAAGCGCCAATCCTTGAGTCAGAAAGACCTGAATTCAAATCTGGCCTCAAATACTTACTAGCTATGTAACCCTGTGCAAGATACTTGAACCTGTTTGCCCCAGTTTCCTCATTGGTAAAATGAACTGGAGAAGAGAAGGAAATGGCAAAACATTCCACTATCTTTGCTAAAAGAAAAAACAAAAACAAAAGCAAATGGGGTCACAAGGAATTGGACACAACTGAAAGGCCTAAATAACAACTATCTTTCTGATCTCTAAGAACACTCCCAACACAAACATGATCCCATTATCTTATTGGTTTAAGAACTAAATCTCTGTGGATCTCTACAATTGAAATAAGACCTAGGTTCAACTTTTGACTTTACTATTAACTATTACAGCTACCTTGGTCCAATCATATAGGTTTTCTGAGCCTCCATTTCTTCATCTGTAAAACAAAGAGACTAGATGAAAATTAGCCTAATGATTAGTGGTGTTTATAGGCCCCTTTTAAAGATTGCATGGCTTTTTATCTACATAATCTCATCAAAACCTGGGAAAATAAATATATGAGTGAATGGATGAATAAATAGATAGATAAATAAATGAATGAATGAATGGATTAATTAATTAATTAATAGATCAGATGACTATCATTTTCAAATGAGTCAGATGAATCTCAAAGAGGTTAAAGGACTTGCAGAACTTGGAACTCTGGGATTTAAACCTAGCTCTTCCTGAGCTAAAGTCTAGCCTTTTCTCTACTAGGACACACTGCCTCTGAGATAGCTTCAGTACTGCCCAGCTCTAAATTCTGTGAATCCTTCTGAAATGTTCTCCTCTAGGCATGTTTTTTCTCCAACACAAGTCTTTCTGGTCTTAATATTTTCCTTATCCAGAACTGGTTTGTGAGTCAGTTTCCAACCTTAAATTTTAGGGCAAATATCACCTGACTCAGAAAGAAAAATGTGATCCAGAGGAAAACAAAAAGGCTTAGGGGTCAAGGGTCCAGATTTTAATCTCCCTTTCTGAACTTTCTAAATCAAGTAAGAAGAATGGGATCTAACATCCACCCTGTTAAGAGAGGATGATGAATTATCAAGGCTCTGGGAAAGCATCACTATAAATTGCAACCCTGTGCCATACATCAAGTCTACAACTGCAATTAAACTTCTCCAGGATTTGTTTATTAGCTATTTTAATTTTTTAAGTGAATTTATAGAGTATTAGGAATCTCTTGAGCTGACTGAACTGAAACCTGACATTCTCTATCTTTCCCTTTAAAACATGAAACCTCACAGCAAGACTATATCATTTAATCAAAGTCCTTTTGTTCTTTTCATCATTTCTCAAATGTTTGTTTTCAAAATGATAATAGTAGGTTATATTTGAACAGTACTTGCCTCATTGAAGTGAGAAAAGGAAGGAAAGTATTTGGACTCTCAGCAGATTGGACTCCATATCCCATCTCCTACTTACTGCCTATGTGACCCTCGACAAGGAATTCACCCTCTCCATTTACTTATCTGTAAAATGAGGGAATTCAAATTGTGTAATTTCTAGGGTCCCTTCCAATTCTACCTTCTATGATTTCTAAGATCATACTTCAAGTGCTTCTCTTCCCATTCTACCACACAAGCCTGGAGTATTATAGGAATTTTGAATTATTAGGGTCCCTGATACTGTTATTGTAGCAAATATAAAACCGGTGTCACTAGAGGTTTAGGGACACTTCCAGTTGTGGCCTAGGGTTTTCCCAAATAGGACAATTCCCCCCCCCCAAAAAAAAAAAACCAGTTCCACATGGTCACAACCTTGTTGGAATTCTTTAATGAACCACATTTAAAATCCTAAACTCTCAATGACTTTCTCTTGTTTTGGATTTACCCTTTCGCTAATTTACCTGCACTTGTTTTATGGAACATCTGGGAATACTTTAGACAGATTTTTCCAAGTGTGGTAGGCCATATGCTCTAACAAATGTCAGCATTAAAAAAAAAAGAAGAGTATGCTTTAGATTGCTATTTTCTACTTAGCTACATGCCATGTTTAGTTCTGCTGTCTTTACAGTGGAATTTTTAGGATCCTTCAGTTGCCAGGTTAGATTCCAAAAGGAATGTGTGTAAACCAAAGATCAACAAAATAAATGTATTAATAACTGAACAGATAGGAACAGAGATGACCTCTAAGGTTCCTTCCAGCTCGAAATCTCTGACCCTCTGATCCTACCATCCCTTTATGCTCCCTTCATTCCACTTGGAGCTATTACCCCATCATCAGGACCTGCAGGAAAAGACAATTCAATACTCATTTATGGGAAGATGTATGGAGGGAAACATCACTTCTCAAATGTGATATTTTAGAATGTAGTCTATTGGGTTATATGTACATTAAGTATGATGTTTAAGAATTTATTTTCATTTTTCTCCTACTTACCTTTATTAAAAATAGAAAAGAGCAAATGCTTAGACAATCAAGAGAGAGGCAGCATGGGATAAGAAAAAGAGGTACCAGATATATAGTTAAGAACTGACTTCAAATCCCAGATCTGTCATTTCCCTCCAGGGTAACTTGTAGTAAGTCACTTGACTTTTATGGGACGCAGTTTCATTTATTTGTTGTTTTGGGTTGTTGTTTTTGTTGTTGTTGTTTTCACTCTAAAATGCAGAGACATGACTAGATGATCTCTAAGGCCCCTTTTACTTCTAAATCTATAGGCTTATATTCCCTCACAGAATTGTCCCTATTTGGAAATTTTATGAAAATTTCCCTGCCTGACTACAACAATAGAGAGGAGAAATGGATTTAAAAGAAAATGAATGAATTCTCTGCAGGTTTAACTCTGTCTACACTCTTATCTATGACCTTTATTCACTATAATCACAAGTACCTTTGTTCATGGACAGATAAAGGGTCACAGATAATCCCAAAGAGTGGAATAATATAAAAGATATATTTTTGTAAAATATATACATTTTTAAAATATTATACGCAAATATATTTCCCCTTGGACGCTAGATATGATATTGTGCAGTAAAAGCAGCTGCTCTTTTATATTTCACTTCAGGATTATCTTTCCCTTTTGCTAATATAATAATAACTGATATTTATTTAAAATTAACATTTGACAATTATTTTCAAAGTGCTAAATATATGTTATCTCATATGATCTTCGGAATAATCATATGTGCTTAAAAGCTATGAGTATTATTCTCTTCATTTTACAAAAGAGGAAACTGAGACTCTAAGAGGGTAAGTGACTTGCCTAGCATCACTCAGCCAGTAAGTATGAGTCAGTATCACAACTTGACTCTTCCTTACTCTGAACCTAGAATGCTAGTCAATATGTCACTTTGTGTTTCATATGAAAATTAGTTGGTATTCCCTAAGTCCACACAGTGATAAGTAAGGCCAGTAAAATGAGTGAAAAAGTCAACAAATATTCTACAGGTTTCAGATAAGTACAGGTGCCTTCAAGATGAACTGATCCAACCATTTTGGAGAATAACCTGGAATTATACCCAAAGTTGTTATTAAACTTCATATACCCTTTAAAGCAGCAGTTAGCACTACTACATCTGTTTCCCAAGATGACTCCAGGAAAAGGAAAATAACCTAAATGTCTTTAAATATTTATAGCAGCTCTCTTTGTGGTGTCAAAGAACTGGAAATTATGGGAATGCCCATCAGTTGGGGAAAGGATGAATAAGGTGTGATACATAATTGTGATGATACACTACTGTTATAAGAAATTATAAGCTTTATGATATTTTTAAAATACTGATAGATTTGCAAAAAATAATGAAGATCAAAATGAGCAGAACCAAGAGAACACTGTATACAGTAACAGCAATATAATATTAAGAACAACTTTGAGTGAATAAGTCATTTTTACTTTTATAAATGTCCAAATTAACTACAAACAACATATGAAGAAAGAAGCTATCTACATCCAAAGAAAGGACTGATAAATAGATGTACAGAATGTTTATATACATATGTATATATATATATATATATATATATATATATATATATATATATATATATAGGTGTGTATATATGCATGTAAGTATATACATATATACATATACATACACACACACATATATACATATAATCTGTGTGCATATACATATTTGTGCCTAATGGTGTCCATCTTGGGGGAGAGACAAAAGAAAGGAAAAAAGGTTAATTTTATTGTATTGTATTTTTGAAGGGAATAGCAAATTGTACTTTGTAAATTTTAAAAACATTTAATTTAAGGTTTTGAGTTCCAAATTCTATTCCTCCTTCTCTCCCTACATTTCCCTTCCCCCTCACTGACACAGTAAGCAATCAGATATTGGTCTTATATACAAATATGTATTTATCTACATATGTGTACATATAAACACACACATATATATATGCACTTATGTAAAACATTTTCATATTAGTCATTTTGTACAAGACTCAAAAGAAAAAATGAAAGGAATAAAGTTAAAAGTAGGACTGTTATTCATCAAACAATATTGTTGTTACTGTGTACATTTTCCTGGTTCTGTTTACTTCACTATGCATCAGTTCATGTAAGTCTTTCCAGATTTTTGTGAAATCATCCAGCTTATCATTTCTTACAGCAAAATAATATTCTATTACAATCATATACTGCAGTTTATTTAGCCATTTCATAATTGATAGGCATCTCTTTGATTTCCAATTCTTAGACACCACAAAAATGTACATAGCAGATTTGCAGTTTCATATGAAATCATCTTTTTCTCCTATTCTACTAAATTATGGAAATGCTTGTTTTATTTCTCAAGTTCCAGTTAAAATAAGTAAAATCAATAGTAAAAAGTATCAGAAAATATATCATCAATACTCTGAGAGAAGGAATTTGAGGTTAAATGTATAATGTGGCTTCTCCAAAGAAATCTAGTTCAAATCCTACACGTTACAGATGAGGAAATTGAGGTCCCAAAGAGATAAGGGAGGTGTCCAAAGTCAACAGGTAATAAGTAACAGTGCTTAGATTTAAACCCGGGTGTTCTGATTCTAAAACACTTGCCCTTTCCAGCCATTGTACTTAAAATTTCACCTAATGGCATTTTCAAACCTATAAAGAATTGTATAGCACAGTATGGTAAACAGAATTCCCAGGAAAAAAGAACCAATATAAGCCTTAATCAGATAATATTGTAATCATGACAAGTAAAAGCAATGCCCTTTCATTAAACATGGGTCCCTGTGTTTTCTGTACATGGTCACAATGGGGGATACTTTGCCTATTGATTCTTTTTAATTTGATGAATGGGTAATTTTGGTGAAATAGATCTGAAGCTAATGAATCCAGCTCATCTGGTAATGACATTAATATTTCCAATTATAGATCTTATGCATGGTATCTTGTTTGGGGATAATGATGTTGCTGAACTGTTTATAAATCACTGGATAATGTGCATATTGTGATTCAAAACCCAAAATAAGTTATTCAATAACTAGGAAGCAATTTAAATTCTAAACTTTATTCATAATTAAAACATTAATTTCTAAATTGCATCTGTAGTATATCTAGTTAATTCCTCTGGGTAAGCCTAAGGGAGTATACTGTACTTAGCATTTCTGGCATACCTTGTACCATAGCTATTTAATAATTGTCATTTGCCAAGTTTGTTTTTCTATGTTTTATAAGTCACAAATAATGATGAGTTTTTCACAATATGCTATACAAAAGATATCATCAAGGTTTTATAGGACCAGAAAAGAAAGTGAGAAGGTCATGCAGCAAGACAAAAGGATAAGTAACAGCCCAAATTCCTGCATTAATATCTTTGAAATACTAAAAGTGGTCGAGGAAGCCCTAAAGCACATTGTATATTTCATGGTCATAGTCACTTAGAGATAGAAAAGATCTCAGACACCATTTAGTCCAATATCTTCATTCTGCAAATAAGGGAATTAAGGCCCAGGTACCCAAGGTCACACTGCTAATAAATAGCAGAGTGAGGATTTGAACCTAGGTCCTCTGACTCAGTCGCATGTCTCATCTCATCACACTACAATCCATGGGGGAGTTATTAAAGTATTTGGGTAAGAATCACAACAGAGGAAAGAGATAAATGGGTTGAGTTCACTAATATATTATACACTCTAGTCAGTGAAGTAACCACTCCACTGGGAACTGAAATACAAGAGAAATTACTAAATATAGGACCAGCCAGTAGTAAAAGTGTAAAGTAGTAGAAATCATATCCCCAGTTATTTTCAAGGGACTTGGGCCCTCATATTGTCCTCTGGTTACCTATTCTCCACACATGGGTGCTCAGAAACCCTTTTTTGGGAATCTGGTTGACAGGGGACCAGTTTCTACCCTAGTCACAACTCCACTGTAACAGCTGAGCCTTGAGCCAAGTAACCTGAGGAAAGAGATGCCCTCAACATCTTTATTCCATCCTTTTATATAGTTATTTATACCTTATTAATTCATCTTTTCTGTTTTTTCTTTTTTTCTTCAAGTGCTTAGGAAGAGAAGAATCTTCTGAAACTAGCCTTCTTCTCATTGCTATACATTTCATACATTAATTCACTCCACTAATTATTCTTCCTCTTTCCTTTTCAATGTTTCTTTAACAAAGGGTTTATCAAAACAACTAAAGCAGAGGAGAGTAACTCCAAGAGTGGAAATGTTAGTACCTTGGCAGATAAGCAAAGAGATATTTTATATTTCATAGTTATCGCTAGCAATAATATTGTCTTTTAAAGTGTGTAAAATCACTGATGAACTTTTGGTGAAGCTGGGAACTAGTATAACTGTAACCATTCTGGAGAACAATTTGTAACTATGTCTAAAGGACAATAAAACTTTCCACACTCTTAAATCCAGAAGTATCACTACGACTTTACACCCGAAGGAAATCAAAGAAAAGGAAAGACAGGCTTATATGAAAAAAAATATTTATAGCAGCTCTTTTTGTCGTGACAAAAATTGGAAACTGAGAGGATCTCCATCAACTGGGGAATGGCTGAACAAGTTATGGCATATGATTGTGATGGAATACTATTGTGCTTTAAGAAATGATGAAGGAACTTGACACTCACTAGCTGTGTGACCTTGGGCAAGTTACTTAATCCTCACTGCCCCACAAAACATTAAAAAAAAGAAATCATAAAAAAAGAAATGATGAAGGAGACAGTTTCATAAAAACCTAAGAAGACATATGAAATGATGCAAAGTGAAGGAAGCAGAACCAGGAAGCACTTTATATAGTAATATCAATATTGTAAAATAATCAACTGTGAAAAATTTAGTAACTCTGTTCAATACAATGATGAATAAATCTAAAGGCCTCATGATGGAAAATGCCTTCTACCACCAGACAAAGAACTGATAGGCTCAAATTTAATTAGATTATTATTTTTGTATTTATATAAGAGGAACATGGTTAATACAGAAATATGTTTTGCATTACTTCCTTTTATGCATAATGAGTATCAAATTTCTTTCATTTTCAATGGCTGGGGAAGGGGTGGAAGGAGGTAGAGAATTTAGAAATGAACAACTTTTTTAAAAATTTGTAAAATGCCTTACATTTCTTACCTCATCTGATTCTAACAACTCTATGGAGTAGGTGCTGTTCTTCTCTACATTTGAGAGATAAGGAATCTGGGGGTGAGAAAGGTTAAGTGATATGACCATGGCCACCTGGCTGGTAAGTCTCTGAGTCAGAATTCAAACTCAGGTATTCCTTACCCCAAGTCCTATGTTGTAGCCATTTCACTATGGAGCTGTCTATAATTATATTATGTATTTATTTAGCACTTTACAAAATCACAGGATTTTGAACTAGAAGGTACCTTAGGGATCATCTAGCCCAAAGCTTTTTAAACTGAGTTGTGACTCCATATGGGGTCATGTAACTTAATGTAGGGGTCACAAAAAATTTGACAACAATAAAAGGCTATGTATACATATTTTATATACCTATATACCTGGGGTCATGTAAAAATTTCTTGGGTGAAGAGGGATCATGAGTGAGAAAAGTTTAAGAAGCCCTGATCTAGTCCAACCTCCTCATTTTTTGTTTTGTAGTCATGTCCAACTGTTCCTGACACCACAGACCATAGTATGCCATGCCCTTCTATCCTCCACTACCTCTTGAAATCTATGCAAGTTCATATTCATTGTTTCCATACTATCTATCCATCTTGTCCTCTCTTGTCTTCTTTCCTTTTTGCTTTCAATCTTTCCTAACATCAGGGTCTTCTCGCCATCTGACCAAAGTATTTAAGCTCCAGTTTCAGAATCTGACTTTCCGCTGAACAGCCTGAATGAATTTCCTTAAATATTAGCTGATTTGACCTCCTTGATATCCAAGGGACCCTCAAAAGTCTTCTCTAGCACCACAATTCAAAAGTGTCAATTGTGTGGTGCTCAGCTTTTTATAGTTCAACTCTCACAGCCATACATTGCTACTGGAAAAACCATAGCTTTGACTATACAGACCTTTTTGGCAAGGTGATATCTCTGCTTTTTAGTATGCTGTCCAAATTTGCCATAGCTTTCCTTCCAAGGAACAAGCATTTTTTAATTTAATTGTTGCAGTTGCTGTCTATAGTGATCTCTGAGTCCAAGAATATAAAATCTGACACTGCTTCCATTTCTTCTTCTAATTGCCAGAAAGTGATGAGAATAGTTGCCAAGATCTTAGGTTTGTTTTTAATGATAAACTTCAAGCCTACTTTTACATTCTTTTTTCACCCTCATCAAGAGGCTTCTTACTTCCTCTTCACTTTCTTCTATCACCATGGTATCATCTGCATATCTGAGACTTTTGCTATTTCTCCTGGCAGCCTTAACTTTTGCTTTTGATTCATCTACATGAGGTACTTTGCATATAAGTTAGAAATAAGGTGACAATATAGAGCCTTGTCTCACTGCTTTTCCAGTCTTAAACCAATCAGTTTTTCCACATTTGGTTCTAACTATTGCTTCGTGGCTCACATAGTGTTTCCTCAAGAAATAAGTAAATGATCAGGCATCTATCCCTTTGAAGACTTGTCACATTATGTCACATTATATCCACAGAGTCAAACGCTTTAGTGTAGTCAATAAAGCAGAAGTAGATTTTTTTCCCTGCAACTCCTTTGCTTTCTCCACAATCCAGCAAATGTTGGCAATTTGGTCTCTAGTTACTCTGCCTCTTTGAAAGCCTGCCTGCTCATCTGATAATTCTCAGTTCACATATTGCTGACACCCAGCTTACAGAATCTTAGATATAATCTTGCTGGCATGTGAAATAAATGCAATTATTTGGGAATTTGAACATTCCTTGGCATTATCCTTCTTTAGGATTATGATACAAACTGCTTTTTTTTCTTTTTTAGTGGCCATTGTTGTGTTTTCCAAAATACTGGCATATTTAGTATAGCACTTTAGCAACAGCTTCTTTGAGGGTTCTAAATAATTCAATTTGAATTCTATCACCCCCGCTAGCCTTATTAGCAATGCTTCCTAAAGCCCACTTGACTTTATTGTCCAGACAGTCTGGAAGTAACAGCACCATTGTGGTTATGGATGACATTAAGATCTTTTTTTTTTTTTATACAGCACTCATTCCTATTAAAAACACTAGAGAACATAGGAATAAATAGAACTTTCCTTAAGATGATAAACAGTATCTCTCTTAAACTATCAGCAAGCATTATATGCAATGGGGAAAAGTGAGAGAAATTCCCAATAAGATCAGGGGTGAAACAAGGATGTCCATTATCACCACTATTATTCAATATTGTACTAGAAATGTTAGCCTTAGCAATAAGAGAAGAAAAGGACAATGAAAGAATTAGAATAGGCAAGGAAGAAACAAAACTATCACTCTTTGCAGGTGATATGATTGTATACTTAGAGAATCCTAAAGAATCAACTAAAAAACAACTTGAAACAACAACTTTAGCAAAGTTGCAGGATATAAAATAAACCCATATAAATAATCAATGTTTCTATTTATGACCTACAAGTCCAGCAGAAAGAGATAGAAAGAGAAATTCCATTTAAAATAACTTTAGACAATATAACATACTCGGGAGTCTACCTCTCAAGGCAAACCCAGAAACTATATGAAAACAATAACAAAACACTTTTTCACACAAATAAAATCAGATCTAAACAAATGGAAAAATATAAATTGCTCATGGGTAGGCCATACTAATATAATAAAAATGACAATTCTATCCAAATTAATTTACTTACTCAGGGCCATACCAATCAAACTACTAAAAAAGTATTTCATAGAGCTAGAAAAAAATGACAAAATTTACATGGAAGAACAAAAGTTCAAGAATATCAAGGGAATTAATAAAAAACAATTCAAAGGAAAGTAGACTAGCTGTACCAGATCTAAAACTAAATTATAAAGCAGCAATCATCGAAACTATTTAGTACTGGCTAAGAAATAGAGAGATGGATAAGTGGAATAGAATAGGTAGAAATTACACTACAGTAAATTACTTTATTAATCTAGTATATGATAAATCCAAAGATCCAAGCTTTTGAAACAAATCTCATTATTTGACAAAACTGCTAGGAAAACTGGAAAATAGTTTGGCAGAAACTAGGCATAGGCCAACATCTTCCACCACAGTGCAAAGTAAAGTCAAAATGAGTACATGATCTAGACATAAAGGGTGATACCACAGGCAAATTAGAAAAGGAAGGGATGGTTTATTTCTTAGATCTATGGAGATGGGAAGAATTTATGACCAAAGATGACATAGAGAATATTATGAAATGCAGAGTGGATCATTTTGACTACATTAAATTAAAGAGGTTTTGCACAAACAAACCCAATGCAAACAAGATTAGAAGGAAAGCAGAAAGCTGGGAAACAATTATTACAGTATTTCTGATAAAGACCTCATATCTAAAATATACAGAGAACTGAATAAAATATAGAAGAATATATGTCATGGGGCAGCTAGGTGGCGTAGTGGATAGAGCACCGGCCCTGGAGTCAGGAGAACCTGAGTTCAAATCCGGCCTTAGACACTTAACACTTACTGGCTGTGTGACCCTGGGCAAGTCACTTAACCCCAGTTGCCTCACCAAAAAAAAAAAAAAGAATATATATCATTCCCCAATTGAGGAATGGACAAAGGATATGAACGGGCAGTTTTCAGATGAAGAAATTAAAGCTATCTATAGCCATATGAAAAAATGTTCTCAATCACTACTGATTAATCAATTACTGATAAATGTAAATGAAAACTGAGGTACCACTTCACTCCTATCCAATTGGCTAATATGACAAAAAGGGAAATGATAAATGTTAGAGAAGATGTGGGAAAATTGGAAGTTTTGATGCCTTGCTCATTGTTCCACTGTTTTATGTAGGAGAATTGGCACTCAAATTCAGTCCCTTGACCTCAGATGTAGTGTTGTTTTCATTAAACCATACTGCCACCCAGGAGCATTTCCAAAATGAAAGGGGTTCTGAAACAATCCTACTATTCCTGAAAGAAAAACATAGCTGACAATCTACACAAGTTAACAGATCCTTAGACTTGCACAAAGCCACGGTATATAACTGACCGAGCCCCCATTATTTATGGGGGCAATTGTTGCATATTACTGATTGGTGAAGGAGAGGAGAGGGATACAATACAAACATAGTTAAGTATAGGGGCAGCTAGGTGGTATAATAAATAAGAGCCCTGGCCCAGAAGTTGGGAGTTTATTTAAGTTTGACATGTCTATGGGGGCAGCTAGGTGGCACAGTGGATAGAGCACTGGCACTGGATTCAGGAGGACCTGAGTTCAAATCCGGCTTCAGACACTTGACGCTTACTAGCTCTGTGACCTTGGGCAAGTTCTTAACCCTCACTGACCCACAAAAAAAAAAGTTTGACATGTCTGCTCTAGATGTGGACTATCAGGAAATATGTTCCTCTGGATGCATCCCTATCCTACATATTTCCTTTACTACACTCTGACATTCTGCTTCCTAATCCACCTTCTCGTTCATTCATTCACTCACCAAATATTCATTGGTCATTTTTTTCTGCACAAGTCACAATGTTAAGAGTTGCGAGAGAGAGCTATAATGGAGCTAGAAATGGAAAATAAAACTTCTGCCCAAAGCCTGACAAGTCTAGAAAGCTGATGTTATATGGATGTAGCAAAGTCCGTCCTCACGGGAATAAAAGCATATTTCCTTTATGCTGTGCTCAGAGAAAATTGAACATCTCAAAAGTGGCCCTTAGAAAGATATCAGCATCACAGTAGCTCCTTTTCTCTCTTGATCAAGAGCACTCTATTTAAGCTCTTTATCAATCATTTAGAAGTTTCTGC